>NC_137676.1:23911237-24046237 GCF_963989245.1 Nansenia antarctica | reverse complement strand
CCAGACTGTGGTATTAACTCAAACAATCCAGACAAAAAATCTAAACATTAAAGTCCATATGTAAATAAAGTTATGTGTAATAAAGTGGAATGAAACAGGGAACCAGCTGAAAACCATAACTAATTAGGAGGCAACTCTACCTCCAATCTGTGCTAATTAATGTCAACTGGGTTAGAATATATTGATGGGCTATAAAAGGGCTTTTTTGTTACCACGGTGCCACACAACAAACATCTAATGATGGGTAAAAAAGCAAAGAGCTGTCTCAAGACCTTCACAACCAGATTGTTGCAAAACATGAACATGTTATTGGCTACAGACGTATTTCACAACTTCTGAATCTCCCAGTAAGCACAATTGGGGGCATTATCCGTAAGTGGAAGCAACATTCCTCCACCATCAACCGGCCATGCACAGGAGCTCCTCGCAAGATTTCTGATCAGGGAGTCAGAAGGATACTTAGAAGAGTAGCCAAAGAGCCAAGGACCACTAGGAAAGAGCTCCAGAAAGACTTGGAGGCAGCAGGTACAACTGTGACAGAAAGGACAGTAGGCAATGCACTCCACCGCCATGGCCTCTGTGCACGCTCAGCCCGCAAGACTCCACTACTGAAACAAAATTGAAGCTTGTTTAAGGTTTGCCAAACAACATTTGGACAAGCCAGTGAACTAGTGGGAGCATGTACTCTTGAACCTTTTGAACTTTTTGGCTGTCACACAACACACCATGTTTGGAGGAGAAATGGCATTGCACATCACCCAAATAACACCATACTAATAATTCCAACAGTGAAGTTTGGAGGTGGAAGTATCATAGTGTGGGGCTGTTTCTCTTCTCGTGGTACTGGCAGACTTCATATCATTGAAGGAACAATGAATGGAGCCATGTACAGAGAGATTCTGGAGATGAACCTGCTGCCATCCACCAGGATGCTGAGGATGAGACGTGGGTGGACATACCAGCAGGACAACGTTCCAAAGCAGACAGCAAAGGAAACTCGCAATTGGTTTTAGAGAAAGAAAATCAACATGTTGGAATGACCCAGTCAATCACCTGACTTAAACCCAAATGAACTTTTGTGGATCATCTGAAGATCCAGATTCACAAGAGGGGCCCCCCCAGCAATCTTCAAGATTTAAAGACAATCTGTGTAGAGGAATGGGCCAAAATGACACATGAATACTGCGGGCGATTAGTTACTTCATACAGAAAGCGCCTTGAAGCTGTCATTACAAACAAAGGCTTCTCCAGTATTATATTAATTTCAGTTAGTGTGTTCAATACTGTAACCAGGGAGTAGCTAAAGGACTGTAGAATTTAGGAAGGGCTGGTTATCTAACTAACTCTGAGCTAAATCGGCAGTGTAGGAGGATAGAGGCAGGGGGCGCCAGCAACCCTTTAGACTAGCATTACTAGCATTAGCATTAGCATTAGCATTAGCATTAGCATTAGCATTAGCATTAGCTAACAGACAACTAAACACACAGCAACGGTATCCAATATGAACAAACACATTTATTTATACAAGTTATATATACATCCCAAATATACTCCCTCCCCGCCGGCCACACACACACTCACTCACTCACTCACACACAGTACCTGGCCTGAAAAGGCTTAGAGTCCCGGACTGAGAATGAGCGCGTTGAGGCCTGGTTGGAGCTCGCATGTGCTTCGAGGAAGGCAGCAGACAAAGGGGGGGGGGGAGTGACGTTGCAACTCGAAGGGAAAGGGGCTTCTTCGTAGTCAACGACGAGGTTGGTGAATGGCTCAGGTCCGGTGGTCCACGGTCAGCTCCGGTGGTGTCGGCGGTCGGTCGCAATCCACCTCGTGGAGGCGACGGCTCTGTCCAGCTTGGGTCTCGCTATGCGCCAACGTTAGCAGCCGGCGGCTAGCAAGGCTGGCTAACGGGGACACAGCTAAACTGGGCTAGCGCTGCCAACTCAACAAACTCCGAACTCCCGCGGTGCTGCGGGTAGCCCGTGATTCACTACTAACAGTCAATGTTAAAGGCAGGTCTCTAAATGACTCGTGTTGTCTTCGGTCTCAGCACCGTGTGCGTTTACTGATCCACCATCTTTGTCTCACATTCGGTTCCTTCTGCTTCTCCTTCTCACTCTCGTCACTCTGGCGCACAGACCACTTCCGTCGCTATATATACCAACCGAACATACATCCGGTCACGTACGCCAATCATACATCCGGTCACGTACGCCACTCAAAACCACGCCCACTAAATCTGGCGCTTGCACAATACTAAACAAATCTAAGACAGAACTTATACAATTACAATAACAATACATACACCTTCATGAGAAACGTACATGAATAGTATGGAAAATAATAAAGGAAATAACAGGGCAAAAATAGGGCTGATCTGGGGAAACTAACTGGCTCTAAATTGTGGGCCTTCATAACAGCCGCCCCATGAAACCCTCGGTTTCATTTAACTATGGAAGGCACACTGGCTAGGCTGCTCTAGCAGCGTGAGGTATGAGGTGATAGTGTCCTTTGTAATTTGAGGGAGCTCAATCAGGCGTGCCACAGGTCGGGTGTAAGTGCGACCACCAACGTCCACGATGGCCGTCCGCACCCTTCCATCCGGACCCGGCAGGACCTTGGTCACTCTGCCTGTCTGCCAGGCGGCGCGTGGAAGGGACTGGTCGATCACCAGTACCACGGCACCTTCGGACAAGTTGTCTCTCTCCCTCGTCCACTTCTGCCTGACTTGCAGGGTCGGCAGGTAGTGCAGTATGAACTGCCTCCAAAACTGGTCCGCGAGCACCTGGCTGTGCCTCCACCATCTTCTTCCGGTGAGCTCTGCAGGGTCGTAGACTACCTGAGGCAGTGCAGAGTCTCGCCGCCCCATCAGCAAGAAGTTGGGCGTAATGGGATCCAGATCTGCTACATCACTGGAGGTATAGCCTAGGGGCCGGGAGTTCAAGATGCCCTCAATCTCTGCTAGTACAGTCTCGAGCACCTCATCGGTAGGCACCTTCTGTCCGAGAATGGTACGTAGGACGTTCTTTACTGAGCGAATCTCCCACTCCCAGGCTCCCCCGAAGTGTGGAGCATTTGGGGGGTTGAACTCAAACTTCACTTGCTGGGAGGCGAGTCTGTCACGGGCCTCCTCAGTCATCGCAGCGTAGCTCGCCCTCAGCTCGGCCTCACCACCGACGAAGTTGGTGCCTCTGTCCGACCGGAGGGTCTTAGGGGTCCCTCGCCTGGAGGTGAACCTCTTGAAGGACATGAGGAAGCTGTCGCTTGTGAGCTGGTGCAGAACTTCAAGGTGCATTGCTCTCGTCGTCAGGCACGTGTAGATGATGCCCCACCGCTTTTCGGAGGCTCGCCGGTTTCGGACTAGGAGTGGCCCGAAACAGTCGACCCCAGTAGAGTGGAACGGAGCCTGTCTCAGTCGCAGCCGGTCCTCGGGCAGATCGGACATCATGGGCTGCGGCGGCGTGGCTCGCCACCTCTGGCAGTCCGAGCAGGACCTTTGATATCTCCGTACCGCCTCCCGTCCATGGAGTATCCAGAATCTCCGTCGTACCTCCGCGAAGACACGCTCTCCACCCGCGTGCTGCACTTTGTCATCATGGTGCTTGATGACCAATCTGGTGACCTGATGCTTAGTGGGAAGCACGATGGGATGCTTCGTGTCTAGGTCTAGATCTTGAGCGCGGCGCAGTCTGCCACCCACGCGAATGAGAACACCGTCGAGCTCTGGAGCTAAGCCGCGGAGTCTACTGTCCGAGGGGATCGGCTTCCCTTTCTCGAGACACTCCAGCTCTCGGGAGAAGGCATCCTGTTGGGCACTCTGCAGCACCAGGAGCTCCGCCGCGGTGTAATCTTCGGCGCTGAGCGTAGTATCTAGGGGTAGACCGGCCTTGGAGCAGAACATCCTCTTCTGCAGCTCTTCGAGCGTCTCACACTCCTCTCCCGGAGTAGTCTCAGGGTCTACGACCTGGGTGGCTCCGCAGAACAACGTCTTACGCAGCTCTTTGTCCTCTCTGTCTTCTGCTAACGCCGGCGTGGCTGGCCACTCTGACTCCCGCTCCTGTAGGAAGTCTGGTCCCGTGTGATACAGGTGGGGCTCAGCCAGATCCTGGAGAGTTGCCCCTCTCGTGATGACGTCAGCAGGGTTCCTCTTGGTGTCTACATAACGCCAGCAGTTCACCTCAGTCAACTCCAGAATCTCTGTGACTCGGGTGCCCACGAACACCTTATACCGACATGAGCTGGACTTCAACCACTGGAGGACAGTAGTTGAGTCTGACCACATGGTGACGCTCATCAGAGGTAGCTGGAGCTCGTCGAGCAGGAACCTTCCCAGTTGCGCGCCGTTCAGGGCAGCACACAGCTCCAGTCTTGGGATGGACTGTTGCTTTTTCGGCGCCACTCGGGAACGTGCCAGGACAAACGAGACGTGGACTTCACCTCCAAGCTCTGCCGCTCTGACGTATGCCACGGACCCGTACGCCATCTCCGAGGCGTCGCAGAATACATGTAGCGTGATGACACTCCTCTCTAGGTCCGTGGAGGGAGGGAAGTAGCTCCGCTGCAGCTTGATGTGCTGGAGAGTGGGAAGTTCCTGCTCCCAGGCCTTCCACTTCTCTTCTAGGTGACGAGGCAGAGGATCGTCCCATCCTCGTTCTTGGGCCCACAGCTCCCGGACAAGCACCTTGGCCATCGTCGTGAAGGGAGCGATATATCCCAGTGGGTCGTACTGGCTCGCTAGAGTGCTGTATATCGTTCTCATCGTGACGCGTTGGGGCTTGGCAGGCTTATTGCGATAGCGTAGAGTGTCGGTCTGGAACTGCCAGATAAGTCCGAGCGTCATCTCCTGAGCATCATCTGGTGAGTGAGAGACCCAAGCCTCGCTGCTGGTCGAGGTGGCCTCCTTCGGGAGGTCTCTGATGACTTGCGGGTCGTTGCTGGCCCACTGGCAGATCTCAAATCCACCCTCCTGGAGATGAGCACGCAGGTCCTGGACTAGCTGACGGGCTTCCGTGGCTGTCTTCGAACTGTGGAGGCAGTTGTCCACGTAAAAGCTCTTATGGACGGCGTCAAACACTCCAGGAGGTGCCGTCTCCTGCGCGGCGTGAGTCTGTAGCGCATAGGTAGCGCAACAGGGGCTGCAGGTTGTCCCGAAGGGTAGCACCTCCCACTGGTAGATAGAGGGGTCGGGGTCGCTCGGGTCCTCTCTCCAGAGAAACCTCATGAGTGGCTTGTCTTCCTCCAACATCCTGACCTGGTGAAACATTCGCTTAATGTCACCACTGACTGCGATCGGCTGCTGACGGAATCGCACCAGAACTCCCAAGAGGGCTGGGGTCAAGGTTGGACCAGGGAGAAGATAGTGGTTGAGGTTGAGCTTCCCCACCTGGTAGCTACAGTTGAAGACCACTCGGTTCTTCCCGTTGTGGTGAACATTGTGGTGCGGGAGGTACCAAGACTCGGCACTCTGGTTCGCCTCGGCTGGCTCAAGCTTCTTCACCAGACCGGACTCCGTCAGTTTCTTCATCTCCGTTCTGTAAGAAGCAGCAAGGACCTCGTCCTTCCTCATACGCTTCTCAGTGCTGGTCAGACACTGTAGGACGGTTCGAGGGGATACTCGAAACTCTGGCATGGGTTCTCTTCGGAGTAGTGGTGTGACGTATCTCTTCACGCCCTGGACTTCGATACGCACTGTCTTTGATTTAAGGAGGTCTATGGCGTAGACGTCCTCCTTGGACCGTACGTAGAGCTTCTCATTCTTGTAGGGCGCAACGTCTAGCGTCCACAGCTTCTGGACGTTGTCTAGTAGCGCCGCATTCATGGAGTCCACACTGGTGTGAAGGCAGTTGATGGTCTGCACTTCTTCGGTTCGGACTTGGAGGGATGACGTAGCTCTCCCGTCTCTATCTCTCCACTCGGTAGCGCCTTGGAGGGCCCACCCAAGCGCAGTCTTAACAGCCATCGGGCAGCCTCGTGGTCCTCTCAGCGGAGGACGGAGCGACACGATCAGTGCAGCGTTGTCCGAGCCGATGAGAAGGGTTGGCTCCGCTCCTTCTATCGGATGTAGGTCTACTCGCCGTAGGTGGGAATATCTTGCGCGTAATCTCTCCAGGGGGTAGTCGTAGCGGGAGAGCGCTAGCTGGTCTGCGGTGAAGACATTCTGAAGCCGATATCTGTCCGACGGCCGCCCCGCCAGGGAGATAGAGAAGTTGATTCTCGCCCCGGTGACCTCTTTAAGGTCGCGACGTATCGTGCGCAGAGTCAGCTTCTCCTCAGTCCCTTGGAGCCCCAACTGGCGCACTGCCTCCTGGAGAAGGATGGTCCGTTCCGACCCGTCGTCTAGAACGGCGTACGTGTCGTACACAGCGTTGTTGTGGTGAAGTCGGACCTTCACCACCTTCAGTAGGACCTTGGAGCCGCTGCTCTGGGTTGGGTCTAGATAGTAGACAGGTGTTTCCTCTTCCGGTGCGCTACCGGACCTAGGGCTTCTGGTGCCCTCCGTGGACCTGGCGAGGGAGACCTCGTGTAGGATGTTGAGGTGGACCTCCTCACAGCGGTTGCACTTTCTCCTCAAGGTGCAGTTCTTAGCCAGATGGTCGCGCCCACAGTTCCAGCACCTCTTGTTCTCCTCGAGCCACCTCTGCTTGGCCTCGGTACTCAGGTTGTTGAAGTCACTGCACTCATTGAACCAGTGCTCGCTGGTGCAGTACGGACATGGCGGTGGACGGGCTTTCCTCTCTCTCCGAGGCTCCTCCTCCGTGTGCAGCACTCCTACTGGGCGTCCTCTGTTCGAGCTCGGCCTGTCCCAGCGGTCTCCCTTCTCCCTCTCCTTCTTCGGCTCAGCGTAACCCATGGCGTCTACGTTGGTGTCATGCACTTCCTCCAGTAGGAACTCCGCGAAGGCAGCCATGCTCAGACCCAACTTCCCGGGGTTACGAACGCGCTGCTGTCGCCGGAACCTCTCCTGCCGGAAGCGTGGGATCTTGCGGAGCAGCCGCTCTACGTTGGAGGTGCTGTTGATCTCGCTGGCGCCAGCTGGGCCCTGCGTCTTCAGCATTCCAACCAAGGTGTGCACGCGGAGCGCGAAGTCATCCAGCGCCCGTTCATCCTTGATGGGGGCCTGCTGTTCGAGGGCTTGCAGTTCAGCAAGGGCGTGGTTCCAGGGACGA
The DNA here is from genome assembly GCF_963989245.1 of Nansenia antarctica. Lineage (NCBI taxonomy): Eukaryota > Metazoa > Chordata > Actinopteri > Argentiniformes > Microstomatidae > Nansenia > Nansenia antarctica. Next base: position 24,039,071 of record NC_137676.1, on the reverse strand, counting down.
CCGTAGCGGGCATCCAAGTCGGCGAGCGCTCTGGTGTAAGGTGTCGGTGCGGAGGCATGGGCCAGAACCATGTTGTGGGCTCTGGGGTTCCTCACATGCTGAAGGAGAATCGCATATTTGTAGGACTCTGAGCAGGAGTCGTCCAAGAGCGTGTCTAGGCAGATGCGTAGTTCCACATACTGGCTCCTGTCCTCGTCCTTGAAGAAGGGGAACTTGGGTCCCTCCACCTGGGGAAACATCCTGTAGTGGATGATCGGGGCTGGAGTGACGGTCTGGGTGTCCGGCCTGCATGCATTTTGGTTCACTGGAGGACCTAGGGGTGTGCTACGCTCTTGGGGAATGGCTCCCCTCCCGGGCAGCGACGCTGGCTCCCTCTGGGCCGCGTAGCGGTCGGGTCCCTGGTCCTCTTCCTTCAAGGTGGTCAGCTGGGCCTGTAGTTGGACAGTCATGGCGGGGGTCATGGAGCCATCGGCGGGGGGTTCAGGAGATGGCACTCGAGAGGGCCGTGCGGATGATGCTCTGGAGCTACGGGCCGACGGAGCTCTGCTGATGCACACGTCGCGCATGGTCTGCATCACTTCCTCCATCTTCTCCGCGTGCAGTTGCTCTCTCGCCATCTGGAGGCGGTCGCGCTCCATCTGGAGGCGTTCACGTTCTAGCGCCTCCTGGCGCTGCCTCTCCGCCGCGCGTTCCGCCCCCTCCATCTGCCTCTCCGCCGCGTGTTCCGCCCCCTCCATCTGGAGGCGCTCGCGCTCGAACTGGATGCGTTCCCTCTCTAACGCCTCCTGGCGCTGTCTCTCCGCCGCACGTTCCCTCTCTAACGCCTCCTGGCGCTGTCTCTCCGCCGCACGTTCCGCTCCTTCCATCTGGAGGCGTTCACGCTCGAACTGGAGGCGTTCCCGCTCGAACGCCATCCCGGCCTGTTGGCGCATACATTCTGACAGCGCGGCACTACTCCCTCTGGAGTGCATGCTATCCGCCCCAGAGGCAGAACTGCCCACGGAAACCCTGGACCGGGAGGAAGCCACTGAACGGCAGGAGCTAGGTCTCGAGCGCGCCGTACTGGGAGGCAGATCGTTAAGGCTGAGGCCCTCCCTCTTCCGCCCGCAGGCGCTGTCAGACCGGGCCTCTCCTTCCTGCTCTTCCGTTTCTACGGCAAAACCCTGCTGTTCTGCCATCTCATCCTCAGGCTGGTGCTCTCTGATGGCTGTCTCGGTGCTAGCCACCCGCGCGCCGGCGGCCACCTCGGCCTCTCCGACCACTGTATCCCGTGGAGTGCGCTCCTCACTACCACTCAGTGAGCTTTCGAGCTCAAGCTCATACTCTTGTAACCTCGGAGGCAACCGCGGGACTCTCTGTGGTCGTGGCTCTGGCTCAGGGGGCGGAGAAGGGGGGGTAACTGTCTTGTCTGGTTGGCTGCGCTCAGCCATGCTATCACTACACAACCTATCCGGCTCGAAGGACCAATTGTAACCAGGGAGTAGCTAAAGGACTGTAGAATTTAGGAAGGGCTGGTTATCTAACTAACTCTGAGCTAAATCGGCAGTGTAGGAGGATAGAGGCAGGGGGCGCCAGCAACCCTTTAGACTAGCATTACTAGCATTAGCATTAGCATTAGCATTAGCATTAGCATTAGCTAACAGACAACTAAACACACAGCAACGGTATCCAATATGAACAAACACATTTATTTATACAAGTTATATATACATCCCAAATATACTCCCTCCCCGCCGGCCACACACACACTCACTCACTCACTCACACACAGTACCTGGCCTGAAAAGGCTTAGAGTCCCGGACTGAGAATGAGCGCGTTGAGGCCTGGTTGGAGCTCGCATGTGCTTCGAGGAAGGCAGCAGACAAATGGGGGGGGGGAGTGACGTTGCAACTCGAAGGGAAAGGGGCTTCTTCGTAGTCAACGACGAGGTTGGTGAATGGCTCAGGTCCGGTGGTCCACGGTCAGCTCCGGTGGTGTCGGCGGTCGGTCGCAATCCACCTCGTGGAGGCGACGGCTCTGTCCAGCTTGGGTCTCGCTATGCGCCAACGTTAGCAGCCGGCGGCTAGCAAGGCTGGCTAACGGGGACACAGCTAATCTGGGCTAGCGCTGCCAACTCAACAAACTCCGAACTCCCGCGGTGCTGCGGGTAGCCCGTGATTCACTACTAACAGTCAATGTTAAAGGCAGGTCTCTAAATGACTCGTGTTGTCTTCGGTCTCAGCACCGTGTGCGTTTACTGATCCACCATCTTTGTCTCACATTCGGTTCCTTCTGCTTCTCCTTCTCACTCTCGTCACTCTGGCGCACAGACCACTTCCGTCGCTATATATACCAACCGAACATACATCCGGTCACGTACGCCAATCATACATCCGGTCACGTACGCCACTCAAAACCACGCCCACTAAATCTGGCGCTTGCACAATACTAAACAAATCTAAGACAGAACTTATACAATTACAATAACAATACATACACCTTCATGAGAAACGTACATGAATAGTATGGAAAATAATAAAGGAAATAACAGGGCAAAAATAGGGCTGATCTGGGGAAACTAACTGGCTCTAAATTGTGGGCCTTCATAACAAATACTTTTTTCCACTTTATTACACATAACTTTATTTACATATGGACTTTAATGTTTAGATTGTTTGTCTTTGATTTCACTTGAATAGGCTCATTGGAAATACATTTACTGAACAAAATGTTGATGTGTTCAATACTTATTTCCCCCACTGTAGGTAGTGACTCTGCAGTACTGACAGCAGTAGGAAGCTCATTCAAACAGTGGGGTGCCAGGACGGTGAAAAGCTGTGACCGGGTAACAGACTTGATCCAGAGAGTGTGTGTGTGTGTGTGTGTGTGTGTGTGGGGGTGTGTGTGTGTGTGTGTGTGTGTGTGTGTGTGTGTGTGAGTGTATGTGTGTGTGTGTGTGTGTGTGTGGCTAGGTCTAGGAGCAGGTGAGGGAGAGGGGTAGTCCACAGGAGGGCTTCTCTACGGCCTGTCTCCCTGCTAGATTTATACTGTCCTCTAATGGCTGGGATGAACTCAGGACAACTCCGGGAGGTGAGAGAGGGAGAGAAGAGAGGTAGAGAAGAGAGGGGGAGAGAAGAGAGGTAGAGAAGAGAGGGGGAGAGAAAAGAGGTAGAGAAGAGAGGGGGAGAGAAGAGAGGGGGAGAGAAGAGAGGGAGAAGAGTGAGGAGCAGCCATTCAGCTCTGACAGAGCCTAGCGACAGGGTAAATATTGGCCTCTCTCTCTCTCTCTCCCTCTCTCTCTCTTGCTCTCCCCCCCTCTCTCCCCCCCCCCCCCCCGCCCCCTCCTCCTCTACTCCATCACAGTCGGGTCATCGAAGAGGAACCGATTCGTCTGATTGGCAGGGAGAACCTCTCGTGGGGTCATGAGGGGGGGAGGGAGGGAGGGAGGGAGGGGTGGGGGCTCGCCAGAGTTAGAGAGGTCTATTGCGGTTACCGCGGCAACGGCGTCCTCTTCATCGCCACGGCAACCACCTCGATTAACTTGATTTTCCACAGTTGTCTTCTCGCCGGCCCACCAGCCCCATTGTGTTCCCTTCAGACACCCCCGGAGCCTGAATACTAATGACTCAAACTCAGCCAGGAGGCAGGGGCACCCCCAAACACCCAGGAGAGACACCCCCAAACACCCAGGAGGCAGGGTCACCTCCAAACACCCAGGAGAGACACCCCCAAACACCCAGGAGGCAGGGTCACCTCCAAACACCCAGGAGAGACACCCCCAAACACCCAGGAGGCAGGGTCACCTCCAAACACCCAGGAGAGACACCCCCAAACACCCAGGAGGCAGGGTCACCCCCAAACACCCAGGAGAGACACCCCCAAACACCCCCAAACACCCAGGAGGCAGGGTCACCCCCAAACACCCAGGAGGCAGGGTCACCCCCAAACACCCAGGAGAGACACCCCCAAACACCCAGGAGAGACACCCCCAAACACCCAGGAGAGACACCCCCAAAACACTCAGGAGAGAAGGGTAGAGTCACCCCCAAACATCCAGGAGAGAGTCACCCCCAAACACCCAGGAGAGAGACACCCCCAAACACCCAGGAGAGAGTCACCCCCAAACACCCAGGAGAGAGTCACCCCCAAACACCCAGGAGAGAGACACCCCCAAACACCCAGGAGAGAGTCACCCCCAAACACCCAGGAGAGAGACACAAAGGAAGGATAGAAGAAGGGGAGTGGAGAAAGAGAAAGGAGGAGAGGAAGAGAAAGAAGGGCAGAGGGAGAGGAGTAGGGGAGCAGAGGAGGAATGAGGGAGAAAGAGACAGAGACAGAGGCTGTGTTCGGAATGGCATACTAGCATGCTCAAAGAGTATATACTGCATACTGCCTACTACCCAGGAGGCAGGGTCACCCCCAAACACCCAGGAGGCAGGGTCACCCCCAAACACCCAGGAGAGACACCCCCAAACACCCTGGAGAGTCACCCCCAAACACCCAGGAGAGACACCCCCAAACACCCAGGAGGGACACCCCCAAAACACCCAGGAGAGAAGGGTAGAGTCACCCCCAAACATCCAGGAGAGAGTCACCCCCAAACACCCAGGAGAGAGACACCCCCAAACACCCAGGAGAGAGTCACCCCCAAACACCCAGGAGAGAGTCACCCCCAAACACCCAGGAGAGAGACACCCCCAAACACCCAGGAGAGAGTCACCCCCAAACACCCAGGAGAGAGACACAAAGGAAGGATAGAAGAAGGGGAGTGGAGAAAGAGAAAGGAGGAGAGGAAGAGAAAGAAGGGCAGAGGGAGAGGAGTAGGGGAGCAGAGGAGGAATGAGGGAGAAAGAGACAGAGGCTGTGTTCGGAATGGCATACTAGCATACTCAAAGAGTATATACTGCATACTGCCTACTAAATTCATAATAAGTATGCCAAAACCAGCCGACCGTTTACACTGCAGTATGCATACTGCCTCCCAGAATGCATTTCGCATGCATTTCGCTCCATTTTAAACCTCCATTGGCTAATTTTGGCTCTACACGTGTTAACATGTCATTACGTTTTAATAGGTTTTCAGGTGAGAAAGTAACCATATATATTCCCAAAATGTGTGCAGTTTATCAAAATAACCCGTTTATATATCTGATGACGTTTTTTTCCCTCTTCTGTTCGCTAGCTACATTAGGGCTGCGTTCGTAAATTCATCCTGGAAATCTGATCAGCACTCATGGAATGCCTCTTGTCCAATCAAATTACCTGGGGGCTATTCCACGTACGTTGGATTAGTATATCTGCGATTCAAATAAAAGCCTCGTTCAGGCAACTTGTGATTGGGATTCAAGCCTCAGGTGATTCCTCGAACGAGGATCAGCCTTGTGTCATCAGTGTTCACAGAACACCGGTTTGGAAATACTTGATTTAGGCGCGTGCACGCAGACAAAGAGCCCAGAAGAGTCGAACTGTCGAAATGAAGATACTACCCTGCGCAGAGGTCCCACTTATTGCGCAGAAGTCCTACTTATTGATCTTTATGAAGACGAAAAATAAGATGTAAAATAGTGCAATACTGCCGCCATTCACAAGGCGAGGGAAATGGTTTGGCAAGAAATTGCTAACTGATTAAATGCGTAGGTCATACTAGCCCCAGTTATTGTTATATGTTCATATTTTAATAAATTAATATTTACTACTGTGGTGATATCAGCAGCAGGCTACATACTGTGTACATACATCTACTGATGGCATAGTGGTATTGATCGCTGCCATAGTATTAATTTGTCATTTTAAGACAGTGGTTCAAATCCCTCTTCTGACACAATTTTTACGGCATTTCGTTGTCTGAATCTAATCTAAAATCTCATCTAAAAAAGTATGTAGGCTATAAAATTATGGTGTAGGCTAATTTACAAGAACTGACACGAGTACAATGGTGTTTGAAGCCTTTCTGACTAGTAAATGATGTTCTTCTAACTGGACCCTGGATTTGGCATAGATAATTTTTTCTTATGATTACTGATGGATAGATGATTCACTTGACAGATATATATATATTGTAAATCGATTTGCATGAAGGCTTCGGTTAAATGTAAAAAAAAAAAACAACATTAAATTAAATCAAGTATCAAACCGGCAACCTTCGGACCTCTAGCTGGCTGCCTTAACCCCTGTGCCAAACACACCACTGTAATGATGTTCTTCTTCTTCTTCTTCTTCGGCGTATGGGTAGTTGTTTTTCCTCTCCACTCCACCAGGCTCGGGGCCGAGGGGCTACCCTTTTACCACCCCGAGACCTGGTTGAGGGGCTCACCCGGGCTATATTTCTGGACACCCCTCCAGAAGCCACGTCATCGTCTCGTCATCTAATACCGACAGACCATGCATCCCGTTGGGTGGGTGGTACACCGGGCAATCCAGGATAACATGGTCTGCGGTTTGGTCCTCTGCGCCACACTCGCACGACGCATTTGGGGCCAAGCCCCATCTGTGCATTGATGAGCGGAAACGCCCGACGCCGGTCCGGAGACGATTGAGCCTCACCCAGGATAGCCTTGGCAAGTCCATCCCGAGGGGCTCAGGGCCGGCGACTGGGATGTGGTCGCGGAGTTCGCTGCTGCCCTCCAGCATCTAAAGCCAGGGAAAGCTGCTCCGCCTGCTGCCGGACAGGCACATGGTCAGAATGATCATGGAGCTCATCCGTAACCGCAACTTTACCCTCACCACCGGTCGCGGACAGCTAAGCAGGCTTCGACGCCTTAAGAACGGCGTCCCTCAGGGATCGGTCCTGGCCCCCCTCCTCTATAATATCTACACCTATGACCTGCCCAACACACTCTCGCAGAAGTACGCCTACGCAGATTACCTCGCAGTGGTGTAATGATGTTAATGCAAGTTGATAGACAAACCTATTTTTTTACACTTCTGTATTTATCTATCTATCTATCTATCACACTTTCAAAATATCAAATTATCTATCTATCACACAATCAAACTATCTATCTATCTGTCTCGTAAAAAGTGGGAACTAATATTTCCTAAAATACACTTGAAGGAACTGTCGTTCGGGATGTAGTTTCCGCCTGTGAGACATTTTTAATGCACGTATTACCTAAACCAGCCTGTAAACCTGCTCGCTACCAGGTTTGTTCAGAAGGATTGGTTGCATAGCAACCAAGTAGCAAATGATTTGAGCCACATTGATGGAATGGAACGCAAGCTGAAATTAGCGCCCGGATCTGATTTAAACCTGGATCAGATTTAATCAGGATTGTAGGGACAGGGCCCTGGTCCCTCTATGACGTTGAACCCAGTGTGCGCTCCGGCGCTCTCAGAGCGAATTTACGAACCTACGTTGCTTCAGTACCTTCACTGCTAACATAATTGCTAAACAAGTTGTAAAATGATATGGGGGGCCAATATCGTAACTAGCTTACTTTATTGTTGTCTTAGCAGTTGGTAAAAGAACAGGATTGAAATAAATATATATGAGCAATAACATATCGTGGGCTTGCTGCAGCAAGCACAATAACAACCAACTTCTCCGTCTGAAGCTACAATACTGGGATCATTCGTGATTGGGCTACAAGCAGTCAAATATTAGGCGAATGTGTGTGTAGGACACAAATAAACTTGAATTTCGTGCATTTCAAGTGGCATCTTTGTAATCATGACGACGTAGCCTTGTCTAAGAATGCATTTCACCATGTAGATTCCCAATATAGTGAAAATACCACCGCTCAGCTGTGATCAGACTTAGCTGGGGTGCTGCAGCTGAAGAGTATTAAATAGAGTGCAAAAAAGCAGCATCTGCACACTCAAATCTGTGCAAAAAACGATGTTTATTGCGAGCTTTCGGTCTCCAGGCTATCAGACAATGTAAACAGCTGTATGACGAGTTTGCATGACGCTGTTTGACGAGACTGAAGAGACGCGCAATGCATTTTGGGGATCTAGTACCCCAGTACACTGTCCAGTCATATCATACTTAAATAATTCAGAAAATCTAGTATACATACTCAATTTCATGCATACCGGTACTCAAATCTCGCATCTCGCAGTGTGAACGCTCTCGCATCCTCACATCTACGTCATATCTAGTATGAATGAATGAATGAATGAATGAATGAATGAATGGTCTTTATTGTCATTGCTATAGTACAGGTACCAAACAACGAAATTTAGGAGGGGTGGCTCCCCTGGTGCTAGGAAAGAAAAAAAAAAGAAAAAAAAACACAAGGGAAGGAGCTGGTTTACATAAATAAAGGCTATGTACACTATCCACTATACTATACTGTACAGATAGACGACTAGGGTTGTCATATTGCACATAGTGTTATTGCACATTCATTTGAAGTGTCGCAGTTTGCAGGCTAGAAATGTACATATTTGTGCCTCAGCACTACACCTGATTTTTTCAGTCCAGCAGCTGCCATCAATCCGTCCAGACTGTCCAGGGCCCAGAACCTAGGTATGAGTAGTATGAGTAGTATGCTAGTATGAGTCATATCTAGTATGAGTAGTATGCTAGTATGCCATTCCCAACACAGCCAGAGAGGGTAGAGGGAAATGGGGAGAGGGGGAGGAGGGAGGGAGTGGGAGAGTGAGGGGGAAGGACAGAAACAGAAAGAGGGGGGAGGGTGGAATGGGGTTGGAGGCTTAGTGACTTCTGCCCCCTCCCCGCGGAGAGGTTTGGTCTACTGAGGCATTTTACCGCTTTTCATTTTCTACATAGAGGTCAGGAGTTAACCTCTCTCACATGGAGGGAGAGAGAGGGAGAGCGAGAGAGAGCAAGGGACAGAGAGAGGGGGCAGAGTGGGAAAGGGGGAAATGGCAAGGGAGAGGGAGAGGAGAGGGGGAGAGAGGTGAAATGAGGAGAGAGGGAGACAGCGGGAAAGGGCAAGGGAGAGAGAGAGGTGGGGGAGGGAGAGGGAGAGAGAGAGAGAGAGAGAGAGAGAGAGAGAGAGAGAGAGAGAGAGAGAGAAGAGAGAGAGAGAGAGAGAGAGAGAGAGAGAGAGAGAGAGAGAGAGAGAGAGAGAGAGAGAGAGAGAGAGAGAGAGAGAGAGAGAGAAAGAGACAGAGGGAGGGAGCAGGTGAAGAAAGTGACTGTTCCCTTCCAGCTGGATAAACAACCTCCAAACTAAAGTCTCTTTGATGCAGATAGTTTGATCTCTAAACATGAGAAACTGATATTGTTCTCTGTGGAATAATGACACAATCACTCACAGATCCAGAACAACAGCAGAGATATTGTTTATTTTTGGAGAGAATAACAAGTGCAAACTACACGAACATGTTTGTGCCTCTGATCCTATCAATGGCCTTTGTTTCTGTGTCCACGTTCGATTTGGAACGGAGCCAGTTGAGTTGGTTCGGAATGCAGGCTATAGACATTTCAGCAGCAAAATAAATCAAACAATTCAGACATTCAAACGTTGTCATTATGTCATAAGAATGAAATGAAATGAAAGTGAGACAAATTACTTTCCAATCAGTCCCGTCAAAAGTTTACAAAAATATATTGTCTTTCCACACTCATACTCATAAGAATCAACAACAACCTGCAGTAAACAAAGATGGCTTCCATTGTCGCCTATTAAGTACGAGTATTCCAAAATAGATAATTTCACTTACAGTACATACAGCATGATTGTGAATATCTATGATAAAAAAAATAAAAAATCCCCCAATCTGATATGATCACAATCAACAACAACAACAACAACAACAACAACAACAACCTTTAGGTCTTTGATCCCTTCTTGACACAGTCGGAGTAGGAGTCGTGGTCCAGATACAGCACAGCACACACCTGGGTGACCTTGCACGCCCCGCCACACACCGCGCTGCTGTCATAACTCACCATGTAATGGTGCATATACTGTACCTGTCGAACTCTCTGCTCTGAGGCTGCAGGAACCCGGCTGCTTGGCCGAACGCCTCGGTCAGGACGTATTCAAGCTTCCAGTCGGACCTTTGTTCCTGGTTGGCTTCTGTCAGGTTCAAGTAGTACTGCCAGACGTCCTACGAACAGAGAGAGACAGACAGAGAAAGAGAGAGAAAGAGAGAGAAAGGGAGATAAAGAGAGAGAAAGGGAGATAAAGAGACCCCCTCAGAAAGGAAAGTAGCTTGATTGGAGCATAGTGATGGATGATGAATGACTCCCAACATTAATCACTGTCTAGGTTCCTGTCTGGGGCTGTGGCTGAGGGTAGGGAGAGCTAACAGATAGCTGCCAAGTAGCTACCTTAATGATGCTGGCCTGAATGGTTCCTGCATGAATCACTGCTGTCAAATGGCTTCTCATTCAGACAGATCTCCTTTATGCCCTTCTCAGGAAGTAGCGTTACAAAGAGACCGTTTCTGAGGGTCCAAGCTGCCTGTGTCCTGGGACCTCACCACTGCTGGCCAGCCCTGGACCACACAGCATTCAGCCAACAACGTCCAGACACTTGAGGAGCACTTGAGACTGGATGGAACCAATGAGGTCATCTCAGAGGGGCCGGCCGTGCCAATAACGGTTCCTCTCGTCAATAGAGTGGAGAGTTCTGGGGGGGGTCATAGTTCTATTCTATAGTTCTATTGTACGGTTCTATGGTTCTGAAGTTCTATTGTATGGTTCTATAGTTCTGAAGTTCTATTGTATGGTTCTATGGTTCTATAGTTCTAGGGTCCTATAGTTCTGGGTTCTATAGTTCTATTGTACGGTTCTATGGTTCTATAGTACTGAAGTTCTATTGTATGGTTCTATGGTTCTATGGTCCTATAGTTCTGGGTTCTATAGTTCTATGGTTCTAGAGTTCTATAGTTCTAGGTTCTATAGTTCTATGGTTCCATTGTTCTAGGTTCTAAGGTTGAGCGTCCTACCCACCAGCAGCGTGTAGTCGTTGGGGTCGTAGTGGAACAAATGCGGAAGCCGGGGTTGTTGAAGTACGGCTCTCTGGCGCTCCTGATGGGCGTGATGGCCGGCGTGACGAAGACAGACTGCAGCGGTTTACCTTCAGAGCCAACCAGAGGAATGTGGGTGAGTGCACGTCTCCATGCCAACAGCTCAGGTACTAATATAGCACAGCACATTAGCTAAAGCACATTAGCCTAGCAGCTAGACAACAATGCATTCTTGTGGCTGTGGGGAGATGCTCTGGTAGTGACAGTGATGCTAGCTGCTAACCACCAGGAGGGGTCAGAGGTCAGGCGGTGGTGCTAGCTGCTAACCACCCCAGGAGGGGTCAGAGGTCAGGGCGGAGGTGCTAGCTGCTAACCGCCAGGAGGGGTCAGAGGTCAGGCGGTGGTGCTAGCTGCTAACCACCAGGAGGGGTCAGAGGTCAGAGGTCAGGCGGTGGTGCTAGCTGCTAGCCACCAGGAGGGGTTGAGAAGTCAGGTTGTTTGACCGTTTAGAATTTGCCCGTTTTACTTCAACCGACCGGGAGTATCAGCCGTCCGTCTGTCTGTCTGCTGTGGGAGGCCTCTGCCGTCCCCGTGGGAGGTCGGTGCTCTGAGGCGCCCGCGGCGGAGCTGGACGTGATCCCGTCATCAGAACTCACTAAGGCGCAGGAGGTCATCCAGGGTGTGCCTGTCTGGGTCCACCTGGGAGAGACGCCCCCCAGGGCTGTAAGCTAAACACCGTCTGATTACAGCTAAGCTCCTCCAACCTCCTCCTCAGCGCCTAGCCTAGCTACCTAGCCTAGCTACCGCCTGACAGTGTGTTTTATAGTTCCAGAGAGGAGCTGAGCCGGACAACACATCGTGAGCTTAGAATGATAAGGTTCTATCTCCGTTTAGGGTAGTTCAGAGATATTGAGCGTCAACGTTTTTACATTCCATTATGTTTTGTGAGATGGAACCTTTGTATTTTATTAATTACTACCAAAAAAATGTCAACATTTTAAAAATAACACCACACAGGCATTAATAAACAAACAGAGATAGAACCTTATAATTCTAATGTCATGAAATGACACAACAGAACTGTGTGGCGCAAATGTGTGTATGTATGTGAAACGTGCACATTCCTGCACGTGCATGCTCCTGCGGGTGCACGCAACCCACCCCCCCACCCCCGCCCTCCCCGTGGTTTACCTTGCGGGTCCTGCATCACCATGATGCTGTCACGGTGGGTGTGGCCGTAGAACTGGCCGGCGATGACATCACTGTAGTTGCGGAAGATGGCGACCAGCCGCTGGTTGTAACTCTCTCTGATGGCCGTGGTATCTCTGGCCCACGGCAGGTACCCCACTGGGACATGGGCTATGACTAACACCTGGAGAGAGAGGGAGAAGGGAAACAGAGAAGGAGGGAGGGAGGGGGAGAGAGAGGGAGAGGGAAGGAGAGAGGAAGATAGAGAGGGAGAGAGAGAGGAAGAGAGAGAGGGAGGGAGAGAGAGAGGAAGAGAGAGAGAAGGGGAGAGGGAGGGAGAAGAAGAGAGAAGGAGAGAGAGAGAGAGAGAGAGAGAAGGAGAGAGAGAGAGGAGGGAGGGAGGGAGAGAGGGAGAAGGAGAGAGAGCGACATAACATTTTACATTTTTGGCATTTAGCAGATGCCTTCATCCAAAGCGACTTTACAACAAGAGAGAGAGAGAGAGAGAGAGAGAGAGAGAGAGAGAGAGAGAGAGAGAGAGAGAGCATGGTCAGGGACTATGATGGTGTCTCTGGCATACCGTCAGTTACCATGCATTACAATGAGCCCGTCCTCCCCATTTCTACCTCCACCAGCCTCCCCTGCCTGTCCTCCGATTCCTCCCCCCCCCCCAGCCTCCCCTGGGGGGTCTCCCTGCTCCCTACCTTCTCCCGGGCCTGAGCGGACCTCTCCAGCGTGTTCTGCAGCCAGCTGAACTGTCCCACGGGGTCGCTCACGTTGACGGTCTGCCTGTCGGGGCTGTAGTACAAGACCGTGTTCAGGCTCACCACACGCAGGCCCGCCCGCACCCGCTGGGAGTAGAACCCCCCTGACCACACACACACACACACACACACACACACACACACACACACGGAGAGACATACAGACACACACACACAGACACAGACACAGACACAGACACAGACACAGACACAGACACAGACATAGACACAGACATAGACATAGACATAGACATAGACATAGACATAGACCAGTAACGTGCAGTGAGGTCATTGGCTGGGTAGGCAGTGAGCTATTTAAAAAAAAAAAAACATGCGATTAACGCAGCAGCCAGACTTCAAATGGCATAGCGCATACTATAAAGGCAATCAATAGCCCTTATATCTTTTAACGCAGGCTCGAAACTCACTTCTTCAAGAAGTAGGCCTACTACCAGAATCCTCCCTGTTAAGCACCTATTGTATTTTTAGTTTGCTATTCTTCATTTTGCCTTAAAAAAAACAGTACACTCCTACGTTAAATGCAATTATTGTAAGTCGCTTTGAATAAAAGCGTCGGCTAAATGACTGTAATGTAATGTAGGCTAATATACTATACTATAAAGTCAATCACATAGCCCATATATACTATACTATCAAATAGCTGGTCAAAAATGTCATGTATTGTTATCTCATAACTACACATAGCGTAGCGCAACAGCCTGTATGGCATTGCCTACATTCACCTGCATCTCAACAGGATTTACAGCAGCACGCAAAACAGCTCAATGACAATATAAATTCACCTGCATCAACAACACAGGATTTACAGCATTTGAACCGGCACGCAATAGCCTACATTATCTTAACCATGTAACATGCGTAGGCAAATGTTCGGCTAATTTCTCATCCTTTTCTGCCACCAAATGTAAAAGTTCGACATAATTCCCACGATTGATGGAGCTACTGCTGGGGAAATGTAGAACCGCGGCGCGAACAGCAGAGGATGCCGCTACGGAAAGCCAAACGCAAACTGTCAATCATGCTGTCAGAGGCAGCCTGCACGGTGCCTCAACGTCCATCAATGAAGACAATGTGAGAACAGACTACGCATGCGCAAACCTACGAAACTGTTGGTCTATCACTTTGCATAGCACATAGAGGCACAAGCACAGTCTGCCTCAGCCTCTCGCCAGCAATCAGCTAGCTTTGGGAGCAAACTCTCCTGGTGCCAGGGCATGCAGTATATTTTTAAAACAACACATTTTACATCATTTAATTTAATTTTAACAACATTTTTACACATTAAAGTTAAGAATAATGAGAAAAAAAAATAAAAATATTTTTAAAAGACTGATATTCTTTTTCTTTCTTAAATGCCTGGGTGAGGCACTGCCTACCCCGCCTCACCTGACTGCACACCATAGACATAGACACAGACACACACACACACGGAGAGACATACAGACACACAGACATAGACATAGACATAGACACAGACACACCCACACACACACGGAGAGACATACAGACACAGACACACACAGACACAGACACACACACACACACACAAAACAACACAAGCACTAAGATTTAAAACAAAGAAACATTTTCAAACAAAGATAGATTCAAGTCAGGGTTTTGTTCTTGTTTAATGATTGACGGAGGAAATCCTTCTCTAACAGACCCTTTTACAGCTGACGCCAGCAAAATATGCGCACGCATTTTGACAACAGAAGCGTGGACAAAAACAACATTCTTGATCCAGAGTTAGAGTTAGGTAAGCTTCAAATAGCTTACAACGGCTACTAGCATAAATAAATGTCTGGTTGTTGCGTGTTCGGTTGTCAGAATCGATATTCCACGACTATCGGACTCAAGTTCTACCGAATCCCGTCAGGATCACGACCATTTCAGAGCAACCGGCAGCGTCTATGGCTGCAAGCTATTCGGTTGTTAAGTCGTGACGTGTTTGCGGGTCCAAAGTTGGCTGAGGCGCTCTCTTCGAAATGCCTCAGTAATAATAATAATTCATTATATTTGTATAGCGCTTTTCCGAGGCTCAAAGACCCTGACACTATGGGGGAAACGGGAAAGTGCTGCGTCCCTTGTTGTATGAATAGATCCGAGTCTAAAAAACGATTGAACTGTCATTCTACGGCTGTAGTACACTGGTACTCTGGTGCTGTAGTACACTGGTACTCTGGTGTGGGGAATTTCTGGCTTGGACCCGGAAATCGCTAAACGTCACGATTGACGTCAGACTTAACAACCGAATTAAACGTGTTGATTGATTGATTGATTGATTGATTGAAAACTTTATTAGAAGGGTTGCAGAAGTAGGTACATGAAAGTACATATTACATACAAGGTCAACTAAAAGGATAAAAACCCAAGAAAGCCACTGGCTTATTTCAATTGGGGTCCTTGACAGCAACTGGACTGAGGACACTATGTGGCGCCCATTTTATATCAGGTAAAGTATTGTAGCAACCCTGTAATAATCTGTTCATTAATGTTGCAATTAATGCTTGAGTTCAGAAATTCAATGTTAGCACTGTTACTGTGCTCTGTGTTGTGCGCCAATGCATTCCTGTGATTGGTGGAGATCACGGAGGGGGGCGGGGTTTGTGTTGTTGTTGTTACGGTAGAGGAGAGGAGAGTTTTGTACGTGGACGTTTGCAATTTGCAAATGCACGGATTGTAAGACAACCTATCCTCTTATTATTTCACCACTGTCCAAGTTGGGACATTACAGTATCTCTAAAATCTATAGCTAATCTATTCTCTGATTTCAATGGAAAACCTATTGTTTACATGAACAATTGTCAGTGATATGTAGCTAGACTAACATCTAGCTAAGGCAGGCCTAGCCAAAGTAACCAGCGCTAGCTGTCTAGTAAACAAATGTGTGTGTGTGATATGTGCGTCATACATAGTCGTCTTGTGTCCTTGTCTTTGGCTTGGGAGGACTTCGGATTTCAAGACACAAAAGTCTGAGTCTATGTCATGGTATTTGATGTCCTGTACATGACCACAGATGGCGTAGTTGTAGGCATCTAGTGATTTATATGTTCTCAATTTCTCACAGGTGTACACGCTAGGCTTCTCCACCAAATAGGTATATATATATCTGGCCAATGAATATTGGGCCACTTGCTAATGTCATCTACCAGCTCAGTAATAGCACACGGATCTGGGAGTCGCGTTAGTTTGACAGTTAGTTTGTTGAAGTAGCATTCCTCATCTTTTGTGGATAATGTCCTTGCATAACGAGACAAGTCAGTGCCATCTTCCGTTGCCAAAATGCGCGTGCATACTTGCATACGTCATCATTGTTTACAAACACTAAAAGGGTCTATATCTACGCATCATGACAATGCACAAAAGAAAACTGCAAGTTTGCAGAACACACTAATACAGTAATAAACTAATACAGTAATACAGTAATACAGTAATACAGAAACACTAGCAGTGTGCCAGATCAGCGTGCTTAAACCTACTGTACTTCTGGTCTGTGCCAGTCCCAGCCTCAGCCCTACACCCAGCCCTCCAGCCCTACACCCAGACCTCCAGCCCTCCAGCCCCAGCCCTACACCCAGACCTCCAGCCCTCCATCCCCAGCCCTACACCCAGACCTCCAGCCCTACAGCCCCAGCCCTACACCCAGACCTCCAGCCCTGCACCCAGACCTCCAGCCCTGCACCCAGACCTCCAGCCCTCCAGGCCTACACCCAGACCTCCACCACTATACCCCCAGCCCTCCAGCCCTATACCCCCTGCCCTATACCCCCAGCCCTCCAGCCCTATACCCCCAGCCCTATACCCCCAGCCCTCCAGCCCTATACCCCCCAGCCCTCCAGCCCTATACCCCCAGCCTTCCAGACCTCCAGCCCTCCAGGCCCAGCCAGATCACCTTCTCTGAGGGTGAGGAGGGCCTCTGGCTCCAGCCACGGTGCCCACAGCTTTGCAGCCGCCTGGTAGATGGCGTTGGTGGAGGTGGGGAACTGATCCTGAAAGGAACCCATAACGGTGTGAAAATGGGTCTACAGAACCCAAAAGGGGGTCTACACTTCCTTTCAGAACCCTATTTTTGAAGAATGATTGATTGATTGATTGAAAACCTTTATTGTCCCCAATGGGGAAATTTTGTTGTCAAACAGCTCAGTTAGGGCAGAAAACATTCAATACAGAAAACAGAAAACATTCAATAAAATACATAAAACAGTGCAGGCTCAATAAGTAAAAAGTTCCAAAAGTTCCAGCTCCAGGTCTCCCCCACCCTGCAGGGCCTGGTTGTAGAGTCGGAGTGCAGCTGGAACAAAGGACTGTCCAAATCTTTTTGTACTTTGACGGGGGAGAACAAATCTGTGGCTGAACTTGCTCCTCATCCCCGCCAGCTCGCAGTACATCGGGTGGGAGGGATTGGCCAGCATGGCCGCCAGTTTTTTCCCCATCCTCTGTTCTGCCACCACCTCTAGGCTGTCCAGCCCGGTCCCCACCACAGAGCTGGCCTTCTTCACCAGTTTGTTTAGCTTCGCAGCATCCCTGGCACAGATGTTTCCACCCCAGCAGGCCACGGCGAAGAACAGAACGCTGGCAACCACCGACTGATAAAACATTTGCAGCAGCTTGTTGCAGACACCGAAAGACCTCAGCCTTCTCAGGAAAAACAGTCTGCTCTGCCCTTTCCTGAGAAGAGCCTCGGTGTTGTCAATCCAGTCCAGTTTGTTATTAATTTGTACTCCCAGGTACCTGTAGGAGTCCACCCTCTCGACTTCCACCCCCTTGATGGTGATGGGGGCTGGGGTCCTTCTCTTCCTCCTAAAATCCACCACC
The DNA here is from genome assembly GCF_963989245.1 of Nansenia antarctica. Taxonomy (NCBI): domain Eukaryota; kingdom Metazoa; phylum Chordata; class Actinopteri; order Argentiniformes; family Microstomatidae; genus Nansenia; species Nansenia antarctica. The sequence continues at coordinate 24,021,416 of NC_137676.1, read as the reverse complement.
AACTCCTTTGTTTTGCTGGTGTTAAGCAAAAGGTAGTTGGTGTCGCACCACTGCACAAAGCTCTCCACCAGGGCCCTGTACTCCTCATCCCTGTCGTCTGTGATGTAACCGACGATAGAGGAGTCATCCGAAAACTTCTGCAGGTGGCACTGGTCGGAGCTAAACTGGAAGTCGGAGGTATAGAGGGTGAAGAGAAAGGGTGACAGAACAGTTCCCTGGGGGGCACCGGTGTTGCACACCACCACCTCAAACTGACAGCCCTGCAGTCTCACATACTGACGCCTGTCTGTGAGGTAGTTGTGGATCCAAGCCGTCAGGGAGTCCTCCACACACATCACTGCTAGTTTGTCAGCCAGCAGTGATGGCTTGATAGTGTTAAATGCACTGGAGAAGTCGAAGAACGTGGTCCTCACCATGCTCTGTGGCCTCTCCAGGTGTGTGTAGGCCCTGTGCAGCATGTAAATGATGGCATCCTCCACCCCCATGCTCTCCTGGTATGCAAACTGCCGGGGGTCCAGGAAGTCCTTCACCTGGGGCTTAAGGTGTTGCAGGTGTTGAATGTCTGTACTCAGTGTGACAGGTGAGTGCAGGTGTGGGGGCAGGTACGTCACCTGTGGCCAGTAGTCATGGTTCCCGAAGGCGGGGTAGACGGTTGTGTCAGGGAAGGTCTCTCTGATGGTCTGAGTCATGTTCCTGAGGACCTGGATCACCACGTCAGTGGACACTGACGTGGGGAGGGCTGTCTCTACAGAGAGGAACAGGACTGTTACATAGTTATAACAACACTGTCTCTACAGAGAGGAACAGGACTGTTATTACATAGTTATAACAACACTGGTACATGAGAGGGAGAGAGAGGAGGGGTAGAGAGAGAGAAAGAGGAGGGGGTAGAGAGAGAGAGAAGAGGGTGAGAAAGAGAGAGAGAGATGGGGGGGGGGGCTAATATATTATTCCACTTGTTAAATGGTAAAATGGTAAATGGACTGATGACTTATACAGCACCTTACTCCAAAGCGCTTTACAATGGCCTCTCATTCACCCATTCATGCAAGGCGCCGGCCCGCTCATTGGGAGCAATTTGGGGTTCAGTGTCTTGTCCAAGGACACCTCGACATGGTGGGGGTTCAATCCGCCGATCTGCCGACCTTGAGATCATTAGACACCGGCTCTACCTCCTGCGCCACAGCCGCCCCACTTCCTACAGAGACATTATACAATACAGTGGCGTCCTGGGACGGGTGCTGAGGGACTGCGCCGACCAGCTGGCCGGGGTTTTCACCAACATCTTCAACCAGTCCCTGTCCCAGGCCACCATCCCACCCTGCCTGAAAACCTCAACTATCATTCCAGTCCCGAAGAAAAGCACGGTGAGCTGCCTAAACGACTACCGCCCGGTGGCACTCACACCAATCATCATGAAGTGCTTCGAGAAACTAGTCCGGGCCCACATAGTCACACGCCTCCCGCCCAACCTGGATCCATACCAGTTCGCCTACAGAGCCCACAGGTCCACAGAGGACGCCATCGCGACGACTCTCCACGCCACTCTATCCCACCTGGAGAGGGGAAACAGCTACGCGAGACTGCTCTTTGTGGACTTCAGCTCTGCCTTCAACACCATCCTTCCAGACAGGCTAGTGACCAAACTACTAGACCTGGGACTATCACACTCTATATGTGCATGGATCAAGGACTTCCTGTCCGACCGCCCCCAGAGGGTCCGGGTGGGCTCCCACACCTCCACAGCCCTCAGACTCAGCACTGGGTCCCCCCAGGGCTGCGTGCTAAGCCCCATCCTCTACAACCTCTACACCTACGACTTCACCCCCGTCCACCCCAGCAACTCCATCGTAAAGTTTGCAGACGACACCACCGTGGTGGGCTGCATCTCGGGGGGGGACGAGGCGGCGTACAGGGATGAGGTAGAGCAGCTGAGCAAGCTGTGCAAGGTTAACAACCTGCTGCTGAACCAGTCAAAGACCCAGGAAATCATCGTGGACTTCAGGAGGAAAAAATCTGAGGTCCAGTCCCTGCTCATCGACGGAGAGAGCGTGGAGAGAGTCTCAACCCTCCGATTCCTGGGGGTGCACATACAGGATGACCTGTCCTGGAAGAACAACACAGCAGCCACCATCAAGAAGGCACAACAGCGGCTCTACTTCCTGAGAGTCCTCAGGAAGGAACACATCAAGCAGGAGATAATGGTGGCCTTCTACCGCGGCGCAGTGGAGAGCATCCTCACCTACTGCATCTGCAACTGGTTCTCCAGCTGCACAACCGCAGAGAGAAATGCGCTACAGAGAGTCGTGAGAACAGCCCAGAAGATCACCGGCGCCCCCCTCCCCTCTCTGGAAGAGCTGTACAACACACGCTGCCTCAGCAAGGCCTCCAAGATCTCCAGAGACCCAACCCACCCTGGGTACGAACACTTTGCCCGGCTGCCCTCGAAAAGGCGGTACAGGACCATGGCCGCAAGGACAAACAGACTGAAGCTCAGCTTCTACCCCAGGGCCATCCAGGCCCTGAACACAGCAAAGACCTAGGTTCTGGGCCCTGGACAGGCTGGACGGATTGATGGCAGCTGCTGGATTGTAAAAATCAGGTGTAGTGCTGAGGCACAAATGTGTACATTTCAAGCCTGCAAACTGCGACACTTTAAATGAATGTGCAATAACACTATGTGCAATATGACAACCCTAGTCGTTTTATCTGTACAGTATAGTATAGTGGATAGTGTACATAGCCTTTATTTATGTAAACTAGCTCCTTTCCCTTCTTGTTTTTTTCGGGTTTTTTTCTTCTCTTTCCTAGCACCAGGGGAGCCACCCCTCCCAAATTTCGTTGTTTGGTACCTGTACTATAGCAATGACAATAAAGACCATTCATTCATTCATTCATACACTTCCTACAGAGACATTATACAGCCCCACTTCCTACAGAGACATTATACACAACCAGAGGCAGAATTAATTAAATAAAACACAGCTCTGCCCTCCGGTATGAAGCCACTAATCCTGCACCTTATTCTGTTCACGTTAATCCAAGTGAGGTTGCAGCAGGGCCTTCCTGTCAAGCACCATAATCAAGCTTATCACGCATTATACATGCCATTAAAGCTCCGGCTGGATTACCTACAGATTAAACAATATGAAGTACAGTTGCAGGTCAGGCTGTGATCAGGGGAGACTGTGATCAGGGGAGGCTGGCGGAGGTCAGGTCAGGCTGTGATCAGGGGAGGCTGGCGGAGGTAGACATCGGAGGACAGGGGCTCATTGTAATGCATGGGACGGACGGAATGAGGAACGATACCAAACACCTGAGTGATGTCTACCTTTTACTGTTCACTCTTACAACCTGTTTTACTGTAGTCTGACAGCCTGTTTTACTGTAGTCTGACAAAGTGTTTTACTGTACACTCTGACAGCCTGTTTTACTGTACACTCTGACAACCTGTTTTACTGTACACTCTGACAACCTGTTTTACTGTTCACTCTGACAGCCTGTTTTACTGTTCACTCTGACAGCCTGTTTAACTGTAGTCTGACAGCCTGTTTTACTGTAGTCTGACAGCCTGTTTTACTGTAGTCTGACAAACTGTTTTACTGTAGTCTGACAAACTGTTTTACTGTACACTCTGACAACCTGTTTTACTGAACACTCTGACAACCTGTTTTACTGTAGTCTGACAGCCTGTTTTACTGCACACTCTGACAGCCTGTTTTACTGTAATCTGACAAACGGTTTTACTGTACACTCTGACAGCCTGTTTTATTGTTCACTCTGACAGCCTGTTTTACTGTATACTTTGACAACCTGTTTTACTGTACACTCTGACAACCTGTTTTACTGTACACTCTGACAACCTGTTTTACTGTAGTCTGACAACCTGTTTTACTGTTCACTCTGTATGATGGGCATACGCCATACGCCAACAACAACGCAGATGGAGATGCAGTAGAAATGTGGGCCGAAAACTGCCATCTTAATCTGATCCACGACGTAAAACAACCAAAGTCCTTCAACAGGATCGCCGGATTAAGTAAACATCTGGTCTTGGAGCCACTGCCAAGGACCCAACACTGTCCCATCAGTATCACAGTTAATGCTGCTATAACCCCAGGCACAGTTCCATTCCGAAGAAGATTCAACTTTGGAAAAGCGAACTGGCCTGGCTTCCAAGAAGATCTTGAAAGGAAGATTGCCCATCTCCCAGCAGACCCCAGGAATTATGACAAATTCACAAAGATTGTCCACGAAGCAGTCCGCAAGAACATCCCAAGAGGCTGCCGCACTCAATACATCCCGGGCCTTGACACTACAAGTACCGAACTGTATGAGCGATACCAAGAGCTCTATGAATATGACCCCTTTGCTGAAACTACCATCGAAGTAGGTGAGAGACTCATGGCCTCCATCTCAGAACGCCGCCAGCTGAAGTGGAAAAACCTGCTGGAACTGATATGGCAAAGAACAGCAAAAAGGCATGGAGCCTCATCCGAAAAATCAGCAATGACCCATCAACCCCAACTCAGCAACAGTGTACGACCACTACCAACCAAGTTGGGCACCAGCTGCTGCTCAATGGGAAATCCACCACTAAACAGCCAAGACCAAAGGTAGATCGAGTAAAGAACTCCCAAACCATGGGACTGACTAAGCCGTTCTCCCCCGAAGAGCTCAATACCAGCATCAACACCCTTAAAACTGGTACATTTTGGACCTCTGATGAGGAAATGGATCCTCGAGCTGATGAATAAGTGCATGCTGACAAAATACATCCCAAAGATCTGGAGGAAAACCAGGATTATTGCCCTTCTCAAACCAGGCAAAGATCCAACACACGCAAAGAGCTTCCACCCAAGCTCTCTGCTATGCCACCTATACAAGCTGTTTGAACGCATGATTCTCAACAGACTCGCCCCTGTTGCTGAACCAGCCATCATCCCTCAACAAGCCGGATTCTGACCTGGCAAATCTACAACAAGCCAACTCCTGAACCTCACTCAACATATTCATAGCTTTCAGTCACGTGGTTTCTTCCCTAGCAACCACCAACCTGACGGGCAAAAAGTATCATAGCAACATCGCTCAACATGGCGATTTACCGGCTGCCTACTATTTAGACCACCTCACCCATGAAGAACTATCAAGATACACGACGGTGATAGGAGTGGAGGATCGACTCCATTCAAAAACGTTTGGATTCCATGTCTTCTCCTCTATCCGGACACGTTGGAATTATTTTCCTAACCCCCGGAGAATCAAAGTTATTAACCCGCAAAAGGTGCGTCCTTGACCGGCTTTCTCCGTGAATAACACCGGTTATGGAGGTGGTACAAATACAAGACTATTATTGCTAAATTCACCATCCGTATACGGTCATTTTGAGCCCTTAACCACCTCGCTGACACCCCGAGAAGATATACTTTTAATATGAAACTCGATCAACCGGGAGTTCTACCACTGCTGGACGAAACTCCCAACTCCCGCTGTTAGCGGGCAAGGGAATATTTATATCCGGGAATTCGCTCCTTGCTGTGTCCACGGTGATAGGAGTGGAGGATCGACTCCATTCAAAAACTTTTGGATTCCATGTCTTCTCCTCTATCCGGACACGTTGGAATTATTTTCCTAACCCCCGGAGAATCAAAGTTATTAACCCGCAAAAGGTGCGTCCTTGACCGGCTTTCTCCGTGAATAACACCGGTTATGGAGGTGGTACAAACACAAGACTATTATTGCTAAATTCACCATCAGTATACGGTCATTTTGAGCCCTTAACCACCTCGCTGTCACCCCGAGAAGATATACTTTTAATACGAAACTCGATCAACCGGGCGTTCGGGAGTTCTACCGCTGCTGGACGGAACTCCCGCTGACAGCGGGTCGAGGGGATATTTCTACCCGGGAATTCGCTCCTTGCTGTGTCCACGGTGATAGGAGTGGAGGATCGACTCCATTCAAAAACTTTTCGATTCCCTGGCTTCTCCTCTTTCCGGACACGTTGGAATTATTTTCCTAACCCACGGGAAATCAAAGTTATTAACCCGCAAAAAGTGGGTTTTGCCCGTGGGTTTTGCCCGCAAAAAGTGCCTTTTGCCCGTCAGGTGGGCGTTTCCACTATGCTGTGACGTCACATGAAAGCTATGAATAGAGGACGGATTTCAGAAAGGACTGGTAACAGTAGGTGTCTTTGTTGGTCTGCCGCATATGACACTGTGAACCACCGCCTCCTCCTAAAAAAGATCTTAAGAGTTGATGAAAGACCTGGCACTCACAGACCTCATTGGAACCCTGCTGAAAGACAGGCGCTTCTTTGTTGTCCTGAATAACAAGCAGAGTCACTGGCAACAACAACGGAATGGCCTACCTCAAGGTAGTGTGCTGGCCCCACTACTATATATACTATATAACATCTACACCAACGACCAGCCAATGGACCAGAACACTGAGCGTTTCATCTATGCCGACGATCTATGTGTAACATCCCAAGAGAACTCGTTCGAAGCAATAGAAGCAAACCTCACCACAGCCCTAGATGAGCTACTCCTCTACTACGAGTGCAACCAGCTACATGCCAACCCTGCCAAGACCCAAGTCTGTTCCTTCCAGCTCAGGAACCGTAAAGCCGACCGACAACTCAACATCAAATGGTCTGGAACACCACTTGGACACTGTACCCACCCTGTCTACCTTGGCGTAACCCTGGATCGTACTCTCTCCTTTAAGGAGCACACCAACACCACAAAATCCAAAGTCGGCTCCCGAAACAACATCCTACGGAAACTGACCAACTCCAAATGGGGAGCCACAGCACACACATTACGATCCACTGCTCTGGCCCTGTGCTATTCCTCTGCGGAATATGCATGTCCTGTCTGGGAGAGGTCAACATATGCCAAGAATTCCCCGCTATTCACGTCCACGCCCTCGTCACATCCCGTATTGATTATTGCAACTCCATCCTCTCTGGTCTTCCTCACAAATCTCTGCGTAAGCAAAACTCAGCCGCCCGTATCATAACCAGAACCCCTTCCATAGATCATATCACTCTGTATCATAACCAGATCCCCTTCCATAGATCATAATATCACTCCGGTTCTTCAACAACTCCATTGGCTTCCCGTTAAATACCGCATTGACTTAAAAATTCTGCTCCTCACTTTCATGGCCCTTCACAATCTTGCACCACCATATATCTCTGAACTCCTTCACACCTACACTCCCTCTCACACTCTCCGATCCTCCGCTGCCTTTCAACTCACTATACCTTCTGCCCGCCTGACCACTATGGGGTCAAGAGCCTTCAGTCACTCTGCCCCCCGTCTCTGGAACTCTCTTCCACAAGATATCCGCAACACTGACTCTCTCCCCACCTTCAAATCCTGCCTGAAAACCCACCTTTTTAAACTGGCATATTTTTAATTGATGGTTGTTTTTCTTTTGTTTTGTCTTATTTTGTTTGTTTGAATCACTGTTTTAACCTGTTTGAATCTGTTGCTTGTTTTTAAATTATGCTCTGTAATATGTTCTTGAGTGCTCTGAAAGGCGGCTATAAATAAAATGCATTATTATTATTATTATTATTATTAAGAAACTTGACTCTGCATTGAACAACACCTGCCGCCTGATCACTGGCTGCCTGAAACCCACCAACACAAGCAACCAGCCATGTCCCTAACAACATCTCTTTCTCAGCCAGGTCCAGTCCCTAACAACATCTCGGGAAGAAACAAGAATCCAACTCTGGATGGAAAAGCTTGAGAATGACCCTCCTCCAACTGCCATGGGAACACCCCCCACTGAAGCCCCTCCCCCTGGCCCAAAAGCACCATAGGCTCAGTGAAAAACACTCAACCGCCTCAGAAGGAGAACAGGACGATCCAGGGCTGCTCTGGTTAGATGGGGCTACAAGACTGGCCCAACCACCTGTGAGTGTGGAGGAGCAGACCATACGGTGGAGCACTGCCTTGTCTGCCCTCTACTACCCAACCCCTACAGCTCAAAAAACCTTGCAGTGTTCAACCAAAACACAAAGGACTGTGTAAAGAAATGGGAAACTGTCATATAACCACCACGCTTCAGAGAAACGAAAAGAAGAAGAACTGTACACTCTTCCTCAGTGTTCCTCTACCAGGAAGAGACTGCTGCTTGTTGACACTCCCACCCTGTGACCACAGTTACTTTTCCAATCGTGTGTTAGAAGGAAACAGACACAGAATGAGCTTCCCACAGCTGTCAGAACTGCAGTCACTTCCCATCTTCCGTCGGAGACTAAAGACCCATCTCTTCAGGCTACACGTTAACTGCTCCTCCTGAGACTACGATCTACTATGAATGAATGAATGAATGAATGAATGAATGAATGGTCTTTATTGTCATTGCTATAGTACAGGTACCAAACAACGAAATTTGGGAGGGGTGGCTCCCCTGGTGCTAGGAAAGAAAAAAATAAAATAAAATACTACCCCCCAGCACTGTGTCACCTGAGACACCTGCGTCCCCCTGTACTGTGTCTCCTAAGATTTCTACTTCCCTTCTTGTACTGTTTCTCCAGTGTCTATAAATCGTTTTTTTAAAAGATTATTTCTTTCTTCTTCTATCACTGAGACTGCCAATGGCCCCTAACCTGAGTTAGATTACTCTTCCTGCTACGACTGGTGAATTAAACTTGCTTAGTCAAATGTAAGTCGCTTTGGAATAAGGCGTCTGCTAAATGCCAAACATGTAAATGTGACAGAATTATGTTGATTCAACACCACATGCTCATTGTCCTGATATGAAGCCACTGGACTGGACCACGCAGTTCATACTGCCCCTCTCTTTGGGATTAATAAAGTTAGTTCAATTTAATTGAATGATATTGAAACGAAGCCCTGAATTAAACACACACACACACACACACACACACACAGACAGACAGACAGACAAACAGACAGACACACCGACACACACACACACACACACACACACACTGTCCATGAATTGAACTGAATGATATTGCCCCTGTCTTTGGGATCAATAAAGTTGTACTGAATTGAATTCAAAGCCGGAACAAAATCAAAACAAACAATCTGTCCATGACTGTCCAATTGAATGACATTGAAGTGAAATCCTGAATGAAACACACGCGCACACACACACACACACACACGCACGCACACACACACACACACACACACACACACACACACACACACACACACACACACACACACACACACACACCCTGTCCATATCATGAAGGAGGGCTGGGGGGAGATCTGGGCCATGTGCTGGAAGGCAGAGAGGATCAGCTGGTAGGGGGCGTCACACAGGAAGTCCCCGTAGGGCCCGGGGGCCGCGGCCGGGACGCCCTTAGAGGAGAAGCACACCTGGGTCAGGTCCTCCGTCAGGTGGTAGGTGGGGTCCAGGTGCAGGTCTGAGATGTGCCAAAACCGCCCTGGAACATCACACACAGGCTGGCATGGGCATACATACATATACATACATAGGCTACATACATATACAAACATAGGCTACATACATAGGCATAAATAAATATACATATACATACATAGGCATACATACATATACATACATAGGCATACATACATATACATACATAGGCATACATACATATACATACATAGGCTACATACATATACATACATATACATACATAGGCATACATATACATAGGCATACATACATATACATACATAGGCATACATACATATACATAGGCTACATACATATACATACATAGGCTACATACATACAGTACATATACATACATAGGCATACATACATATATGTATGTGTCGCTGCGATATTGGTCCTGAATGCTGGATCGCAGATCGCACCAGAAAAACAACAGGCAGCGATCTGGGGCTCGTGATCCGGCGTGTCACTCACGTGATGACAACAGTAGTAGTCAGTGGTCACATGCATGAGAGTTTCCTAGTAGCTACCTGTGTGTAATGAGTCTGACAATGTCATGATGCCAGCTGGTGAAATCATAAACCATTTGCTTACGTAATTTTCCGGTTGTTTACATATGACTAAACTACAGATGGTAAGCTTTCAAATGATGCGTCATACATTGAAATTGGAAAACAATTCAAGACGACACAAGTATTTGAATTTCTATAGCTCAAGAATGGTGACTGCTAAAAACGCTGCTAACAGCTAGCGGCTAACGTTTCGTTCTAAAACGAAAGTATGTTTACAAGCCAGGTATCACTTACCGGTAGCCTCCGGCAACAGTGAATCCAACGTACAGATTATAAGTATTTAGTGATCGTTAAACTGTTGTATATTATATCGAGTGGGTACTTTAAAACTTCAAGTTGCCTGTTATGAAAAAAACGAAAACCAGATATTGTTGACACCCCCTTCGATTCTGCGACTGGTTGATTTGCCATTTGTAAGAGAAGATAAATAGAATAAAAACCTGAAGGCACTAAAACTAGAAATCAGACAGTACTGAGTACTAGGCTACTGCATAGTACTGTTTTTGTTGCTTGAATAAAGGCTGGCAGTCTTTAATAGCCAACTGTTGTTGTGGACTATATACTGGGGAAGTATTTGTTATTATTCAGGATTAAAACAATAAATACAAATATCGGATTGATATGGGTATCGCAGATACCTGAAGCCCAGGTATCGGTATCGGTAGTGAAAAAATGGGATCGGGACATCCCTAATACATAGGCATACACATGGGCGTCACCACCATATATTTGGGGGGGGACGTGTCCCCCCCACCTTTGAAACAAGGTCGTTTGGACCCCCCCACATTTGCCATCAAAAATATGTTGCATGACTGGTCAGCGTTATTTTCATTGCTTCACAATCAAATCCGTTCCACTTTATGAGTAGGGGATTGCCCATATCCAGAAATCCACTCCGCGTTTTACTTCTGTTTTTAACACGGCAGCAGCAGCAGCAGCATCGGACACGCACGCAGATTCAAAACATTCAGACTGAGGCAAGACGATATTTAGATCATCCACCAAGATGGATATAAGGATTTTTTTTTTCTAAGAAGAGAAAAGTAAGTCAAAGTCATCCAAGTTTTCCCGTGAGTGGCCAAACAGCAACATTGCGTTCTCCCAAGGTCAAACACAGCCAGCTTTTCTGATAAGAATGTTAGCACCTTATGAGACATTCTCTGTATTAGCAATAGAATTAGCATAGCCTACTAGCAACCAAATACGAGCTAGATCAGCTATATGGCACTAGCAGTTTTGTTAGGCATTACTAGTGCGGTTAGACATGTTTAAATGCAGAACAGACACAGGCGAAATGTCATCAAAAGCACAGAATGGCGACAAACACCTCACAGTGCTTACCTGTCCTGTCATTATTGCATCTCCTGCCCGTGTTCATTGCCCTGAGCATTTGCACTATTTAATTTGGCCATTGCACCCACCCAAAGAATCAATTTTGCATCTGATTGCTTGAGCTAGGGTTAAAAAAGAAGAAGAAAACACCTGTTCCATTTATTTTTCTATTTCTAAAATGCTTGTGATTGTATTTTTTGTATTGATGATTGTATTTCTATGTCAAATGTTCTATTAGAGAAAAACAATATGAACAAGTGCTCAATGCTCAAAGGCGCTTGAACATGTGGCTGTTTGCCACATCCACCAAGAGCATCTTGACAAACTTGACTTAAAGGAGATTTGCCAGTCATTTGTGTCTGCAAATGACAAAAGAGGTCACACTTTTGGAGCCTTTGTATGATGTCTTATGTTCTAATTGTAGAAATCCTGCTGTATGCATAGTACAGATAATAGAGGAGAAATATGATTATAGGAGGAGATATGGAACATTTAATGAAAGGACAAAAAATGGGAATCTTTGAAATTTTGGGGAAAGAATGGAGTAAAAGCAAGTCTTTAACAGGTTGTATTGAGTTACCTCATTCTTTTCTAATTCACTCTTTGATTCTTTTTGAATCTTCATATTTAATAAAGTACCTAAAAAGTGCCAAGTGTCAGTGTCAGGCCTCTGTGAGTTAAACCAAAACATAATAGTAGTCAGTAATTGCAGACCATGCCATGCTCCAAGGAAAAACAAAGAAAGAGGGAGATTATTTTGGGTGTAAAACGCACCAGAATGCAGGAAATTGAATCTACTATTTAAAAAATTTCGGGGGGAGGACCCCCAGACCCCCCGAAAAATAAGTGTCCCCCCCACATTCAAAAAGCTGCTGACGCCCATGGGCATACATACATATACATACATAGGCTACATACATATACATACATAGTGTGAGAGAAAATTATTATATGTAATAAGCTACAATTAAGAATCAAACATTATCTTGGGTTGAATGTCTGCAGCAGACTGTAGAAGATGATTTCCTGTTGTCACACAATAGAACCAGTTTCTCTACTTTAAGCTTGACATTGGCTAAGACAACAAGACACATTTAAATGATTACAAAGACCTGATTGCCCTCTTTTCTCCCTGAGTGGACGAGGCCATCTGGAGCAGTTTTGGGTTTTTGTGTTGCCCAGACCCGGTGCTCTGGGACCAGACTGAACCAGTTGTGGCTATTGTGTTCCGTTTTCACCTTTGTCTCCCTGGGAGAAAGTGGGGGCCGATTCCCTAGCCTTCATCAAAATCATCTTCATCCATGTACAGACTCACGCCCCTTGCTCGTGATTGGTCTGGACCTCACCCGAGGGCGGACCCCTTACCTGTGGAAATCTGATTGTATAAATACTGACATATAATGAATGATCGTCACTTTTGGGAGGAACCTTTGAAACGTTCAGATGCGTCTGACGGACCTGTAAACTTCCTCCTTCTGCAGAAGAATATTAAATATCTTTTCTTATACATCTTGAAACTAAACAGGCTGCCATTATTGAATAATTTACTCTAACAAGTTGGCGACGAGGAAACAAAGGGAGCGGCTGCGTAGGTATCCTGTTTTGTCCGTTTTCAGCCATTTTCAGCTGACGAGCTGTTTTTGAGACGGAGCTCTCCCGTTTCACCTAGCAAGTGACGCGGTCAAGAGATCCCCTCTATTTTTGGGATTGGCTGAGAGCGGATGATCAGGGCCTTGGCAAACACACGAACAAGGGTAAGCCTGTCGATTTTCATTTGTATTAGAACGGTATTTAATCGGAGAAAGATACCCGATTGGAGAGGTCTTTGTTTCCGGGTGCACTTTGTGATGCAAGGCTTGTGGCGTTTTTAGACGATTTACATGTTATCGTGGCTATAATTGCACCTGGCAAAATCATAGGACTGCTCTTTTTGTGTATATGATTAGTGGAACTGAAAAGAGGTTTAGTTATATATATATATATATACGTGTATCTTTCGACGTTGCTGTTATCTGGTTACAGAAAAAGTATTAACCAGAGGGAGTGGCTGCTGACCTGATTGCAGAGAGGGACTAATCAGGGGGAGTTGCTGTTCACCTGGTTACAGAGAGGGCCTAACCAGGGAGAGATTGGGTTTATTTACACAGAGGTTTAGTGGAACTGAAAAGAGGTTTTAGTTCTGTGTAAAAGTGGGGAGGTGGGAACACATTTTCAGTACTTATCCATAAAATTCATTGAGCCAACCAGGTGTTCTGAATTTTCCATGTATGAATATAGAGTTTCATTGAGCTAACCAAAGTTCTGAACTCCAGTTTTAATTAGTTAATCAGTGTTAATACTTTTAAAAGGCAGTGCTGATCTTACAAGATTGCTACCTACCAGCCACCCCTCCCCTGGAGCCCAGAGTCTAATGAATGAATGAATGAATGATCTCCACAGACTACGTTTTGTGAATTGTATTTGTTAAAGTAATTGTTTTCTTATTTGTGATAAGACATTACAGCTGTTTTCCGTTTTTAGTCATTCCTTGTGTGTTTTTTTAAGCTATTTTAACTAATAGTGCTATTTGTATCTATAATTGTCGCTTGAATATAACTTGATTTGAGTTTAAAATGGGTACAGAATCAAGTCGTTCAGAGAGAGTGAAACCACTTTTTGGCCCTGCTAAGATAATGGTCGATAAATGGGGTTTATCTGCTGTTAAACATATTGGGTTGTGGTCTAAGTATTCATCTTTTCCTGCTACATGTGGGACACTGAGCGTTAGCATGTTAAATGGGATTAGAATAGAATTGGAGACTTTTGAGAAAACATCTGTAGGAAAGAAAGCAAATAATGAGATAAATTGGGATTGTTTTAGAAAGTGGGAACGCATGGCAGAGGACAAACACAAGAACTCAGAAGAGGGTTTACTTTTGAAATTGCTACAGAAAGTAAAAGAGCAGGAAGATAGAGTATTACCTCCAACCAATAGCATGGATTTAGATCCTCTGCCCCTGTACCCTGACCCTCAAAATCTCTCAACACAGCTAGGATCCCCACTCCGTCCAGCTCCCCCGAAATATACACCCCCTTTACCTGTGATCCCATTACCTGTTGAGCAGCCTGCACGGCCTAACACTAGACAGGAAGCTAGGCAAAGAGAGCAGAATAGTGCAGACAATTTTTCGATGCCAATGATCCGATGTGCAAATCCTAGAGGTCCCACAAGAGAAGATGATCCAACCTGGGAAGCTCATATTGAAGTTTATCGGCCGTGGCGTTCAGATGAGGTGAGAGACATGTGCAAGACGCTTACCGACCCCTCTCTCGATTCTGAGACTTTTGCTAATGAGATGGTAGACTTAGTGGGCATGTACAGACCTTCTGCAGCTGAGATAGGTACCATTATACGGGCTAAGTTAGGGATGAAATGGTTGACAGTACGGGGACATTTCGACACTAACTTGATGGTGGACGACCGAGATTATGACCCACAGTTCCAACAATTACTAAAGCGCATCAAAGACAAGTGGCCAAAGATAATTGATTGGAGCAAAGTCCAGATGTGTACTCAGAAAGGAGAGGAACTGTTCGAGGACTATTATGTCAGTTTAGAGAAATGTTTTATATTACACAGTGGTGTAGCTCGGGATGATAATAACTACTCCACACTACTGAAACCTGCACTGGTAAACGGACTGGTAAACGGACTTTGAGTGAGCAAGTGAGACTGACCTGCATTGGGTGGGAGACGGGGACCCTAGAAAATTTGATAGCTCACTGTAAACATGCAGAAAGATTACACCTTACTATAGCGGGGGAGGCTCATAAAGTGTCTACACAGGATCAGGTGCGTCTACAAGCTGCACAAATTAGATTTTATGAAGGACAAGAGAAACGTTCTAGAGAACAGCATGGCCAGCCACAAACAAATTTCAGACAGTGGGGTGATAAGGGTTTTGCATGTTATAATTGTGGGGGCAACCATTCCTACAAATTCTGCCCGACACCACAACAGCAAATTTTAGGAAATAGTCTATAATTGTTGTTTCTCCATGTACAGCTCCAAGTTTTTGTATATCTTTGATGGTTTAAGAATGTTCTTGTTTCCCGACACTTTTAGGAAAATTGTTGAGTTTTGAATTTTCTTGTTGTGAAAAGAGACCCTAGCGGGTTTTGAGTTTCTGTTTTCTATTTTAAAAACATTTTTTTTTGCATTAGGCAAGGTTTTATATTTTCTAACCCAAGTCATGGGGAGCTGCTTTCTTGCGCAGAAAGACCCTGAGAGTTATTTATATTCTCAAAAAGGTAGGTTTATGTGTGAAACTCTGGGAGAACTGATCACTCTCCACTTTGAGTTTTTTGCATAAACCTGTCCAAAATTATATAGATCTGTTTGGTATTCATGCATTGTTCAGACCATGATGTATTGAAAAAAGAACCATGTGGCCTGTCGTATCAGAGGCTCATAAAATACTATATTTTTGATTGCTAACTCCCACTAACTCATTAACAATTAACCCTGGTTTTTCTTGTTTTTGAATGATTTTTCAGTAAGTATATTTTGACATCATAAAACATGACACATTTGTTTATGATTTTCAAATCACACGAAAATGTTCTACCGTTTCCTATTTTAATATTAAGATGTTGGTTTGATTAGACATCAAATTCTGTTGCAGTTTTTTTTATTTGTTAACTGTCTCCTCAGACAGACCAGTGGTGGCCCTGTATTATTGCAGATACACTTGATTTTTGCCACGGCAAGAATGTGATATATATTTCAGAGTGGAAGCCGTTTTACCAGAATCCAGAGACGGCGTGCTACGCAATATCAAGCCAGATGATTGAGGGATGAACCAGGGCCACCAGAGAGGGAAACGACGACCAGGGTTACCAGACCCACCAGAGAACACCGAGGAGATGACGATAAGGGTGGCCAGGCCCGCCAGAGAGGGTGCCAGGCCCGACAGAGGAGGAACCAGAGCCACCAGGGTGCCAGGCCCGACAGAGGAGGAACCAGAGCCACCAGGGTGCCAGGCCCGACAGAGGAGGAACCAGAGCCACCAGGGTGCCAGGCCCGACAGAGAAGGACGCAGCCATATTGACCAGTTATAATGGTCACAGTTATGTTTTAATAGTCATCCTAGTTTTGAACAGCAAGCGATATAAATAAATGATCATTTTCACATTATGACTTTATATTCTCCAGCAATCATATATCATTTATAAATAAAGAGTAGCTTAAAATGGTTTCTTTCTGGACCTCATGAAGACGCTTGTGTAGCTCTCAGCGAGGACGTCATCACTTTGTGTTTCGACCTTTCAGACGCGAGGTCAGGATCGGCTACACAACAGCAGGGAAGTGAGAGGAGGAATCTAACCTTTCAGACGCGAGGTCAGGATGGGCTACACAACAGGGAAGTGAGAGGAGGAATCTAACCTTTCAGACGCGAGGTCAGGATCGGCTGCTACACAACAGGGAAGTGAGAGGAGGAATCTAACTGTCGATTAGACAAGTTAAACTGAAAAGTAAACGCAGCCCCTTGACCATATATGCCAGGCCCGACAGAGAACCACCAAACGACCATCGACGACAGTGTTCCAGTTTCAACAGCCCGGACCACCGAGCCTTCAAATCAGAGCATGGCCGTTTCAAGGAGGAAAGACACATAGTATCATGAGAGATTTTGCTTCGAGGATGAATTACTCTGATTGTTGGATCTGTCAACAGATACCTGTGAGTCCAGCCAGGGTCCAAAGTGTGGACACCTGTACTAGTGAAGATGCTGGTGAATGCCTGCATCATGTTTTTCGATGGTGCTAAAGACCACTCCCCAGACCATGTCCAACATGGAAGGAGACAGACGACTGCCTGAACCTCAATGACACTGACAGACAACGACCGATTAGGAAGAGATTGAAGATGCAAGAATCAAGAAGGCGTCGGTCGTTTGGATTTATTTTTTTGTCTTGTGTATGATGTACTGTGCTTAATTTTAAGCTTGGTTGTTAATTTTAGGATTTTTGGGTTGTGATGAAATTTTTATTATTCTTTCTCCAAAAATGTTTTGAACCATATTTTTCAAATTGTTCTTGTTTTAAGAGTTTACATCTTAAAAAAGTGTGGAATGTGAGAGAAAATTATTATATGTAATAAGCTACATTTAAGAATCAAACATCATCTTGGGTTGAATGTCTGCAGCAGACTGTAGAAGATGAGTTCCTGTTGTCACACAATAGAACCAGTTTCTCTACTTTAAGCTTGACATTGGCTAAGACAACAAGACACATTTAAATGATTACAAAGACCTGATTGCCCTCTTTTCTCCCTGAGTGGACGAGGCCATCTGGAGCAGTTTTGGGTTTTTGTGTTGCCCAGACCCTGTGCTCTGGGACCAGACTGAACCAGTTGTGGCTATTGTGTTCCGTTTTTACCTTTGTCTCCCTGGGAGAAAGTGGGGGCCGATTCCCCCCTAGCCTTCATCAAAATCATCTTCATCCATGTACAGACTCACGCCCCTTGCTCGTGATTGGTCTGGACCTCACCCGAGGGCGGACCCCTTACCTGTGGAAATCTGATTGTATAAATACTGACATATAATGAATGATCGTCACTTTTGGGAGGAACCTTTGAAACGTTCAGATGCGTCTGACAGACCTGTAAACTTCCTCCTTCTGCAGAAGAATATTAAATATCTTTTCTTATACATCTTGAAACGAAACAGGCTGCCATTATTGAATAATTTACTCTAACAATAGGCATACATACATATACATACATACATAGGCATACATACATATTAGGGATGCTCCGATCTGGATTTTTGGGGCCGATACCGATAACCATTTTTTTAAAAATACATAACTTTTTTTTTTAAATACATAACTGTAGGCCTACTGACTGGATAATAGCCTACATATTTTTAGCTTTTTAGACAAAAGTCTTGATCCATTAGGCACCAAGCAAACGCAGACCCAAGTCAGTCGATATGGCTGTATAAAAGACATCATAAACGTGGCCTTCATGGTTTACATACGCAGGGGTGCAAACTGGCGATGGTCCAAAAAGGTGACACTTTTTTCTGGTCCGTAGATGGTTAGCTCTATCATTAACAGTCTAACAATGATGCGCGTAAGTAGCGATGGCCCTGACCGTAACACCCGCATAATTAATGTAAGCAACCTGTTCCTAAATTAATTATGCATGTTCCTGCAGGTTTCAACAAGTTACATTTAAGACCTTTATAAGAACACTTTTAATAGATTTTAAGACCTATTGAGCAAGTATTGGTATTCATTGATTATTTTCATTAGCAATGCTGGGTGATCTGTTCTGTTGGTAGAACAATGATAATGTAAGTTAGTTTATAAATTCTTGATTCATTTCCATTGCTTCTCAACACAATACTAGATATAATAGCATAAATAACAGAATAAACTCACACACTTACTTACACTGCATAGCCTACATACTGAGATATGGCACACACACACACACACCTCTCACAGGAGGGCCACACACACACACACACACACACACACACGAACAGGTACACACACACGCCATATTTACTAAAACACACACACCGTTGCTACCACTACAAGTTTGAAGAAATTCTAACTTCACATGCCTACAGTCGAATCGCCTCCTACGGCGATTATCGTCTCGTGGCCTCTTGTCTTATGTGGCAACATATCAGGGTTTTGGGCGCAGCTTAACCAATGGCACACGAGCAATAAGTGTGCAAGTTTTGATGTTGTCTCTCATCCGCACGCGTCGTATTCCCGCGCAGTGGGTCTGGCAACAATAATACATTTTCCGGTCTGACTTTTTAAATAAAAATAAAATAGATTCTACGCAAGTCTAAAGCACACAGAAGCCATTAAAAAGGTTTATTTTGAAAGTCTCGCCCTGTGTCTGATCCTGATGTTATAGAAGCAGCGTAGCAGCATGGTAGAAGCGAGGAAAAGGGGGACGCGAGACAGTCTAGGGCTGCGTTCGTAAATTCGCTCTGAGAGCGCCGGAGGGCACACTGGGCTCAACGTCATAAAGGGACCAAGTAATTTGATTGGACAAGAGGCATTCCATGACTGCTGGTCAGATTTCCTGAGCGAATTTACGAACGCAGCCTAGAACTACACCACTCGCCGACTCGCTTTTTTTCATAACACGAAACTTGAAGTTGTAAAGTACCCACTCAATATAATAAACAACAGTTTAACGATCACTAAATACTTTATGGATTGGATTCACCATTCTCGTTTGCCATAGACTACTGTTTGGTAAGGCTTTTGTAAATACTTTTGTTTTGGGACCTGTTTGTGTTTGGGGCTGTATGATCATGTGTAGTTATGTGTTTCTAGCATGTCGATGTTCTATCAGGTAAATTAGCTAGAACTAACCTCCATACCCTGGTTCAGAAGAAGAAATCAGTCCTTTGTCACTTCCCAGTGCGCACCAGACGTCTGTGGACGTGTAGTTTATTTGTACTTAATAATGGGCCTATATGTTTGCTATGAAGAAATGTCTCCTGACTGTGGGGTTAGGGCAAGGTATTTATGACCTCCTGGCCTCTCCCCCTTGACCTGATAGGACCACTGGCTGTGACTGCATTTTGACTTTGTTTATAAGTAAGGGTGTGGGCTCTGAGAGGGTCTCTTCTCTCCCACCTCTTGACCAAGCAGCTCTCTCTCTCTCTCTCTCTACCAGGCCGCTCCTCTCTGGCCCTCTCTCTCTCTCTCTCTCTCTCTACCAGGCCGCTCCTCTCTGGCCCTCTCTCGCTCTTCTCTCCCACCTCTTGACCAAGCAGCTCTCTCTCTCTCTCTCTACCAGGCCGCTCCTCTCTGGCCCTCTCTCTCTCTCTCTCTACCAGGCCGCTCCTCTCTGGCCCTCTCTCTCTCTTCTCTCCCACCTCTTGACCAAGCAGCTCTCAATCTCTCTCTCTCTCTCTCTCTCTCTCTCTCTACCAGGCCGCTCCTCTCTGGCCCTCTCTCTCTCTCTCTCTCTCTCTCTCTCTACCAGGCCGCTCCTCTCTGGCCCTCTCTCTCTCTCTGTGCCTGACCAAGCAGCTCCTCTCTGTCCCCCTCCCCCTCTCTCTCCTCTCTCTCTCTCTCTCTGCCAGACCAGCGTCCAGCTTTGATGTCTGTATACTTTTGTATTTTGAATAAATGGTCTTAACCTGCTCAATAACTATTCTTCATTTTAGTAGCCAACAGGTTAGAAATATACAACAAGATGGCGAGCCTGAATCCCGGAGGTCTATAAAGGGGAATCTACGGTTGAAAACTGAAGCTGAAACCACGGCTCTGAAGACAGCTCTGTTTAACACTACGACCGCCGCGGATCGCGACCTTATTCAATCGCGATGAGGTGTGATTCAGCACTATGATAGTTTAACATAGAGAAGAGTGTACTGACGCACAAAGATCGCTGGAGGGCGATGTCACACAAGGCCGTCTGCCAGGCTCCGACGCCTTTTCCCAGAATGCATTTCGCACCGGCAAGCAGAAGGCGATTTGAATCCTCCATTTTTTTTCAAAAAAAAAAAATGCTGTAATTTTGCCTTTACAAGTGTTACCATGTCATTTTATGAAGTTTTAATATGTTTTCAGGTGAGAAAGTACCAATATATATTCCCAAAATGTGTCCAGTTTATCAAAATAACCCGTATATCTCCTCTGACGATTTTCGTCGTCGAATTCGCTAGCATGCGTTCGTAAATTCGCCCTGGAAATCTGGTTAGCACCCATGGAATGCCTCTTGTCCAATCAAATTACCTGGTCCCTTTATGACGTTGAACCCGGTGTGCGCTCCGGCGCTCTCATAGCGAATTTACGAACGCACCCTGCGGTTTCACTTTCAAGATCTAATTTTTTTGCATTGGAAAACACTTACAGAGTGAACTGTCATAATGAAAACATGACAAAGCCATTTGACTATCTTGTTCATAAACAATGGTGTCAGGACTTTTCATTTTGATGACACTGACAACTGTTGTGCAAATGTTAATAGTGATGTGAGAAATGCACCAAAGCGACTGAGAAAACTGTATTATACACAACAGTGTTGTGTTGTGTATATGTGAGTGAGACTGTGGTCTACAGTGATATACAGAAAAAACATTATATACAATATTATACATATATTTTTGTTGTCAGGACTTGTTTAGTTATTGTCATTTCGCAGAGTCACCTCAATAAAGCAAATGAACAAATGGAACATTTGCGAACAGTTCTGTAACAAAACGCTGTTACTTTTCCTCACACATGTGTAAGTGGAAATCCTTGGCCTTTCCTGTGGTCCTCGCAAATAAACCAGAATAACTCGTTTCTAAAGCCAGCCTCACCACCATAAGACCAGACACTGGGCAGCTGGGCAGAGCACGGGACTGGAAGCTGCTGGCAGACTTGGACAAGAAACTCTGCTTCCCAGCTGAGATCGCAGCCACCAACCTGCGACCAGACCTTGTGCTGTGGTCAGCCTCGCTCAAGCTCGTTTACATCATCGAGCTCACTGTGCCCTGGGAGGGTGCAGTGGAGGAGGCCTACGAGCGGAAGAGGCTGAGGTACACTGAACTCGCAGCAGATGCCCAACAACAAGGCTGGACAGCGAAGGTACGCCCAGTGGAAGTAGGCTGCAGAGGGTTCGTAGCCACCTCAACATCCAGGCTACTCAAGGAGATGGGAGTGCGAGGGAAGACCCACCGGCAGGCAATCAAGGACCTCTCCAGGGCTGCTGAAAAGGGGAGCCAGTGGCTGTGGATGAAGAGAAAGGACTCGACCCGGGCGTTCAAATGAGCTGATCGCATCTAGGGAGTGAACCTGGGACGCTGGGATTCACTGCTGAACCCTCTGGAGGTGTCGTGGGCTTATCAGCGAAACATTCATGAAGGAGGGCGCCCACTTGACAACCCAAAGGATGCCATCGCTCATTTGAACACCACAGAGTCTCATCGGTGCCTTTAGTATGTATGTATCGAGGGATATCAACATCTAGTCCTACATAACAGATCTGATCATCTGGTGAACCAGTGACTGCTGTGAAAGTGCAGCTGGCAACAAGGGAAAGACCTTGCGACAGCATGGAAAGACAGCTGACAGGAGGGAATAGACCCCAACGGGGCCGCCATGGGCTAGCTACCCGTGGCGGCGGGATCCAGCACGAACAGTGTATGGGTCCCACCCAAACTTGGCTACGAAAAATTCTAAGAAGAAAATACCCCCTGAGCCTGCGAGAGCGGGGGCGGAAGATGGCTCATCGGCAGACAACCCGGTAACGAACACAGGAACGGAACAGACTACGAGATTGATGATCAGCATACCTGAGGCTCCGACAGCTACAGCAGGACACACGCTCCAGAACTGCGTATGTGGTTGGACAAAGGTTACTTCCACCCATGGCCTGAAGATACACCAGGGCAAGAAAGGGTGCCTAAAGAAGGGTCAACAGGGAAGTCGCATCGACAGCTACTTTTTGAGAAGCAGGCCGAGTCAGTCGACTGAAGTTCAGCAGCAGGACACACACCACAGTCTGCAGGACATCAACACCCCTGTCCCAGAGGAGGAAGAACAAGGCACAGGAGAGCAACCTGAATCCAACACATCACGACCACCAGCAGAGAAGAAGATCCAGGGGCGAAGGCCATTAGTCAAGTGGCCAAAGTCCTGCAACAAGACGCTGTGGAAGGAGGTCAACACTGATCTCTGCAACATCCTAGAAGGGATCAGAGGCACCACCATGAAGAAGTTGGAGAGAATGGGCAACCTCATCTATGCCTATGGAGTGGAACAGTTCGGAGTGGTCGAAGGCAAACGATCTACTCAGTCAATTCCCACCAAGTCCAGAAGGCAGACAGAAATAGACCGACTAGTCAAGGAGAGGAGGCAGCTGAAGAAGCAATGGAGGAAGGCCACAGAGGAGGAGAAGGAGGGAATAAACCTGCTGCAGGAAGAGATTAAGAGCAGGCTTGCAACACTGAGGAGAGCTGAAAACCTCCTGAAGAGGCGCAGAAGGAAGGAGCAAACAAGATCACGCTTCTACAAAGATCCTTTCAAATTTGTGAAGACTCTCTTCACAAAGGAGAAGAGCGGAAGTCTCTCTGTGGCAAAGGCCCACCTGGAAGAACATCTGAAAAAGGGCTGCACAGATGACCGACACCAGGAAGAGGTCACGCTCCCACCTGACATGCCACCAGTCAATCCACCAGAGCACGAACTAGATATCAGTCCACCCAGGTGGAGTGAAGTAGACAACACTGTGCGTAGAGCAAGGGCCGCGTCAGCTCCAGGTCCCAACGGAGTTCCATACAGGCTCTACAAAAACGCACCAGATGTCCTGAGATTCCTCTGGAAGCTGATGAAAGTTGTGTGGCAAAAGAAGGCGATACCAACGTCCTGGCGGAGAGCCGGAGGGATCCTTATCCCCAAGGAAAAGGACTCAACAGAAATCGGACAGTTCCGGCAGATCAGCCTTCTAAATGTCGAGGGAAAAATCTTCTTCAGCGTGGTCGCTCATAGACTGGCAGGATACCTGCAAAGAAACAACCTGATTGACACGTCAATCCAGAAAGCAGGCATCTCAGGCTTCTCAGGGTGTGTCGAACATGCTAGTGTCATCTGGCATCAGATCCAGGTCGCCAAGAAGGAGGGAACGGACCTCCACGTGGTGTTCCTGGATCTCGCGAATGCCTTTGGCTCAGTCCCTCACAACCTCCTGTGGACAGCCTTCGACTACTTCAGGATCCCACCAGCTCTCACAACCCTTGTCAAGGCCTACTTCCAGGACGTCCAGCTCTGCGTGACCACAGCAGAGTACACCACAGCATGGCAACATCTGGAAGTGGGAATCATGGCCGGCTGCACCATCTCCCCGCTGGCCTTCACCATGGCCATGGAGGTCATTATTCGGGCCTCTCGATGGGTGGTTGGCGGACAGCGAATAAGACCTGGGCTGAGGCTGCCGCCGATCAGAGCCTACATGGATGACCTCACAACACTCACCACGACCAAGGCTTGCACAGTACGGCTACTAAGAAAGCTCCAGGAAAACATTGAGTTGGCTCGCATGAAGATCAAGCCGAGCAAGTCCAGAAGCATCTCCATTGTCAAGGGGAAGTTGTCAGACCACCGCTTCCACATTGGCAAAGAACCCATTCCAACGGTCTCCGAGAAGCCTGTGAAGAGCCTAGGTCGTTGGTATGATGCCTCCCTCAAAGATAAAGAGCAAGTAGAGCAGCTCAGGAAGGAGGTAGCCAGCGGCCTGGAGAACATTGACAGAACCCTGCTTCCTGGCAAGCTGAAGCTCTGGTGCATGCAGTATGGACTACTTCCACGTCTCCTGTGGCCACTAACCCTCTATGAAGTTCCTCTCTCAAAGGTGGAAAAGCTGGAGAGACTGGTCAACTCATATGCAAGGAAGTGGCTTGGCCTTCCCAGGTGCCTCAGCAGCATTGGGCTCTACGGCAAAGGGATGTTACACCTGCCCATTTCCAGTCTGACAGAGGAGTACAAGTGTGCCAAAGTCAGACTGGAGATGATGCTTCTGGATTCGAATGATCCATTTGTAGCCCAAGCTGCCCCCATCCTGGCCACTGGGAGGAAGTGGACCCCATTGGCTGCAACTGAGCAGGCAAAGGCAGCACTCAGACACAGGGACATTGTGGGCCGAGTGCAGGAGGGGAGGAGTGGTCTTGGCCTCGGGATTAGTACACCGGCCTGGAGCAAGGCCAATCCATCTCAGAGACGCAAGCTGGTGGTCCAGGAGGTACGTCGGGAAGAGGAAGCAGGAAGGCGCGCACAAGCTGTGGCGCAGTCAAAGCAAGGGCAGTGGATGGCATGGGAAGGAGTGGAAAAGAGGAAGATCTCCTGGAAAGATCTGTGGGAGATGGAGGCATTCAGAGCGAGCTTCACCATCAGGGCTGCCTACGATGTCCTGCCTTCTCCTGCAAACCTAAACCAGTGGTATGGCGAAGACCCCACGTGCCCTCTATGTCAAAGTCCAGCAACACTGAAGCATATCTTAGTGGGATGCAAGACCAGCCTCACCCAAGGCCGTTACACCTGGCGGCACGACCAGGTGCTAAGGTGTCTTGCAGCAGTGCTGGAAAGTCAACGGACAAGTGTGAACGCCCTTCCTCCCCCATCATCCCGGTGGCAGCCAGCACCATTTGTTCGGGAGGGCGAGGGTCAAGCCAGCCTCACCACCATAAGACCAGACACTGGGCAGCTGGGCAGAGCACGGGACTGGAAGCTGCTGGCAGACTTGGACAAGAAACTCTGCTTCCCAGCTGAGATCGCAGCCACCAACCTGCGACCAGACCTTGTGCTGTGGTCAGCCTCGCTCAAGCTCGTTTACATCATCGAGCTCACTGTGCCCTGGGAGGGTGCAGTGGAGGAGGCCTACGAGCGGAAGAGGCTGAGGTACACTGAACTCGCAGCAGATGCCCAACAACAAGGCTGGACAGCGAAGGTACGCCCAGTGGAAGTAGGCTGCAGAGGGTTCGTAGCCACCTCAACATCCAGGCTACTCAAGGAGATGGGAGTGCGAGGGAAGACCCACCGGCAGGCAATCAAGGACCTCTCCAGGGCTGCTGAAAAGGGGAGCCAGTGGCTGTGGATGAAGAGAAAGGACTCGACCCGGGCGTTCAAATGAGCTGATCGCATCTAGGGAGTGAACCTGGGACGCTGGGATTCACTGCTGAACCCTCTGGAGGTGTCGTGGGCTTATCAGCGAAACATTCATGAAGGAGGGCGCCCACTTGACAACCCAAAGGATGCCATCGCTCATTTGAACACCACAGAGTCTCATCGGTGCCTTTAGTATGTATGTATCGAGGGATATCAACATCTAGTCCTACATAACAGATCAGTTCCATTCACTTGATATAATGGTTGAAGCATGGGGGATGGTAATCTTATTCTTCTTGATAGTCGCAGATCAGCCAAACAAAGGATTTCCATCCCCCACACCTCCCAAGGGGAGCCAAGCGGGTTTCAAACACGGCTCTCAAGCTTACAGCAGTTGTAGGGGCTGACAGGCTGACATTACAGGCAGGGCTAAATTCAAAGGATCTAAAACAATTGTGGCTTGTTTTTCCAATGAAGCCAACAAGGTCTTTGAATTTAGCCCTGCCATGACTAATCTCAAGTATATTGCAGGCAATAGACCTCCATTTATCCCTATACTTGTAGGGCAACTTAGAAACAATAAGCCTGAGGTTTGATGTGCTATCAAGCTCTTCCAGATAGTGCAAGTCTTGCATGGCATTGTTGCATCCTCTCAAATACAGTGCATAGGCCTGTAGTGACTTTCCATCTTCAGCCTTTATGCTTGGCCAGTTCAAGGCTTTATTTATATATATAATAACGTATGCATGTATGTAACGAGACTGCGGGAGTTTTCATTACTAACGAATGAAAGTTGATTATCATTATAAAAAAATAACTGTAATATATATTGCAATGTTGTCCCTTTCACACATAGTTCCAAGTAATTTCCTTGGAATCCCAAGCTGTGTTGACCAGGTATCGAGACACAACAGCAGGGGAGGGGTGGGGGAAGGGAGGGGAGGGAGGGGTTACATCACCCTCTGTAGAACATCTTCTATCTAATCGGCGCACTGTGCTAAAATGCAATGCAAACAAAACAACACAGGACAGACAGCAGTGCAGTGATGCGTTTTATATTATATTCTTTGAACAACAGAACGGGACAGGCGCCAGAAACTGCCATAATATACCATACATATATCTGCCATATATCGTACCTCCGTTTTATATTGAGAAATATGATGATAAATACATATAGGGCGGAGGTATGCTATGTGGTGTGTGGCTAGATATTTTCATGTAGCACTGTGACTGCGGGGGAACCCGATGTCTTTGTTCATTGATCGGAAACGATCGAGAGCCATCAACCCTCCCCCATCAAGCGCATGTCTTATTGAGTCAACACGAGTTGACTCGCTGGAACGAGACAGACTGATACACACCACACCTCTGCCATATCATACATCGGTCCCACATGTATTTATTTACCATCATATTTTTCAATATAAAACGGTATGATATGGCAGATATATATGGTAGCCTACATTGCAGTCGTCCCGCAGTTCTAGTAGATCGCCGACATCATGTTATTTGATGTACATTTCACGGCAAGATAATTCCGATTTGTGGCAAACACCCAACAATTGTTCGTTCACTAAACATTATAACATGAACACAGTTATAGCACCAGTTCCTAGCACCTAGTTTCCTAGCACCAGGGGAGCCCCCCCTCCCAAATTTCGTTGTTTGGTACCTGTACTATATCAATGACAAATAAAGACCATTCATTCATTCATTCATTCAAACAATGACAGTTACAGTCTCGCTCAAACTGTAGCGAGATTAGGAGACTACTAATTGAGAAAAAGAAAAGAAAATACATGAAAGAAAGGAGAGAAAGAGTACAGAATGATAAATCCGCTAATGTGTGTAATGAAAAGTGTGACAATGTTGAAAGACATGATGTCATAATCAAAATATAAAACCTGGTTGGATAAAATAAGATTCTGTTGTGATTGTGTTGACATTGTTGTGATGTCAAAAGAGATCTTGGTTATGTAATGTGTAAAGTGGAGAGGAGATTGATCGGAACTGCGGGAGTTTTCATTACTAACGAATGATGGTTGATTATTATTATACAAAAATAATAGTAATAAATATTGCAATATTGTGTTATCATAGTTATGAGCTTCACAGTGATAACGTCTGTTTATTTGTCGTGAACTTCACGCCGGCCGTGCCCGTAACATCAGCAGACAATCGACTGCTGTAAGCTTGTAAGCGTTGAAACCTGCTTGGCAGCTTTGAAACCCGCTTGGCAGCTTTGAAACCCGCTTGGCTCGCTCATGAATTGGCAGCTATTGTTTGCTAATGGGAAACGATCAATAAGATTACCCTCCCCCGTGTATCAACCATCAAGTGATTGTAACTCACTTTAGAAACTAGTTCTTAGCCTACACGTTTCTTTGTCAAATACATGCTCTGCATGTTTCTCTAAAATGCATAAAGTTCCTATAAGCAGAGAAGTGGGGAAATTATTAGAGCAATCTGATATGAAGCTTGAGTCAGCTGAGAACGAACTATGGAACAGATTAAATGCTATATATGGAGAGGAGATTGATTGAGACTGCGGGAGCTTTACTAATGAATGAAAGTTGATTATCATTATTAAAAAAGAATAGTAATAAATATTGCAATATTGTGTTATCATAGTTATGAGCTTCACACAGTCTGTTTATTTGTCGTGAACTTCACGCCGGCCCTAACATCAGCAGACACATGAACACAGTGAGGATTCAAACCAACAAAAATAATTAATACACATCATTTCATTTATAATGTGCAGTAAACAAACAAAATAATGTATACTCTCTGCAATTGGCTACTATACAATGGTGCCAAAATCAACTATCCAAATATGAATCTGCGTATATCTATGTACAACCTTGATTGAACCAAGATTCATAGACAGATTGTCCCTTTTGCATATCATCATAATAGGCATTCGTGTCATCATGTTCTTTACACATTACATAACCAAGATTTATTTTGCAATCACAACAATGTCAACACAATCACAACATAATCTTATTTAATCCAATCAGGTTGTATATATAATCTATATATATAATCTATATATTGGTTTCAATATACCTCCATAGCAGTCTACAGTCTAATTTAGCTATATATATAATTACATTATGAGAACATCAGTATTTTTACGCCTTTGGTTGTATTGTCTGAACGAACATTGATTGGGAGACATACTGTACAGTTGATCATTTTCATAACTGTCTGCACATATACATATCTTATTTTGATTGTTATTGTAGCCTATATATAAACACAAATATCAGTCTTATGCACTGTGTCTCATTCAGCACTGAAGCCTGAATTTGAGCACAGTGTGTGCCCCCTTGCTACCTCTGCTGATATAAAAGAGAATTGCAGGCTTGGAGAAAAAGATGGCAGCCACAAATACACAGACACACACAGAAATACTGCTAAAACGCTTTATACTAACTCGATTTTGAAAATGTAAAAATGCTGGGTGGTAGAACGCACATATCTAGGAAAAGTCATGAAAGGAGGGTCCTGAAATGTGATCGAGTGCAAAGGTAGAATTTTTTTTGTACTCACTGGTGCTGTTTAACACCTCACGGCTGTTCTAGTGTTAAACCGCTAGGGGCGCGTGTGCAACAGCTGTGTTTTCATTGGTCTTTGAGACTAAAACAACCTTAAACTTTAAGGTTTAAAGTAAAGTAACTTGTTGGAAAAGGAAACAAATCTTTCATGATCTTTAATAGCTGCGGGTGAGAGCCGGGTTAAGAAGCCCGTTTTTGTAAATATACGATTTGATTTGTACGGTATTGAGTGATTTGATTTGTATGGTATTATGGAATATCGTGTATGTGTGTAAAATTCGGTATTAGAGGAAGACGTACTCTAATAGTGTCTATATGAAAAAGTGTAGACTGCCAGAAACAAACTGTTTCCCCAGAGGTTAGACAAAGGGTTGTTAAATTGACCCCCCTGCTTTCTGCCCTCTGGCCTTTTCAAACATAGGCTACAGACACGCAGGGAAGCTGAATTTGATTGTTACATTAATCATCCCTTACAGATAAAGATAAATTCATACACATAGACTGTAGTATTTTAAAGATAGAGATAAAGTGAATTGATCATCGGGGTATTTTAAATAGTTTAAAGTTACGGTTAAAACATTCATAGACTAGGAAAAGAAGCGCTTACAGCCATTACACACGGAGACTCGCGCATGCGCATTGCAGGCGCATTCCACACACACACAGAGAGCGCGAAGCGCACTGAATCTAAGTGAATACTGTAGTGCTGAGAGACGGTACCCATACTTTTAATTTCAACCCCTCTCTCTCTGTGATAAAGTTGTGATCGCAGAATCACGAAAGCTTAAGCATTGTTTGTTAAAAGTAAAAGATAGATTGTGAGTTTTAGGTAAGATTCAAAGAGAGTCGTTCTGTGAGACAGCTGTTGGCTGCCTCCAGCACAGAAGGATTTATGACACCCAATAAAACGGCTCTATACGATTATATAATGAATAATTCTAACTAATCATTCATTCCTTTCACTTAACAGTTGATTTATTTACAGGTTGTAATTAATATTTGTAATTTACATCTTTTATTTTAGTTAGAGGGTCCACAGCTTTTGATTAAGGAATAGCAGAATAGTACATATTTGATAGTTGAGCAGTAAAAGGGTTTTTGTAGATCAGTGAATACTTAGGTGTTGACCAGTCTTTGTTGTTTAATAATTGTGTTGACTAGAACTGTAATTAGTATTGAATGAGTAATTAAGTGACATATATTCATAAACAATTAGGAAAAACATTTAAGTATAAAGTACTTACACAGAGGATTAGATTTAAGTTAATACTGCACTGACATACACAAGAGGCAAATCTGTTATTCTGAGTTGTAGGGTTCTGTGTGGACAGTTAATACAGTTAAATTGGACTAGCATTTGTGACACAGCCCAATGAAAAGGGCTACCTGTAGGCGAAATAATTTTTCTGTTTTTTACATGTGCTTAAACTACAGATTGTAAGCTTTCAAATGATGCATCATACATTGAAATCGGAAACAAATTGAAGATGACATGAGTATTTGAAAGTTGCTACACCGGAAATCACTAAGCACAGAAAATCCCCATCAAAGATAATGAATCCCCATCAAACAACAAGAAACGAAGTCATTGTGTTATAGATTACACTTATTTAATGAACGTAAAACTGTTCGGAAAAATAACGAGTGGGTACTTCACATCTTCGAGTTGAATGTTAGCTAAAAAAACGAAAATCTGAAAAAAAAAAAAAAAACTTTAAAGACGAATTTGACGTCTTTCTCATTTCCGAGAGGTGTCCAGAAACACCAGGAGCAGTCACATTTGTTTAGCAAACAAGGCAATAAGGAGGTGGGTTGTAAGAAAAGTACACCTTATAGAATATTTTCAGCATATTGAGCAGTAGAAATCAATCAGCTTAAGATGGGGGCAAATTCAACTAAGATGTTAAAAGATATTAGTGAACATAGTGGAATATTGGCTACTTTATCCCCTATGGCTATAGTAGAACAAATGAATCCTCTTGTTAAGGTAATTAACAAAATATCAACGAAATGGAATAGTCGTTGGGCAGACATTGAACAGCCGTGGCCGAAAGAGGGCACCTTTGACTTACAAGTAATTGCAACATTGGAAATAGTTATCAATGTGCACAAGGCACATCAAAAAGGAAAGATTAGATCAGAGAAACGCAGGTTAGAGTTAGCTATTTTAGATCTATTTAAGGTAGAGGGGCAGAAAATAGCATTAGCTTGGGATGAGAAAACAGCAGAAATGGGAACGGAAAAGAAAAATGAATTGGCCAAAACACTTGAGGAGAAATTGAACATTCCATTCACAAACATGTGTCCAGTCTCCAGTCCCCCTCCATATGCTAAGGCACTGGAGGACCATTCCCAGAAGAAGAAGAAGAAGGAGCCAAGGGGAAAAGGGGAGGACAAGAGTGACAAGGAAGATGACAGCGAAGATGGCAGTGAAGACTCAAGTGATGACGACAATGCAGATGGAGGCTACAACGCTCAGGTCAGGAAGATGATAGCCACAGCCGAAAAGAAAGGTGGGAGAAGACGCCGGGAGAAAGCGGAAAGAGAGGAAGAAAGACACCACAGACGGCTGAAGGAGCAACGAGAAAGGGAGGAAGAGGAAGATTGTCATCGAATGTCATCAAATACATTAAAGAACTGTCCAGTGCTGATTCGGGGTAACAAGATGGAATATCATCCTTGGAATCATACAGATCTGTCTGAAGTGATAGAAAAGCTCCCAGTCCTGGAAGATGGTGGCCACCCGTGGACTACTGAGGTAGACGTGAGACTGACAGGAACGCAAGCAGCGATGGGAGACCTGAAAAGACTCTTAGCTTTTATTGCAGGTTTGGATACAATGCAGGAAATATTGATGAAGGCAGGACTTCATAAATATATCAACACATCAGTTTATGACCCAGAGCTCTTCGCAGCAAACAGAGGCAGGCTGTGGAAGGCAATCAGAGAGACTTACCCTACTCACATTCACCCAGACAATATCATTGTGAAGCCACTAGGGGGAGATGAGAATCCCAGGGGTTTTGTTGCCCGTGTGCACTCTCAATGGAGGAGTGTGACAGGGAAGGACGCTGAAGATAACCCCTTAGAAAAATCCATAATCAGGGAAAAACTACAAGAAGGGCTTCCTACCCCAGTTAAGGATAAGCTAGCAGAAGTGGTGGGGCTACGACACATGAACAAAGCTGTTTATATAGACCACGTAGCTCATCAAGTTGAGTTATATCGAAAGAATATTCAGATACAGAAGACACAAGATGAAGAGTCACTCAGAATATTGACTCATGTGCAATTGACTGAAAGCAAGAGGAACATAGAGGGAGTGCAGGCTTTAGCTCTACAGGTCCCATCTCAGCCACAAGGGGGGTATCCTGCTACTTACCAGCCATACCCACAGGGGCCACCAGGGGTGCAAGCGGTTCCATACCAGCCATACACACAGCCTGGCCAAGGACCACCACCAGGGGGATGGACAGCAGCAGGGATGAAGATTCTAGGACCATGTTACCAATGCGGCCAAAATGGACATCTAGCCTGTACCTGCTACAACAGGCCCCAAGGGGGCGCAGGGGGGAGCCAAGGAGGAGGATATTGGCCTCCTGCTACACCTGCTCCAGGAGTGATGAACCCTTACGGAGGCCCAGCAGCTGGGCTATAGGGGTGCCCAGAAGATCCGAGTGGTAGGTGCCAGCTGGTGGTGACAAAGAAGCCTGAAGACGCCACGTACCTTCCTATGTCTGGAGAATATGTGAAGACAATCGGATTTGAGGGAATTAAACAGCTGATTCCTACAACTGAGCTTGTAGACTTAGAGTACAAGGGACAGAGAGCAACTCTGTCAATACTTGTGTCAGAACACATGCCAACAGGGTTGCTAGGGAGAGATGCTCTATGCCAATTGAACTGTACAGTAAAATGCACACCTGACAGCTGTCAGGTGACGGTGCCATCCGGTGCTCAGATTCCATCGACAGCCAGAGTGATTAAGCATAGAACAGACCTACAAGCTTTGCCTTTAAAGGGAGCTGATATAGAATATTGGGTTGATGGGTCTTGTTACCGGGTAGGAGAAACTTTGTGCGCTGGGTATTCCTTAGTTAAAGCACAGAATTCAAAGTTTATTGTGGAACAGGCTGAGGCAGTTCCTCAGCCTTGCTCAGCTCAGTTGGCTGAGTTTATTGCCCTCACAGAAGCATGCAACTTAGGAACCGGACGGAGAGTGACAGTGTACACCGACTCTGCCTATGCACATAATGTTTGTCATTTTAATGGAGCTGTATGGAGGGGGCGGGGTTTTAAGAGAACTGATGGTACGCCTATACAGCACCACGCACAGATCATGAAGCTGTTACAAGCCATGATGAAGCCAAAGGAATTAGCCATAGTGAAGTGTGCCGCACACAGGTCTGAATCATCACATGTCACACAAGGTAACAGGGCTGCAGAGGATGCAGCCAAAGCCATTACAGGAGCAGACAAGGCAGGTAAAGTTCTTCTGGTCGCACATGAAGTACAATTACAGGGCATGGTCACACTTGAGGATTTATTGATGTTACAGAGTAGAGCAACTACGTTAGACAAGAACGTTTGGCTAGCAAGGGGGGCAAGTCAGGATGACACAGGTCTATGGAGGAATCATGAGGGGTTGGTTGTAGCACCCTCAGATTTATTAGGCATGTTAATACGGGAAGCTCATGGATTAGCACATGTGGCTAGGGGGGAGGTAAGACGCAAGATCAACAAGGAATATGGGTTTTGGAGTCCATATTTGATGGAACAGATTGACCATGCTTTAGGTCAATGTGGGGTTTGTTGGAGAAACAACATCAGAGTGGGTACACCAGTGGTGTCTGGGCATATCCCTACCCCATTTGGGCCACGGGTGGTGGACAGGGGGGTGGATGTACAGAGTAGGCAGGATGTTGTGCCAACAGGTGCCGAGGTTCCCAGAGAACCTGAGAAGGAGGAGCTACGAGGAGATGCTGTGGTGTTGCCAGAGCCAGTGACATTACCGGCAATGCCTGAAACCGAGGGGACAGTGGAAAGCTGTCCAGATGCCAATGAACCAGAAACCAACGAAGCAGAGAGTGTTGACAGTCTGGAGGTCCAGCCTGGGAGTGTCCAAAGCCTGGACACCTGTGCTACTGGGGATGCTGGCGAGTGCCTGCATTATGCTTCAGATGATGCTGAGGGCGACTCCCCAGACCTTGATCAGCGTGGGAGGGGACCAGACGACTGCCTGAACCTGAATGACACTGACGGACGACGACCAGTTAGGAAGAGATTAAAGACTATGCATAGGGTAGTGAAGCAGCAGATAAAAGGGAATGACGGGAATGGACAGCAGATGATAGCATGGCTGGAAACGGTCTTAGGGGCATGGGAAACTTATTTTGCTAAGATAGGAGCACCTATTATAGCAGACATGATTTTTGACTTTCTTAGGAGACAGGGCCTCATTGACTGTTTTTGGAAAATCAGTCACTCAGTCCACGTTGATGAACTTTTCAGAAGACTAGTCCTCACCTGAGGTTATGCATTAATGCATTCCCTTTGTCCTGTGCTTACTGTTGGGGAATTATGTGTTATGATAACTGAATGTCATTATTTGTGTATTGTTTGTTTATTTCTATATCGTATGTGATTGATGTCAGTTGAGAAGTGATGTGGTGGTTATGCAAAGATAGGAAAGAAGTTCTGTTCCTAGCGCAACGAAGAAAAAGCTCCTGACTAGGAAAGGTTATCAATCTGAGACAGTGGTAAAGGTTGTTCTGAAGATGCAAGAAACAAGAAGACGTCGGTCGTTGGAAGTTTTTGTGTTGAAATATGTATGATGTACTGTGTTTAGATTAATTTGTATTGTTATTTTTAGGATTCTTTTTTTATTGTTGATTGTTTTGTATTTGGTTTATATGATGTTTTTGGTTGCTGGTACTGGTGCTGGGTTGGTCTGTGTTATTATGTTTCTTGTGTTGTGTTTTGGTGTAGTTTTTCTGTCTGTTGTTGTTTATTTTTTAAAAAAAATCTTTGGTTTCTTAGTTGCAGTATGTGGGGTTTTGTGTTTTTGGATGGATGATGGATGGATGGATGGATGGACTTGATTTGTCATTGCTACAGTACAGGTACCAAACAACGAAATTTAGGAGGGGTGGCTCCCCTGGTGTTAGGAAAGGGAAAAAAAAAACATTTTAGAAAAAGCATAAAATCACAAGAAGGTAAGGAGCTGGT
Organism: Nansenia antarctica; assembly: GCF_963989245.1. Taxonomy (NCBI): domain Eukaryota; kingdom Metazoa; phylum Chordata; class Actinopteri; order Argentiniformes; family Microstomatidae; genus Nansenia; species Nansenia antarctica. Next base: position 23,985,685 of record NC_137676.1, on the reverse strand, counting down.
TTACATAAATAAAGGCTATGTACACAATCCACTGTACTATACTGCACAGATAGTCAACTAGGGTTGTCATATTGCACAAAAGTATTTTTTCACGTTATTTTAAAGTGTCACAGTTTGCAGGCTTGAAATGTACATGTTTGTGCCTCAGCACTAGCTACCATACAATCCGTCCGGACTGTCCTGGGCCCAGAACTTAGGCCTTTGCTGTGTTCAGGGCCTTGACAGCCCTGTGGTAGAAGCAGTTCTTCAGTCTGTTTGTCTTAGCGGCCGGGGTCCTGTACCTCTTATTCGAGGGCAGCCTGATAAAGTGTTCGTGCCCAGGGTGGGTCGGGTCCCTGGAGATCTTGGAGGCCTTCCTGAGACAGCGTATGTTGTACAGCTCTTCCAGAGAGGGGAGGGGGGCGCCGGTGATCTTCTGTGCTGTTCTCACGACTCTCTGTAGCGCGTTTCTCTCCGCTGTTGTGCAGCTGTGGAACCAGTTGCAGATGCCGTAGGTGAGGATGCTCTCCACTGCACCAGTATCTCCTGCTTGTTGTGTTCTTTCCTGAGGCATCTCAGGGTGTATAGCCGCTGTTGTGCCCTCTTGATGGTGCCTTTTGTGTTGTCCTTCCAGGCCAGGTCATCCCGCATGTGATGTCCCAGGAATCGGAGGGTTGAGACTCTCTCCACGCTCTCTCCGTCGATGAGCAGGGGCTGGATCTCGGACTTTTTCCTCCTGAAGTCTACGATGAATTCCTGGGTCTTTGACTTGTTTAGCAGCAGGTTGTTAACCTTGCACAGCTTGCTCAGTTGCTCTACCTCATCCCTGTACGCCGCCTCGTCCCCCCCCGAGATACATCCCACCACGGTGGTGTCGTCTGCAAACTTTACGATGTAGTTGCTGGGGTGGACGGGGGTGAAGTCGTGGGTGTAGAGGTTGTAGAGGATGGGGCTTAGCACGCAGCCCTGGGGGGACCCAGTGCTGAGGCTGAGGGCTGTGGAGGTGTGGGGGCCCACCCGCACCCTCTGGGGGCGGTCGGTCAGGAAGTCCTTGATCCACGCACATATAGAGTGTGATAGACCCAGGTCTAGTAGTTTGGTCACTAGCCTGTCTGGAAGGATGGTGTTGAAGGCGGAGCTGAAGTCCACGAAGAGTAGTCTCGCGTAGCTGTTTCCCCTCTCCAGGTGGGATAGAGTGGCGTGGAGAGTCGTCGCTATGGCGTCCTCTGTGGACCTGTGGGCTCTGTAGGCGAACTGGTATGGATCCAGGTTGGGCGGGAGGCGTGTGAGTATGTGGGCCCGGACTAGTTTCTCGAAGCACTTCATGATGATTGGTGTGAGTGCCACCGGGCGGTAGTCGTTTAGGCAGCTCACCGTGCTTTTCTTCGGGACTGGGATGATAGTTGAGGTTTTCAGGCAGGGTTGTTTTTGTTTTGTGGTCGTTTAGTTTCGGAACACCCTCTGGGGGAATATGTAGTTTATTTGTACTTAATAATGGGCCTATATGTTTGCTATGAAGAAATGTCTCCTGACTGTGGGGTTAGGGCAAGGTATTTATGACCTCCTGGCCTCTCCCCCTTGACCTGATAGGACCACTGGCTGTGACTGCATTTTGACTTTGTTTATAAGTAAGGGTGTGGGCTCTGAGAGGGTCTCTTCTCTCCCACCTCTTGACCAAGCAGCTCTCTCTCTCTCTCTCTCTCTCTCTCTACCAGGCCGCTCCTCTCTGGCCCTCTCTCTCTCTCTCTCTCTACCAGGCCGCTCCTCTCTGGCCCTCTCTCGCTCTTCTCTCCCACCTCTTGACCAAGCAGCTCTCTCTCTCTCTCTCTCTACCAGGCCGCTCCTCTCTGGCCCTCTCTCTCTCTCTCTCTACCAGGCCGCTCCTCTCTAGCCCTCTCTCTCTCTTCTCTCCCACCTCTTGACCAAGCAGCTCTCTCTCTCTCTCTCTCTCTCTACCAGGCCGCTCCTCTCTGGCCCTCTCTCTCTCTCTCTACCAGGCCGCTCCTCTCTGGCCCTCTCTCTCTCTCTCTCTGTGCCTGACCAAGCAGCTCCTCTCTGTCCCCCTCCCCCTCTCTCTCCTCTCTCTCTCTCTCTCTTTCTCTGCCAGACCAGCGTCCAGCTTTGATGTCTGTATACTTTTGTATTTTGAATAAATGGTCTTAACCTGCTCAATAACTATTCTTCATTTTAGTAGCCAACAGGTTAGAAATATACAACAGACGTCTTTTTTACAGCGAAATAAGGTCCGTCCGTCTGGCCCTTATTTCCACTGAATATAGCCGTTCTAATATCCTCCATTTTAAACCTCCATTAGCTAAAATATGTAATTTTGGCTTTACAAGTGTTAACATGTCATTTTATGAAGTTTTAATATGTTTTCAGGCGAGAAAGTAACCACATATATTCCCAAAATGTGTCCAGTTTACCAAAATAACCCGTTTATATATCTGATCTGACGATTTTTTGCGTCTTCTGTTCGCTAGCTGCGTTCGTAAATTCGCCCTGGAAATCTGATCAGCACTCATGGAATGCCTCTTGTCCAATCAAATTACCTGGTCCCTTTATGACGTTGCACCCAGTGTGCACTCCGGCGCTCTCAGAGCGATTTTACGAACGCACCCTACGTTGCTTACCTTCACTTACGGAGTTCGGCAGAAATATTGTAACATAATTACAACAGGTTGTAAAATGATTTGGGGGGCCAATATCGTTAGCTAGCTCAAGTAACTAGCTTACTATATTGTTGTCTTAACAGTTGGTAAAATAACATGATTAAAATAAATATATATGACCAATAACATATCGTGGGCAAGCACTACAACCAAATTGTCCGCTACAAGCAGTCAAATACTAAGTGAACATGTGTGTAAGACACAAATAAACTTGGATTTCATGCATTTCAAGTGGCATATTTGTAATCATGACGACGTAGCCTTGTCTAAGAATGCATTTCACCATGTTAATTCCCAGTATAGTGAAAATACCACCGCTCATCCGTGATCAGACTTAGCTGGGGTGCTGCAGCTGAAGAGTATCAAATAGAGTGCAAAAAAGCGGCATCTGCACACTCAAATCTGTGCAAAAAACGATGTTTATTGCAAGCTTTTGGTCCCCAGGCTATCGGACGATATAAACAACAGCTGTATTATTGACAATTTACAGCCTAAACTTTCTATAACCTCAAAATCAAGTAGCCCATTCGGCGGTAACCCACCCCATCTGGCAACCCTGGACGCAACCCTGCAACCCTGGACGCAAAATGCATTTTGGGGATCTAGTATGCCAAAAGTGTCCATCGTAACAGACTTCAATTTTCCCGGAAGTATTGCTCGCATACTACATTTCTCGCATACTCAAATCTCGCATACTGTACAAGGTGAACGCACTACATACTCAAAATCTACGTCATATCTAGTATGAGTAGTATGCTAGTATGCTATTCCGAACACAGCCAATGAGCAGTTTAACATAGGCGTGTATGGGTATGCGTCATGGGTCCGAAGTTCACAGTTCACTAGGTACACACGTACCTATGTACACATGTAACACAGGTATCTATAACACACGTACCTATGTACACACTAGGGGTGCAACGGTTCTCGGTTTTTTTACGGACGGTACGGTTTGCGTTCCACGGCTCAATTCACTAGTGAACCGTGACGGTTTTCGGTTTTCGTTTTTTTTTTTTTTTTTTTTTTTTTTTTTTTTTAACCTTTATTTTACCAGGAAGTCACATTGAGATTAAAACCTCTTTTACAAGAGAGACCTGGCCAAGACAGGGTCAAAATAGTAGCTTAAAAAAACTGTTCAGATAACAAGACAGGACATAAGACAGTGGCAACAATACAATAGACAAACAATGGTAGGGGTATTTACAAGGTGATTAAAACATTGAGAAGTCTAACCAAAGCAGGTACAGCGAGCGGTGACCACATCCTTTAATCTACGCTTGAAGATACTTATGGAAATAAGGGCCTCTAATTTAAAAGTAGTCTGTAGGTCATTCCAAGACCAAGGGCCATAATAAGACAAGCTTGCCCTTCCAACATTGTTCATGATAAGTGGCACCTTGTATTGTAGCCATCTACGAGACCTGAGACCCGAGCCACTCGGTATAGGGATGAACTTCAGGCCCAGATAATTCGGTAAGAAGCCAGAGATGATTTTAAACACAAGAGTGTACCAGTGTTGGAGCCTTCTGACAGAAAGAGATGGCCATCCAACCAGACTATACAGTGTACAGTGATGGGTCCTGAAGGCACTATTGGTGATGTATCTTAGAACCGAATGATACAGGGGGTCTAGCTTGGATAAAGTGGACAGAGAAGCAAACCTATATACTGTATCACCATAATCCAATTGTGAAAGGAAAAGGGCGGAGACAAGACGTTTTCTGGAAGCCAAGGAAAAGCAAGATTTAAATCTATACAGGAAGCCCACTGTACGCTTAAGCTTTATGGCGAGAAGATCAATTTGGCCGCGTTCGTAAATTAGCTCTGAGAGCGCCGGAGCGTCCACGTGAATGCCTCGAACGCGGCCTTTGGTCAGAGGTCGAGTTGGTCTGGAACGTTTGTTTCTGAACCGAACCGTACCGAAAACCGTGACCCAAAATACCGAACCGTACCGAACCGTGGGCCAACTGAACCGTTGCACCCCTAGTACACACGTATCTATAACACACGTACCTATGCTTGGCAGGTGACGGTTCAACGGTTGAACTGGAGCCGCGGTTAGCGGCTGGAGAGAAGCAGGAACACTAGAAGACAGGACCACAGTGTTATGATCAATAACTGTCCGCACCTTGGATAACAGTCAACACTTTATTGTCTTCACACATCGCCATCTTGCACTCCAACAACACGTTTTAACGGGGTTACCCCACTAACTTCCGGTGCCTCTTAAAGGCGCAGTCCCACATACATAACATTTACCCCCCCCCACAGGAACCAGAAGAACACAACATTATAATTATCAAACTTTTTTAACCTTGATGAACTGGGTAGACTGCCAGTCACCAGCATAGCCATGTGGGTTATTCTGCCACTGAACAGGCTATGCACTAAACCTTACCCTTGGGTTCACCAGTCCACGGTATAGGCTCTCAGGTGTGCTGGTCTGACCCGGGCACGGGCTGGACGAGCCTCTGGGCGAACCCCGGCCTCCACCAGTTCAGGTGGGAACTCAGCTGGACCCTGCGGTTGTTCTGGGTCTATGATGGGAGGCGATGCCACCTTCCGAAGCCGGCTTGCGTGCCACCGTTATCTGTCGTCCAGGCGAAACGAGGCTGGCCCCAGCTGAGCGGTGACCTTCATCGGCGCAGACCAGAACGAGAGCAGCTTGTGGTCCCGGTTAGGGCGGCGAATCCTGACCCAGTCCCCCTCTGTGAAGGGAGGTGTTCTCACCCTCCGTCTCCTATCGAACCGCTGCTTCATCCGCCACTGTGCGTCTGCGACCCTGGTGCTCTGGCAGGGTGCTGCTTCTGGCGTGGGGACCGCTGGGGCCCGCAGCCGATTCAGAGGAAGCTGCAGCTCACGGCCCATCATCAGGAGGGCTGGGGAGCTGCCGGTAGTTGAGTGCGGCGTTGCTCTGTAGTGAAGCAGGGTGCGGAGCAGCGCGGCTGAGAACGGCAGGCCATCTGCCAGGTGTGCTCTGACCCCATTCTTCAGAGTCTGGTTAAAACGCTCGACCCCCCCATTTGCCTCCGGGTGGTAGAACGCCGTACGTATGTGTTTGATCCCCCTTTCCTCCACGAAGACGGCAAACTCCGCTGAGACAAACTGCGGGCCATTATCAGTTGTGATGGCGTTTGGATTGCCCCACCGAGCAAACAGAGAGGAAAGGAAGTCAGTGACCACCCGAGCTGTTACGGACCCCGTGGCGACCACCTCTGGCCACTTTGAGTGGAGGTCGTAGGCCACTAGGAGGAAACGTTGGTGGTGTGGGACGCCATGAAGTTCGCCACATATGTCCAGCTGGATGTGCTCCCAAGGCGTGGGTGGCCACTGCAAGGGCTGTAGAGGTGGTGAGGGTGGCGGGCCCGTCTTCCCACTGACCAGGCAGGCCGTGCACTCCTTCACCATCATCTCGATATCACGGTCTATGCCCGGCCACCACACCAAATCCCTGCAGCGCTGCTTCACCTTTACAATGCCCAGGTGGCCCTCGTGCGCCATGGCGAGGACGCGCGCCCTGAGGTCGCTGGGGATGAACGTGCGGAGCCCCCGGGCCACACAGACACCGTTCCAGCAGGTCAGTTCATTCCTGATCCTGATGAAAAGGCGCCAGCTCCTCCGGCACTTTCGTGGGCCAACCCTCCCGGATGTAAGTGTGGAGATGGGAGAGCGTGGGGTCCTCTGTCGACGCGCGCTGAAGGTCCTCCAGGGAAACCGTGGCCTGGAGTGGGGCGTGAAGCATGAGCACGAGCTCTGACTCCATCTCGTCTGGGCCCTTGTTGGGCAACGGGCCGGGGTTGGGGCCGCCGAGTGCTGGGACGGGGGTGGCTCGGGAGAGCAGGTCAGCCACTACATTTTCCCTGCCGGGGGTAAACAGTGTGGTGAAGTCATATGGTTGAAGCCTCTCCGACCAGCGGTAGATCCTCAGCGGCTTGTGGCCCGAACCTGAAGTAGCGAGCAGGGCCGTGAGAGCCTGGTGGTCAGTTCGCAATGTAAAGTGTCGCCCGTACACATACATATGCCACCGCTCGCACGCCCAGACGCAGGCTAGCGCCTCCCGCTCCCCCACCGAGTACTTTTGTTCAGCTGTGTTGAGGGACCGAGAGGCGAATGCCACCGGGCGTTCCGTGCCCCCTTGGATCTGGGACAGCACCGCCCCGATCGCCGTGTTGGATGCATCACACGTCACGAGTGTGGGGCTCGCCAGGTCAAAGAATGCCAGCACCGGCGGCGAGGTCAGCTGCTTCTTCAGTTGGTGAATAGCAGCAGAGCAGGCCGGGGTCCACTCCCAGACCGCGTCCTGTTTCAATAGTTCACGCAGTGGGGAGGTGGTCATGGAGTATCGGGGAAGGAAACGCAGGTAGTAGGCCGTCATCCCAAGAAACGAAGCCAGCTGAGCTGGGCAGGATGGCTCCGGCAGGCGCAGCACAGCCTCTACGTTAGAGTGTAGCGGGCTGAGTCCGTCGGCGGTCAGGCGGAACCCCACGAACTCGATGACCGGAGTGGCGAAGGTGCACTTTTCCCCATTTTGTGAGGTTGTGGCTGGCGAGGACGTCCAACACCCTCGCCAGGCGCTCGTCATGGACGTCCGGTGTCGCACCATGGACCACTATGTCGTCCAGGAAGACGACCACGCCCGGGATGCCGGCGAAGATGGTGGTCATGATCTTCTGGAAACAGCTGGGGGCTGAGCTGAGACCGAAGGGCATGCGGGTGTAGCGGAACACCCCGCCATGCGTCACGAAAGCTGTCAGGTTGCGGCTGTCGTGGTGCAGCGGAACCTGTAGGTAGCCTTGGCGAAGGTCGAGTTTCGAGAACACAGAGGAGCCGTAGAAATGTGCAGCCAGCTCCTCCACCGTGGGCAGCGGGTACCTGTCCTTGTTGACTGACCTGAGATCGATGCACGGACGCAGGCCCCCTGACTTTTTCTTTACCACCACCAGGTTCGAAATCCAGGGGGAGGCATCGACACGCTCGATGATGCCCGCATCCGAGAGTTTCTGGAGCTCGGCGGTGACGTCGTCGCGTAGGGCGAGGGGCAGGCGGCGTATGGGCTGTATCACCGGATGCACCTCGGGCTTGAGGAGGGGCTGGTGGTTGAAGGCGGTGAGGCAGCCCAAACCGCTGAATAGAGCAGGCCAGCGTTGTTCCCACGGCGAGCCAACAGACAAGATGGCGGATCCAACATTGTCCATGAGGGTGAAACCCAGCTCGCAAAACAAATCAAAACCCATGAGGTTAGAACCCTGGTGAGACACCTGAAAGGTGAATGAGGGGAGGGCCTTAGTCCCGTAACGCACAGTGAAGGCGATTGTGCCCACCATGTCTATTTTGGAGTGCCCATAGCCATCTAGGTCCTCGGCGTTGGCAGTGAGCGTTCGGAGTGGAAAGAGCCGCCGTACCGTGGGAGCGTTCACGAGCGACCTGGAGGCCCCCGTATCCACCAGCAGTGGGAGGCGAACCCCATCCAGCTCAACAGTGCACCACTTAGCCGGTCGGGGGGTGGCAGTCACTGAATGGATGGTCGTCTGTGTGGGCCATCCCGGTGTACCTTGTGGCCGTGGACTGTCTGTTGTGGGGGTAGAGTGGAAGACCCGGGCAAAATGGTTCTGCCTGCCACAGCGCTTACACTGCTGCCCCTTGGCAGGGCAGTTTGGGGCTCGGCTTTGGTGTGATGATGAGCCACAATTACCACAGGCCCGGCGTGTTGTCGTACCCTGGCGTGCAGCAAAGTTCACATCGAGGCCGTCCTCTGGGAAACCGGACTCGGAAGGCTCCGTGGGTTAGTAGCATGGGTCTGGGGGGAAAAGAGCTGGAGGTGGGCGCTAGCTGTGACTTCAAGGCTGCTGCTGACTCGAGCTGGAATGCTAAATCCACAGCTTTAGCTAAAGTTAGGTCGTCTGGCATCATTAACAACATGTCTCTGAGCTTTGAGTTATTAGTGTATTCAGCCAGCTGATCCCGTATCAGTTCGTCTTCCAGCACCCCGAATTTACAGAGGCTGGCTAGTCCCCTCAGATCAGCCACGTAATGGTGGATAGACTCACCCGTCTGCTGCCGACGTTGGCGAAACATTATCCGCCGGAGCATTACATTCTGTGGAGCAGCAAAATGTCCATTGAGCAGTGTCACACAGTCCGCGTATCTCGGAGCGGGTCCGAGAGACCGAAAAATCCGCTGTCCCTCGCTGCCCAGTGAGTGAATCAGCAGGGCTTTTCTTCGTTGGTCACTAGCACCGGCCAACCCGGCGGCTACTATGAATGTCTCGAAGGACTCACACCAGCGAATCCACGGGACCGGTGGATCGCCAGGCAGGGCGAGGAACGGGGGAAGAGGTGAGAGTAGAGAATCCATAATCCTCGTCGCCAATGTTATGATCAATAACTGTCCGCACCTTGGATAACAGTCAACACTTTATTGTCTTCACACATCGCCATCTTGCACTCCAACAACACATTTCAACGGGGTTACCCCACTAACTTCCGGTGCCTCTTAAAGGCGCAGTCCCACATACATAACACACAGTGCCATGGTTGCTATCTGCCTGCCTCCTGTCACAGTCCTATCACTCCTACTGAACACAAGTCAGACTGGGTTGTTAGCTATAGGTCACATCAACATCACAGCTTTCACACGGGACAGAAACAGGAAGTAAGGTGATCATGTGACCGCTTTTGACCGCGTCCTTACCGTAACTTGTTACTGACTAATGTTACGTCAGTCCGTCCAGCAGACGAGAACTTGGGACCTTTTCCTGAAACATTGTTGTCCTGCCCAGATGACATGTAGCTTGGCAGACACCCAGACTGTTCCATAATATATTGCTGACAAATGAGTTCACATGAGTTCTCACTGTGTTATCTCACGCAAAAAAACGCCAGCTTGGTTGATAGTTCAATATCAGTACCTCCACTATATGCAATAACACCTTGATGCAGCACTATGGGCTACATGTTAATAATATGATTCTACAAGGTATGTGATATGATACACTGTATATGCCCTCACGGAAAGAACAAGAGAGAACGAGAGATAGTGTGTGTGTGTGAGTGAGAGAGAGAGTGTGTGTGTGTGAGTGAGAATGTATGTATGTATGTTGACAATGACGTAAGCTTCCCAAATACATTGGAAATCAAACATGAATTCACAGGAAGAAATTATGCTTCTTTAGTCATTTTATTTCTTGTTTCAGTATGTTTCTCACAGCTTTACATAGGATGGTCCATTGCGACAGAAATGTATATTTAAAAAAAAGGTCTTCTTACAAAAACATTTCCAGCCCATGTCCTAAAACATTTCAACAGTGAAGTACACAGGTCAGCAAAACAGTAAAAACAGCAAAAACACTTCTTGCTTCTTCTTGGTGGTGGTCCAATAAAGAGCCCTAACAATGATTTGACTGTAGTGACGTCATCCAACTCATGCCTTCTCATAGGTGCGCACGGACGTGATGTCGTCAAAGGTCAGGGTCTGTGGAGGACGAAAGAAAAATGTGTGAATTATTGAGGACAAGGTTCCTTCTCCACACTCACTGAACACTTTATTAGGAACACTACTAATACTGGGTAGGGCTTTGCTCTCAAAACAACTTCCGTTCTTAGTGGCATTGATTCCACAAGATGTTAGAAACATTCCTTTGAGATTCTGGTCCATGATGACATGATTGCATCATGCAATTCCTGCAGATTTTTCAGGTGCAGTTTCAAGCTGTGAATCACCACATCCCAGAGGTGTTCTATTGGATTCAGATCCGGTGACTGGGAAGGCCACTGAAGAACACTGAACTTTTGCTGTGTGACATGATGTATTATCATGCCAGAAGTAGCCATTAGAAGATTGGTACATTGTGGCCATGAAGGGAGGCACATGGTCAGCAACAATACTCAAATAGGCTGTGGCATTCAAGCAATGATTGATTAGTATTAAAAGGCCCAAAGTGTGGCAAGAAAACATTCCCCATTGCATTCCAACTGGACCCCCAACTGTCATACGTTGATCAAGTACGTGTGCACGCACACGCACACACACATACACACACACATTTACTTTCCCCAGTCACTCTCTCGCTTTCTCTGCATCCTTTCTCTCTCTCTGCATCTTCTCTTTCTCTCTCCCCCCCTCTCTCTCTGCAGCTTCTCTCTCCCCCCCCTCTCTCTCTCTGCAGCTTCTCTCCCACCACCCCCTCTCTCTCTCTCCAGCCTCACCCCATCTTCTCTCTCTCTCCAGCCTCTCTCTCTCTCTCCAGCCTCTCCCCTTCCTTCTCTCTCTCTCTAGCCTCTCCCCCTCCTTCTCTCTCTCTAGCCTCTCTCTCCCCCCCCCTCTCTCTCCAGCTCCCCCCCCCTCTCTTTCTCTCCGGCCTCTCTCCCACCCCCCCTCTCTCTCTCCAGCTCCCCCCCCTCTCTCTCTCCAGCCCCCCCCCCTCTCTCTCTCTCCAGCTCCCCCCCCCTCTCTCTCCAGCCTCCCCCCCCGTCTCTCTCCAGCCTCCCCCCCGTCTCTCTCCAGCCTCCCCCCCTGTCTCTCTCCAGCCTCCCCCCCGTCTCTCTCCAGCCTCCCCCCCTGTCTCTCTCCAGCCTCCCCCCTCTCTCTCCAGCCTCCCCCCCTCTCTCTCCAGCCTCCACCCCCTCTCTCTCCAGCCTCCCCCCTCCCCCCCCCCTCTCTTACCATGACCAGTTTGCCATCCTTAATCTCTCTGACGAACTTGGTCTCCTTGCCGTCCCACTTCTGCACGTGTGCAAGCTTGTCTTCCTCCATGGTAACGGTGGACTGTGAACACAGAGACGTCGTATCAATCAGTGTCTCACCCGGTCACCCAGGGCAACCGCTGTCGACTTCAAAACAATGCTTTAATAAATAAAAAACACCCGACCTGATTTAATCAGTTTTATGATGGTTTTCTTTGATTTATCCTAGCTATTTCTGAGAGAATAGCCCTGTAATTTCAGTAAATGGTCTTACTGTTTGTTACATAATGGCCAAAAATATAATGGCAAAAATATAAGATAGCAGAAATGATAATTTCGGTTAAAAGCGTTAGTCAATATTCATTGATTGACAAACCGGCTGGTTCTACAAAGAACGTGAAACAAAGAGAGACGCAAATGCGCTTCTAGCTGTAACGGTCTTTGTTGCAATATCCTAAACCTGTCAGTGTGAGATAAGCGGTACTCCTTGAATAACGATCCCAGTTTTTTTCGCAGCAGCCTACAAGACATTATAGCCATATGGGCCGAGAGCGACACATACTTTGCAGTTCCTATCGTCGGCGGTCGCCTCGTCGAACTCCTCTCCCAGTTTGAAAGAGATCTCGGTATTCTTGAAGGTGCTCTGGGTCTTCACCACCACCTTGTCCCCGTCCTTCTCAATTACCACGGTGGGTTTGGTCACGTTACCCACCTGCCTGGTGGCGAAACCAACACCTGTCAAAGTAAGAAAGAGATTATTTTATTTTTTTAAACATGATGAAATCCATTCACATCAACGTGAAGCAGAATCACGCAAGTGATCAAAGTTAAAAGTCGCATCGCGTGGGCCTGATCCAAACTGCGTTAAGTCATCAGCTCCATCAATCAGTTAGATCAAATCATCGACCGCAGACCTGTTATTTACTGTTGTTATTATTATTATTATTATTATTATTATTATTATTAGGCCTATTATATACTTACCGAGAGCTTTCATGTACTCGTCGAAGTTCTCACTGTCGACCAGTTTCCAGGTGGCACAAAAGGCGTCAACCATGTTGAAGGTTTGAGAGAGAGAGAGAAGTGAGGTAAAGTTGGTACGGGAGATGGCGCGAGCGTTTGGGAGTTCCTCGGTGCGCCCGCATGCTTTTATTAATCCGCGCCTCATTAAATATGCGCGTCTAAGGGGCGGAGCCACACATCCCATTGGCTCATCCGACATTCCGTATCGTACGATTGGTGCTGAGAACGTGTAGCCTTAATTCTATAGCTTTAAACTCTTACAGTAAAACAGTTTGGATACGAATTAGGAAACCCATGACACAGTATTGGTATTAAATGCAACATATCACACAACATAATCTGTGCCATGATGGATTAGCCTAGTTCATAGTGTTCTCTTCTGGTAATATAATTCTATCTAGGCTTGTTCTAAATTAGTACCCCCGATAGCCCACTTCACGGGACCTAATGACAGACAGTGGATGGAATGCGTCATGTGTGGGACTGGGGGGAACCGCTCATCCAGAAAGCGAGTTTGTTTGACAGTTCTTTGTCATTAACAGAATTAATCCACTAACAGTCCCGTGGGCTTTCTGCATCGTAGACACGGTAATGACTATGGCTCACTGCTGTGTTCAAGTTCAATTGTATTCGTTTCAGGCAAAGTAAACTCACATCCTTGATTCGCCTGGTATTCTAATCTGAGGGGATTAGCTAAATCAGAGGGGAAACTTGTAATGCAGGATTTGGTTGGCTGGGGTTTTAGTCATTCAGGACTGCATGAAATCAGGTTTGGGAAGATAGCTGAGACATTTGCATTTAAGTCATTTAGCATACGCTTTTATACAAAGAGACTTACAATAACTACATTTGTCTTATTACTTTCAATTTCTGGTAATGTAGGGTATTAGTAGATATGTGATGATGATTAATCCGCTTAGTGTGTGTGTGTGTGGAGACTTGTTTCGCTCAGCCTTGACAACTCCCTAATATCCATGATGCACATTTGGTGCTCTGTGTTTTAAGAGATTTGAAAATGTAAGCAGTGCGGTAATTAATAGACCATGAGTAATTAATCACTTTAGACTTCAATTAATCGACCCAAATAATTGTCCATAATTATAGGAACTCTTGTCTCCCACGATTAGTCATCATGTCAACAACAAGCACAGCCTATAAAGACTGCACTCCGTTTTTCATTAGACTTATTTCATATCAGTGTTGAAAAGGGGACAACTGTACAGTCATGTTGGTGTGGAGAAGAGTGTAAATAGCGCCCCCTTCTGGTCAGAAATAGTCAGTGCTGCACAAGGAGAGAAATAAACTACCCCAAAAAAATCTAAGAACATTATTTATTCTTTATTTACAGCATTATTGTAGTCTGTGATTCCTGGCGTACAACACACAACAGGTTACGTTTCTGGTCAAGATTATCTCTGGTAACTGTTTATCGCGACTGATGGGGACAATAATTGACCATTACGTCTCACATACAACGTAATCACCATTTCTACCACAATGATTACACAACATCGGCTGGTATTGGTTTGACTGTTCAGTGAGTTGCCTCTTTAAGGAAAGAACAGACAGACAGACAGACACGGACAGAAGGCTCGACACGAGGCCTAATGATGTCATAGCGTCGTCAGAAGAATATCCACAACAATTGCAGAAATATACATAGAGCATTGTGTTTATTATATGCCGTGGACATTGAAATGCGTCTTTACAGGGTGGTAAATATAATGTAAAACTCTATTTACAGACTGAAAATACATATATTTATATTTTCTCAAAAACATTTTTTTACTTCTAATAACTGGGTTGTTATTCATATACATTTAAACAGTAAAAAACACACAAGGTAGAGGTGTCACAGTAGCAGACTAAGAAAACCACACGTAATAAGATAGAAATTGTACTTACATCACCAAATGGAATGTTTTATACTTTAGTTTGTGCAAAAAGAGACATTCCTGCCACTACTGAATGTAGACATTCTGAGAAAAAAACGCTTTTGTTGTGGAACCGTTCATTTATCTACAACAAGCTCCTCTTTTACTCAGATATGAAATGACTTTTTCTTCAAGGTCAAGGTAGATGCTAAGTGGGATCCTTGTGAAGACCCTAACCATAACCCTAACCATAACCCTTCCCTTAACCCTAACCCTTATCTAACCATAACCCTAACCCTTATCTAACCATAACCCTAACATTTTTCTAACCATAACCCTTTCCTTAACCCTAACCATAACCCTTACCAGAACTCTTTTAAATCTCATCTTCAGTGGGGTGATGTCAAGATGATGAGTCCCAAGGGTCCCGTTTAGCATCTACCTTCATGTCCAAACGTCCTCGTTAACCCTTTCCCCATCACCGTCGCCAGGGTTACTGCATAATGCTAATGTGAACAGGACAGATGCAGGTTCATTATCCACACATGGAATGAATAATGGGTATTGCAGTCTTCTTGAATACCATTAAACCTAGAAAAAAGAAAAAAGAAATTCCTCTAATTCCTCTCCCGCTGTTTCTGTTTACCCAAACATCATCATCATCATCATCATCATCATCATCATCACCATCTTCATCAATACCATCGTCTTCCTCCTCCTCTGGTTCTCTCTGGGTGTTTGGATCGTAGGTATCCTGATGTTGCATAGCGGTGCGTGATGGGAACAATAGTCTGGTGCATGATGGGAACAGTAGTCTGGTCAACGGGGAGGACTGTGGTTCTGAGGAGAAGCAGCCAGCCCATGGTTCCCCTCTTCGCCCACCCATCCGTCAGGGATCTAGAACCACGGTTCCGTCTCTCTCCGCTCCCCCTCCTCAGTCAGCCAGCCCTCCAGAGAACCCTGGTTCCACTACGTCCCCTCCGCCTTGTCCTGCCCGTCCGCGGGGGTCTTTGGGGGGCTAGAGGAGGACGACTCCTCCCCTCCTTCTCCACCCGCATCTGACCAGAGACACAGAGAGATCATTAGTTATGTGTAAATATATACACAATATAAATACTTCTATAGTAATCTATTACTTACTACTTAATACTAGTAATCTATAACTTGTTTTTGTATTCTAGTGTTGTGTAGTCTTGTCTAGGCTACACAACCCTACTCTACCCAACCCCTTCTGAGCTGATCTCCATAAGAGATGAGAGTGTGTGTTAGCAACATAGATAGATAGTTAAACAGATAAACAGATAGGTAGACTAGACAGACAGACAGACAGATAGATAGATAGACAGATAGATAATTAGTCCAGATATGTGTACATTATACACAATATAAATACATTACTTAGTATTGTATTCTAGTCTAGTCTTGTCTAGGCTACACAACCCTACTCTACCCAACCCCTTTTGAGCTGATCTTCATAAGAGATGAGAGTGTGTGTTAGCAACATAGATAGATAGATAGATAGATAGATAGATAGATAGATGTGGAGATGTGTGTGTGTGTGTGTGTGTGTATGTGCGTGTGCGTGTGTGTCTACAGGGCTCTACAGTGCGACCATTTCACTCGCAATTGCGACTAAAAATAAATCTGTGCGACTAGAGAAATAAATTCACGAGCACACTGTGCGAGTAAAGATTTATTTATTTATTTTTATTCTAAAAATAAATCTGTGCGAACCGGGAAAATAATTCACGAGTGAAAGATTTCAGCTTTCTCACTCTCTGCATGCGTACTGACAACAACAACATTCATTCATCTCTGTCCCACTTATATCCCGTCATATCACCCGCTAAGCAGCCTGGGTGATTGAGTCAACACACGCCGTGAATTCTGAATACTTTGCTCGCTAACGAGCGGTCACTACACTACAATATATATATTTTTTAAACTACAAGTCCCACATTCCACAAGCCACAATCCGATTCCGCCAACCACAGTACAGCTCTCTGTGATAACGTGTGGTGTGAACTTTCCCTGAGAAGAACACGGCTGCGCTATCGAAAGTTTGACTCAAAATGAAGAAAATGAAGCCCATTCATTTGTATTTTGCGAGTCAAAGAAACAAAGAAAAAGAGGAATCCGGTGAGGGCCCAAGTAATTCGCAAGCTGGTTCAACTAACGAGAGAGATGAGCCTGGAGGGGCCTTCTGTCGAGGACTTCGATCCCACTCCTGCCGTGGACCGCTGGCTGACCTCTAAGCATGCCAGACGGCCAACATACAAAAGCATATGGACAACTGATATCCTCTGCGTCTAATAGGGCTGTAGGCATGGGCCAATGTGTGATTTTGGTGCAAAAATTGCAAAATCACTAATAAAAATGTGTTATTATAAAATGTTTCACTGTGCTCCTAAATGTCTTTGTGTGCCCGTAAATGTTTTCATTTAGGAGCACATGTGCTCCTAGTGAAAAAGGTTAGCGTAGAGCCCTGGTCTATAATATGAGGACCCATAGAATCTAGGTGTGTACAGTGTGCGGGAGCCACTAGTCAGGTCTGGCATGAGGTGATGTCATGGGACGGCGGAATAAAGAATCGCTGTCCTCACGTCCAAACATAACACACACTCCACACTCTGTTAGGATGCATTTACTGTACAAGAGAGAGAGAGTGGGGAGGGGGAGAAGGGGAGAGGGAGAGAAGGAGAGAGTAGGGGGAGAGAGAGTAGGGAGAGGGAGAAGGGGAGAGGGAGAGAAGGAGAGAGTGGGGAGAGAGAGAGAGGGAGTGGGGAGAGGGAGAGAGTTGGGAGAGGGAGAAGGGGAGAGGGAGAGAAGGAGAGTAGGGAGAGAGAGGGAAAGGGAGTGGGGAGAGGGAGAAAGTGGGGAGAGGGAGAGAAGGAGAGAGGGGGGGAGTGGGGAGAGAGAGAGGGAGTGGGGAGAGGGAGAAGGGGAGAGGGAGAGAAGGAGAGGGAGAAAGTGGGGAGAGGGAGAGAAGGAGAGAGTGGGGAGAGAGAGAGAGAGGGATTGGGGAGAGGGAGAGTCGGGAGAGGGAGAAGGGGAGAGGGAGAGAGTGCGGAGAGAGAGAGAGAGAGCGGGAGAAGGGGAGAGCGAGAGAGCGGGAGAAGGGGAGAGCGAGAGGAAGAGATAAAAAAAGATAGAAGGAGAGAGTGGGGAGAGAGAGAGAGAGGGAGAAGGGGAGAAGGAGAGAAACGGGAAAGGGAGAGAGAGAGAAGGAGAGAGTGGGGAGAGTGAGAGAAAGAGAGGAGACAGTGGGGAGAGTGAGAAGGGGAGAGGGAGAGGAAGAGAGAAAGAGAGAAGGAGAGATGGGGGAGAGAGAGAGAGAGAAGGAGAGAGTGAGGAGAGAGAGTGGGGAGAGAGAGGGAGGGGAAGAGAAGAGAGAGAGGGAGAAGGGGAGAGGGAGAGAAGGAGAGAGAGAGGGAAGGAGAGAGAGAGGGAAGGAGAGAGAGAGGGAAGGAGAGAGAGAGGGAAGGAGAGAGGGAGAGAAGGAGAGAGGGAGAGAAGGAGAGAGGGAAGAAGAGAGAGAGGGAAGGAGAGAGGCTACACTTCCATCCCCACAGCGAGAGACTAAAGCATCCCCTCTATGACAGCCTCCAACACCCAGCCTCCACCCTCTAGCCTCCAACACCCAACCTCCACCCTCCAGCCTCCACCCTCTAGCCTCCAACACCCAACCTCCACCCTCTAGCCTCCACCGTCTAGCCTCCAACACCCAGCCTCCACCCTCTAGCCTCTAGCCTCCAACACCCAGCCTCCACCCTCTAGCCTCTAGCCTCCAACACCCAACCTCCACCCTCTAGCCTCCACCCTCTAGCCTCCAACACCCAGCCTCCACCCTCTAGCCTCCACCCTCTAGCCTCACTAGCCTCCACCCTCTAGACTCCACCCTCTAGCCTCCAGCCTCTCTAGCCTCCAACCTCCAACACCCAGCCTCCACCCTCTAGCATCCACCCTCTAGCCTCCATCCTCTAGCCTCCACTCTCTAGCCTCCACCCTCTAGCCTCCACCCTCTAGCCTCCACCCTCCAACTTCCAGCCTCCAACACCCAGCCTCCAGCCTCGACCCTCCAGCTCCCAGCCTCCAAATCGAGTCTTCTGTCCCTCTCTCTCCACTCCTCTCCACTCCTCTCCTCTCCTCTTGTCTTCTCTCTTCTCCTCTCCTCTCCTCTCCTCTCCTCTCCTCTCGTCTTGTCTTGTCTTCTCTCTTCTCCTCTCCTCTCCTCTCCTCTTGTCTTCTCTCTTCTCCACTCCTCTCCTCTCCTCTCCTCTCCTCTCCTCTCCTCTCCTCTCCAGACAGTCCTGACTAATGGATGGATTAAGGCAGACCTGACTAATGGATGGATTAAGACAGACCTGACTAATGGATGGATTAAGACAGACCTGACTAATGGATGGATTAAAGCAGACCTGACTAATGGATGGATTAAGGCAGACCTGACTAATGGATGGATTAAGGCAGACCTGACTAATGGATGGATTAAGGCAGACCTGACTAATGGATGGATTAAGGCAGACCTGACTAATGGATGGACGAGGCAGAACGGATGGTCTGATGTACGGTTGATAATAATGATGGATCATGAACACACACACACAGACACACATACACACAGACACACACATACACACACACACACACACAGAGACAGTCAGTGGTGTGTGTATGACAGATTCCTGAGTGCTGCTCCATACCCACACCATCATACTAGATCCAGTCATGCAGACTGATACTCATGTGTGTGTGTGTGTGCACGCGTGTGCGCTCGTCTGTATGCATGTTTGTGTGTGTGCGTGTGTACGCGTGTGCGCTCGTCTGTATGCATGTTTGTGTGTGTGTGTGTGTGTGTGTGTATGTACCTCCTACTGTGAGCTCTGCCAGTTTGTCGGGCAGCTCGGCGGCGTCGGCCCCGATGTCCGGCATGGCGTTACGGCGGCCGGTCCGCCCGGTCGACGCGAAGTCGGTGACGACAGCCTCCACATCAGTCATGTCTGCTGCCTCTCATAGCCTCATAGTCTGGAATAGAACAGGAATAACATCAGTCATGTCTGCTGCCTCTCATAGCCCCATAGTCTGCATAGGACACACAGGAATAACATCATAGTCTGCAACAGGACACACAGGAATAACATCATAGTCTGGAATAGGACTAGGATAGGACAAACAGGAGTTAACCCCCTCCCTAGTGTGGAATAGGACAGACGTCTATCTACCAATCTAACGTCCTCCACCTCCCCTCCACCTCCCCTCCACCCTCCTGGACAGTTTCTCCACTGTTGATAAACACTTTTTAAAAATTTTAAAGTATTCATTCCTTTAAGTGACGGACAGATAACTCACTTACTTAGACAAATATATTTGTTTAAACGCGTCTGCTAAATGCCCAAAAGAATAAAGGTAAATGTCATAGCTTCTCTCTCTCTCTCTCTCTCTCTCTCTCTCTCTCTCTCTCTCTCTCTCTCTCTCTCTCTCTCTCTCTCTCTCTCTCTCTCTCTCTCTCTCTCTCTCTCTCTCTCTCTCTCTCTCTCTCTCTCTCTCTCTCTCTCTCTCTCTCTCTCTCTCTCTCTCTCTCTCTCTCTCTCTCTCTCTCTCTCTCTCTCTCTCTCTCTCTCTCTCTCTCTCTCTCTCTCTCTCTCTCTCTCTCTCTCTCTCTCTCTCTCTCTCTCTCTCTCTCTCTCTCTCTCCCCAGGGGCTGTCCCCATCACCACCCTGGAACCAGAGGCTGAAACAGAGGCTGAACCAGAGGCTGAAACAGAGGCTGAAACAGAGGCTGTCCCCATCACCTGACTGGAGGAGAACTCACGTTAACACCCTCTGGAAAGGAGGTTCTAGGTAACACCAAAACAGGGTTAAAAATGTGTCCTTGTGTTGGGGAGGAACGCTATGGAACCCATCCCAACGTTCCAACACCATTCCTCATTCCATCACAGGCATCACAATGAGGCCCCCGTCCACCAATTTCTACCTCCCCCGGCCTCCCCTGACTGTCTCATCTCTATAGAGACAGTATCTCCGCTAAGCTCCGTAAGGTCGCTACTCTGTTACCTTGGCGTAACGGTTATTGACCGGTCAGCAGCATTGCATCACAGGCCATCGCATTCAGATGGATAGCCCACCTCCCTGGGGCTGCCCCCCCCCTCTCTGTCTCTCTCTCTCTCTCTCTCTCTCTCTCTCTCTCTCTCTCTCTCTGTCTCTGTCTCTCTCTCTGTCTCTCTCTCTCTCTCCCTCTCTGTCTGTCCCTCTCCTGGGGCTGGCCATCCCTCTCTGTCTGGGGTAATTACAGCTCTGTGGCTCGGCGCTCCATTAGGCAATGCCTGGAATGTATTTTTTTTACGGTCGTATTTGCAACCGTGTCGGCGACCCGGTGCCGTGGCGATGGTGGTTTCAGATGGTTTTAGAGACAGCACGCACGCAGCGCTATCTCTGAACTGCAGTGACACTGACGGAACACAACGATGGCGGCGCTACGCCCGAGAGCAGCCGGCCACTTTCTACCCAGGGCCGCTTTAAGGGGGGGCTAGCTGGGGCGGTGGCACAGGGCCTCGCGCTTTTTTTTTTTGTATCCTGGCTGGCGAGGCCCTCCAAAGCGCCAGGCAAGGGACCATATTATTATTTTTGCCTTTAATACATTTCTAAATGTTCACACATGTGATAATCATAGTCAATCATATATCTAAAATCTAGCATACTATAGACTGTGAGGACAGGGAGATTCTTAGCAACAGAAAAAAAAAAAAAAGAGTAATTTCCCCCTATGACACCTTGACCTTACGTGAAACGTGAATTTTGGGCGCGCGTTGACACTTGTTGTGCATAGTGACTGCTTAGTGCAACGTACAAAATGTCGAGGGAACGAGACCGAGGAAGAAAATTTGAATCGGGTGCTGAAAAAATAAATAAAAATAAAAGAAAGGAAGGCTTCAGGGCCTCGCTTAGAGGTTCGTTCGAAAAATTTCTAAAAACAAGTGAGGCTCCCGTTAGCACCGAAGAAGCTAACGTTACTGCTAGTACTAGCAATGCTAGTAGTAGCACGGCACAGCCCCCCCTGAGAGGCAAAGATGATGTCTCGGAGGTGGAGGAGGACAACTGCTACACCGGCAGCAGTGGGGCTGCCCAGCTCCAGGTGATGATGGTCAGGAGGGCTGCCCAGCCCCAGGTGATGATGTTCAGGAGTGGCGAAGTAGAGGATACGGAGGCGGAAGATGGAGCTACTCAGAGCAGCAGCAGCAGGGCTGAGTGATGGAACGCAAGACGAGCCTATGGTGTCAGATGTCATGTATGATGATCCTGGTAATTGGCCGGTACATATGGACTCTACAGTTACAGATGTGATCATTAGAAGCGGTCCCCCAAAGATGAAACCTGGATTTAGTTATCCTAAAAATAATGAGAACAGAAACTTTAGTGAAACTTTATTTCTCCGAAAACTACCAAATGGGGTAAAAATAGAAAGAAAGTGGCTTGTGTACTCTCAAAAACGGGACATGTCTTTTTGCTTTTGCTGTAAGCTTTTCAACATAAAGGATAGGCCTACATCACAACTAGTTGATAAAGGGAGCAACGATTGGCGTCATTTAAGTGACAAGTTGAAATCACACGAAACTTCCCCAGAGCATCTTTCAAATGTGTGCAAATGGATAGAAGCAACGAAAAGACTTGAGACTAATACGGGCATAGATGCGCTGCAACAGAAGGAAATGGAGAGGGAGAAAGCGCATTGGCAGGCCGTGTTAACCCGTATTGTCGCAGCCGTTCAATATCTGGCAGAACATAATCTGGCATTTAGAGCAGGGCCGCCCCTAGGCATAGGCGAACTAGGCGGTCAAATGCCCCACACACAAAAAAAAAAGAAGGTTTTGGGGTGGGGCATTTGGCGCCCCCCGGGCATTTTTATGTGTACCTTGTTTTCTGATTGCACTATTAATGTTTGAATATGTTAATTTGTACCTTGTTTTCTGATTTCTGATTGCACTATTAATGTTTGAATATGTTAATTTGTACCTTGTTTTCTGATTTCTGATTGCACTATTAATGTTTGAATACGTTTATTTGTACCTTGTTTTCTGATTTCTGTAAAAAAAATATAAAAGACAAATTGTCTTGAAACCATTGTTGTCCATATTTTACTGTTGAGTGTGTGGGTGGTGATGAGGCAGTACTGGTGGCTTAATGTGGTTGTGGTGGGGGTGGCGCCCCTAAACAATTGTTTTTTGGGGGGGGGATAGTAGCGCCCCTAAAAAATGGGTGGCGCCCCTAAATATTTGTTTTAGGGGGGGGGGGCATCAAATCATACTCTCGCCTAGGGCACCTGAATGCCTAGGGGCGGCCCTGATTTAGAGGAACCAGTAATAAGATCAACGAGGAAAACAATGGTAACTTTTTAGGCCTTATAGAAATGATAGCGAAATTTGACCCAACCATGCAAGAGCATCTCAGACGGATACAAAGTAAAGACACCCATCAACATTATCTGGGGTCTAATATTCAGAACGAAATCATTGGTATCCTGGCTTCAAACGTGAAAAACTCCATCCTAAATGACACGAAGACTGCGAAGTATTTTTCGATTATTCTCGACTGCACTCCAGATATGAGCCATCAAGAGCAGATGTCGCTTGTACTGCGTTTTGTGAATATGAACTCCCTTGAGGTGAGGTGAGCATCGAGGAACATTTTGTTGGTTTTATTGAGACAAGTGATCAGACTGGAAAAGGACTGACAGATTCTATTCTCGCTGAACTGGTGCGGCTTGGTCTCGATATCAGCGACTGTAGAGGACAAGGGTACGATAATGGTTCGAATATGAAAGGACAGCAGCAAGGCGTGCAGGCTCGCATACTCCGTCTGAATCCCCGTGCCTACTTCATGCCATGCGGTTGTCACAGCCTGAATCTGATGTTGGGAGACATGGCAAAATGTTGCCCAAAAGCAATGACTTTCTTTGGTGTTGTACATTCGCAGGGTTTCCGTTAACCGGTAATTACCGGTCTTTGTCCGGTAA
Organism: Nansenia antarctica; assembly: GCF_963989245.1. Taxonomy (NCBI): domain Eukaryota; kingdom Metazoa; phylum Chordata; class Actinopteri; order Argentiniformes; family Microstomatidae; genus Nansenia; species Nansenia antarctica. Next base: position 23,962,446 of record NC_137676.1, on the reverse strand, counting down.
AATGTGTTGAAGTCCGACAAATTGAAATCTCTTCGGTCATAATGTCCGGTGAAAATAATTCCCTCTAAGCACAATTTGAATACAATTCGCTAAAGTTCACATTCTGATTCCTTCTATATTTAAAAAAGACGAATATATAGGGTATCTATTTCTTGGCAGGGTTGCCAGATGGGATTGACAATACCGCCTAACTAACCAGTCTATTACCGCTAAACCCAGTAGCCCATTCGGCGATAACCCGGCCCATCTGGCAACCCTGCGCAGCGGGCCACCATAATAATAACTTGTATTTGTATAGGCTAGCGCTTTTAACCTGCAAACGTTGCAGTTCAAAGTGCACCATAGCGAGCGAGAGTTAAAACATGGCAAGACAAAGTAAGCTTAACAATTACTTCATGAAACCAAGCTACAATGAGTCTGAGGAGAAGTCTGACTGTAAAGAGATGGAGGCGGCTCGACGGTTCCGAGTTAAATGGAAAGAAAATTTCCCCTGGCTGCGTTTAGATGGGGAAGGAAAATGTTCTGCTCACCGTGCAAAAAATCGGGGAGGAATAATGGATTCACGAGAGGAGAAACGAATATGAGAATGTCTCACTGATCACAGTCGGTGCAGTGAGCACATATCGGCGGTCAGTTTGAGGCAACAGCAAAGGCCACTGTGAGCAGGTTAATGAAACGGCTAACAATAAGCTGCACTCTCAGCTACAAGTTGCATTTCACATGGCAAAAAATGTCATCGCATGTCATCAGTATGTGGGACTGACTGAGCTACTGAAAGCAGTTAAGGCTCCAGATTGTGTCTTGAGTGAGGGCATTTAGCGCCACAGCGACTCCGTTGACATTGTGGCGCGCGTTCAGCGCTGGACATGGCATAGCGCGCATGCGAATCATGAAAGCCTATATTATATTTATTATATAGCTCGCATCTAATCGTATCGGATGAGAAATAGACATTAAACGGCATATATAGGCTACACAACAGCTAATCACCGCGACAAACAGCTATATTATATTTGAATATGATGACCGGAATATCTCACGTTTGTCCGGTAAATTGAAATCTTCCCGGACACGTTGACCGGCACAAATTGTTTCTAACGGAAACCCTGGTACAACGTATATACACACTATTTGCCGCTTCAATTAAACGTTGGGAAATATTGAAAGCAAATGCTCCATCTCTCACTGTTAAACCGCTATCTGAGACGAGATGGGAATGCCGGATAGAGTGTGTGAAAGCAATCCGCTACCAAACAAATAATATTAAGGATTTGCTTGAAGTGGCAGAGAGCAGTAATGACCTTAAAGTTAAAAGTGAGGCCCTGTCCCTGGTCAACTATGAGCTGCAAAACTTTGAATTCATTCTTGCTATGGTCATATGGTATGATATGTTGTTCGCCGTGAACACTGTGAGTAAGAGTCTTCAGTCTAAGGATATGCAGCTGGATGTAGCCCTGTCTCAGATTAAGGGACTAATTCAGTTCATGGAGAAATACAGAGAGGCCGGATTTACCTCTGCAAAAATAACAGCAATTGAGATTGCTTCAGAGATGGATGTTGATGCAGTAGCCTATTCAGGGAATCACGCGTGAAACGGAGAAGAGTAGATGCTCAAAATACCCCACTAACCCCAGAGCGGTTATTTGAAACAGAATATTTTATTGCAATTGTGGACCAGGCCCTCACAGCACTACGCTCCAGATTTAAACAATTGCAACAATTCGAGAACACATTTGGATTTCTTTTTGAACTGTCAAAACTTTGCGCACTAGATGACACTGAACTGCAAAGAAAGTGTCAGGCCCTGAGCGCGTCTTTGAGTCACGGAGGATCTGCGGACATAAACGGAGAGGACCTGTTCTCCGAGCTGCGCGTCCTGCGTGAAATGGTCCCAGGGGAAACCAAGACATCACTGGAAACACTGCGCTTCCTCAAAAGGAATGATGGAACTTTCCCAAACTGTGAAGTTGCTCTAAGGATTTTACTGACCATCCCTGTCACAGTTGCGTCTGGAGAGCGCAGTTTTTCAAAGTTAAAGCTAATTAAGAACTACTTACGGACCACCATGTCCCAGGAGAGACTGTGTGGACTTGCTATCATTGCAATTGAAAAGAACGTCTTATCAAAGCTGGATTACATAGACATTATTTCGGAGTTTGCGGGAAGGAAATCGAGGAGAAGATTCTGACATAATTATGCTGGTGGTGAGTGAGTAACATCTCTATTCATGTCAATAATGGCTTGTGCGTATTTAATGTTGGGTATGATGACTGCTTTATCCTAAATCCTAATCCTTTAGAGTATAAAAGGTTTGAAATGAAACAAACATGGTTGTAAACTGTCTAAATAAGTAGATATTCTATTGTCTATCAGCACAGCATGTGAGCGAATTTCTTGCAATATATCGGTGCGTGCGTGTCGCGCGGTTAGAATAGTAGCCTACATCATTATAAAAGGGGTCGCAAAGGACTTCGCACAGGGCCTCGCATGTCTCCCAAGCGGCCCTGTTTCTACCTGTCATGGTATTTGCCGTTTTACGTTTTACTATGTCAGAGTGTTCTTCAAACGAACCTGATCATATACAGATATGACCGAAGAGAGCTTTTTGACATCCGTGCCTCATTAGGAGAAATCCCATCGAACATGACAGCTCCCTTCACTATTCCCTACGGACCATGGAGTATTAACAAACTGATTCACCAGAGAGGAGCAGGCAGACGCCGAGGGCATCATGCCGGATCAGCGGTGAAACGCAAACAGCGAGCCCGCATCAATACCGAGCCGTCACCCCTCTCTCCCACCCGGCCTCGAGATCAACACATGCCGGTAGAGACACCTACCTCGCCCGTGACTCGTGAAGTGGTGAAGATGGGACTCCTGAACGCCAGATCGGTGAAGGAGAAAACATCCGTGCTGAATGTCTTTATATCCAAACAAGATCTCTCTTTCTTTTTCATCACAGAAACGTGGCAAACTCCTGGGGATTATTCCACTCTCAACGAACTCTGCCCAGCTGGCTGGAAGTACCATAGCAACCCGAGACGCGGTAAGACGGGAGGGGGCGTGGCCTGCCTATATAAGGACAAATACACCTGTTCTCTGCTGAACTGTCATACTTTTTCCAGTTTTGAGGTTCAGTTGCTGAAAGTAGGCATATCATGATCATCTACCGCCCGACGGACAGCAAAACCTTTAAGGAAACCAAGAATTTTACATCCCAATTCTCTGATCTCCTTACTGAAATCATTCCCAGCCATAACAAGGTGCTTATCGTGGGGATCTCAATATCCATGTGGATAATCCCACCCGGGCTTTCGAGTCTGAATTCCTGGACCTGATCGAGTCATTTGGTTTGACTCAGCATGTTTCTGGCCCCACCCACAGTGGAGGACACACATTAGATCTGGTCCTCTCAGTCAACATCCCCATCAGTGACGTGGAGACCATGCTGGCCCATGCTGACTGTGACCATATGGCAGTTCTGTTCACCTCATCTCTGTCCATCCCTCCCGCTACCCAATCCTCTGCTCGCCTCTCTCGATGCATTAACTCCCAGACAGCCCCAAGGTTTTCCTCTGCTTTCATGGCCGCCCAAAACATCAGGGCAGGTGAGGCACCATCTGACCCAGAGGAACTCACTTCCATGTTCAACACCTCCTGTCGCTCCATCCTCGACTCGATAGCCCCACTTACCCTGAAAAAGCCCAAACCCAGGGTCTCAGCTTGGCTCAACGACACCATCAGATCTCAGAGAAGAGCGTGGAGACAGGCGGAACGCAGGTGGAAAAAGGACAGGCTGACCATCTCACTCGAGATTTTGAGGGAAAAGCAGAGGACCTATCAGAAGGTGGTAAAGACTGAAAGGGCTAAGTACTTTGCCACTCTCATCTCCAACAACTCACACAACCCCAGAGTGTTATTCAGGACAATCAACACCGTTGTTCACCCCCCCCCTACCGTCATCCAGGATCCATCCCCGGCTAAGTACGAGGAATTTTTATCCTTTTTTTCTGACAAAGTCACCAACATCAGAAAAAACATCCCGCACTCCACCAAGGACTTAGCCGTCACACTGGGATGTTCATCCACTTTCTCCAGCTTCTGTCCTTACACTCTACCAGCCCTCTCCAAGATGGCCGCTGCACTGAAGCCGGCCTCATCGTCTCTGGACCCCATCCCTACCCCCCTACTCAAAGAGGTGTTCGACACGATAGGGCCACACATCCTCTCAATAATCAATAGCTCGCTGGCCACTGGCATTGTTCCGCCCAGCCTCAAACAAGCAGTGGTCCAAGAAGTTTCAGTCTGGCTTCAGACTAGGGCTGCAACTAACGATTATTTTGGTAGTCGACTAATCTGTCGATAATTTTTTCGATTAGTCGCGATTAGTCGTGTGGCCGCGGCAGTGGGATTTTAATAGCGACCACCCCTCACTTCATTTCATCTCGCGTTCTCCTGGCTTCAACATGGAAAACCCCTGCTACGTAACGTTACATACGCGTGCCACAGGGCAAATAAATTAATAGCACAAACACTCATAGCATGTACAGCCCTGTCCATGAGACGTTGTTTTCCAAGATGTAACAGTAAAGGTAACATAAACATTACGACCCTAACAATATAACGTTAGCCAGTTGGCTAACAACGTTAGCTAAAACTTACCCAGCTGATTCTTGCATGGCTCCCGGGTGCTTTCGTTTAAGATGCTCGTGCATCGCGGTGGTGCTGCTGTGGAATGCTAGTTTTGTTTTACATATATTACATTTCACGGACGAGTGTGGTTTGTCGTCCGTAAAATATTCCCAGACTTTGCTGAGTCTAGGTCTCGCTTTTCTCCGCTCATCTTCATGTTCTCGCCCCGCCATGCCATGGTTCATACTCTCTCTCCTTCTTTGCCGTATGCTGTTAGTAGTCTACTAGAGTTGTAGACGTGACACTGCCCCCAGCAGTTCCTGTAGTGCATTGCAATTACAAATGAACAGCGCGGCTCTGTATTATCGGCTCGTGTGTTTTTAATACGATGTGTCAACACTAAAATTCCACGTCGACAAGTTTTTATGATCGACGTCGTCGATTATGTCGACTAATCGTTGCAGCCCTACTTCAGACCTGGCCATAGCACTGAGTCGGCACTTTTAAAGGTTTGGAACGACCTCCTCCTCATCGCAGACTCCAGGAAATGTGCTGCCCTGGTCCTCCTGGACCTCAGCGCAGCTTTTGACACTATAGACCACGCCATCCTCCTCGATCGCCTCCAGCAGGAGGTTGGCATCACCGACACCGCTTTGTCGTGGTTCAAGTCTTACCTCAGCAATAGAACCCACGCCGTCCACATAGCAGACAGCTCCTCCAGACAAGCCAACCTCACCTGTGGGGTCCCTCAGGGCTCCATCCTCGGTCCCATCTTGTTCTCCCTCTACATGCTCCCCCTCTGTCTAATCCCTCAACGCTACAAGATCTCATTCCACTGCTATGCGGACGACACCCAGCTCTACTTATCAATCAACACTGACGACCCCGCCGATCTGAAGCGCCTGATGGACTGCCTCCGCGATGTGAAGGAGTGGATGGCCCAGAGCTTCCTACAGCTGAATGAGAGCAAGGGGGAAATCCTCCTCATCGGCAACACCACCGCCATCACTCAGCTCAGCACCAACATGGGAAGCCTGTCCACCCTTGTCAGACCACATGTCAAGAACCTCGGGGTCATCTTTGACTCCGAGCTTAACCTTGACCGACAAGTGAGCTCCGTCATGAAGGCATGTTTCTACCAACTACGCATCATAGCCAAGATCAAGTCCTTCCTCACCCCCAGCGACCTGAGGAGGGTCGTCCTCATGCTAATCTCATCTAGGCTCGACTACTGCAACTCACTCTATGCTGGACTTCCTGATAAGACCATCTACCGCCTGCAGCTAGTCCAAAATGCCACTGCCAGGCTGGTGTCAGGCACCAAAATGAGGGACCACATCTCCCCTGTCCTCATCTCCCTTCACTGGCTCAAAATCTGCACCTTTGTCTTTAAAGCTCTCAACAGTCTCGCCCCACCCTACATCAAGGACCTCCTGGACCAGTCTACCTCCTCAAGGCCCAGACCCAGGCTCAGGTCCGACGCCCAACTCAGCCTGAGGGTCCCACGTACCAACCTCAAGAGGAAGGGTTCAAATTTGCCCCCACTCTGGACTCCTTTAGAGCCAAGTTAAAAACCCACCTCTTCCTAAATGATATTCCCTAAGTCTACTCCCTATTTGTTGTGAATTGTATGCCTGAGATTTACGTTTAAGTCGTCTGTGTCTGATTGCTTTCTGTGTTCCTTGTCTTTGTCTTTATCTGTTCCTTTACCCGGGCTGCGCCCCGGGCCGATGTAAAAGTTGGATGGGGGGCGCATTATAAATAAAATTAACATAACATAACATAACAGTGACGACATATCAACAGCAGAGGGCTCTCCGTATACACTGACCTAATGGAGGGATATTGGAACAGCCACGTCTATTTCTTTACTATAAATAGATGGCCTTAATGTCTACTGTGGCTCAGCATGGAGATAAGCCATCTCAGGGCTGCTTAGTGTATGCTATTAAAATTGCTTTTGGAAAATCATAATCTTTAGACGATTCGTGGCTGAAGACTTCACTGTGTGTGTGTGTGTGTGTGTGTGTGTGTGTGTGTGTGTGTGTGTGTGTGTGTGTGTGTGTGTGTGTGTGCGCGTGTGTGTGTGTGTGTGTGTGTGTGTGTGTCAGGACAGCAGATTATAGATGTGATTTAGAACACCAGCAGGGTGTTTCTAAATCACACAAGAGCTCCCTTGTCGTCTTGGTTTGTTTGAAGCTGCTTTGTGATTTAGGACATCACATTTCCCCCCCCAAAACCCTCCACCCCCTCTTTGGCACGACTACACGATCATCAACGCTAAGCTAACTAACAAAGGACCCTCCTGACCCATTCTCTCTCTGTCAACATAATCTGGTTCAGACGGGAAGTCTTAGTGGCAGGTGTGTAACTGGGCTCTTCTCTCCTGGACGCTCCTGACTCTCCTGATAGGATCTCAAGTTGAAGAGGTCAGGAGGTCAGGAGGGGGTCAGGAGGTCAGAAGGGGGTCAGGAGGAGGTCAGGTGTGTAACTGGGCTCTTCTCTCCTGGACGCTCCTGACTCTCCTGATAGGATCTCAAGTTGAAGAGGTCAGGAGGGGGTCAGGAGGTCAGGAGGGGGTCAGGAGGAGGTCAGGAGGGGGTCAAGAGGAGGTCAGGAGGAGAGTAATTGAATTGTTCAACGGAGCGTTCAACCACCTGGCAGGGACAGCAGGTGTCACCAGGGTCGTAAAACAGGACAGGAAATTCAGACAGTTGACAGTTTCATTATTATCATCATTATTATTATTATTATTATTATTATTATTATTATTATTATCATTATCATTATCATTATTATTATTATTACTGTTGTTATTATTATTATTATTATCATTATCATTATTATTATTGTTATTATTACTATTATTATTATCATTATTATTATTATTATTATTATTATCATTATCATTATTATTATTATTATTATTATTATTATTATTATTATTATTATTATTATTATTATTATTATTATTATGCCTTCAAGCGATCAAAAAATTTATATAGCTTTATCAAAGTCTGATGCCTCTAATAACAATCTGTCTCGCTCCGACAACACACACACACACACACACACACACACACACAGTCACAGACACAGCACAGACACACACACACACACACACACACACACACAGTCACAGCACAGACACACAGACACACACACACACACACACACACACACACAGACGCAGCACAGACACACACACACAGACACAGACACACAGACACACACACACGCACACACACACACAGACACAGCACAGACACACACACACACACACAGACACAGACACAGACACAGACACAGACACAGACACAGACACAGACACAGACACAGACACACACACACACACACACACACACAGACACACACACACACACACACACACACACACACACACACACACACACACACACACAGACAGACACACAGGCACACACACCAGTCCCACAATAAAAAACCTCTGTCTAACAAATGGTGCAACCCCCCCCCACCCTGCCCCCCCCCCTGCCCCCCCCCCTGCAGGAGGATGATAATCACAAGGTTTAGAATCTAATCAAAGATCTTAGTCATGCAAGGCTATTCCCAGACCAGAGGAGGGAGCAGCACAGCAGCAGGACCCTGGGGCTAGCTAGGAGGCTAGGAGACTACAGTCTGGTACTTGTACTCTGCAACGACAATAAAGTTAAATCTAATCTCACAAAAAAACAGCGCTAGGCTAGGCTACGCTACACTAGCAAGGCTAGGCTAACACCTTAGCGCTGCCTGCCAGGTCACCGGGGTCACGGCCAAGCAGGAAGGCTTTGGTCAGGATCAGAGACAGGCTGACAGGGAGCTAGGAACAACTACACAACTACACAACTACACAACTACACATCTACACATCTATACAACTACACAACTACACATCTACACAACTACACAACTAGCCACACAGCTACATAACTACACAACTACACAACTACACAGCTACACAGCTACACAACTACACAACTAGCCACACAGCTACATAACTACACAACTACACAGCTACACAACTACACAACTAGCCACACAGCTACATGACTACACAACTACACAACTACACAGCTACACAACTACACAACTAGCCACACAACTACACAGCTACACAACTACACAACTAGCCACACAACTACACAACTCCACAGCCACACAACTACACAACCACACAACCACACAGCCAGACAGCCAGACATAGGGTTGGCAACTTTCTCACTACTAAATACGGGACAAAAGATGGCGTGCCACTGGTGTGTGGGGGGGGGTTGCAGGAATTGGCGCATTTACGCTCTACGTACGCATGAAGAGGCCTGTGATTGGATGAGTATACAGGACAATGGAGGTCCTGTATTATACGTATGTATATAGTAGGGAGTGTTTTACCCTAGTAGGGAGTGTTTCAGCCTAGTAGGGAATGTGTTAGTCTAGTAGGGAGTGTTTCAGTCTAGTAGGGAGTGTTTCAGCCTAGTAGGGAGTGTGTTAGTCTAGTAGGGAGTGTGTTAGTCTAGTAGGGAGTGTTTTACCCTAGTAGGGAGTGTTCTAGCCTAGTAGGGAGTGTTCTAGCCTAGTAGGGAGCAGTGGCGGATACAGAAAGTGGCTGATGGGTGGGCCTGGAAAAATCTGGGTGGGCCTGAGTGAAACTCATCACCGCACGTTTTAGACCTATGTATGAGCAGCCAGATGGTTGGAACACAACCGGGCTCGCGATCATAGGCGCCGATTTATGTTTCTGCCCGTGGGTGCTCGAAACATTTGGGTACGACCAACACGCATGCACACACACGCACACGCACGCACGCACACACGCAAAATATTCGCAGGGATTGGAGGAGATCACTATGCAGACCATGAAACGAACGGAAAATAAATAAAGTAAACCCAGAGAATGCAACGGACAGCCAAACAAGTTATTATAATACACACACGCAAGGCATTCAAGCGCACGCAATAGTCAATGAATTAACCAATAACCATCAACTATGGAGGACCAAGTCTGACAGAATTAACAATAAATATATAGGTACATAAATGAATGTATGAACAAATAAATGAACGAATACACACAGTATAACGAAATACAATTCTATATGTATTTATTCTTATTAATACATGAATTATGAGCTTATTAGTGGTTAGTGGTTAGGGTGGTTAGTGGCAGGCCTCCCTGCACAGCGGGCTGTAATCATACAAACACAAATGAAATAGCCAATCAGTAGCCTGTCACAATTCAGAACTCCCTCGCTCACAGAGGGTGCCTGCAATCATAAACGTATGCCACGGTGGGCCAGACTAAAATATGAAACCATGGCCTACCTTATCGGTTGGTTATACAAGGCGGAGTCGTCTGGGTTTTGAATTGAATAAATTGATGGCTCGTGTTTGTCACAGGCCTGCCGGAGACGTTTCCAATTGTTGTATCCATCTCTTATAAAAGTGAACTCCGTGTGCGCCTCTGGGAAATGTCGACACACTTTACAAAAAATAGCGTCTCTTTCTTTACTATATATTCCATCCACTTGAACTTCTCGTACCAATTTCTACTGAAGGAGCGCGATTTCCCATCTATTACAGTGGTAGGGAATGTTACCAGCTTTGGTTGAGTGGCTGGTTCCTCCATGGCTGACAGATCCGAGTGTAGTCCTACCAGTTAGCTCTTCACAAGCCGGTGGCAATGTCGGTCGCTTCGGTGGAGCTTTAGCGTGTATGCTCAAGTTAGCATTAGATGTTGAAGCTGTGGCCATTTCTCCCTCTTTATCCCCAGGGCCAGCACACATCTCATCACAATCCTCCTCTCTGTCTTTGGACAAGGCCTGGTCCAAACTTTCATTATTTTCACTGACTTCCAGACGTGGCTTTTTAAGAAAGCGGGTCAATGTTAGCTGTTTAGCCATCGTAGCGCGCACACTGAACAACTGGTCAAGGTCAACTGAACAATCAGAGTAAACGTAAAAGAGGAAGCCATGTAAACGTAAGAGAGGAAGTTGAATATTATTAGTATTAATACATACTTTTAATCATTTCCAAGACAAAACTATTCACATTACAGTTAGTTAGTGAAAATTAAACTTTAAAAATATTTTATTATTAAAAAATATGTATTTTTATGAATCTGACTGGGTGGGCCAGCTGTCAATCTGGGTGGGCCTAGGCCCACCCAGGCCCACCCATAGATCCGCGCCTGGTAGGGAGTGTTCTAGTCTAGTAGGGAGTGTTCTAGCCTAGTAGGGAGTGTTCTAGCCTGGTAGGGAGTGTTCTAGCCTAGTAGGGAGTGTTTTACACTAGTAGGGAGTGTTCTAGCCTGGTAGGGAGTGTTCTAGCCTGGTAGGGAGTGTTCTAGCCTGGTAGGGAGTGTTTTACCCTAGTAGGGAGTGTTTTACACTAGTAGGGAGTGTTCTAGCCTAGTAGGGAGTGTTCTAGCCTAGTAGGGAGTGTTCTAGTCTAGTAGGGAGTGTTCTAGCCTGGTAGGGAGTGTTTTACCCTAGTAGGGAGTGTTCTAGTCTAGTAGGGAGTGTTCTAGCCTGGTAGGGAGTGTTCTAGCCTGGTAGGGAGTGTTTTACCCTAGTAGGGAGTGTTTTACACTAGTAGGGAGTGTTCTAGCCTAGTAGGGAGTGTTCTAGCCTAGTAGGGAGTGTTCTAGCCTGGTAGGGAGTGTTCTAGCCTGGTAGGGAGTGTTTTACCCTAGTAGGGAGTGTTTTACACTAGTAGGGAGTGTGTTAGCCTAGTAGGGAGTGTTCTAGCCTGGTCAGAGAAGTGTGTTGACGTCTTGGCTCTTGGGTGGAGAGACGCAGACGTGTTATATAACAGAGTCTCTCCTGTCACTGTGCTGCGTCACTACACCCCTGGCTGACTGCTGCCTGTCTGGACCACGCTGGCCGCCACACTGCTGCCTCATAGCACACAACACAACACAACACAGCACAACACAACACAACACTACACAACAGAAGAGAAGAGAAGAGAAGAGAAAACATGTCCCTGTATGGTGGTAGTCCTGTTGTGTGTTACAGCTGAGACATGCTCGCAGACACAGACACACACACAGACACACACAGACACACACACACACATACACACACACACACACACACACACAGACACACACACACACTGCTGTATCTGGCATCCAAAAGAGCTGTAGGGTGGAGGGGAACCACAAAGTGGGAGCACACACACACACACACACACACACACACACACACAGCCACTCCACTGCACTCACACACACACACACACACACACACACAGCCCCTCCATTGCACTCTCACACACACACACACAGCCCCTCCACTACACTCACCCTTGTTCGCTGGTATAAAGGAGGAGGAGGGTTGCCAATCGGCCAGCAGCACAACAGACTCTGTGCCAGGGGGAAAGGGTGGCAGCAGCTGTGTGTTTGACTGAAAACATCCCCCTCTTCTCCCACCCACCTCCCATCATCCCCCTCTTCTCCCACCCACCTCCCATCATCCCCTTCTTCTCCCACCCACCTCCCATCATCCCCCTCTTCTCCCACCCACCTCCCATCATCCCCCTCTTCTCCCACCACCTCCCATCATCCCCCTCTTCTCCCACCCTACTCCCATCATCCCCTCTTCTCCCACTCACCTCCCATCATCCCCCTCTTCTCCCACCCACCTCCCATCATCCCCCTCTTCTCCCACCCTCCTCCCAACATCCCCCTCTTCTCCCACCCTCCTCCCATCATCCCCCTTTTCTCCCACCCACCTCCCATCATCCCCCTCTTCTCCCACCCACCTCCCATCATCCCCCTCTACTCCCACCCACCTCCCATCTGATATCCCTCTACAATCCTCTACTCCTCTACCTCCCAACCCTCTACCCACCAACCCTCTACCCACCAACCCTCTACCCCTCTACCTCCCAACCCTCCACACCTCTACCTCCCAATCCTCTACCCACCAACCCTCTACCCCTCCACCCCTCTACCTCCCAACCCTCTACCCTTCTACCCTCCACTCCTCTACTACTCCACCCTCCACCCCTCTACCTCCCCACCCTCTACCCTCCACCCCTCTACCCTCCACCCACCAACCCTCTACCCTCCACCCCTCTGCCCTCTATCCCTCCACTCTCTACCTTCTATCCCTTTACCCTCTATCCCTCTATCCCTCTACCCCTTTACCGTCTACCCCTCTACCCTCCACCCCTCTATCCCTCTACCCTCAAACCCTCTACCCTCTACAACCCCCTATCCCCCATCCCTCTACCCCCCCCCCCCCCCCCCCCCCCCCCACCCTCTACACTAGCATCCAAACGCCTCACTGAGTGGCGGCCGTTGAGAGATGAGAGCGACGGACCAGTCACCCGTCCTTGATGTGAACCGTACGGACCAATCACGCGCTCAGACCCTGGAGTAGAGGCCTTCCTCTCGCCATCACCAGAGCAGGGCGCCGTGGTAACGGGCCGAGTGCTCTTCATGCTGGATTAGAACGAACGCTGTCCACACTCCAGCCTCTCACACAGACCTGCGTGGCTGACGAGGCTCTTCACAAGCTCCTTCAACTTTTATACACGATGAAATGCTGAATAATAAGGACGCAACACACAGCTGCGAGTAGAAGAAAGATACACACCATCATCGTCATGTTCTAAAAACTGTGTGTGTGTGTTATAAAAACTGTGTGTGTGTTATAAAAACTGTGCGCATAAAAATTATGATAATCATTGGGAATAAATGTATGTATTATATTTGACCCGTCATCTATTTTCAGTGTTTTATTTTCATATTATATAGTGTGTTTGACAATCAAAAGTTGATTGTGTGTTGAAGTTTGGCAGTGCAGGATACAGCAAATGAGTTGTATTGGGTTTGTGGGTAACTATGGAGGGTGAAGCGTGTCAGAATGAAATACAATACACACATCAGAATGCATCCCTCCGCGGTGCGAGAGCAAGCGGACCAAGACCACACTCTCTAGGCGGACTCGGTCCGGTTGATTTGCTTGGGAACAGAGTGAGATTGCTGTGTTCACACATGCCCCAGCGAACCGAATTAGGGGGGAAACGCTCCCTGATTCAGACCAATGAGCTCAGTGTGAATACACCCTAAGGTCTTTTATTAAACCCAACCCACAGCGATCTCAAGGAACACAAAAGCCTCACTCTTCCTGCACAGCGACTCAGAGACTCCAGGACTCACACACACACACACACACACACACACACACACACACACACACACACACACACACACACAGACACACACAGACACACACACACACACACAGGCACACACAGGCACACACACACACAGACACAGACACAGACACACAGACACACACACAGACACACACACACACAGACACACACAGACACGCACACACACACACACAGGCACACACACAGACACACACAGACACACACACACACACACACAGGCACACACAGGCACACACACACACACAGCGATAAGGGTGATTCTGTGGACTGGTGTCCTCAGCGACCCTGTTTATCTGAAAAGGAACATGGCATCTACTTGCCGGAGGAGAGGAGGAGAGGAGTAGAGGAGGAGGGGAGTAGAGGAGGAGAGGAGTAGAGGAGAGGAGTAGAGGAGGAGAGTGAGTAGAGGAGTAGAGGAGGAGTTTAGCTGTGTAGACTGGACAGACTTAAAGTAACATTCTCCTGGAGAGGAAACGTAAACACTCATTCTGCTAAATGTCTAAGAAGAGAAGAGAAGAGGAGAAGAGAGGAGAAGAGAGGAGAGGATAAGAGAAAAGAAGAGAAGAGGAGAGGAGAAGAAAAGAAAAGAGAGGAGAAGAGAGGAGAAGAGAAGAGAAGAGAGGAGAGGAGAGAAGAGAAGAGAAGAGGAGAGGATGTGATGGCTATCATGTCTATCAAAATTATCAAATTAGCCATCGTCCTGGCATGATTGGGTGTTGGTTTCAACGTACCTGTTGTTTGTCGTTCATCCGTTTGCAACAAGAAACTCTGGACCTTTTCATGAATTGAAGTGGTCTTAAAATCGTTGGTGTGGCGTGGTGTGGTATGTACGCGTGTGTCAATGTTTGTTTGTATGTGTGTCTCTTCTGGGTCGGGCCTATCCCCGAATTCAATAGCAACGTTAACAAACAAAGTTATCAAAAAAAATATTCTCTAATGTAGTGGTAATGTAGGGTGATGAGATGATATACTTGTCATGAGATGTAGCGTGATGTAATTGAAGTTGAATGTGGTTGAAAAACTGTGTTGCACCCTCACGTGTCAGGACTCATCAAAAAAGCAAGGAGAGATCACTTCCTTATATCCATTATGTCCTTAGATTGAGCGAGACCCATTTTCAAAATAAAAGTCTTACAGATTCAGAATCTTATAGATAGATTGGTCAAAGTACCACTTTCGAAGTATCATTCAAGAAAGGTTTTTTCATAAATAATAATATAAAGCTAACCTAAATATATACTGTATATATATTACCAGTTTTGACATCTTGAATGGTTTTTCACATAATAAAAGTGGTGTTTTTAGAGAATTCAAGGAAAAAACAGTTTTTATACAAATGAAAATGTTTTGTGTTGATCCGAAAAATGATCCGATCCGTGACTCAAAAACCGTGACACGATCCGATCCGTGAGTTGGGTGATCCGTTACACCCCTATTCACCACTGTTCCAAATGTTCTCTATTTGTAGATAATGGCTCTCACTGTGGTTCGCTGGAGTCCCAAAGCCTTAGAAATGGCTTTGTAACCCTTTCCAGACTGATAGATGTCAATCTTTCAAACAAATGTGTTTAATTGGTTGGTTGTTAAGGGGGGGCAATTACTTTTTCACATAGGGCCAGGTAGGGTTGGATAGCATTTTTCCCTTAATACATGAAATCATCATTTAAAAACTGCATTTTCTATTTACTCAGGTTATCTTTGTGTAATATTAAAATTGGTTTGATGATCTGAAACATTTAAGTGTCCTGTCTCCTGTCTTTTTGTATCCTGTCTTTTTGTATCCTGTCCTGTCTTTTCGTATCCTGTCTTTTTGTATCCTGTCTTATCCTTTTTGTATCCTGTCCCGCCGACCTCCGCTGCCTTCCCCCCCGCCATCTCCCGCCTCTCACCGCCTTCACTACCGGACTGCAATACTCACCGCCTTCACTACCGGACTGCAGTACTCACCGCCTTCACTACCGGACTGCAGTACTCACCGCCTCACCGTTCCTGTCCCCCGGCTCTGTGTTGCCGACCGACCCGCTGCGCGCCGCTCTCAGACATCGCTGGCCTGGCCGTGCTGTGCTACTACCCTCGTCCCGGGAGGTAGCCACCGCTCCCTCCCCGGTTCGGGGGTTGCCATCTCCGCAGGTGAGTGTCGGTCCTTCCCAGCCTTCACTCACTGCTGCGCGATTTGGTCGCTGGCATGGCACGGCTAGGCTGGCCGGCCGCGCGGGTTCGGTCCCAGGCTGGCAATACAGATGACAACGGCAACGGCGGCACCGCGCTGTCGCTCTGGTTCACTGCCTGTCGTCTTTCCCTGGACTCCCGGCCATCTCACCTGCCCCCCACCTCCCCCTGCCCTTCTCTCGTCTCACCTACACTCACTGAATCACAACCATCGCCTCACTGCTGCTGCTGCCACCAAGGCAGGCATTCTCCGCTGCCGCCGCCACATCCATCGAGGCTCCCAGCAACATCAACACCGGACTCTACACCACCCCCCTCCCCGTTCGCTGACTCTGTGTTCCATGTTACTTGTTGTTGTTACTTGTTGTTTTTGTATCTCCCCATGTGTATCCTATATTGTCAGCGTCTTTGAGCCTTGGAAAAGTGCTATATAAATTTAATAATAATAATAAAATAAAAAAAGTGTGACAAACATGCAAAAACAGACGGAATTGGGAAGGGGGCAGATACTTTTTCACAGCACTGTAACTTCTGTCTGCCTGGACCCTACTGATGGCCCCTGGACACACACACACACACACACACACACAGACACACTCTCCCAGTAATGAACAGTGGCAGCAGCAGCAGAGAGGAATGAGGTCACATGACCGCAGAGAATAAACACCTGTCTGTTGATTGATGAGGGATCAACAACCGCAACAACAACCACAACAACAACCACAAAACAACAACAACAATAGCAACAACAACAACACAACAACAACAACCGAAACACCTACAACAACAACAACCATAACAACAACAACAACACAACAACAACAACAACCGAAACACCTACAACAACAACCGCAACAACAACACAAACAACAACAACATCAACTACAACAACAAAACAACGACAACAACAACAACAGCAACACCAACAACAACAACACACCACCAACAACAACCACAACAACAACAACAACAACAACAACAACAACAACAACAACAACACCAACAACACAAACAATAACAACCACAGCAACCACAACAACAACAAAACTCACACAGCCTTTTATGGTCAGGGTCAAGGGTGAGGGGTCAGGGCCTCTCATAACTGGAACCCCGACATTACAATCACACAACAACCACAACAACAACAACAACAACAACAACAACAACCACAGCCCTACTACAGCACAACAAGCTAACAGGCCTGGGGGTCATTCCACTAAAGGTGGATCAGTATAGCGGCGCTATAAATAAATGCGGCGCTCAGGGAACTCGAGATTGGATTTCAAGCCTCAGGTGATTCCTCGAATGAGGATCAGCCTTGTGTCATCAGTGTTCACAGAAGACAGGCTTACAAATCTTCGATATGGGCGCGTGCACGCAGACATACGCAGCCCAGAAGAGTCGATCTGTCGAAATGAAGATACTCCACTCTGCAGGGGTACTACATTTGCGCAGCATTCCGAATTATTGATTTTTTTATGAAGACGGAAAAATAAGATGTAAAATAGTGCAATACTGCCGCAATTAACAAGGCGAGGGAAATGGTTTGGCAAGAAATTGCTGACCGATTAAATGCGTAGGTCATACTAGCCCCAGTTATTGTTATATGTTCATATTTTAATAAATGAATATTTACTACTGTGGTGATATCAGCAGCAGGCTACAAACCGTCATATCGCCACAATGGCCTAGTGGTATCGACCGCTGCCATAGGATTTATTCGTCATTTTATATCGGTGGTTCAAATCCCTCTTCAGGCGCACTTTTTACTGCATTTCGTTGTCTGAATCTAATCTAAAATCTCATCTAAAAAAGTATGTAGGCTATAAAATTATGGTGCAGGCTAATTTACAAGAACTGACACGATTACAATGGTGTTTGAAACCTTTGCATGAAATCTTCGGTTAAATGTAAAAAAAAAAAAAAAAATGACTTAGTCAAGTCTCGAACTCGCAACCTTTGGAACTCGAGTCCGCAGCCTTAACCACTACGCCAGCCAGACCGCTGTGATGACAGCAATGCAAGTTGAGACAATTACTTTTTTTTTTACACTCTTCTTTATTGATATATCGATCTATCTATCACACTTTCAAAATATCAAGTTATCTATCACACAATCAAACTATCTATCGATCGATCACACTTTCAAAATATCAAATTATCTATCTATCACACAGTCAAACTATCTAATCTATCTATCTCGTGTGAAGTGGGAACTAATATTTCCTAGGGAGGAACTGTCGTTCGGGATGTAGTTTCCGCCTGTGAGCCTTTTTCGATGCGCGTCTCACTATAGCCTGTGTTTTAGCCTGGTCGCGACCAGGCTAGTTATATCTGACTCAGAAGGAGCTCAACCAAGCAGCGAATTATTTGAGCCACATTGATGGCACCGAACGCAAGCTAACATTTTCGAGGCTTAAAACTTTATCGAGGCTTAGAACTTTATCGAGCTTCGTGGAATAGGGCCCTGCTCACCCAGTACGCTGTAGGGGACCATCTCCCAGACTGCCAAGTGCCAACACAACACAATCATGTCCCATGGACTACAACACTACCCTCCTCTCTCTCTCTCTCCCTCTCCTTCCCTCTCTGTCTCCCTTCCTCCATCCCAGCCTGCCAACACAACACAATCACGTTCCATGGACTACAACACTACCCTCCTCTCTCTCTCTCCCTCTCTATCCCTCTCTCCTTCCCTCTCTGTCTCCCTTCCTCCATCCCAGCCTGCCAACACAACACAATCACGTTCCATGGACTACAACATTACCGCCCTCTCTTTCTCTTTCCCTCCCTCCCTCCCAGTCTCCATCCCTCCCTCCCTCCCTGTCTCCCCGTCTACCTCCCTCCGGCCCTCCCTCACTGCATGGTAACCCCCACAGATCCCAGCATGGGAATGCCTGCATGCCTCTGTACACCCACTAATGACACAAACAATCACATGACACACAGCAGGGAGCACAGCAGGGAGTGACCACCATCAATCTGGCTCTGCACTCTCACAATGATGTTCTATGGACCACAACACAACACAATGATGTTCTATGGACCACAACACAACACAATGATGTTCTATAGACTACAACACAACACAATGGTGTTCTATGGACCACAACACAACACAATTATGTTCTATAGACTACAACACAACTCAATTATGTTCTATAGACTACAACACAATGATGTTCTATAGACTACAACACAATGATGTTCTATAGACTACAACACAACACAATGGTGTCCTATGGACCACAACACAACACAATGCTGTTCTATGGACCACAACACAACACAACAGGGCGCTGGGGTAGAGAAAAGAGAAAAGGCCACAGAAGTCCATTTATGTCTGTCTGGGCAATGTTCATCTGAGAGAGAGAAGAGAGAGAAAAAGAGAGATGGGGGGGGGGGCATGTCCAGCTGCTGCTGACCCCTTTGTGAATGACAGCATGGGAGAATGGCCTGGCCACAATCTGTCACACACACACACACACACACACACACACACACACACCCTGATGTCTGTGGCCTGTCAGTGGGCTGGCAGCCGTGCCCTTAGAAGGGCAGAGTGAGCCCAGTCTGGTCAGCCTGATTACACCTGGCAGTCACATCCTCTTAACCTTGAAGACCGGTGTGTGTGTGTGTGTGTGTGTGTGTGTATGCAGAGAGGTGTCTGTATTAGAGGTAGCGTGCACCTTTGATATAAGCCTAGAGGAAGCCTTCATGACTAAGGTCATGAAATACCAGCAGCTTGTAGACACCATCTCAGAGCTAGGCTATAGGTGTACGCTATTAGTCTTTATATTTGGCAGTCTTGGACATGTGCACAGATTGGTTGTCAGAGGACTACGTCTACTGGGAATGTCCAAGGGAGAAGCAAAAAGGCTCAGCAAGTATTGCTCTGTCTCTGCGATTATTGGCAGCCGCCAAATATGGCGGAGACGGTGTTACTTGTACCCGTGAGTCTTGTCCTGTTGTATGTGAAAGACATTGTCCATGTCTGTTTGTGAATGCATCCCATCTGTGCCTTCAGTATTTGTGTCCTTGTATACTTGTTTCTATGTGGACAGAAATAAATGATTAAAATGTGTGTGTGTGTGTGTGTGTGTGTGTGTGTGTGTGTGTGTGTGTCTCGGTCACATCTTCCAGACATACCCTATAAATACTAGGAAAGGGAAAAGCACAACAACACGCACGCACGCACGCGCACACACACACACACACACACACACACACACACACACACACACACCAATGATAGAGGCTGTTTTAACTATCAGAAACACTGAAGTGAGGTCATGTCCGGTCATTAACTAACATCACGCAGCCTTCAGCCCATAACACAGCTCATTACACCACACACACACACACACACACACACACACACACACACACACACACGCACACACACACACACACACACAGCTCATTACACCACACAGGCATGAAGTCACTCCCTCTCTTGTGGAGAAGCCTTCTGTAGACACACACACACACACACACACATACACACACACAGTCAACCCTCTCTTGTGGAGAAGCCTTCTGTAGACACACACACACACACATACACACACACACACACACACAGACACACACACACACACACACACACACACACAGACACGTGCATTAAGGACATAAACACTAACAGAGTCATTCAGATACATTTGTGACTGTGCAGCAACCATCGTACACGTACAATATTAACACAGAGGATGTTTCACATGAGGGTTAACAGATACAACAGCATTAGTGTAAAACCTCTCTGGAGAGCTCTGGTGGACGCCCTATGCCCCTCAACGGGGTGAAGAGGACTAACTAACTAATTAACTAGTGTAAAACCATATCTACTCTAAAGGTACAAAAAGCAACGCTGTCTCCATATTGAGCGGCTACTGATAATAGCAGATATGGAGCAATACCTTGCTAACTGTTGAGCCTTTCTCTGGGAGATGTGGGCCATCTGAAGGCCCCTAACCACCAGCTGCAGAGGACCCAAAGGTAGAGCTGATATCTTTTGATATCAAGTCCACAATTCTGTCGTACCTACCTATGTAAAGCCCTTTGTAAGCATGGCAACCATTTAGGATGTGCGACATGGTTTCCGTGATCTGCACATGGCATGGGTGTGTACAGTGATCTGTACATGGCCAGGGTGTATACAGTCACATGGCCAGGGTGTATACAGTCACATGGCCAGGGTGTATACAGTGATCTGTACATGGCCAGGGTGTATACAGTGACATGGCCAGGGTGTATACAGTGATCTGTACATGGCCAGGGTGTATACAGTGACATGGCCAGGGTGTATACAGTGACATGGCCAGGGTGTATACAGTGACATGGCCAGGGTGTATAGAGTGATCTGTACATGGCCAGGGTGTATACAGTGACATGGCCAGGGTGTATACAGTGATCTGTACATGGCCAGGGTGTATACAGTGACATGGCCAGGGTGTATACAGTGATCTGTACATGGCCAGGGTGTATACAGTGACATGGCCAGGGTGTATACAGTGATCTGTACATGGCCAGGGTGTATACAGTGATCTGTACATGGCCAGGGTGTATACAGTGACATGGCCAGGGTGTATACAGTGATCTGTACATGGCCAGGGTGTATACAGTGACATGGCCAGGGTGTATACAGTGACATGGCCAGGGTGTATACAGTGACATGGCCAGGGTGTATACAGTGACATGGCCAGGGTGTATAGAGTCACATGGCCAGGGTGTATAGAGTCACATGGCCAGGGTGTATACAGTCACATGGCCAGGGTGTATACAGTGATCTGCACATGGCCATGGTGTATACAGTGAGGGGTATGACTGTCAGGAAGCCAGATGGAAAGATTCAGCTTAGTTGGTAAAACCTGCAGTCTGGCTTTTAGAGTGGAGATGATAATACTCTCATCCAGAGCTCCACTCTTCTCTCTCTCTCTACACACAGAGTTACACGGTTCATTATAAAGGGTTCCGACAGGCGTACTGTAGCTTCTGTGATGCCGTTACTCTGTTACTCTGTTCACTGGCTATTTTGTATCCCGAAATATACCCCTGTGGGGGTGGGTGGGGGGGGGGGGGGCTGGGGAGGGGGAGGAGGAGGAGGAGGGGGAGGGGATTTGTATATTTCTCTTGTTTTGTTCCCCTTATTCTGATCGTGTTTTCCTTTGCTCTGGAAAGACCTCATCTGAGACCAAACCAACATGCTTCTGGAACGTAAACAAGCTAATTATGTGCATGATTCCCAGAGAAGAGAGAGTCCTCCCTACCTCCCCCCCTCTGTGTGTGTGTGTGTCTGCCTGCCTCCCTCCCTCTCTCCCTCCCTCTCTCCCTCTCTCCCTCTCTCCCTCCCTCCCTCCCTCTCTCCCTCCCTCCCTCCCTCCCTCCCTCTCTCCCTCTCTCCCTCTCTCCCTCCCTCCCTCCCTCTCTCCCTCTCTCCCTCCCTCCCTCCCTCCCTCATCACACAAAGCTATATTTGGACAGGAGGTCTCTTGCTGTGCTGTTCTGCCCTCAAGTTCACGTTTTGAATGCTGAACACTGAGGCTGTTCTGTAGCTGAACACTGTGGCTGTTCTGTAACTGAACTCTGTTCTGTAGCTGAACGCTGTTCTGTAGCTGAACGCTGTTCTATAGCTGGACACTGTGGCTGTTCTGTAGCTGGACTCTGTTCTGTAGCTGAACGCTGTTCTGTAGCTGGACACTGTGGTTGTTCTGTAGCTGGACTCTGTGGCTGTTCTGTAGCTGGACTCTGTGCCTGTTCTGTAGCTGGACTCTGTTCTGTAGCTGAACACTGAGGCTGTTCTGTAGCTGGACACTGTGGCTGTTCTGTAGCTGAACGCTGTGTCTGTTCTGTACCTAAACACTGTGTCTGTTCTGTACCTAAACACTGTGTCTGTTCTGTAGCTGGACTCTGTTCTGTAGCTGAACACTGAGGCCATTCTGTAGCTGGACACTGTGTCTGTTCTGTAGCTGAACAATGTGTCTGTTCTGTAGCTGGACACTGTGTCTGTTCTGTAGCTGGACACTGTGTCTGTTCTGTAGCTGGAAAATGTGTCTGTTCTGTAGCTGGACTCTGTTCTGTAGCTGGACACTGTGTCTGTTCTGTAGCTGGACACTGTGTCTGTTCTGTAGCTGGACTCTGTTCTGTAGCTGGACACTGTGTCTGTTCTGTAGCTGGACACTGTGTCTGTTCTGTATCTGGACACTGTGTCTGTTCTGTAGCTGGACTCTGTTCTGTAGCTGGACACTGTGTCTGTTCTGTAGCTGGACACTGTGTCTGTTCTGTATCTGGACACTGTGTCTGTTCTGTAGCTGGACTCTGTTCTGTAGCTGGACACTGTGTCTGTTCTGTAGCTGGACACTGTGTCTGTTCTGTATCTGGACACTGTGTCTGTTCTGTAGCTGGACTCTGTTCTGTAGCTGGACACTGTGTCTGTTCTGTAGCTGGACACTGTGTCTGTTCTGTATCTGGACACTGTGTCTGTTCTGTAGCTGGACTCTGTTCTGTAGCTGGACACTGTGTCTGTTCTGTAGCTGGACACTGTGTCTGTTCTGTATCTGGACACTGTGTCTGTTCTGTAGCTGGACTCTGTTCTGTAGCTGGACACTGTGTCTGTTCTGTAGCTGGACACTGTGTCTGTTCTGTATCTGGACACTGTGTCTGTTCTGTAGCTAAACACTGTTCTGTAGCCAGGCATTCAGGGGTTGTACAGATATCACACACACAGATATCACCATTCTGATCGTTATCATGAAGAGGTGAGGTGAACTCCCACAGCAGAGAGAGAAGGCAAAGCAAGATTCAAATGAGCATTGTTACTGGCAGGCAGACAGGCAGACAGACACACACACACACAGGCAGACAGACAGACAGACAAACAGACACACAGACACACAGGCAGACAGACAGACAGACGGACAGACAGACACACAGACAGACAAAGCCCTTGCTGCTCCCTGGCTGTCACTCACATGTCAAAGTACCAAAGCTGACAAGCTGCCCATGCTGCCCTGCCCAAGTCCTGCCTGTCTGTCTGCCTGTCTGTCTGTCTGCCTTTCCGCCTGCCTGCCTGCCCGCCCGCCCGTCCGTCCGTCTGTCTGTCTGCCTGTCCGTCTGCCTGCCTGCCTGCCTGTCTGCCTGCCTGCCTGCCTGCCTGTATGCCTGTCTGCCTGTCCGTCTGCCTGTCTGTCTGTCTGTCTGTCTGTCTGTCTGTCTGTCTGTCTGTCTGTCTGACTTAGAACAAGGAAGTGTTTTTTTATTTGATGTTCAAGTCGTGACGTTGTTCCCGTCCCAAAGCTGCCCAGTCCCACTCCTGATCCTCAGACACTTCATCGTGGCTAATTCACACACACACACACACACACACACACACACACACACACACACGTCTAATTCTTCCTCATCACATTTGTAAATTCGTCCGCGCGTCTGTCCAGACAGATTAGCGGTCAGAGCTAAACGCACGGCCGTGGAGACTGGAGAGTGTTACAGTCCCTGGAGAGAACGCTATGATACACAGACCATAATACACACAGCCCCGGGGGGGGCGGCAATGCACTTAGCGACGGCGGGGTACCCAGGTCCCTGGTGAAGGCGGCGGGCAGGTTAGCTGGATGACACCAGGATGGTTTAATCTGTTTCTAGAACAGTTAGAGGGACGGATGGAGAGGGGGCAGGGAGAGAGGGAGGGGGGAAAGAAAGAGAGGGGGGTGAGCCTAAAGGAGTGGGCAGAGAGAAACATTTAGAAAAAAAGAGAGAAAGAGAGAGAGAGAGAGAGAGAGAGAGAGAGAGAGAGAGAAGAGGGAAAAAGAGAGAGCAGATAATAGTACAGAGACATAGATAACAGCAGACAGCAACACATGGTAACAGCGGCTTCTCGCCCCCTGATTGGCTAGGTGCAAATTCCACCTTGTTGCGTCCACCTATCAGGATCACTCAGATCTCCAGCAGCGCCTGGGGGTCAGAGGCTGGGGGGGAGGCGGTCGATTGGTTGCTTTGGCGCGTTCGGCATTCATAATGCGGGGGGGGACAGGAAAGGAGAGGAGAGGAGCAGAGGGGAGGGGAGGGGAGAGGAGAGGGGAGGGGAGAGGAGAGGAGAGGAGAGGTGAGGAGAGGAGCAGAGGGGAGGGGAGGGGAGGGGAGGGGAGGAGAGAGGAGAGGAGAGGGGAAGAGCAGAAGAGGAGAGGAGAGGAGAGGGGAAGAGAGGAGAGGAGAGGAGCAGAGGGGAGGGGAGGAGAGAGGAGAGGAGAGGAGAGGAGAGGAGAGGGGAGAGGAGAGGAGAGGAGAGGAGAGGGGAGAGGAGGGGAGAGGAGAGGAGAGGAGAGGAGAGGAGAGGAGAGGAGAGGAGAGGAGAGGAGAGGAGAGGAGAGGAGAGGAGAGGAGAGGAGAGGAGAGGATAGGGGAAGAGCAGAAGAGGAGAGGAGAGGAGAGGGGAAGAGCAGAGAAGAAGAGGAGAGGAGAGGAGAGGAGAGGAGAGGGGAAGAGCAGAGGAGAAGAGGAGAGGGAACTTCAGAGGTGAACTGACCAAGCCAATAGGAGGCTGAGGGGATTAGGTACAAGGCCTCCTGATAGGCTGATATAACAGTTCCCTGCCCGGGGGAAAGCAGCACGCTTGGTTGTCATTGTTGTTGTTGTTGTGGTAATGACAGACGACGCCAGGAGAGTTCATGATTGGAATCCAGAGATGTTTGGATTGGGAATGGGTCTGTTCCCGGGGGGGATTTAGGCTAAACTGTCCATCCACTTGGTCTAGAACAAACACAACTTGGCTAAATCCCAACACGACCTCAGAATCTTGATATTCCATTAAGCCGCCCAGCCGCCCACTGTGGCTACCGCCCACGGAAACACACATCCCAGAACGCCGCCTCTCAAACCTCCTCAGGCATTCACACAGGACGGGCTGGTCACTGCCATCAGCATTCTCTACATACATACATACATAAATACATACATACATACATACATACATACATACATACATACATACATACATACATACATACATACATGCATGCATGCATGCATACATACATACATACATTCACATATATACTGTGACGATCCACACTTGAACCTATAGTGGGCGCTATTGCATCTGTTGTCCTGTCTACCTTCTCTCTTTGTTCCAGATGGGCACAGGTGTGGGTGATTATTGTCCCAGGAACTTTAAGAGTGGGTCAGATTTATGGACTCGCTCTCTTCCCCCAGACCAGCAGCCGTTTTAGTTGTCGTTACCATTTTCTTTATTCATTATCTCAATTCAACATTATTTTCTTTAATAATCTCCTATTATTAATAACCATGTGTGGTCTCCCTTTTTGTTACCTTGTCAAGAGCCAGGCAAGCGTAACAATACATACATACATACCCTACATGCATGCATACATGCATACATACATACATACATACACTACTGTATGGATGGCAACAGATTGTTTTGCATTTCTACGGCGTACAACCTGTGTGGGAGCCATGGTGGAGAACAGAGCAGTGTTCTATAGATGTGGTGTTTCAGTGTCTATGGTTCTACGTCTATGACTGAGGAGATCTCTCTCTCTCTCTCTCTCTCTCTCTCTCTCTCTCTCTCTCTCTGTCTCTCTCTCTCTCTCTCTCAAAATCTATATACACCTAACAAACACCACTAGCATCGTTTCCCACAGCCACGAGTCATCCAGAACATTCTCTTCTTCTTCTGCTTCATTCTGAGCCCTGCCTTCTGGAGATCAACAGACAAGGCGGTCCAGCGCGGTCAAAGCCGAGCCCTTCTGGGACTGACTCAGTCCCTCTGAACCAGCTGGTGATCTGGGAGGATGTCTGAGGGCTCTGATGTGAAGAAAGGAAGCTTTTTAAATAAGCCCAGATCACAAACACACAGAGCTGCACTTGTGGGGGGGGGGGTGTGGGGGGCGGGGGCGGTACAGCTGAGTTGGCGTTTGTTTGATTTTATTCTTTCTCTTTTTTTTAAATATGTTTTTTAGGGCATTTCTGCTTTATTGGGATAGAGACTGACAGGAAGGATGGGTGAGAGAGAGAGAGAGAGAGAGAGAGAGAGAGAGAGAGAGAGAGAGAGAGAGAGAGAGAGAGAGAGAGAGAGAGAGAGAGAGAGAGAGAGAGAGAGAGAGAGAGAGAGAGAGAGAGAGAGAGAGAGAGAGAGAGAGGAGGGATGACATGCAGGATAAATCGATGGCCGGAATCGAACCAGGGACATTGCGATGATTTGGCACCCCAGAGTTGGTGTTTTCTATGTGGAATACAAAACAACATTGACATTGAACGTTATGGTTCATCCTCACAGAGTGAACATGTGTTTCATACTGGATATACTGAGTCTTGTACCAATCGAGTATGTAGAAATTGCCAGATGGACTCATAAGCATTTAAACTGACCCACTTAATAAAAAATCACCCACAAAAACCAAAATGTCATTAAATTATTTGTCAACACATAACTTTCATAACAAGTCATGAAAACCCAAACCCCCATTCCAACGGCAGCGATCACCAAAGACCGCATCACGACCACATCACGACCACATCACAACCACATCACAACCACATCCCGACCACATTCACGACCACATCACAACCACATCACGACCGCATCACAACCACATCATCACAACCACATCACAACCACATCACGACCACATCACAACCACATCACAACCACATCACGACCACATCACGACCACATCACAACCACATCACAACCACATCACGACCACATCATGACCACATCACAACTACATCACACCTGACAGACACACACCTGACACACACACACCTGACACACACACACCTGACATCACACACACACCTGACACACACACACACACACCTGACATCACACACACACCTGACATCACACACACCTGACTAGGGTTGGGTACCGAAAATCGGTACCGGTAGGTACCGGTTACTTTACATTCGGTATGTACCCGTACCGAATCGCAAAGGAGATTTCGGTGCCTCATTTCGGTACTTTTCTATCTCGCTCCGGTGTCAACTGGTGACTCGTGACGTCACATCGCCTGTTAAATTTCCACTCAGTGAAAGCAGCGAGTACGGAAGGATAACGAGAAGGTTGCTAATAGCAACTTCCGCTAGCGGGTTGGCATAACGCGACGCTCGACTTATGGGTGCGTTCCGTAAACTCGTTCTGGAATTCTGATCACCACTCGTGGAATGCCTTCTGTCCAATCAAATGACTTGCTCCCCTTATGACGTCGGGCCCAGTGTGCGCTGCGACGCTCTCAGAGCGAGTTTACGAACGCAAGCCTTTGATTGGACAGTGCACTCCAGGATTCGACGCGTCTGTTGATGACGTAGTGCGGATGTGTGGCTGCGTCTCTGCGAGGTGGACAACATGATCGGGGATCTCCTGATATTCGGGTACTGTGTCAGATCATGTATATATCATGTAGATATATCCTTATCCTACTACTGTGTCTGAAAAATGAATCGTCATGTCATCATGGACCAGCGAGGGGGAGGGGAGTAGTAGTAGCTGAGCGGCAACAGAGTTTGGATTTTGACAAGGTGGAGGGCTCCAGTTCATCAGAGTTATATTTCCTCTCGGTCTTCTTGGTTCTGGGGGCTATGCAGGCCTCTTCACTAGATCCCTTTTCTAAGAATATTCTGATGTCCTTGAGGGGCTGCCGAACAAGTGTGTACTCGTATTCGACATCAGTACCAACGATAGGCACCCCCAGCTTAATGGAGTCCCCAAGGCTCAGGAGTTTTATTTTAATTTATTTTAATTTGAGTGTATATTTAACTAATATATATTGTGCCTCAGCAATAAAAAAGTGAAAAGCTGTTTAATGTTGTCGACCGTGTTATTATTATAATATATATATATATATATATATATATATATATATATATATATATATATATATATATGTCATTTAAAAAAATCAAAAGTACCGAATTAAGTACCGTTTTGGTACCGGTACCGTTTTTAAAGTATCGGTTAGGTACCGGTACCGGATAAAACCCAAACGGTACCCAACCCTACACCTGACACACACCTGACACACACACACACCTGACACACACCTGACATCACACACACACCTGACATCACACACACCTGACACACACCTGACATCACACACACACACCTGACACACACCTGACATCACACACACACCTGACATCACACACACACCTGACACACACACACACACACCTGACATCACACACACACACCTGACACACACACACCTGACACACACCTGACATCACACACACACCTGACACACACACACCTGACACACACCTGACATCACACACACCTGACACACACACACACCTGACACACACACACCTGACACACACACACACACACCTGACATCACACACATCTGTCACACACCTGACATCACACACACACCTGACACACACACCTGACATCACACACACACACACACACCTGACACACACACACCTGACACACACCTGACACACACCTGACACACACACACACACACACCTGACACACACACACCACACACACCTCACACACACACACACACACACCTGACACACGTACACCTGACACACAGACACCTGACATCACACAAACACCTGACACACACACACACCTGACTCACAGACACCTGACATTACACACACACCTGACACAGACACACCTGACATCACACACACACACCTGACATCACACACACCTGACACACACACACCTGACACACACACACCTGACAGAAGGAGCCTAAGCCTACACACACTGAAGGCTCTTTAAACCAATCACACACCAGCCAGGTGTGACACCTGGGATATTAGAAGCCTTCCTATCATGACCTGGACTCTGATTAATAACTCATCTCCCTGAGGGACCAAAGCATCAGTGAAATCATTCATTCTGCCTGCCTGTCTGCTTGCCTGTCTGTCTGTCTGTATATCTGCCTGTCTGTGTATCTGCTTGTCTGCCAGTCTACCTGCCTGTCTGTGTGCCTGCTTGTCTGTCTGTCTGTCTGTCTGTCTGCCTGCCTGCCTGCACGTTTACCTACCTACCTATCTGTCCACCTGTCTGTCTGTCTGCCTGCCTGCCTGCATGGTTAATATTCTGTCTGTCTGTCTGCATGTCTACCTACCTACCTGCCTGTCTGTCCGCCTGCCTGTCTGTCCACCTGTCTGTCCGCCTGCCTGTCTGTCTGCCTGTCTGCCTGTCTGTCTGTCTGCACGTCTAACTACCTGCCTGTCTGCCTGTCTGTCCACCTGTCTGCCTGTCTCGTACAGAGTATGTTGTTCAGCGTCTGCCTCCTTCCCAGAGTGCATTAGTGAGGGGAAGTGGGGGGCGGGTCGTTCTGACCCAGATCGCCCCGGGTCTATTTATAGGCTCTGTGATGCTCCGTCACATCCACTGATTTAAGATACCACTTAACACCACTTGAAGGGCCATGTGCAATATTCGAAAACACCACTTGAAGGGTTATGTGCAATATATATTTATACCAAATGATGCCATGTCCAGGTGGAAACTGCTGCCAATGTCACTCAATGTTTGTTGCTGTCCTGTTGTTTACTTTGTCTACTGTATGTTGTATGTATCGTCACTGTTGCACTTGAAGCATGAAAGTACCATGCCCAAGACAAATTTCCCCTCGGGGACAATAAAGTACAATCAATCAATCAATCAACACACACTAAGACACACACACACACACACACACACACACACTAAGACACACACATACACACACACACACACACACAGACACACACAGACACACACACACACACACACACACAGACACACACACAGACACACACACACAGACACACACACACACACAGACACAGACACACAGACACAGACACACACACACACACACACACACACACACACACACACACACACACACAGACAGGCTGATGCCCCAAGTCGCAGAGTTTCCACGTGGTCGGATCAGGGCAGGATTAAGCCCTGGCACTGAGCCTCTGTGTCCCTCTGCAGCCAGCACGGTGTGTGTATGTATGTCAATGTCTTTTTTCCATTAACTATAGTCTTATTAAATGTTTTATCTATTTACTTCTTATATTTGCTTTTATTCATTGTCATTTTAATTATCTTATGCTCCTCTTGCTGTAATTTTAAATAATGTATGTAAAGCACTTTGAATTGCCCCTGTTGTATGAAATGTGCTATACAAATGTGCTCTGGGATCAGTCATGGGGTGGGGGGGGCTAGGACACACCCTACGGCTCTGGGATCAGTCATGGGGGGGGGGGGGGGGCTAGGACACAACCTACAGCTCTGGGATCAGTCATGGGGGGGGGGGCTAGGACACACCCTACAGCTCTGGGATCAGTCATGGGGGGGTGGGGGGCTAGGACACACACACACCCTACAGCTCTGGGATCAGCCATGGGGGGGGGGGGGGCTAGGACACACACTACAGCTCTGGGATCAGCCATGGGGGGGGGGGGGGGGGGCTAGGACACACACACACCC
The DNA here is from genome assembly GCF_963989245.1 of Nansenia antarctica. NCBI lineage: Eukaryota > Metazoa > Chordata > Actinopteri > Argentiniformes > Microstomatidae > Nansenia > Nansenia antarctica. The sequence goes on along the minus strand of NC_137676.1, from coordinate 23,930,960 downwards.
TACAGCTCTGGGATCAGTGGGGGGGGGGGGGCTAGGACACACACCCTACAGCTCTGGGATCAGCATGGGGGGGCTAGGACACGCACCCTACAGCTCTGGGATCAGCCATGGGGGGGGGGGGGGGGGGGGGGGCTAGGACACACCCTACAGCTCTGGGATCAGTCATTGGGGGGGGGGGGGGGCTAGGACACACCCTACAGCTCTGGGATCAGCATGGGGGGGGGGGGGGCTAGGACACGCACCCTACAGCTCTGGGATCAGCCATGGGGGGGGGGGGGGGGCTAGGACACGCACCCTACAGCTCTGGGATCAGCCATGGGGGGGGGGGGGGGGCTTTTACAGTTAATATCTAGCTAAGTGAAAATAAGCAAACCTAACCTTTAAATGGTACAAAGTTAAACATGACACATTTAATCACATTTTGCATAAAGCACATTTTGCATAAAGCACATTTTGCATAAAGCAAGATTAATTTTTATTTTTAACTTTTTACAGTTTCAAAATAATAAAACAAGGAAAGAAGGCCTTGTGCAAACGTTTGGGAACCCTGTCAGCTAGTACTTTGTAACTCCTCCTTGGGCATCTATAACAGCTTGCAAATTAGGGATGCACGATATGCATTTTTCCCAACCGATACCGATACCGATGTTTACTCGCTTCTCGTGGCCGATAACCGTTTTTTTTTTTTTTTTTTTTCTTTCCAAGCACCAGGGGGAGCCCCCCCTCCCAAATTTCGTTGTTTGGTACCTGTACTGTATCAATGACAATAAAGACCATTCAGATATAATTTCACAGTTGATAACCTGTAGTTCATGCACACCTGAAGGTAAGAAAGGCTATGTAGTGAGCAAAGATTGATGATTTAATATTCCATAGTGATCTCACCAAATCTAACTTACATCACTATTGTTAACACAACAAAGAGAACACTTCTGACTCTTCAAATGTTCATTTATTATTTCCTCTAACAAACAGAATCTGTTAGACAGTGCACAATGCTTTTTTTAGCCAAGATCTGGCCTCCTTTTATGAAAACAAAAAAGGCTCACCTAAGCCTTCTCCAAACATGGTTTCAAAAGCCCCGCGGATGGCTGTCGCAGTATGCGAACCGGAGAACTCCTGCGCATGCAGCAGTGTCTTCTTCATATTGAAGTCCTCATCCAGCCACTGGGCCGTCAAACTAAGCATACTGACTGGACTAACGTCAGAAGTCCATATGTCCGTGGTAAAACGTATCTGGCTTACGCTAGTATCGATCAGACTATGGATGTGTGTGGCGACTGTATCATACATAGCAGGCAGGCACACAATAGCGAAATAGCGGCGACTTGGGAGTGTATACCGGGGCTCTAAATGTGAAATTAGCTGGCGAAATCCTTTATCTTCTACTACAGAGAAAGGCTGGTCGTCGAGGGCCATCAACTCCATTATTTTTTCATTGATTGCTTGAGCCTTTGAGCTGTCTCGAGTGAACTTCCTGCAGTTTTCAAATGCGTGTTCAATAGGCACAGCAGCTTTTTTTTTCGCGGCTAGGCTACCTTGTTCTGCTACTACTACTAGTGCTTGATATTCCTTCCATACAGCGTGCTTGCAATGGTGAATCTTAAGGTGACTTATGAGATTCGTTGTGTTGTAACTCGTAGACCTTTGCCCTCCTCTCCGAACTTTTGTCGAACATGTATTGCAAATTGCAAACGCACTATCTGCCTCAGAAACTGTGAAGAATGTCCACACCGGGGAAGACATGTTTCGCTCTCGTCTCGTCTATACACTGCGTGCCTGTACGCAGGCGCAGCAGCATGAGCGCGGAAACCGGAAGCAGAAATAGTTCCGGCTTCATATTATCGGCTCTATATCGGCTAAAATGTTATAAAACCGATAAATACCGATAAACATTAATTTCCCATTATCGGGCCGATAAATATCGGTGCCGATAATATCGTGCATCCCTATTGCAAATGCTTCCTGTAGCCAGCTAAGAGTCTTTCAATTCTTGTATTTTTTTTATTTTTCCCCATTCTTCCTGGCAGAACACCTCTAGCTCAGAAATATTCTTCCGCCTTCTTGCATGCACGGCATGTTTGAGATCTTCAATAATATTCAAGTCTGGGGACTGTGATGGCCATTCAAAAAACCTTCATCCGTCTTTCCTGGAGGTACTTCATGGTTGATTTTGAGGTATGCTTCGGGTCATTGTCTTGCTGGAATACCCAATCTCTCCAACTTCAATTTCTGGACTGACCTTCGAACATTAGCCTCTAGAATGTCTTGATATTTGGTGGAATCCATTCTTCCTTCCGCCCGCGCAATATTGCCTGTGCCCCCAGCTGCTACACAACCCCAATAGCAATAATGGATCCACCTCCACGCTTGGCAAGGTGTTCTTCTCTACAAATGCTTCACCCTTTTTTCTCCAAACATGTACCTTTTTTGATTGAGGCCAAAAAGTTCAATTTTGGTTTCTTCAGTCCAAAGCACATTGTTCCAATAGGCTTCAGTTTTCTCAAGGTTTTCTTTTGCATACTTCAGATGCTTAATTTTGTGTTGAGGTTGTAGGAAAGGCTTCTTTCTGCCAACTCTGCCATGTAGGTCTTTGTTGTTTAAGGTATGTATGTCTGTACGCTGTATTGTTGTCCTGTGAACAACTAGACCGGTGTCTGTTACTCTTTTTTGCAGCTCTTTTGCAGTGATGTGTGGGTTCTGCTGAGCATTTCTCACCAGATCTCTGGCCATTCTATCAGACAATGTTCTTGGTCTTCCAGATCTTGCCGTGACTTCAATTGTTCCATTTATTTTCCATTTTCTGATGATGTTTCTGACAGTGGAAATTAGTAGTTTGAAACATTGCGAGAGTTTTTTGTAGCCTTCTCCTTGATGGTGGAAGTGAACTATCTTGATTCTGACATCCTTGGACAACTGTAGAGGAACCCATGGTTTTTAACACCAGACACAACAGCCACTGCAGTCGGATACTTTAGAAGGCATGGAGTTACTTCAGAATATATACTTCAACCCTGGAATTATATTCACCTGACTCATTGAAGCCCTAATGAGTAAATAACCTTGGTCTGGGCCTTAGTAATCATCTTCTCAAAAGGTAGAAGAATAATCCAAAAGGGTTCCCAAACCTTTACACAGGGCCTTTTTCCTTTTATCATTTAAAATCTCAGAAAAATGAAAAAGAAAAAGAAACCTTGCTTTAAAATGTGCAGAAAGGTGTCGTGTTTGACTTTGTAGCATTTAGAGTTCAGGTTTGCTTTCTATCACTTGGAGATTAATTGTAACAGACATTCAAACCAGGGGTGCCCAAATTGTTGTACCCCACTGTAAACAGCTCCATAATAATATATACAGCTCCATAATAATATATATAATATATATTGTATTTGTCCATGAATGAGGCTGGAAGATTAAGGAGTTTTTGTGGTTCAAATAAAAAACAAAACTGGTTGTAAATATCCTGACTACCGAGCGGTTCATCCCAAACGTTGGTGACGGGCTCATGGACCCGGGCTGAGCCGCTCGTCCTTGTTTGGCCACGGCCAGGATGTTTATAACCACAGTTTTGTTTATTTATTGGAACCACAAAAGCAAACCTCAACCCTCGGCCCCTGACTCCTTAATCTTCCATCCATGAGCCTATCTGGGATCTCAGTCGTGTCGAGCCACAGTGCTGTTGTAAAATTAATCTGAAAAAGAAGGATTTACTTCCCAAGCCTAATCTAGGTGGTGCCTCTGACCCCCCCCCCCCCCCCCCCCCCCAAACACCCACTCCGACATGAGACACCACAGTCCAGGTAACTGTGGGAGATTACAGGAGTCTGCATTGATTTAAGCAAAACAGGTCACAGGTTCAAAGGGCCTCAAAGGGCAAGCAATGTCACCTGGTAGCAACGTAAAATGGTAACAACATAACCTGGTAACAACATAACCTGGTAACATAACTTGGTAACAACATAACCTGGTAACAACATAACCTGTTAACAACATAACCTGGTAACAACATAACCTGGTAACAACATAACCTGTTAACAACATAACCTGGTAACAACATAACCTGGTAACATAACCTGGTAACAACATAACCTGGTAACATAACCTGGTAACAACATAACCTGTTAACAACATAACCTGGTAACAACATAACCTGGTAACATAACCTGGTAGCAACATAACCTGGTAGCAACATAACCTGGTAACAACATAACCTGGTAACAACATAACCTGGTAGCAACATAACCTGGTAGCAACATAACCTGGTAACATAACCTGGTGGTAACATAACCTGGTAACATAACCTGGTAACAACATAACCTGGTAACATAACCTGGTAGCAACATAACCTGGTAACATAACCTGGTAACAACATAACCTGGTAACAACATAACCTGGTAACAACATAACCTGGTAACAACATAACCTGGTAACAACATAACCTGGTAACAACATAACCTGGTAACATAACCTGGTAACAACATAACCTGGTAACATAACCTGGTAACAACATAACCTGGTAACAACATAACCTGGTAACATAACCTGGTAACAACATAACCTGGTAACAACATAACCTGGTAACAACATAACCTGGTAACATAACCTGGTAACAACATAACCTGGTAACATAACCTGGTAACAACATAACCTGGTAACAACATAACCTGGTAACATAACCTGGTAACAACATAACCTGGTAACCTGGTAACAACATAACCTGGTAACAACATAACCTGGTAACAACATAACCTGGTAACAACATAACCTGGTAACATAACCTGGTAACAACATAACCTGGTAACAACATAACCTGGTAACAACATAACCTGGTAACCTGGTAACAACATAACCTGGTAACAACATAACCTGGTAACCTGGTAACAACATAACCTGGTAACAACATAACCTGGTAACAACATAACCTGGTAACATAACCTGGTAGCAACATAACCTGGTAACATAACCTGGTAACAAACATAACCTGGTAACAACATAACCTGGTAACATAACCTGGTAACAACATAACCTGGTAACATAACCTGGTAACAACATAACCTGGTAACAACATAACCTGGTAACATAACCTGGTAACAACATAACCTGGTAACATAACCTGGTAACAACATAACCTGGTAACAACATAACCTGGTAACATAACCTGGTAACAACATAACCTGGTAACCTGTAAACAACATAACCTGGTAACAACATAACCTGGTAACAACATAACCTGGTAACAACATAACCTGGTAACAACATAACCTGGTAACATAACCTGGTAACATAACCTGGTAACAACATAACCTGGTAACATAACCTGGTAACAACATAACCTGGTAACATAACCTGGTGGTAACATAACCTGGTAACATAACCTGGTAACAACATAACCTGGTAACAACATAACCTGGTAACAACATAACCTTGTAACAACATAACCTGGTAACAACATAACCTGGTAACCTGGTAACAACATAACCTGGTAACAACATAACCTGGTAACAACATAACCTGGTAACAACATAACCTGGTAGCAACATAACCTGGTAACAACATAACCTGGTAACATAACCTGGTAACAACATAACCTGGTAACAACATAACCTGGTAACAACATAACCTGGTAACAACATAACCTGGTAACAACATAACCTGGTAACAACATAACCTGGTAACAACATAACTTGGTAACAACATAACACTCCACCAGGAGAACACTCCTCCAGGAGAACACTCCTCCAGGAGAACACTCCAACAGGAGAACACTCCAACAGGAGGAAGCGCCAACTGTTAGGAACAATGTCTGTGCTGGGGGGGTCATCTTTCTAGCCTTAGACACAGCGTCTGTGCTGGGGGGTGTTCATCTCTCTCAGGGAGGGGGAGGGAGGGGAGGGAGGGGGGGAGATGGCAGCCTCTGACTAGCGACGGATCACCAGATGACTCTGCTGTTGTCATCCTCCCGTGGATTATATTTCCCTCAGATTGGGAGCTTGTGTAAAACGGCGCCTGGTAACAACATAACCTGGTAACATAACCTGGTAACAACATAACCTGGTAACAACATAACCTGGTAACCTGGTAACAACATAACCTGGTAACAACATAACACTCCACCAGGAGAACACTCCTCCAGGAGAACACTCCAACACTCCCCCCCCCCCCCCCCCCCCCCTGATAAGGGTTGTCCTGTCACCAAAGATTCGTTATCAACACACACCTGATCGTCGCTGTTTGGAATGTGCAGCTTTGCTTTGCTCGGTTGGATACAACTCCACCCCCCCCCCCACACACACACACCCCTCCTTCCAACACACACACACACACACCGCCCCCCCGCAATTTGACTGACCGCATACTCCAATTACCAACCGTGCCGTGGCGTGTGAGTGACGTGTAGTAAAAAACCTGAATGTTTCATAACAAGTTTATTTATTTATTGACGGGGGGGGGGGGGGGGGGGGGGGGAATTAACCGCTGCTAAATGGCAGGGCGTTCATCCCCATGTGACCTGGCACCGGTCCCCGAGCAGGAGTTATGATTCACGTTATTCTTTACATTATGTGTGTGTGTGATGGCTATCATGTCTATCAAATTAATCAAATTAGCCATCGTCCTGGCATGAGTGGGTGTTGGTTCCAACGCACCTGATGTTTGTAGTTCCTCCGTTTGCAACAAAGACTCTGGACCTTTCCATGAATTGAAGTGGTCTTGTAATCCAAAGTCCAAATAAAAGTAACAAACGAAAGTAATATATGTTGGCGTGGTGTGGTATGTATGCATATGTAAATGTTTGTTTGTATGTGTGTCACTTCTGGGTCGGGCCTATCCCCGATCGGAATTCAAAAGCAAAGTTATTAAACAAAGTTGTCAAACAAAATAACTTGTATCAAACAAAAACGTGTATCAAACAAAACAACAAATCTTTTCTAATGTGGTGGTGGTTTATCGTGATGGTTGAAAAACTGTGTCGCACCCTCACGTGTCAGGACTCATCAAGCCCAAGCAAGGAAAGATCACTTCCTTATATCAATTATGTCCTTAGATTGGGCGACACCCATTTTCAAAATAAAAGTCTTTATGGGCCAAAGTACCACTTTCAAAATACCATTCAAGTGGCTATTCATAAATAATAATATAAAGCTTTTTTGGCTCCAACATTCCAGCCCCTAATTGTTTACAGAACAATTACTTCAAAAACCAACTCATGGAGCCAAACTTCAAAAAACAACTTAACACAAAAAGGGGCTTTCCTAGATTCCTCTTTAGTCTGCCTCCATCAGCAAGCAGAGTTTGCTGATGGGTCTTTGCAGGACGTTGGTCTTGGTCTTGACGAGGACACTTCGAACAAAGCCTTTGGTGTCTGGCAATGTCTTCAATATGCGTCCCATTAGCCACGAGTTACGAGGGGCCGTGTCATCCACAATAATAACAAGGTCACCGGGTGAGAAGTTCCTTTTTGGGTTGTTCCACTTACTTCTCTCCTGCATGAGTGGCAGATATTCTCGTATCCATCTTTTCCAGAAGAGGTCTGCGATGTATTGGACTTGTTTCCATCTTCTTTTGCAGTAGAGGTCCTCTTTTTGGAAAAGTCCTGGAGGCATGACTGGCTTTCCTTTGATCTGCAGCAGGTGATTCGGAGTAAGAGCTTCTAAATCATTCGGATCAGATGAGACTCTTGTGATGGGTCTGTCATTCATGATCAGCTCCACTTCACACATAGTTGTCTGTAGACCCTCGTCATCCAATGTTTGCTCTTTAACCACCGAACTGAGAATCTTCTTCACTTGTCTGATCAATCTCTCCCAGACGCCCCCATGATGGGCTCCTGAGGGAGGGTTGAATGTCCATTTTATTCCTTCATTTAATAAAACATTTTGAATCCTTTCATGATTCAACCTTTTCAGCGCTTCTCCAAGTTCTCTCTGTGTTCCAACAAAGTTGGTGCCTTGGTCTGTTCGAATGCTTGTCACTGGGCCTCTTCTACAAATGAATCTTCTGAGTGCATTAATACATGAATCCGTATCCAGGTGACAGGCAACTTCAAGAAGAACAGCTCTACTCACAAGGCACGTAAAGATGACTCCCCACCTTTTAACATGAGCACGGCCTCTTTTGACCTCAATGGGTCCAAAATAATCCCAACATGAGTGAAGGGGGGCAGATCTGGTGAGATGCGATCTAGTGGAAGGTCGGCCATCTTATTGTCTTTCTTGCTAGAGAGTTAGCACTAGGCATCCAGTAGCGTTGGCTTAGTCGGGAAAGCATGTGGTTTCGACCGGAGTGGCCAACTTGCTTGTGGATGTGTCGTAACAGAACTTGGGAGATGTGGGAGTCCTTGGGGATGATCATGGGATGTTTCAAGTCCATCGGCATAGCAGTCTTACTTAGTCGTCCACCAACTCTGAGGATTCCACTCTCCATAATTGGGTCCAATCTTCTGATTGAGCTTTCTTTGGTACAGCTCTCGCCTTCCTTTAAAAGATGAATCTCTTGTTTGAAGTGTTGCTCTTGCACATAGCGGATTAAATCTTTCTCAGCCTCCGCCAAGTCCTCCACTGAGAGACGTTGGGGTCCTAAAGTCAATTTGAATTTCTCCATATCGTTCAATGATTCAGTCTGTTTACTGATTTTGTGTCTCTTTCTATTCAACTGTCTGAGTGTTCCTTTCAGTTTGAGCATCCATGCGATAGCCCTTTTGAGGCTGGTCCACCTAGAAAAGTATTCAATGAACTTGGTCATAGGTTTCCTTTCTTCCACACTGATACTGTTGACTGTCAACTCCTTTCGAACCTCTGGATCACTGGAGGAAAGGGAGTTCACTTCCTTTGGGATCTTTGGCCATTCAGCTTCTGGTTCTGACAGGTAATCAGGACCCTTTAGCCATCTCTTGGTGCTCAAGAAGACTTCAACATTCAAATCCCTTGAGGCATCGTCCGCTGGATTTTCTTTAGAGCTCACATATCTCCATTGTGATGGTCTGGACAGATCACGAATCACAGATATTCTGTTTGCAACAAATGTTTGGAACCTCTTTGTTTCATTGTTGATGTACTTAAGCACTGTTTGGCTGTCTGTCCAAAACACAGAGTCTTCCATCTGGATCTGCAGTTCGGTCTTCAACATTCTGTCAACACGCACAGACAAGGTTGCTGCAGCAAGCTCCAGTCTAGGAATCGTTATCTGCTTCAATGGAGTGACTCTTGCTTTTCCTATAACAAGTGCAGTGTGTATTTTATCTTTCTTATCTGTCAATCTAATGTAGCTCGCAGTACCATAACCAAGCTCGCTAGCGTCGCTGAAGTGATGGAGTTGTGCTGTCTTGATCTCACCAAAGTTTTCAGGCTTCATGCAGCGGGGAACTTGGAAAGTGGACAGCTGGTTCAGATCAGTCAACCACTTTATCCATGATCTAGACAAATGTTGAGGAATAGCTTCATCCCATCCATATTTCAAACGACAAAGTTCTTGGAGTATTAGTTTTGCTTTCAGCACAAACGGAGACAAAAAACCAAGTGGATCGTATACTGAACTGACCATTGAGAGAAGACCTCTTCGGGTAAGTGGTTGGCTTTTCACATTGATCTGAAAGGTGAAAGCATCATTCTCAATGTTCCACTGTATCCCTAGTGCTCTCTCCACTGGAAGCTTTTCACGATCCAGGTCTAGTTCTTTCATTTGTTTTGCTTTGTCTTCTTTTGTGATTGAAGCCAGCACTGCTCGACTATTGCTGACCCACTTTGTCAACTTAAACCCACCTTCAGCACAAACATCTCTGAGCTCTTTCACTAGCATTATAGCCTGCTCTTCTGTAGCTACTGATTTTAAACAATCATCAACGTAAAAGTTCTGCTTGATGGTAGATACTACTTCTTCATCATATCGGTTAACGTTGTCATCTGCGGTTCTCTGAAGTGCAAAGTTGGCGCAGCTTGGGGATGAAACGGCTCCAAACAGATGGACTGTCATCCTATACTCTTCCAAGTTTGAGTCTGTGTTGCCATCGGGCCACCATAAGAAACGCAAATAATCAACATGATCTGGTCGAACTTTTACTTGATGGAACATTCCCTCAATATCCGCCATCATGGCAACCTTTTCTTGACGGAATCTTAGCAGAACTCCCAGGAGTGTGTTGGACAAATCTGGACCCTGCAGGAGTTCACTGTTAAGGGATGTGCCTTGATACGATGCTGTACAGTCAAATACAACTCTGATCTTTTGTTTTTGTTTATGGTAGACGCCATGGTGGGGTATGTACCATATCTTTCCTTCTTTCTGTGTAACCTGATCTAGAGGGATTTTCTCCGCATGACCTTTCTTGATCATGTCGTTCATGAAGTCTTTATACTCAGTCAAACATGTCTCATCTCGCTTGAAGCGTTTGAGGAGATGACGAGTCCTTTGCTCTGCCGTATGTTGGTTGTTTGGCATGAATACTTCCTCCTTACGTAAAGGTAATGGCAAGTAGTAATGACCATCTTTAAGGCTTACAGAGTCTGATGCAATTTTCATAAATGTACGGTCTTCTTCTGACAATTCAGTTTTCCCTTCATACTGTTTTTCTGAAAAGTTGTGATTATATTGCTGGATGAGGACTTCTTCCAAACTAGGAATGCACCGAAATGAAAATTCTTGGCCGAGGCCGAAGCCGAATTTAAGGAAACACTTGGCCGAATACCGAATACCGAATGTGTATCGGCAGTTTTTAATTTTATCATTGCATAAACTAAATACATTTTGCTTTTTATTCATGCTTCTCAAAGAAAGAAATTGAGATTAAAAAAAAATAACTTTTATTGAACATTCCAGCAGACATCAGTCTATACCAACAAAGCACAATAAATAAAATAAAGATGGCTGCGAAAAAGATGAGTATCTAAGAACTCTCCCACACTCTCACTGTAAACACTCATAATGGGTGTAAAAGGTGTCCTTTGTTTATTTATATATCTATATATTTATATCACTGAATATCTTCAACAAATTGCACTTCGTGTTCACACTGTAGAGAAAAAATGCAGTGCTACAAAAATAATAATGAACGAATCTAACTCAATGAAATGTCCGTGTTCAGTTTATGAGAGATCCAGATCGGATCAGTATAGGTATTATCTTCGCCACTAGATGGCGCTGGAACTTCATCAAAACACGCCCACTATTCGGTGGTAAACATTCGGTGTTTTCACACATTCGGCCGAATACCGAATGTGCTTTATTTTGCGATATTCGGCCGAATACATTCGGTGGCCGAATGTTCGGTGCATCCCTATTACAAACTGATCCGATTAGCCCATACATTTTGACGTCCCGCATCCTGAGCAGCGGTGCAACCATTGAGTGGCCCATTTACCACCCATCCCAAAAGGGTTTTAACCGCATACAGTCCATCTTCTTGGCTATTTATGACCTGCCAGGGTTCCATTGCTTTTGGAGTGTTCACTCCAATCAAAAGCTCCACATCAGCATCAATTTCTGTCAAACATACTTCGTTCAGGTATGACCATTTCTGGATATCCCTAGAAGTTAAAATATTGTCTTTGGTGACTGGTATCTTTCTCTGGGTGTACACCTTTGGCAGTGAAATGAAAGTGCCACCGATGTTGCCTACTTCAAGTCCAGTAATCTCATAGCTTTCAACCAGCTTTTCCTGACCCATGGTCCTCAAGAGAATCTTGGTTCTTTTACTTTTGGCATCCAGCTGTTTCATACGTTTCTCAGTACAGAACGTTGCTGAACTGCCTGGGTCCAGGAAAGCATAAGTCATGATAGTCTTGTTACTTTTTTCAAGTTTCACTAGAACTGGAACAATAGCCAGAGTACATTCTTTACCAGCCCCAGTATGTTTTCCGGTTTTCATAGAAACAAGTGCACTACCAACTGTGGTCTTTTCATGCGTTGCTGCAGTGCTCCTCGCCGCTCTCGAATGATCTCCTGAACTGTCATCTTCCCTCCTCTCCATGTGAAGCATTGTCGGGTGCCTTCTCTGACAGTTTTGACATGTCATTCTTTGTTTACAGTCTTTACTGAGGTGTCCTTTAGTCAGACATCCAAAACATAGTCCATTAGTTTTCACAAACTCTACCTTAGCGTCATGTGGTTGTGCTTTTAGTCGCTGGCAGTTAACTATGGGATGTTTCTCTTCACAATATATACACAAGTCATTAGTGCCATTGCTCTCTGGCCTTCTTTCTTTCTCAACAGCTGTAACTTCACTCGCTGCTGTCATTGTGGTAGCAAAGCTGCTGCCATAGCTTCCTGCTTTTTTCTGTTGTTTGAAGTCTTTGGTTTTTGAGGTGTTCTTGTCAACCGTAGGGTCTTGTATGTCTCCAAACAAAGGATCTAAAACAATTGTGGCTTGTTTTTCAATGAAGCCAACAAGGTCTTTGAATTTAGCCCTGCCATGACTATTCTCAAGTATATTGCAGGCAATAGACCTCCATTTATCCCTATACTTGTAGGGCAACTTAGAAACAATAAGCCTGAGGTTTGATGGGCTATCAAGCTCTTCCAGATAGTGCAAGTCTTGCATGGCATTGTTGCATCCTCTCAAATACAGTGCATAGGCCTGTAGTGACTTTCCATCTTCAGCCTTTATGCTTGGCCAGTTCAAGGCTTTTTCCATGTACGCACTGGTTATCTTGATTTCATTTCCAGCGTTCTTTTCAAGTAGCTTCTTAGCTTCAGCATAGCCTCTGTCTGGTTGCATATGCATGCAGCTACGCACCAAGTCTCGTGACTGTCCAGTGGTGTACTGTTCCAGGAAATAAAGCCTGTCTGGATTGCTACTTGTCTTGTCCTCAATACAATGTTCAAAAGCACGCATAAAGGGTAGGAAATTCATTGGGTCTCCATCAAATGTATTCATTTCCCTCACAGGAAGTAAAGCAAGTTTCTGCTGAGTAAGAAGGATTTCAGCGATGTCATGTTTTTGCTCTACATTGGACATGGTGTCTTGATTGATAAGATTATCCATTGTTGACTGATTATTCATTGTTGACATTTGATCATGTTCTCTTTTACTGTGCAATGTGTTAGTAGGCTTTGGATGCTGCCTTTGAATAACAACCTTTTGAAGTGGGGTTTTAGGCACTGTTCCTATATTGGCATATTCAACCGGTGATTGTTCAAGATTCATAGACACAGATTGTCCCTTTTGCATATCATCATAATAGGCATTCATGTCATCATGTTCTTTTACACTTGGTATAGAAGATGTTTCACATTTCTGAATGACTTTTAATTTGGCGGTGGAGGCGACAATGTCAGTTCTTATTTTAAATTTCTCTTTCTTTGTCTTCAGTTCAACTTCCTCGATTTCCAAAGCACGCTGTTCATCTAATACAGCCTCTCTAGCCACTAGTTCTACTCGCTCTACCTCCACTTTCATGCGTTTCGGGCTGAGAGTGAGGTAGAGGCCCTTGATGATCTGCTACTCCTATGAGAGGATCCACCACTCCTATGAGAGGATCCAATGTCTGGTGGTGGCAGTGTAACAGCAACGCTGTCCTCAAGCCTGACAGTTGATTGGTTCCTGTCAGATTCAGCAACTTCTGCTTTCCATCCCTCCACTTCATCCAAAAAATTATCAAAATGCAAAATGTTTGTTTCAAACCAATTCACATCATCAGGTTGTACCTCTTGTGATAACATCAAGTGCACAGTTTCATGAAATTCCTTAAATTCGTTCAATGTGAACCCTTCAACTAGTTCAGTTATATTATTAACATTTCCATCAACACATAGCAATGGTCTTATTTGATTCATTTTCCGTGTACATTTTCCCAGTTTAGCTCTACGGGATCCAATCAATAATATCAGATCTTGATCTGCAGCAGCCGCATCAGACTGGCTGTCCGGTTTCAATTCATCCGCCATTCTGATTATATGACGGTGTCCACTCTTAGTGCATCAAACACAATATCAAAGCGCTTCTCAAAACAATAACAATAGCGCAACGCAGCATCAATAAACACAATGCATTTAAACTCTGTCCAACAACAACATAACAATTCCGTAGCACAGCACAAACAGCGCTGTTGAAGGTTTACGTTACTCACGCATCCAATGTCCTTCCAAACGAGCAGTCTTGGCTCCGTCTCAAACACAACATGAAAGGTATGTCCAACTTGGCGAACATTCCCAGTGTTTCCAATTTGCGCGAGTTCTTCAGCTTGCGACAGTTTTCAACTTAATGTGATGGCTATCATGTCTAAATTAATCAAATTAGCCATCGTCCTGGCATGAGTGGGTGTTGGTTCCAACACACCTGATGTTTGTAGTTCCTCCGTTTGCAACAAAGACTCTGGACCTTTCCATGAATTGAAGTGGTCTTGTAATCCAAAGTCCAAATAAAAGTAACAAACGAAAGTAATATATGTTGGCGTGGTGCGGTATGTATGCGTATGTAAATGTTTGTTTGTATGTGTGTCACTTCTGGGTCGGGCCTATCCCCGATCGGAATTCAAAAGCAAAGTTATTAAACAAAGTTGTCAAACAAAATAACTTGTATCAAACAAAAACGTGTATCAAACAAAACAACAAATATTTTCTAATGTGGTGGTGGTTTATCGTGATGGTTGAAAAACTGTGTCGCACCCTCACGTGTCAGGACTCATCAAGCCCAAGCAAGGAGAGATCACTTCCTTATATCAATTATGTCCTTAGATTGGGCGACACCCATTTTCAAAATAAAAGTCTTTATGGGCCAAAGTACCACTTTCAAAATACCATTCAAGTGGCTATTCATAAATAATAATATAAAGCTTTTTTGGCTCCAACAGTGTGGTAATTGCATTGAACTTGGCATATATACAGTATGTCTGTGATGCACCTTTACTCACCCCTGTCACACCCCCAAACACACGTGGGGTCACGTTACCCCGACTGACCTAACAGGTGCATTTAACAGCCGTGATTAGCGATATTGTGAGTAAAAAGATGAGTGAATTAAAGGCAGAACGATAAAAGGCCTAACAATGATGATGAGGAAGGGGGCGAGATTGCCAAAAAGAAGAAAGCTTCTTTCAACAGAAAATATGACGAGGCCTAGTAGAATATGGCTTCATTACGAGTGGTGACACACATGCTCCAAGCATGCGTGTTATATGTGGAGTCAAGCTGTCCAGTGACGCTATGAAACCCTCCAAACTAAACCACTTTCATCAAAAACACCCAGTGCTTAAAGAGAAGCCTGCTGAGTTTTTTTAACAGAAAAACCGTGAGCGATCCGGACAGAAGTAAAGGTCTTTGCACACCAATGCGTGCGTTTACGCATGCGTATTTTTTAATCCGTCATCCGAAAAAAACGTTACGCACAGAGACCTTGCACACCGTTCCGTTGCGGAGTCCGTTGCGTTTTTTTACGTTGCGAACTTTCAGGGTCTGTTGACACTCCTACTCTCCTCTCCTCTCCTAACCCTTTCGCAATACGCAACATGGAGTCTTCAAGCAGTGAGGATGATTTTGTGCTCCTCTCACTTCTTGAAAATAGGAAAAGGAAATATTGGATCCACCCCATCCTCAGAACTCGTCGGCAGCAAGGGGAGTTTCACCTGCTAATACACCTGCTTTATACAGTAAAACAAGACAGCTTATTGCTAAATGGCATTCATACCTAACTAGCTAGCTACCCAGAACACAATCACTAGTCTACGAATGAATGAATGAATGAATGAATGAATCTTTTATTTCGAACATGATTTAAAAATAAAAAAATAAAAACGAAAAACTAATAATGACCACTAGTCTAATCTTTCGTAATCAATACATACCATTCCCGATTCCAGTCTGCTCTCCAATACTCTGCCATATTCTGTCTTTATACTCTGAATCTTTGTAATCACGACTCTGTTTTTCATAAAGAGCTTTGTGCTCTGACACAAGTAGGATTAGCTTCTCGGAGGCCATCACTTTCTCTTATTTTAGCTATCTCTTTCTCTTATCTAGTCTCACTTTACTTTACCTCAGTGGTGTCTCTCACTGTTTACCTCAGTGTACATTCGTACGGTGGCCAGAGTTGGCCAGAGTAAAAAAAAAAAAACTACTCTCAAAACGCTTTTGACGGACACGAAAAACGCAGAAAATCGAACCTGTTGCGTTTTTTTTTGGGGACGGACGAATATTACGGATTGGTGTGCAAGCGTGGTTGACACAACATGAGTTCTAATTTATTTTTTTAACGGACGTAAAAAACGCATTGGTGTGCAAGGGCCTTAAGTGTTGAGCCACCACAGGGCGGGCGGGGCTGCCGGTCTGTGAAAATGAAAAGTGTGTGTGTGTGTGTGTGTGTCTGTGTGTGTGTCTGTGGGTGAGTGCATGTGAATCATACAGAATGAAGGCTCATTATCTGAATACATATTTCTAAAGTACATCATGACTTATCATATACTCCAATGGATCTCTAAGCCACGCCCAAAAATAGAAATTGTCCAACCATATCACAGCAAAAGTCACTACAGGCAGAAAACTCGGACAAACAACTCGCTAATATCTGATGGTGAAAAGCTTCTAGACTAAATATTCTTGTCATCTTTAAAAAACATGTCTATTACTTGGCGTGGTCAATCAGAAATCAGAAATGTGCCAACTCCCGCCATTGTAAGTCATTGAATGTCATTCAGTCACGGTCGGTCAGTCAGTCACTGTCAGTGAAGCGTTGTTTGTTTGTCCGAGTTTTTAAAGGGGGCGTGGCTTAGCGATAAGTCCATTACCAACTGTGCCTGCATGTGTTTGTGTATGTGCATATGTGTGACGTGTGTGAGTGTGCGATATGTGTGTGTGTGTGTGTGTGTGTGTGTGTGTGTGTGTGTGTGTGTGTGCGAGAGGAGGTTCGGTGTCTAGGCTTAAGCTCAGCAAGCTAACAGTCTTGTGGAATGCAGAGTGCAGACAACCCAGGTTCAGTGGCGAAGCTACCAGGGTGGCAAGGGGTGGCAGCTGCCACCCTTGAAAAAAGTCCTGCCACCCCAGTTACACAGACCAACTGATATAATTTGTTGTATTATTATTATTTGATCTTTATCTTTATTTTTAATCAGAATTTAGTGTAAAATCCCCAAATTTCCAAGTTTGAAAAATAAACTCACTGTCTGTTCCACCCCTCCGTCTCGAAATGGTTGCACCCTTTTTCACGTGAGAGATTTGAGTTTGCCGGCTGAGCTGTCTCTCTGGTGCTGTGCCGTGTGGAGCCTGTTCAGGTAATGTTGGATCAAATGTAGATTACCTTAAACACGAACTGCAGCAGATTAGAAGATTGTTGGATCAACAAGCAACAAATGGAAGTCCCTCCAGTTTAATGGAATTAGTTAATTTCTTGGATCCATACAAGACGGTTTTCTTGGAGATGTTCAGATTGTCTAAAATAACTGTATTATTGCCGGTCACCAGTGCAGCATGTGAGAGGAGTTTTTCAACTCTTAAAATAATAAAGAATCACCTGCGCTCTACCCTGGCAGAGAGTAGATTAACAAGTATTGCAGTTCTCAGCATTGAGTCTAAACGTGCAAAAGCTCTGAATTTGGATGAGTTTGTGAAGCGATTTGCTGCACAGCATAGCAATCGTCGCATTCAGCTTTTGTAAATTAATTTATTTGTATTATTTTTTTTATTTTATTTTTTAATAGCAGATTTTGTGGCAAGTTTATTTGTATAGCACTTATACAACAGGGGCAATTCAAAGTGCTTTACATTATTTAAAAATACAGCAAGAGGAGCATAGTAAGAAAATAAAAAGTACAATGAATAAAAGCAAATATAAGAAGTAAATAGATAAAACATTTAATAAGACAATAGTTAATGGAAAAAATACATTGATAGAAGTGTTTGTGTTTTTAGCTTAGATTTAAATATTTTAAGGTTTGGGCCTGTTTGATTTCTTCAGGGAGTTTGTTCCAGGAGCATGCAGCAGCGTGATTGAAAGCTGCTGAACTGTGTTTTGTTTTTACTCTTGGAATGATTAGCTGATTAGTCTTAGCTGACCTTAGGGACCTTGCGGGAATATAGGGTGGGAGGAGATCTGATATGTATTTTGGTCCAAGACCATTTTGTGATTTGTATGTAATTAGGAGGATTTTGAATTCAATTCTCTGAGAGACTGGTAGCCAGTGCAGGGATCTCAGGATTGGTGTAATGTGTTCAAAGTTCTTTGTTTTTGTTAGGACCCTAGCAGCGGTGTTTTGGATGAGCTGCAATTTACGAACAGCTCCTTTAGATAGGCCTGTTAGTAGACTACAATACTCAAGTCTATTCCAAACAAATGCATGGATGAGTTTTTCAAGGTCTTGCTTGGACATGAAACCTCTCATTCTTGTTTGTTCTGACGATCAAGTTCAGTGCGCATTGTTCATGTTCCTTGTTTATTGTCTCAGAATGAAAGAGATAATAAAATGTTTTTTTCTCCCACAAACATATGTCTTTGTAATAATTTACTGGATGAGAGAGAAACCTGTACACATACACACTGGTGTGCACACACTAGTTCTATGTAGAACAGGCTGTAAGGGATGATACATATACATAAATGTAAGACATTAAGCTAGCCACTTATCAAAATGATGGCCACACTAAAATATCTGCTTGCCACCCCTTTGCCACCCCATGTATAAATCTCTAGAATCGCCACTGCCCAGGTTCAAACCCAGGCTGTTAGACCAGCTTACAAACCCCCCCCCCCCCCCCCGCACACACACACACACACACAAACCCAGACACAGACACACACACCCACACACAGACACACAGACACAGACACAGACACAGACACACCCACACACACAGAGACAGACACAGACACACACAGACACAGACACAGACACAGACACACACACCCACACACAGACACACAGACACAGACACAGACACACACAGACACAGACACAGACAGACAGACACAGACACAGACACACAGACACAGACTAGGGGTGGGCATCAATGATCGATGATCGATTAATTGATCGATAAGGTCTTGGTCGATCACAAAATATTTTGCTCGATAATCGTTATTTTTTGTTTTATTATTATTATTTTTTCAATAATAATAATAATAATGGAAATTAGTTTGTCCACGTTATGTGTGAGAAATGAACTTTGCATTTGCCTTCGCATTGAATTTCGCAACGCAGTACGGCATGACGGAAGTTCCCGTTAGTGTAACCTGACCTCCAGTAATAGGTGCACGATCTCCACTACTTCCTGAAAGGCACCTTGCATGTTTAATTGATTAATCAGCTGTGCGGTAAACTGTTGGAACACACACTGCTTGGAAAATGGCGAAGCGAGCGAAACGAAGCTTGGTGTGGGAGCATTTTGATCTGAAAGGCGACCTCGTTCATTGCAAACACTGCGCAGTGACCTATAAATATAATACGACGACGACCCCGATGAAATACCACCTGCAAACCGTACACCCGACCCTGACTGCTCCTTCGCTACCTTGTACTTCTCAGCCCTCCATCATGCCTCATCTTATACGCGGGACGTGTGATGCACAACGAGAAGAGAAAATAACAATGGCCATCTGCAAATTAATTGAAACAGATATTCTGCCGCTCAGTTTTGTCGAGGGTAGAGGATTTCGTGCGCTGATGCAAATAGTCGAGCCAGCATATCCTGTTCCATCGCGACGTTCCATAACCAGACGCCTGTCACCAGATTGCGTTCGTCTCTCACCCCTGAACATGTTAACATGATCATCTTTTTGAACAAGAACCAGTAGGCCTGCCGCCTACAGTCT
>NC_137676.1:23728737-23906237 GCF_963989245.1 Nansenia antarctica | reverse complement strand
TCTGATAAGGAAGGATAATTGAGGTTATTATGAATTTGCATCTGGGACCGTTTAACCGTGTACCTGTGACGTCGCAGGTCTGTCAGTCACGCCATGGGGGAACACGTCAGGAAAAGGCGACGCGGAGCTGGAGGAGAATACTAATGACAATCTGGAACTTAATGATGTATTTAATTGCTAGTCGAGTCCTTACATTTTTTATACGAATTCAGCTGTGAATGAATGGATGGATGGATGGATGGATGGATGGAGGATGGATGGATGGTGGAGGGTGAATGGATGGATAGATGGAGGGTGGATGGATGGATGGTGGAGGGTGAATGGATGGATGGATGGAGGATGGATGGATTATGGTGGAGGGTGAATGGATGGATAGATGGAGGGTGGATGGATGGATGGACACCTTAACTGTCCCTCTTAAGACCCTCTTCATCCCCTCTACAGTTTCTCTCGTATTTATTTTGCCATTATGATTGCTGGTCCTAGCATAGATTACTTTTTTCACTTACTTAGACAAATGTATTGGGAGGATGGAGGGAGGATGGATGGATGGATGGATGAATGAAAACCTTTATTTCCCTTTGAGGATGTTTACATCAGTCTGAGCGTAACAATCAGATGAAACTGGGTGCAAGGGGTAGTGGTGGTTCGTGGATAGTGAGTTGGACTGGTGATCAGAAGGTCAAATCCCATCAGGGAACACCACCACTAGTGTGACCTTGAGCAAGGCACTTAGCCCTAAGTTACTCCAGGGAGAGACTGTTCCTGTCATCTCTAGTTGTAAGTTGCTTTGCATAAAAGCGTCTGCTAAATGGTGTAAGTGTAAACAAGAGAACAATAACCTAGAGACGGTGTGGAACAGTACAGGCCACGTGGAACAGTACAGACCACGTGGAACAGTACATGCCGCGTGGAACAGTACAGGCCACGTGGAACAGTACAGGCCATGTGGAACAGTACAGGCCATGTGGAACAGTACAGGCCATGTGGAACAGTACAGGCCATGTGGAACAGTACAGGCCATGTGGAACAGTACAGGCCATGTGGAACAGTACAGGCCATGTGGAACAGTAGAGGCCACGTGGAACAGTACAGGCCATGTGGAACAGTAGAGACCACGTGGAACAGTACAGGCCGCGTGGAACAGTACAGGCCATGTGGAACAGTAGAGGCCATGTGGAAAAATACAGGCCGCGTGGAACAGTACAACAGTACAGGCCATGTGGAACAGTACAGGCCATGTGGAACAGTAGAGGCCATGTGGAACAGTACAGGCCATGTGAAACAGTAGAGGCCATGTGGAACAGTACAGGCCATGTGGAACAGTAGAGGTCATGTGGAACAGTACAGGCCGCGTGGAACACTACAGTCCATGTGGAACTGTAGAGGCCATGTGGAACAGCACAGGCCGCGTGGAACAGTACAACAGTACAGGCCATGTGGAACAGTACAGGCCATGTGGAACAGTATAGGCCATGTGGAACAGTACAGGAACAGTACAGGCCATGTGGAACAGTAGAGGCCGCGTGGAACACTACAGGCCATGTGGAACAGTAGAGGCCATGTGGAACAGTACAGGCCGCGTGGAACAGTAGAGGCCATGTGGAACAGTACAGGCCGCGTGGAACACTACAGGCCATGTGGAACAGTAGAGGCCATGTGGAACAGTACAGGCCGCGTGGAACAGTACAACAGTACAGGCCATGTGGAACAGTACAGGCCATGTGGAACAGTACAGATGGTGTGGAACAGTACAGGCCATGTGGAACAGTAGACGCCATGTGGAACAGTAGAGGCCATGTGGAACAGTACAGACCATGTGGAACAGTACAGGCCATGTGGAACAGTACAGGCGTTGGAACAGCACAGGCCTTGTGGAACAGTAGAGGCCATGTGGAACAGTACAGGCTATGTGGAACAGTACAGACCATGTGGAACAGTACAGGCGGTGGAACAGTACAGGCCATGTGGAACAGTACAGGCCATGTGGAACAGTACAGGCCATGTGGAACAGTACAGGCCATGTGGAACAGTACAGGCCATGTGGAACAGTACAGACCATGTGGAACAGTACAGGCCATGTGGAACAGTAATAATAATAATAATAATAATAATTTATTCAATTTATATAGCGCTTTTCCGAGGCTCAAAGACGCTGACAATATAGGATACACATGGGGAAACACAAAAACAACAAGTAACAACAACAAGTAACATGGAACACAGAGTCAGCGAACCATGTGGAAGACCATGTGGAACAGTACAGGCCATGTGGAACAGTATAGACCATGTGGAACAGTACAGACCATGTGGAACAGTACAGGCCATGTGGAAAAGTACAGGCCATGTGGAACAGTACAGACCATGTGGAACAGTGCAGGCCATGTGGAACAGTACAGGTATTGGAACAGCACAGGCCTTGTGGAACAGTAGAGGCAATATGGAACAGTACAGGCCATGTGGAACAGTACAGACCATGTGGAACAGTACAGGCCATGTGGAACAGTACAGACCATGTGGAACAGTACAGGCCATGTGGAACAGTAGAGGCCATGTGGAACAGTACAGGCCATGTGGAACAGTAGAGGCCATGTGGAACAGTACAGGCCGCGTGGAACACTACAGACCATGTGGAACAGTACAGGCCATGTGGAACAGTAGAGGCCATGTGGAACAGTACAGGCCATGTGGAACAGTAGAGGCCATGTGGAACAGTACAGGCCGCGTGGAACAGTACAACAGTACAAGCCATGTGGAACAGTACAGGCCATGTGAGACAGTACAGGCCATGTGGAACAGTACAGGAACAGCACAGGCCATGTGGAACAGTAGAGGCCATGTGGAACAGTACAGGCCGCGTGGAACACTACAGGCCATGTGGAACAGTAGAGGCCATGTGGAACAGTACAGGCCGCGTGGAACAGTACAACAGTACAGGCCATGTGGAACAGTACAGGCCATGTGGAACAGTACAGACCATGTGGAACAGTAGAGGCCATGTGGAACAGTAGAGGCCATGTGGAACAGTAGAGGCCATGTGGAACAGTACAGACCATGTGGAACAGTACAGGCCATGTGGAACAGTAGAGGCCATGTGGAACAGTAGAGGCCATGTGGAACAGTACAGACCATGTGGAACAGTACAGGCCATGTGGAACAGTAGAGGCCATGTGGAACAGTAGAGGCCATGTGGAACAGTACAGACCATGTGGAACAGTACAGGCCATGTGGAACAGTACAGGCGTTGGAACAGCACAGGCCTTGTGGAACAGTAGAGGCCATGTGGAACAGTACAGATGTGTGGAACAGAACAGACCATGTGGAACAGTACAGACCATGTGGAACAGTACAGACCATGTGGAACAGTACAGGCGTGGATGGATGGTGTGGAACAGTACAGTCCATGTGGAACAGTACAGGCCATGTGGAACAGTACAGGCCATGTGGAACAGTACAGGCCACGTGGAACAGTACAGGCCATGTGGAACAGTACAGATGTGTGGAACAGCACAGACCATGTGGAACAGTACAGACCATGTGGAACAGTACAGACCATGTGGAACAGTACAGGCGTGGATGGATGGTGTGGAACAGTACAGGCCATGTGGAACAGTACAGACCATGTGGAACAGTACATGCTATGTGGAACAGTACAGACCATGTGGAACAGTACAGGCCATATGGAACAGTATAGACCATGTGGAACAGTACAGACCATGTGGAACAGTACAGGTCATGTGGAACAGTACAGGCCATGTGGAACAGTACAGACCATGTGGAACAGTGCAGGCCATGTGGAACAGTATAGGCGTTGGAACAGCACAGGCCTTGTGGAACAGTAGAGGCAATGTGGAACAGTACAGGCGGTGGAACAGTACAGGCCATGTGGAACAGTACAGGCCATGTGGAACAGTACAGACCATGTGGAACAGTACAGGCTATGTGGAACAGTACAGGCCATGTGGAACAGTACAGGCCATGTGGAACAGTACAGGCCATGTGGAACAGTACAGGCCATGTGGAACAGTACAGACCATGTGGAACAGTACAGGCCATGTGGAACAGTATAGACCATGTGGAACAGTACAGACCATGTGGAACAGTACAGGCCATGTGGAACAGTACAGGCCATGTGGAACAGTACAGGCCACGTGGAACAGTACAGGCCATATGGATGGATGGTGTGGAAAAGTACAGGCCATGTGGAACAGTACAGGCCATGTGGAACAGTACAGGCCACGTGGAACAGTACAGGCCATGTGGAACAGTACAGATGTGTGGAACAGTACAGACCATGTGGAACAGTACAGACCATGTGGAACAGTACAGGCCATGTGGAACAGTACAGGCCACGTGGAACAGTACAGGCCATGTGGAACAGTACAGATGTGTGGAACAGCACAGACCATGTGGAACAGTACAGACCATGTGGAACAGTACAGACCATGTGGAACAGTACAGGCGTGGATGGATGGTGTGGAACAGTACAGGCCATGTGGAACAGTACAGACCATGTGGAACAGTACATGCTATGTGGAACAGTACAGACCATGTGGAACAGTACAGGCCATATGGAACAGTATAGACCATGTGGAACAGTACAGACCATGTGGAACAGTACAGGTCATGTGGAACAGTACAGGCCATGTGGAACAGTACAGACCATGTGGAACAGTGCAGGCCATGTGGAACAGTATAGGCGTTGGAACAGCACAGGCCTTGTGGAACAGTAGAGGCAATGTGGAACAGTACAGGCGGTGGAACAGTACAGGCCATGTGGAACAGTACAGGCCATGTGGAACAGTACAGACCATGTGGAACAGTACAGGCTATGTGGAACAGTACAGGCCATGTGGAACAGTACAGGCCATGTGGAACAGTACAGGCCATGTGGAACAGTACAGGCCATGTGGAACAGTACAGACCATGTGGAACAGTACAGGCCATGTGGAACAGTATAGACCATGTGGAACAGTACAGACCATGTGGAACAGTACAGGCCATGTGGAACAGTACAGGCCATGTGGAACAGTACAGGCCACGTGGAACAGTACAGGCCATATGGATGGATGGTGTGGAAAAGTACAGGCCATGTGGAACAGTACAGGCCATGTGGAACAGTACAGGCCACGTGGAACAGTACAGGCCATGTGGAACAGTACAGATGTGTGGAACAGTACAGACCATGTGGAACAGTACAGACCATGTGGAACAGTACAGACCATGTGGAACAGTACAGGCGTGGATGGATGGTGTGGAACAGTACAGGCCATGTGGAACAGTACAGGCCATGTGGAACAGTACAGACCATGTGGAACAGTACAGGCTATGTGGAACAGTACAGGCCATGTGGAACAGTACAGGCCACGTGGAACAGTACAGGCCATATGGATGGATGGTGTGGAACAGTACAGGCCTTGTGGAACAGTACAGACCATGTGGAACAGTACAGGCGGTGGAACAGTAGAATAGAATAGAATAGACTTTATTGTCGTTGTACAGTTGCCTATACAATGAAAGCCGATTATTTTTTCCGCTGACTTCACCACTCTCTGCAGTCTCTTTTTGTCCACTACTTTGCAGCCAGCGTACCATGCTGTGATGGAGAATGTCAGCACACTCTCAATGATGGAGTGGTAGAAGGTTACCAGCAGCTTCTCCTCCACCCTGTTTCTTTTGAGAACTCTCAGGAAATGGAGTCTCTGCTGGGCCTTCTTTACCACCGCTGTGGTGTTGGCTGACCAGGTGAGGTCCTCTGAGATGTGGGTTCCCAGGAACTTAAAGGAGGGGACTCTCTCCACAACGTCTCCGTTGATGTAGAGTGGAGCAGGGTCTGCCTTTACCATTCTGAAGTCCATGACCACTTCCTTGGTCTTCTTGATGTTGAGAGTCAGGTTGTTTGTGACACACCACTCTGTCAGCCGCTGCACCTCGTCCCTGTAGGCTGACTCATCCCCTCCAGTTATGAGCCCCACCAAGGTGGTGTCATCCGCAAATTTAATTATTGCATTGGTGGGGTGGGTGGGGGTACAGTCATGGGTGTAGATGGAGTACAGGAGAGGGCTCAGAACACAGCCCTGTGGAGAGCCGGTGCTGAGCATGAGGGTGGAGGAGTTGTGTGGACCCATCTTGACTGTCTGTGGGCGGTTGGAAAGGAAGTCTTTGATCCAGGCACAGGTGGCGGGGGGGAAGTCCAGGGCAGCTAGATTGTCCACGAGGATATCGGGGATGATGGTATTAAAAGCTGCACTGTAATCAACAAAGAGCATCCTCACCGAGGACTCCGGGTGTTCTAGGTGGCTCAGAGCAGTGTGGAGGGCTGTAGAGATGGCATCGTCAGTAGACCTGTTTGCTCTGTAAGCGAATTGGTGAGGATCAAAGCCTGGGGGGAGGCGGTCTTAGATGTGGTGAGATATGAGTTTCTCGAAGCACTTTGCGACCACTGGTGTTAGGGCAATAGGTCTGTAGTCATTGAGGTTATTTATGGTTGGGGTTTTGGGGAGTGGGATTATTGTGGCTGATTTGAGGCAAGGTGGAACGGATGCCTGACTCAGGGAGAGATTGAAGATCTTTGTGAAGACAGGTGCGAGCTGAATTGCACAGGCTTTCAGCACTACCCCAGGTATTCCATCAGGACCGGTGGCTTTCCTTGTGTTCACAGACCTGAACACACGACTCACTTGATGTTCTTCGACATTGAAAGTGTATGTGCTTCCGGACTGTGATGTCAGTGTCGCTGTGTTGGGCCTTGTTGCTTCGAACCGGGCAAAGTGATGGTTTAAGTCTTCTGCCAGCGAGGCTTCTGCACTGAGGGTCACAGGAGAGCTCCCTTTGTAGTTGGTGAGGTGTTTCAATCCCTGCCACACTTGACGTGAGTTATTGTCTGATAGGTGGCCCTCCACCTTCCTCTTATATGCCTCCTTGGCACCTTTTATGCCCCTTCTCAAGTCTGCCCTTGCTGAGCTGTACAGGGCCTTGTCACCTGTCTTGAAGGCGGAGTTACGGGCACTCAGGAGTGACTGAACTTCACTTGTCATCCAGGGCCTCCGGTTTGGATAAACACGGACGTGCTTTTCAACCATGACATTATCCGTACAGAACTTAATGTAGGATAGTACATTGTCAGTGAAGCCCTGTAGGTCTGGTTGTTCTAGGATACTCCATTCTGTCTGAGTGAAGCAGTCCTGTAGCTCTGAGAGTGAACCCTCTGGCCAGGTTTTGACAGTCTTTGTAACTGGCTTCGTTCTCCTCCTGAGGGGACAGTATGCTGGGATAAGCATGAGTGAAATATGGTCAGATAGTCCGAGATGTGGGAGGGGGACTGCTCTGTAGGCATGCTTCAGATTGGAATAGACACGGTCCAGTGTGTTAGCCCCTCTGGTGGAACATTGTACATACTGTACAAATTGGGGGAGGACTGTCTTTAAGCAGGCTTGATTAAAATCACCAGCAATAATCTGTACTCCCTCAGGATGTGCTAGCTGTTGTTTGTTTACAATGTTGTATAGGTGGGAGAGAGCTGTGCTAACATCAGCATCTGGTGGTATATACACAGCAGTAATGATAACTACTGTCAGCTCCCTGGGCAAGTAAAAAGGTCTGCAAACAACTGTCATTGTTTCTATGTCAGGAGAACAGTAGGTATTCTAATCTTGCTGTTGATGCACCAGTCGTTGTGAACATAGACACACAGCCCTCCTCCCCTGCTCTTACCAGAGTCACTGTTCCTGTCATAGCGGTGGATGGTGCGGCCCGCTAGCTGTACAGTAGCCTCGGGGATTAGCTTGTGTAACCATGTCTCCGTGACGATTAGTACACAACATTCACGAGCAGAGGAATTGGCTGTGAGTTGTAGCTCCAGTTCGTCAATCTTGTGGACGATTGATCTTGCAATTGTTAGGAAGATGCTGGGTAATGGTGGTTTGAATGGCTGCTTCCTTAGCCTGGTTATCAGCCCCGCTCGACATCCCCGCTTTTGCTTGCGCTCCCTACGCCGCCTGCGTTGCTTAGGGATGTAAACAATCCAGGGGGACTCCGTCGGTCTCGCTATCTCCGATGGGATGTTGTGGGTCCGCTGGTAGTCGCTGGTAATCGCAACCTGGAAATGCGATCCGATATTCCGGAGCACTGCGTTGTTAGGTGTATTTAAGTGCATGACACCCCGTCATTAGACAAACTAACAGTGGTGTGCCGTCAGGGCCAGCAAGGCTTTCTCTGCTGGCCTAAACATCATCAGAATATACATTTTATTTTAATATATTTTTTCCACAAATATGTATTAATGATTCCCCATAGTCTATTCTCTTCATTTCATAGCTTTCCTCTTGGTTGCGCTGCTTCCAGTCTCCGATTGAGATTTGGAGGGCTGGCCTTTATGTTAGAGCTTTTATCCAATCAAAATGTGTTGCTAGGGGGCTCCAAAATCTGCCTGCCTGCACGTTAAACGGTGCCGCCAATTCGACCTGTAACTTAACGTTGGAACGAGAAAACCTGTGGCGTTCCTAGTAAACCTACGTAGATGCGAGCAAAAGCAACAACGGCGCCTGCTGTAAGGCTCAATGATGTCAGCACCCAGCACGTCTTTTGATTGGATACGCACTATTGATACGCACTATTGATACGCACTATTGATATTCACTATTGAGATGCGTATATGCCGGTAGATGTGAAACTTTTGAAAGTGCGCAGGGAAACGGAGCATCACAACGAAAGCTTTCGTTGACTGATCGATAATACTGATCGATTGTGTCCTGTTTTTGGGTAAACAATAACTTTCATTTAGGGGACACGATGAAAGCACCGAGTCCACAAACAGAGGAAACTACGTTGAGCTTCTTTCTTTTCTGGCTGAAAACAACCCAGATTTACATTACCACCTGTCCACAAACAAAGTGTTTACTGGGACGTCAGGCAAAATACAAAACGACCTGATTTTTGCTATTGCTTAAGTGATGGGAGAAGAGATCAAAATGGAGATTAAAAAGGCACCCTTTGTCGCTATTATGGTGGACGAGACGACAGACGTGGGTAATGTAGCGATCTTAAAGATGTTAGTTTAACACTCTTCATTGTAAATGCGGATTTATTGATTAAAAATGCTTCGGAAATATTAATATAACTCTGTTGTACTTGTCTGACTATGTTAAGGTGATGCAACGCCCGGTTATACTGTGTTTCTGTCTAGTTTCTAGAGCCATGGCGTCATAACGATGGTATTAAGAGGTAGAATAATTCAGGTAGGAATGTGTCGGACATCACTGAAGGCCTAGGTGTGAAATGCACCGCCCGCCACTGCAAACTAAGTATACGAACAATACAAATATAATGCGCCTAGTCAGAGAGCCAGTAGCCGCAGCAACCGTGTGCGCCGCCGTCTTACAGTACAGTACAGTACTGTACAGCCTGTACAGTACGTCAGTACAGGCCATGTGGAACAGTACAGGCCATGTGGAACAGTACAGACCATGTGGAACAGTACAGGCCATGTGGAACAGTACAGACCATGTGGAACAGTACAGGCCATGTGGAACAGTTCAGGCCATGTGGAACAGTACAGGCCATGTGGAACAGTACAGGCCATGTGGAACAGTAATAATAATAATAATAATAATAATTATTATTATTATTTATTCAATTTATATAGCGCTTTTCCGAGTCTCAAAGACGCTGACAATATAGGATACATATGGGGAAACACAAAAACAACAAGTAACAACAACAACAACAACCTTTTGCTTAACACCAGCAAAACAAAGGAGTTGGTGGTGGATTTTAGGAGGAAGAGAAGGACCCCAGCCCCCATCACCATCAAGGGGGTGGAAGTCGAGAGGGTGGACTCCTACAGGTACCTGGGAGTACAAATTAATAACAAACTGGACTGGACTGACAACACCGAGGCTCTTCTCAGGAAAGGGCAGAGCAGACTGTTTTTCCTGAGAAGGCTGAGGTCTTTCGGCGTCTGCAACAAGCTGCTGCGAATGTTTTATCAGTCGGTGGTTGCCAGCGTTCTGTTCTTCGCCGTGGCCTGCTGGGGTGGAAACATCTGTGCCAGGGATGCTGCGAAGCTAAACAAACTGGTGAAGAAGGCCAGCTCTGTGGTGGGGACCGGGCTGGACAGCCTAGAGGTGGTGGCAGAACAGAGGATGGGGAAAAAACTGGCGGCCATGCTGGCCAATCCCTCCCACCCGATGTACTGCGAGCTGGCGGGGATGAGGAGCAATTTCAGCCACAGATTTGTTCTCCCCCGTCAAAGTACAAAAAGATTTGGACAGTCCTTTGTTCCAGCTGCACTCCGACTCTACAACCAGGCCCTGCAGGGTGGGGGAGACCTGGAGCTGGAACTTTGGAACTTGGAACTTTTTACTTATTGAGCCTGCACTGTTTTATTTATTTATTTATTGAATGTTTTCTGTCTGCCCTAACTAAGCTGTTTGACAACAAAATTTCCCCATTGGGTACAATAAAGGTTTTCATCTTCATCATCTAGTAACATGGAACACAGAGTCAGCGAACCATGTGGAAGACCATGTGGAACAGTACAGGCCATGTGGAACAGTATAGACCATGTGGAACAGTACAGACCATGTGAAACAGTACACGCCATGTGGAACAGTACAGGCCATGTGGAACAGTACAGACCATGTGGAACAGTGCAGGCCATGTGGAACAGTACAGGCGTTGGAACAGCACAGGCCTTGTGGAACAGTAGAGGCAATGTGGAACAGTACAGGCGGTGGAACAGTACAGGCCATGTGGAACAGTACAGACCATGTGGAACAGTACAGGCCATGTGGAACAGTACAGACCATGTGGAACAGTACAGGCCATGTGGAACAGTAGAGGCCATGTGGAACAGTACAGGCCATGTGGAACAGTAGAGGCCATGTGGAACAGTACAGGCCGCGTGGAACACTACAGGCCATGTGGAACAGTAGAGGCCATGTGGAACAGTACAGGCCGCGTGGAACAGTACAACAGTACAGGCCATGTGGAACAGTACAGGCCATGTGGAACAGTACAGGAACAGTACAGGCCATGTGGAACAGTAGAGGCCGCGTGGAACACTACAGGCCATGTGGAACAGTAGAGGCCATGTGGAACAGTACAGGCCGCGTGGAACACTACAGGCCATGTGGAACAGTACAGGCCATGTGGAACAGTACAGGCCATGTGGAACAGTACAACAGTACAGGCCATGTGGAACAGTACAGGCCATGTGGAACAGTACAGGCCATGTGGAACAGTACAGATGGTGTGGAACAGTACAGGCCATGTGGAACAGTAGAGGCCATGTGGAACAGAAGAGGCCATGTGGAACAGTACAGACCATGTGGAACAGTACAGGCCATGTGGAACAGTACAGGCGTTGGAACAGCACAGGCCTTTTGGAACAGTAGAGGCCATGTGGAACAGTACAGGCTATGTGGAACAGTACAGACCATGTGGAACAGTACAGGCGGTGGAACAGTACAGGCCATGTGGAACAGTACAGGCCATGTGGAACAGTACAGACCATGTGGAACAGTACAGGCCATGTGGAACAGTACAGACCATGTGGAACAGTACAGGCCACGTGGAACAGTACAGGCCATATGGATGGATGGTGTGGAACAGTACAGGCCATGTGGAACAGTACAGGCCATGTGGAACAGTACAGGCCATGTGGAACAGTACAGGCCATGTGGAACAGTACAGATGTGTGGAACAGAACAGACCTAGTGGAACAGTACAGTCCATGTGGAACAGTACAGACCATGTGGAACAGTACAGGCGTGGATGGATGGTGTGGAACAGTACACGCCATGTGGAACAGTACAGGCCATGTGGAACAGTACAGACCATGTGGAACAGTACAGGCATGGATGGATAGTGTGGAACAGTACAGGCCATGTGGAACAGTACAGGCGTGGATGGATGGTGTGGAGGAGTAGAGGCTATGTGGAACAGTACAGGCCATGTGGAACAGTACAGGCCGCGTGGAACACTACAGGCCATGTGGAACAGTAGAGGCCATTTGGAACAGTACAGGCCGCGTCGAACAGTACAATAGTACAGGCCATGTGGAACAGTACAGGAACAGTACAGGCCACGTGGAACAGTACAGGCCATGTAGAACAGTACAGACCATGTGGAACAGTACAGATGGTGTGGAACAGTACAGGCCAAGTGGAACAGTACAGGTCATGTGGAACAGTAAAGGCCATGTGGAACAGTAGAGGCCATGTGGAACAGTACAGGCCTTGTGGAACAGTACAGACCATGTGGAACAGTACAGGCCATGTGGAACAGTACAGGCTGTGGAAAAGGCCATGTGGAACAGTAGAGGCCATGTGGAACAGTACAGGCTATGTGGAACAGTAGAGACCATGTGGAACAGTACAGGCCATGTGGAACAGTACAGGCGGTGGAACAGTACAGGCCATGTGGAACAGTACAGGCCATGTGGAACAGTACAGGCTATGTTGAACAGTACAGGCCATGTGGAACAGTACAGGCCATGTGGAACAGTACAGGCGTGGATGGATGGTGTGGAACAGTACAGGCCATGTGGAACAGTACAGGTGTGGATGGATGGTGTGGAACAGTACAGGCTATGTGGAACAGTACAGGCCATGTGGAACAGTACAGGCCATGTGGAACAGTACAGACCATGTGGAACAGTACAGGCCATGTGGAACAGTACAGGCGGTGGAACAGTACAGACCATGTGGAACAGTACAGGCGTGGATGGATGGTGTGGAACAGTACACGCCATGTGGAACAGTACAGGCCATGTGGAACAGTACAGACCATGTGGAACAGTACAGGCGTGGATGGATAGTGTGGAACAGTACAGGCCATGTGGAACAGTACAGGCGTGGATGGATGGTGTGGAGGAGTACAGGCTATTTGGAACAGTACAGGCCATGTGGAACAGTACAGGCCGCGTGGAACACTACAGGCCATGTGGAACAGTAGAGGCCATGTGGAACAGTACAGGCCGCGTTGAACAGTACAATAGTACAGGCCATGTGGAACAGTACAGGAACAGTACAGGCCACGTGGAACAGTACAGGCCATGTAGAACAGTACAGACCATGTGGAACAGTACAGATGGTGTGGAACAGTACAGGCCAAGTGGAACAGTACAGGTCATGTGGAACAGTAAAGGCCATGTGGAACAGTAGAGGCCATGTGGAACAGTACAGGCCATGTGGAACAGTACAGACCATGTGGAACAGTACAGGCCATGTGGAACAGTACAGGCGGTGGAAAAGGCCATGTGGAACAGTAGAGGCCATGTGGAACAGTACAGGCTATGTGGAACAGTAGAGACCATGTGGAACAGTACAGGCCATGTGGAACAGTACAGGCGGTGGAACAGTACAGGCCATGTGGAACAGTACAGGCCATGTGGAACAGTACAGGCTATGTTGAACAGTACAGGCCATGTGGAACAGTACAGGCCATGTGGAACAGTACAGGCGTGGATGGATGGTGTGGAACAGTACAGGCCATGTGGAACAGTACAGGTGTGGATGGATGGTGTGGAACAGTACAGGCTATGTGGAACAGTACAGGCCATGTGGAACAGTACAGGCCATGTGGAACAGTACAGACCATGTGGAACAGCACAGGCCATGTGGAACAGTACAGGCGGTGGAACAGTAAAGGCCATGTGGAACAGTACAGGCTATGTGGAACAGTACAGACTATGTGGAACAGTACAGGCGGTGGAACAGTACAGGCCATGTGGAACAGTACAGTCGGTGGAACAGTACAGGCCATGTGGAACCGTACAGACCATGTGGAACAGTACAGGCCATATGGAACAGTACAGACCATGTGGAACAGTACAGACCATGTGGAACAGTACAGGCCATGTGGAACAGTACAGGCGGTGGAACAGTACAGGCCATGTGGAACAGTACAGGCCATGTGG
Organism: Nansenia antarctica; assembly: GCF_963989245.1. Taxonomy (NCBI): domain Eukaryota; kingdom Metazoa; phylum Chordata; class Actinopteri; order Argentiniformes; family Microstomatidae; genus Nansenia; species Nansenia antarctica. The sequence continues at coordinate 23,892,316 of NC_137676.1, read as the reverse complement.
AACAGTACAGGCGGTGGAACAGTACAGGCCATGTGGAACAGTACAGACCATGTGGAACAGTACAGGCCATGTGGAACGGTACAGGCCATGTGGAACAGTAAAGGCCATGTGGAACAGTACAGGCCATGTGGAACAGTACAGGCCATGTGGAACAGTACAGACCATGTGGAACAGTACAGGCCATGTGGAACAGTACAGACCATGTGGAACAGTACAGGCCATGTGGAACAGTTCAGGCCATGTGGAACAGTACAGGCCATGTGGAACAGTACAGGCCATGTGGGACAGTTATAATAATAATAATAATAATAATAATAATAATAATGTATTCAATTTATATAGTGCTTTTCCGAGGCTCAAAGACGCTGACAATATAGGATACACATGGGGAAACACAAAAACAACAAGTAACAACAACTAGTAACATGGAACACAGAGTCAGCGAACCATGTGGAAGACCATGTGGAACAGTACAGGCCATGTGGAACAGTATAGACCATGTGGAACAGTACAGACCATGTGGAACAGTACAGGCCATGTGGAACAGTACAGGCCATGTGGAACAGTACAGACCATGTGGAACAGTGCAGGCCATGTGGAACAGTACAGGCGTTGGAACAGCACAGGCCTTGTGGAACAGTAGAGGCAATGTGGAACAGTACAGGCGGTGGAACAGTACAGGCCATGTGGAACAGTACAGACCATGTGGAACAGTACAGGCCATGTGGAACAGTACAGACCATGTGGAACAGTACAGGCCATGTGGAACAGTAGAGGCCATGTAGAACAGTACAGACCATGTGGAACAGTACAGATGGTGTGGAACAGTACAGGCCAAGTGGAACAGTACAGGTCATGTGGAACAGTAAAGGCCATGTGGAACAGTAGAGGCCATGTGGAACAGTACAGGCCATGTGGAACAGTACAGACCATGTGGAACAGTACAGGCCATGTGGAACAGTACAGGCGGTGGAAAAGGCCATGTGGAACAGTAGAGGCCATGTGGAACAGTACAGGCTATGTGGAACAGTAGAGACCATGTGGAACAGTACAGGCCATGTGGAACAGTACAGGCGGTGGAACAGTACAGGCCATGTGGAACAGTACAGGCCATGTGGAACAGTACAGGCTATGTTGAACAGTACAGGCCATGTGGAACAGTACAGGCCATGTGGAACAGTACAGACGTGGATGGATGGTGTGGAACAGTACAGGCCATGTGGAACAGTACAGGTGTGGATGGATGGTGTGGAACAGTACAGGCTATGTGGAACAGTACAGGCCATGTGGAACAGTACAGGCCATGTGGAACAGTACAGACCATGTGGAACAGTACAGGCCATGTGGAACAGTACAGGCGGTGGAACAGTAAAGGCCATGTGGAACAGTACAGGCTATGTGGAACAGTACAGGCGGTGGAACAGTACAGGCCATGTGGAACAGTACAGTCGGTGGAACAGTACAGGCCATGTGGAACCGTACAGACCATGTGGAACAGTACAGGCCATATGGAACAGTACAGACCATGTGGAACAGTACAGACCATGTGGAACAGTACAGGCCATGTGGAACAGTACAGGCCATGTGGAACAGTAGAGGCCATGTGGAACAGTACAGGCTATGTGGAACAGTACAGACCATGTGGAACAGTACAGGCGGTGGAACAGTACAGGCCATGTGGAACAGTACAGGCCATGTGGAACAGTACAGGCGGTGGAACAGTACAGGCCATGTGGAACAGTACAGACCATGTGGAACAGTACAGGCCATGTGGAACAGTACAGGCCATGTGGAACAGTAAAGGCCATGTGGAACAGTACAGGCCATGTGGAACAGTACAGGCCATGTGGAACAGTACAGACCATGTGGAACAGTACAGACCATGTGGAACAGTACAGACCATGTGGAACAGTACAGGCCATGTGGAACAGTTCAGGCCATGTGGAACAGTACAGGCCATGTGGAACAGTACAGGCCATGTGGAACAGTAATAATAATAATACTAATACTAATAATGTATTCAATTTATATAGTGCTTTTCCGAGGCTCAAAGACGCTGACAATATAGGATACACATGGGGAAACACAAAAACAACAAGTAACAACAACTAGTAACATGGAACACAGAGTCAGCGAACCATGTGGAAGACCATGTGGAACAGTACAGGCCATGTGGAACAGTATAGACCATGTGGAACAGTACAGACCATGTGGAACAGTACAGGCCATGTGGAACAGTACAGGCCATGTGGAACAGTACAGACCATGTGGAACAGTGCAGGCCATGTGGAACAGTACAGGCGTTGGAACAGCACAGGCCTTGTGGAACAGTAGAGGCAATGTGGAACAGTACAGGCGGTGGAACAGTACAGGCCATGTGGAACAGTACAGACCATGTGGAACAGTACAGGCCATGTGGAACAGTACAGACCATGTGGAACAGTACAGGCCATGTGGAACAGTAGAGGCCATGTGGAACAGTACAGGCCATGTGGAACAGTAGAGGCCATGTGGAACAGTACAGGTCGCGTGGAACACTACAGACCATGTGGAACAGTAGAGGCCATGTGGAACAGTACAGGCCGCGTGGAACAGTACAACAGTACAGGCCATGTGGAACAGTACAGGCCATGTGGAACAGTACAGGCCATGTGGAACAGTACAGGAACAGTACAGGCCATCTGGAACAGTAGAGGCCGCGTGGAACACTACAGGCCATGTGGAACAGTAGAGGCCATGTGGAACAGTACAGGCCGCGTGGAACACTACAGGCCATGTGGAACAGTACAGGCCATGTGGAACAGTACAGGCCATGTGGAACAGTACAACAGTACAGGCCATGTGGAACAGTACAGGCCATGTGGAACAGTACAGGCTATGTGGAACAGTACAGACTATGTGGAACAGTACAGGCGGTGGAACAGTACAGGCCATGTGGAACAGTACAGTCGGTGGAACAGTACAGGCCATGTGGAACCGTACAGACCATGTGGAACAGTACAGGCCATATGGAACAGTACAGACCATGTGGAACAGTACAGACCATGTGGAACAGTACAGGCCATGTGGAACAGTACAGGCCATGTGGAACAGTAGAGGCCATGTGGAACAGTACAGGCTATGTGGAACAGTACAGACCATGTGGAACAGTACAGGCCATGTGGAACAGTACAGGCCATGTGGAACAGTACAGGCGGTGGAACAGTACAGGCCATGTGGAACAGTACAGACCATGTGGAACAGTACAGGCCATGTGGAACAGTACAGGCCATGTGGAACAGTAAAGGCCATGTGGAACAGTACAGGCCATGTGGAACAGTACAGGCCATGTGGAACAGTACAGACCATGTGGAACAGTACAGACCATGTGGAACAGTACAGACCATGTGGAACAGTACAGGCCATGTGGAACAGTTCAGGCCATGTGGAACAGTACAGGCCATGTGGAACAGTACAGGCCATGTGGAACAGTAATAATAATAATACTAATACTAATAATGTATTCAATTTATATAGTGCTTTTCCGAGGCTCAAAGACGCTGACAATATAGGATACACATGGGGAAACACAAAAACAACAAGTAACAACAACTAGTAACATGGAACACAGAGTCAGCGAACCATGTGGAAGACCATGTGGAACAGTACAGGCCATGTGGAACAGTATAGACCATGTGGAACAGTACAGACCATGTGGAACAGTACAGGCCATGTGGAACAGTACAGGCCATGTGGAACAGTATAGACCATGTGGAACAGCGCAGGCCATGTGGAACAGTACAGGCGTTGGAACATCACAGGCCTTGTGGAACAGTAGAGGCAATGTGGAACAGTACAGGCGGTGGAACAGTACAGGCCATATGGAACAGTACAGACCATGTGGAACAGTACAGGCCATGTGGAACAGTACAGACCATGTGGAACAGTACAGGCCATGTGGAACAGTAGAGGCCATGTGGAACAGTACAGGCCATGTGGAACAGTAGAGGCCATGTGGAACAGTACAGGCCGCGTGGAACACTACAGGCCATGTGGAACAGTAGAGGCCATGTGGAACAGTACAGGCCGCGTGGAACAGTACAACAGTACAGGCCATGTGGAACAGTACAGGCCATGTGGAACAGTACAGGCCATGTGGAACAGTACAGGAACAGTACAGGCCATGTGGAACAGTAGAGGCCGCGTGGAACACTACAGGCCATGTGGAACAGTAGAGGCCATGTGGAACAGTACAGGCCGCGTGGAACACTACAGGCCATGTGGAACAGTACAGGCCATGTGGAACAGTACAGGCCATGTGGAACAGTACAACAGTACAGGCCATGTGGAACAGTACAGGCCATGTGGAACAGTACAGGCCATGTGGAACAGTACAGATGGTGTGGAACAGTACAGGCCATGTGGAACAGTAGAGGCCATGTGGAACAGAAGAGGCCATGTGGAACAGTACAGACCATGTGGAACAGTACAGGCCATGTGGAACAGTACAGGCGTTGGAACAGCACAGGCCTTTTGGAACAGTAGAGGCCATGTGGAACAGTACAGGCTATGTGGAACAGTACAGACCATGTGGAACAGTACAGGCGGTGGAACAGTACAGGCCATGTGGAACAGTACAGGCCATGTGGAACAGTACAGACCATGTGGAACAGTACAGGCCATGTGGAACAGTATAGACCATGTGGAACAGTACAGGCCATGTGGAACAGTACAGGCCATGTGGAACAGTTCAGGCCATGTGGAACAGTACAGGCCATGTGGAACAGTACAGGCCATGTGGAACAGTACAGGCCATGTGGAACAGTACAGACCATGTGGAACAGTACAGACCATGTGGAACAGTACAGGCCATGTGGAACAGTATAGACCATGTGGAACAGTACAGACCATGTGGAACAGTACAGGCCATGTGGAACAGTACAGGCCATGTGGAACAGTACAGGCCACGTGGAACAGTACAGGCCATATGGATGGATGGTGTAGAACAGTACAGGCCATGTGGAACAGTACAGGCCATGTGGAACAGTACAGGCCACGTGGAACAGTACAGGCCATGTGGAACAGTACAGATGTGTGGAACAGCACAGACCATGTGGAACAGTACAGACCATGTGGAACAGTATAGACCATGTGGAACAGTACAGGCGTGGATGGATGGTGTTGAACAGTACAGGCCATGTGGAACAGTACAGACCATGTGGAACAGTACAGGCTATGTGGAACAGTACAGGCGGTGGAACAGTACAGGCCATGTGGAACAGTACAGGCCATATGGAACAGTACAGACCATGTGGAACAGTTCAGGCCATGTGGAACAGTACAGACCATGTGGAACAGTACAGGCCATGTGGAACAGTACAGACCATGTGGAACAGTACAGGACATGTGGAACAGTACAGGCCATGTGGAACAGTACAGGCCATGTGGAACAGTACAGACCATGTGGAACAGTACAGGCTATGTGGAACAGTACAGACCATGTGGAACAGTACAGGCCATGTGGAACAGTATAGACCATGTGGAACAGTACAGACCATGTGGAACAGTACAGGCCATGTGGAACAGTACAGGCCATGTGGAACAGTACAGGCCACGTGGAACAGTACAGGCCATATGGATGGATGGTGTGGAACAGTACAGGCCATGTGGAACAGTACAGGCCATGTGGAACAGTACAGGCCATGTGGAACAGTACAGGCGGTGGAACAGTACAGGCCATGTGGAACAGTACAGGCCATGTGGAACAGTACAGACCATGTGGAACAGTAGAGACCATGTGGAACAGTACAGACCATGTGGAACAGTACAGGCGTGGATGGATGGTGTTGAACAGTACAGGCCATGTGGAACAGTACAGGCCATGTGGAACAGTACAGACCATGTGGAACAGTACAGGCTATGTGGAACAGTACAGGCGGTGGAACAGTACAGGCCATGTGGAACAGTACAGGCCATGTGGAACAGTACAGACCATGTGGAACAGTACAGACCATGTGGAACAGTACAGGCGTGGATGGATGGTGTGGAACAGTACAGGCCAGGTGGAACAGTACAGGCCATGTGGAACAGTACAGACCATGTGGAACAGTACAGGCTATGTGGAACAGTACAGACCATGTGGAACAGTACAGGCCATGTGGAACAGTATAGACCATGTGGAACAGTACAGACCATGTGGAACAGTACAGGCCATGTGGAACAGTACAGGCCATGTGGAACAGTACAGGCCACGTGGAACAGTACAGGCCATATGGATGGATGGTGTGGAACAGTACAGGCCATGTGGAACAGTAAAGGCCATGTGGAACAGTACAGGCCATGTGGAACAGTACAGGCCATGTGGAACAGTACAGACCATGTGGAACAGTACAGACCATGTGGAACAGTACAGACCATGTGGAACAGTACAGGCCATGTGGAACAGTTCAGGCCATGTGGAACAGTACAGGCCATGTGGAACAGTACAGGCCATGTGGAACAGTAATAATAATAATACTAATACTAATAATGTATTCAATTTATATAGTGCTTTTCCGAGGCTCAAAGACGCTGACAATATAGGATACACATGGGGAAACACAAAAACAACAAGTAACAACAACTAGTAACATGGAACACAGAGTCAGCGAACCATGTGGAAGACCATGTGGAACAGTACAGGCCATGTGGAACAGTATAGACCATGTGGAACAGTACAGACCATGTGGAACAGTACAGGCCATGTGGAACAGTACAGGCCATGTGGAACAGTATAGACCATGTGGAACAGCGCAGGCCATGTGGAACAGTACAGGCGTTGGAACATCACAGGCCTTGTGGAACAGTAGAGGCAATGTGGAACAGTACAGGCGGTGGAACAGTACAGGCCATATGGAACAGTACAGACCATGTGGAACAGTACAGGCCATGTGGAACAGTACAGACCATGTGGAACAGTACAGGCCATGTGGAACAGTAGAGGCCATGTGGAACAGTACAGGCCATGTGGAACAGTAGAGGCCATGTGGAACAGTACAGGCCGCGTGGAACACTACAGGCCATGTGGAACAGTAGAGGCCATGTGGAACAGTACAGGCCGCGTGGAACAGTACAACAGTACAGGCCATGTGGAACAGTACAGGCCATGTGGAACAGTACAGGCCATGTGGAACAGTACAGGAACAGTACAGGCCATGTGGAACAGTAGAGGCCGCGTGGAACACTACAGGCCATGTGGAACAGTAGAGGCCATGTGGAACAGTACAGGCCGCGTGGAACACTACAGGCCATGTGGAACAGTACAGGCCATGTGGAACAGTACAGGCCATGTGGAACAGTACAACAGTACAGGCCATGTGGAACAGTACAGGCCATGTGGAACAGTACAGGCCATGTGGAACAGTACAGATGGTGTGGAACAGTACAGGCCATGTGGAACAGTAGAGGCCATGTGGAACAGAAGAGGCCATGTGGAACAGTACAGACCATGTGGAACAGTACAGGCCATGTGGAACAGTACAGGCGTTGGAACAGCACAGGCCTTTTGGAACAGTAGAGGCCATGTGGAACAGTACAGGCTATGTGGAACAGTACAGACCATGTGGAACAGTACAGGCGGTGGAACAGTACAGGCCATGTGGAACAGTACAGGCCATGTGGAACAGTACAGACCATGTGGAACAGTACAGGCCATGTGGAACAGTATAGACCATGTGGAACAGTACAGGCCATGTGGAACAGTACAGGCCATGTGGAACAGTTCAGGCCATGTGGAACAGTACAGGCCATGTGGAACAGTACAGGCCATGTGGAACAGTACAGGCCATGTGGAACAGTACAGACCATGTGGAACAGTACAGACCATGTGGAACAGTACAGGCCATGTGGAACAGTATAGACCATGTGGAACAGTACAGACCATGTGGAACAGTACAGGCCATGTGGAACAGTACAGGCCATGTGGAACAGTACAGGCCACGTGGAACAGTACAGGCCATATGGATGGATGGTGTAGAACAGTACAGGCCATGTGGAACAGTACAGGCCATGTGGAACAGTACAGGCCACGTGGAACAGTACAGGCCATGTGGAACAGTACAGATGTGTGGAACAGCACAGACCATGTGGAACAGTACAGACCATGTGGAACAGTATAGACCATGTGGAACAGTACAGGCGTGGATGGATGGTGTTGAACAGTACAGGCCATGTGGAACAGTACAGACCATGTGGAACAGTACAGGCTATGTGGAACAGTACAGGCGGTGGAACAGTACAGGCCATGTGGAACAGTACAGGCCATATGGAACAGTACAGACCATGTGGAACAGTTCAGGCCATGTGGAACAGTACAGACCATGTGGAACAGTACAGGCCATGTGGAACAGTACAGACCATGTGGAACAGTACAGGACATGTGGAACAGTACAGGCCATGTGGAACAGTACAGGCCATGTGGAACAGTACAGACCATGTGGAACAGTACAGGCTATGTGGAACAGTACAGACCATGTGGAACAGTACAGGCCATGTGGAACAGTATAGACCATGTGGAACAGTACAGACCATGTGGAACAGTACAGGCCATGTGGAACAGTACAGGCCATGTGGAACAGTACAGGCCACGTGGAACAGTACAGGCCATATGGATGGATGGTGTGGAACAGTACAGGCCATGTGGAACAGTACAGGCCATGTGGAACAGTACAGGCCATGTGGAACAGTACAGGCGGTGGAACAGTACAGGCCATGTGGAACAGTACAGGCCATGTGGAACAGTACAGACCATGTGGAACAGTAGAGACCATGTGGAACAGTACAGACCATGTGGAACAGTACAGGCGTGGATGGATGGTGTTGAACAGTACAGGCCATGTGGAACAGTACAGGCCATGTGGAACAGTACAGACCATGTGGAACAGTACAGGCTATGTGGAACAGTACAGGCGGTGGAACAGTACAGGCCATGTGGAACAGTACAGGCCATGTGGAACAGTACAGACCATGTGGAACAGTACAGACCATGTGGAACAGTACAGGCGTGGATGGATGGTGTGGAACAGTACAGGCCAGGTGGAACAGTACAGGCCATGTGGAACAGTACAGACCATGTGGAACAGTACAGGCTATGTGGAACAGTACAGACCATGTGGAACAGTACAGGCCATGTGGAACAGTATAGACCATGTGGAACAGTACAGACCATGTGGAACAGTACAGGCCATGTGGAACAGTACAGGCCATGTGGAACAGTACAGGCCACGTGGAACAGTACAGGCCATATGGATGGATGGTGTGGAACAGTACAGGCCATGTGGAACAGTACAGGCCATGTGGAACAGTACAGGCCATGTGGAACAGTACAGGCGGTGGAACAATACAGGCCATGTGGAACAGTACAGGCCATGTGGAACAGTACAGACCATGTGGAACAGTACAGACCATGTGGAACAGTACAGACCATGTGGAACAGTACAGACCATGTGGAACAGTACAGGCTATGTGGAACAGTACAGGCGGTGGAACAGTACAGGCCATGTGGAACAGTACAGGCCATGTGGAACAGTACAGACCATGTGGAACAGTACAGGCCATGTGGAACAGTACAGGCCATGTGGAACAGTACAGACCATGTTGAACAGTGCAGGCCATGTGGAACAGTACAGGCGTTGGAACAGCACAGGCCTTGTGGAACAGTAGACGCAATGTGGAACAGTACAGGCGGTGGAACAGTACAGGCCATGTGGAACAGTACAGGCCATGTGGAACAGTACAGACCATGTGGAACAGTACAGGCCATGTTGAACAGTACAGACCATGTGGAACAGTACAGGCCATGTGGAACAGTACAGGCCATGTGGAACAGTACAGGCCATGTGGAACAGTACAGGCTATGTGGAACAGTACAGGCCATGTGGAACAGTACAGGCCACGTGGAACAGTACAGGCCATGTGGAACAGTACAGGCCATGTGGAACAGTACAGACCATGTGGAACAGTACAGGCCATGTGGAACAGTACAGACCATGTGGAACAGTACAGACCATGTGGAACAGTACAGGCCATGTGGAACAGTACAGGCCATGTGGAACAGTACAGGCCACGTGGAACAGTACAGGCCATGTGGAACAGTACAGATGTGTGGAACAGTACAGACCATGTGGAACAGTACAGACCATGTGGAACAGTACAGACCATGTGGAACAGTACAGGCGTGGATGGATGGTGTGAAACAGTACAGGCCATGTGGAACAGTACAGGCCATGTGGAACAGTACAGACCATGTGGAACAGTGCAGGCTATGTGGAACAGTACAGACCATGTGGAACAGTACAGGCCATTTGGAACAGTATAGACCATGTGGAACAGTACTGTACTGTCCAGTTAGGATGGGGTGTGTTCAGTGTGCATATTTTAGCCTATAAAATGGGACAAATGGGACATTTTATTTGAAATGTTATTTGAATAATTATTAGTTATTATTAATTATTAATTATTAGTTATTAGTAACATTATTTTGGGTTATGCCTCATAACTGCGTGGGAATTGTTTGAGTATAGAGACCAGTTGTGCGTAGGGATATTGGGGGCTGTGATTAGGTGCTTAAATAGTGGGAGACCGTGCATAGGGATTCATTGTGTGATGCCAGGACGTGAGGGATGCCACGGTTAGTGTGTTTGATGCATGCTTTGTGTAACATGTATATGCTTTGTTTTAGTCTTTGAATGTGTCAGAGCTGTGTATTCATGTATGTTTTGTTGTCTGCATTCGCAGGTTTTACAATCTGTTCAATTTTCACTAAAATAAGAGAAAAACGAATTGAATGGTATCCGTGTCCTTCAGTCCAGCCTTTCGGTCGGCAAGTAGACCGAACAATTGTAAAACCTACGGCCCGGGCGTCAAAGAAATATCTTTGAAAAGATTCCCGAGGTGGTGGAGAAGTAAATTGACAGCCACATTCAGAGAGAAATTCTCCGCGGGACGAATACAAGCGTCGAGGGAACTCGGAAAAGTGGCTGCAATTAACCGGAGCTAGCTAGCCAGTGTGCTGTCTGTGAAGCGTGTCTGTGCAGAGCCTACTGGAAAACAGACAGTGTGTCGGCAGCGCGAGACAGCGAGAGAGGACGGCAAGACCAGGAAAGCGGTCGGGTAAGCAACAGCACTGACCAACGAACTAATTCAAGCTGGATGTTTAGAGACTTGCCTTGCTAGCCAGAGTGATTAACGTGGGACTGACTGTGTCGGCTAAAGTGGCTAAGCGGAGTGATATATCCTGCCCTAGTGCGTCGCAGCAACCAGGAAGTAAATATACACAGAAGATCCGGAGTTTCAAAATAAGAGTCCCATTTATTCTTGAAGTAACCAGGAAGTAAAAATACACAGAAGATCCGGAGTTTCAAAATAAGAGTCCCATTTATTCTGGCAGTAAATAAATGTCAGTTTTGACTGTAAAACGTCACAGTTGAATAAAACGAAAATAAAAGCACTAAGTGAGCAGTTTGAAGGGACTTTAACATTAAACATTAAACATTGATAGCCTGTGAAAAGAAATAGGAAAATGGCTGAAGAGGACCAGTCCGTAGCTCAACTGAAAAAAGAGAGAAATTCAGCTAAATCCAACTTTAACCAAAAATCTGCCTTCATGCTCCGCGTTACACCCTCCATGGTCGAGAGCGAATTAAAGGTCCATTGGCAGGCTTTCTCTAATGAAGCTGAGAAGCTCCTGGAAGCCAATAGTAGCTATGAAGAGGGTCTGCTTGCAGAAGCGGAAGAGGACCCCACAAACTATCGGAACAACAGACGAGAGACATCGAGAAGGTGAGCAAAGACTGCATGACTAAATTGTCGAAGGTTGGCGATCTCGTAAAACTCCATCTGTGGTCAAGATACGGTGAAAGAAGAGTGTTGTTCGCGATCAGGGAGGCTGAACGAGCTAAAGAAGAGACAGAAGAGGTCCCATTGGGCCAGCTAGACCATGACTGCCACGAGAGACAAGTGCACCATTTAGAGGAGCTCACTACAGGTGCAGAGAAAGAACTCTCTGTCTGGAGAGACTGGGCCCCTGTCGCTGCTATAGAAGACGTGGAGGGACGGCTGCATCATTTAATGTCCTCAAAGAACAAGCTCAGGCGAGATAGAGACGCAGAGATAGGAAAAGCTCGAAAGGCAACTGAGGAAGAAGACCGCGCCCGCCGCACATCAGCTGAAGGAGAGCGCCAGAGGGCTGAAGAGGAAGAACGCGCCAGACGCGCCCAGCTTATCCTGGCTCAACAGGCGGAGACTGAAGCACGGGCAGAGCTTGTTAAAGCCCAGCAAAAAGCGTTGGAGGAGACTGAGGGAGCAGGCGCACGGGGTGGAAATGCAGCTACGAGAGGCATTCCAAAAGTGAGGCTGAAGCCGACAAGTCTACCGACGTTTAGAGGTAGCATTCGGGAATACTACCGCTGGAGGAAGGATTGGGAAAGCCTACAGGAACAAGGCGATCCCTCTGGGTCTCCGGAAGTTAAGAAGTTTCAACTTCTGGAAAGTATAGAAGAGACCATAGTGAAGGATCTCAGGCTCGCGAGCCACAATACTGCCGAAGATGTCTTCAGGGTGCTAGAGAGTCGTTTCGGAAACAAGAATGCAATCACCAACCTGATCGTAGCAGAGCTGCAGAAGATTTCTCCAGTCAAAGAGCACCAATTCAGGAAGGTGATTGATCTGATCCGAATCACAGAGAAAGCTCTAGCAGACCTTAAAGATCTTGACAATGAAGTAGCCATCAAAAACCCTCTGGTGACTGGAGCCATTGAGAACAAACTGCCACTCACTTTGAAAAAGGAGTGGCTTACTTTCAAAATAGACCCCCGAAATGGTTTCCAGCCGGAGAGATACTTTGACACCTTCCTGGACTTCCTACAAAAGCAGGAAAGCATCCTCGAACAGTTGGAGCAGATGGAGATCACGGAGATCCCAGAGAAGAAGACTGAGAAGAAGTTTGCTTTCACTAGAGCCACTGAGAGAGGCAGCGCTGATGACAATTGTGTCCTGTGCGAAGATAAACACAGAAGTAGGCTGTTCACCTGTAAGAAGTTCAGAGGCCTCGACTTGGCAGCAAGAAAGGCCGCGGTGAAGAAGTCTAGAGCCTGCCGGCTGTGCCTTTCATCACATGGCGCTGACGGAGAGTGTAACCTTAAATTCCTCTGCACCAAGAGAGGCTGCAAAGAAGGAGAGTCGTCAGACCACCATTACCTTCTCTGCCCCAGTAGAGACAGTAAGAAGGATGGTGGGGAAAAGAGAGAAAATCCAAGTAGCGGCGGTGAACGTGCAAGGAGTTTGACCGTTGAACAGGAAGAGGTCTTGTCCCAACTCGCTCCAGAGATTGAGAGAAAAGTCAGGAGAGCCTTCACGAATAAGACAGCAGTTACAAGCTGCACTGAAGCAAAATCCGGGAAGCTCCTGGAAGAAAATGGAGTAAACGAGTGTCCGGTAATAATGATGCTCCTGAAGGTCACTGCTAACGACGGGCAACAAATTGGTGCTCTGATGGACCTCGCATCAGATACAAATTACATTACCCACGCGGCTGCAAGTAGGCTTGGCCTGAAGAGCGAGAAAATCACGCTAGTGGTGCAGGGCGTCGGAGGGATGACTGTGACAGCCAACACCAAAAGGTACCTCCTGAAGGTGAGGTTCAGGACCCCGGAAGGTGAAAGAGCCCACCAGTTGGTCTGCTACGGCTTAGATGAAATAGCCAAGGTGCACCATGCCATCGAACCACAGCAACTGAAAAGATTCTTCCCCGAGGTCAAGACCCGGGAGTTGGTCCGGCCAAAGAGTATTGAGCTCCTCATCAGCCAAAGAGAGGGGCGGCTGGTTCCCTGTCCCGTGAAGGTAGTAGGAGACCTGGGCCCGGATTCACAAAGCGTTCTTAAGAAAAAAATTGTTCTTAAGAACAACATTTGTTCTTAAGACAAAATGTAAGAAGATTTGGTATTCACGAAGAAATTCTTAAGTTTTTCTTAACTTTCTTCTTAAGATTTTTCCTAAGATAGAACTTAAGAACAAATGAGATTCTCGAAAACAAAGTTCTTAGATTTCTTCTCAAATTTCTTCTCAACTTTAAGAGAAGCTCTCACCTGTCTTAAAACATCCCGGCGGCCTAGTTCGTTATGTTTCTGCCCGAGCTGAGTCGCATTTACGTGCACTAGCAGCTGGGATAACGTCGATTGCCTATGGCTATGCTGTTGCAGTGGGGCTTTCTTGCTAGCTATCATGATTAGCATCGATTTTCTTAGGTAAAAACTACGGTTATTCAATGTACTAGCTTTGAAGATTAGGTCATGTAAATGACCCAGAATCTGTTACTTTTATAGATTTCCGTCTAATAATCAATTTAATTACATATTTTTACTGCCGGAGCCCATAGTTACCATGGAAACGGACGAAAACATTAGTAGTAACTTAAGCTAATAAATAAAGATAGCTGAGAATACAGTTCATGACAGTTGCTGAAAACAATGAACAACACATTACACATTCGTAATATATGGGAACCACATGTTTTAATGGTTCAATTTACCTAAGAAGAATGAATTTAGTTGCCTCTCCAATTCCTCGCTTCAGGCAACATTGGCCGCCATCTTGGTTGATTTTCTTCAGCCGAAAAGAAATAGTCACATGACTAAAATCTGTATTCTGATTGGAGGATCCCGAAGAGTTGCCTGCTGCATTGCCCGTGTATCGTCGGTTTAAGAACTGTGGCATGACGTCATCGAACTGCGAAACGGGCGCAAAGTGGAAAGGCTTCAAAGTTGCGTTTTTGCAACAATTTTTTTTAAAATCTGATTTCGTTTTTTTGTCACCAGACACAAGTTAAGGTTTTGAACTACCCACTCGTTATTTTTTCGAGCAGTTTTACGATAGTTAAATACGTGTACTTAGTCAACAAAATAAGCTTATTTTTCGCCTAAAATCTGCTGGGAAATCCTCCCTTGTGGGAGGGGTTCCAGGTTGTTTCTCATTGGTCGATCGACTGGCGACGGGGAGGATTCAGGAAGCAGAGTGCTTTATTTGTTTACACCAGAATGTGTTCGACCAGACTGAGACTCTGAGGTAAGATCTTCTATGTATGTACATAGCGCCTTTGTTAGTTGTTAGTTACTAGTTGAAACCAGTGTGTTCGTGTATTTAGACATTTCTTTATTATTACCCACTAGCAACTAACTGAAAGCACATTGTTCCTGGCCACCATTGTTGTTAGCATTCTAGCATTGTAGCTCAGAAATGTCTGTCTAAGTTGAAAGTACGGTTAGTAGTATGTCTACGTTGTAAAAGTTGTAAGACTCATGTTCAGTGTGTAATACTGGAATACTGTAACATGTCAAGTGTAATAGATTACAGAAATGTTAAAAGTTTAAAAACATGTGTTCCTTTGTTTGTTATGAACGAGCTAGCCGCTAGCCGCTAACACTACTCTGAATACTAGCCTAGTGACTAGGTAATTATCATTGTCATGTATTAGGCTTGCTATTTTATGAACATGGTATGGTAGTATTTTATGAACATGGAGTGCCAGTAACTGTAGGCAATATTTTAATGTACTATCTTCCTTTTGTTGCAGCTTTGATGCCCCCCACCCCACCAGACACAGCAGCTCAACAACTCAGAGCCAAGAGCTCATTGTACCCGTCTCTCTCCACAGTGTTATAGTACCTGTCTCTCTCCACAGTGTTATAGTACCTGTCTCTCTCCACAGTGTTATAGTACCTGTCTCTCTCCACAGTGTTACAATACCTGTCTCTACCTGTCTCTACCTGTCTCTCTACCTGTCTCTCTCCTCTCAGCTCTTTAAACACAGAGTACCTGTCTCTCTCCACAGATATATACACACACACACACACAGATATAAACACACACACACACACACACACACACACACACAAACACAGGGTATGGATTAGACACTGACTGTTCTGTCGAAGATGTGACAGCAGCAGTGAAACCAGACAGACCCAGACAGAACCACACACTCTGGCAATATGTTGTTGAATAACAAGAACAGTTGGGCATAGATACAGCATTTTGAACTGTGTCATGATTTATTATCTATTGATAGTCAATTCACAGACCTTGCATGCTTACCTGTGTATAGTCTGTTGTATGTTGAACTATAAGGCTGGACATTGACTACTGAGCACTACACTATTTCCAGCACAAGACATCAGCAAATTACTCTTAATGCCTCCATAATAATAAGCTGGCTAATTAGCTACAGTAATAACATTGATAGGTGATAATGTTAGCAATATCTAGCTAAGTACTGTAAACTTCTCTTTGAAAAGTCTATCTGACCCAGTGACTAACACTAATGTTTGCACACTGATTGTACTTTGCACAGCTTGTCGCACCATTGTTCTGCTGTAGTGCGACTACCATCACTTATACTTATCACTTTATTACTTATTATTGTGACTATGTACCTTGTTGAAGAACCAAAGCGAAATATTTTTATTCTTGTGTACTGTAAAATAAATTCTGATTCTGATTGAAGACTTTTTTGTATCATTAAAAGACTAACAATAACAGTTACAACAACCATAAATAATAATAAGCTGGGTAATTAGCTTAGGTAATACCTTGCTAGGTAATAATGTTATAGCTGTATAACTATAGCTGTCTGACCCAGTGACCAGTATTGACAGCTGATAGCTGTCAATCTAGAGGGGGAGTGGTTGGGGGTGGGGTTGACCAGCTATTGTTACCGCCCATTACCTGCCGGTGTGAAGGTGTGAAAAAGTCCCAAATCTTTGAAAGCCGTTTCCTCAGGATTTAGTTTTCAGGGTTAACAAGTTTCAAATACTCATGTTGTCTTACATTTTTCCCCGATGTCTATGTATGACACATCATTTGAAAGCTTACAATCTGTAGTTTAAGCATATGTAAAAAACAGAAAAATGACGTTGCCCCCTCTTTGGTCATTCCACCAGATCGCGTCACAACTTCTTAAGTGGGAAAACTAAGAAGTTCTTAAGACATAGGACAATTCTTAAGAAAACAAATGGTGAATAGCGTTTAAGAACATTCTTAGGAACATCTTATCTTTTTTCTTAAGAATTGTCTTAAGAAATATCTTAAGAACACTTTGGTGAATCCGGCCCCTGGTCCTGTGGGAAGGCCCGCTTGGAAAGATTGTGAGTGGGACGCATCCCAATCTGTTTGAGGATGTGGAGACGGTGACCTACGAGTCCAAGACACACTTCGCCCGATCAATGAGAACAGCAGCGGCCAAGTATAAGGAAATCGTCAAGTGTATCGGGTGCTGCGAAGAGACCAGGGAGAGTGGACTGAGGCAGGAAAGCGACTCAAGAGTCCGGAGCTCAATGGCAACCAACAAAGAAGTGTTGAAATGGTGGAAGTGGGAGAGCATCGGGGCAGCCTGTGAACCCAAATGCGGGGGATGTCGTTGTGGAGCGTGCCAGCCGGGTGAAAAAGAGATGACCCTGGCGGAAGAAAAGGAGCTGGAGAGGATAAAGGAGGGTCTGTCCTATGTCGCCAGCGATCACCACAGCGATGCTCCACATTGGGATGCTAGTTACCCTTGGACAGAGGATCCATCCAGTCTACCGAACAACAGAGGAGCTGTGATGGCAACATTCCTAAGAACGGAGAAACGCCTCCTGAAACAGCCAGAGTGGCGAACTGCCTACGGAGAGCAGGTTCACGAGATGGTAAGGAGGGGCGCAGCAGTGAGGCTCACACCAGAGAAGATTCAAGAGTGGAAAGGTCCGGTTTGGTGCGAGTGTGACGGGGTGTATCTTTTCATGAATCACTCTCAGCTGGATGGCTCACGTTCATTTATTCTGCAGAACAACAGTGCATCAATTTCTGCTTCATCAACGGAACGTGCAGGGTCATTGGTCTAATTTCGTCTCAGTGGTTAAGAATGCACTGAGGGAGATCACGTTACGTCCCGTGCAAATGCACTGTCCAGCTATATTTACACAGCATCCGGGTCACGGACACACCCCGGATATACCACGTCATTAAACCCTTAGAAGGCGCAGTTTATACCTATTTTAGTTATAATTGAACTTGCCCTTTTCTACTCCGTTACATACACCCCCCTTAAATTATACTAAAATGGGGCAACAGCATGAAAACCGGAGGACAGTAAAAAAAAAACAGGAGCGAAAAAACAAACAAATGACAAAACAAAAAAAACAACGTGGATCTCGAGCACTGATGTACCAAAACTCAACATTATAAATTCTTCCATAAGAAGTGTGTAAGGACAGATTGGTACCAAAACCCGTACTTATCACAGAGGAGAAAGGGATGCCATCTACATCCCACAGTTGTACATAACTTTGCCCTTACAAGAGGATCTCATGACTCTAGGTCACGACTCAGACCGGAAGCAAAATAAATAAAGAAAAAAAACTGGATGCACTACGCCCCTACATAGACGCCGCAATGAAACTAAATGCAGAACTTATGAAAGGCTCAGTACTCCCTTTAAGCATCTGCCCTGACATCTCACAAATAAGCCTATTTGGGTTCCTAACACTCCTCCCACATCTCGTGACAACTGATGGAACTTGAGCACTCTGTGAACGTGTGCAAACTACCTGCTCCGGCTCAACCTCAACTAGAATTGGAAGGTCACCATGGGCATCACATCTAGCTTCAGGTGAGTGTACTGTGTCACATACTGTGTCAGGGGGATAATCAGTGTGGCAGTCAGGTACAGAGTCATCAGGAACACTATCCAGCAACTCATCTGGTCGGTCTTCCTTCGAGGCACTCGGCACGGGCATAGTCCCTCCGTTGACTTCTTCCTCATGGATGCTCTCTGCCCCCGCGTGCTCAGGCGACTCCAAGACCCAGTCCCTGGTGCGCAACCGAGAGGCCTCTTCAACATCAGAGGTGACAGAGCCCTGAACACTGGCACAGGAAGCTATAGACTGCGACTCCTCTAGGGATGCCGGGTTCCCATCTTGTTCAGGAACTGTCAAGAAGTCAACCGGAAGCAGCATGTTCCTGTGTACAACCTTCTCTCTATTCGTGACAACATCTCTGATCCTGTACACGTTGATGTCCGATCTCACAGACACCACATCGAAAGGAGTTGATTCCCACCGGTCTGCGATCTTCTTCTTCCCTCTCTCACCTCGATTGGCAAGCAGCACTTTGTCACCAACACCCAACGGCAGTCCTCTGACCTTCCGGTTGTACAGTTTGGCATGGCGATCTTGTTCCCTGATGGCATTCCTTTGAGCGATCTGTGCTGCTTCAGAAAGATCTCTCCTCAGATGTTGCACAAACTCATGACGACTGACAACGGCATCATCCTCCAGCACATGATGAAACATGACATCCACGGGCAGCCGTGGGACCCGTCCGAACATCAGGTAAAATGGTGCGAAGCCCGTGGTCTCATGCACAGTGGAGTTGTAGCAGAAGGTCAGTGTCTGGAGCATCTGTGGCCACCTGGACTTGCTCAGTGGAGGGAGAGCCCTTATCATGCCCCCGAGGGTCCTGTTGAACCTCTCTGTGACGCCGTTGCCCATAGGGTGGTATGGAGTCGTATGGGACTTATGCACACCTGCCATCTCTAGTAGATCTTTTAGAAGCCGACTCTCAAAGTTAGCTCCCTGATCCGAATGGATTCTTTTGGGGAACCCATATATGCAAAAAAACTTGTCCCATAGACAGCGGGCAACTTGTTTCGCAGTCTGGTTCCGACAGGGGAAGGCAAGAGCTACTTTAGAAAAATGGTCCGTAACAACAAGAACATCAATGGTCTTCTTGTCGCTCTGCTCTGCGGTCCAAAAATCGATGCACACTAAGTCCATAGGAGCTGAAGTGCGGATGCTCTCAAGAGGTGCTCGGGCGTGTGGTTCAGGAGTCTTCCCCAAAATACATCTCTGACAGTGCTTCACGTGATTCTCAACATCCCTCTGCATGCCTGTCCAGAAGAATCGTTCACTGGCCAGAGAGGATGATCTTGAGCGACCCTGGTGGCCAGCAGCATCGTGGACTCCATGCAAGACTTGTCGCTTCAGAGCTTCTGGAGTGACGAACTGAAAGATCCTCTTGTCCCTGATGCGGTCTCTCTTCACACGGTAGAGGAGTCCACTACGCACTCTCAACTTCTTCCAGTGTTTCAACAGCCTGAGCACACAGCTAGACTCAGCTGTTCTCTCGTGTGCATTTGGTTTCCTATGTCGCTGCATATAAAAGAGAACCCTGCTCACTACAGCATCTTGTTGCTGGAGATTGTGTAATTGACTCTGTGGGATGGCGATGGAAGGGTCTTCCTCGGGCAATTGCAAATACTCCGGATTAATGTAGGGCAGCTGAGAAACACCCCCAGTGCGATGGACGTCCATGACAGCAGACACCTCCTCAGCACTAATGGCACCTCCAGAAGACTCAGGACTCAGGACCTCATCTGTGTCGACATTAGTGTGCTGAACACCTTGACAGTTGGTAGTCAGCCGGAAAGCGTCCTGCACCGTACCAGCCACTACTCCATTCACCTGATCCAGCAAGGACAGGTAAGGCTCCCTCACCAGGCGATGGCTCACACAGGACTTAACAAATGGCTCACGGCTCAGCGCATCAGCGACTATGTTCCTAGGCCCTGGGATATAATTCAGATCGAAATCATATGCAGCAAGTTTGGCCACCCACCTCTGTTCGCATGCATCTAACTTGGGCTTCGTTAGGATGTAGGTCAAGGGGTTGTTATCCGACCACGCTGTGAAATGCACTCCCTTCAGCCAGTGGGAAAACTTCTCGCATACAGCCCACTTCAATGCCAGGAACTCAAGTCGGTGAGCTGGATAGTTCAACTGAGCATGTGACAGCATCCTACTAGCGAAGGCAACTGGTCTTGCAACTTTATCACCAGGCTGGAGCTGAGAGATGACGGCGCCAATCCCATCGAATGAAGCATCCACTGCTAGGATAAATGGCTTTGCGAAATCAGGATGGGCCAGGGTTACAGAATGCAGGAGATCGCGCTTCAATGTCTCGAAAGCATCCCTACACTCGGGCGTCCAGTCAGCTGGTTTGAGCTTTACAAGATTGTGACATTTCTTCACTGGTTTTCTCCCTCTGCGTGCTTTTTCTCCAGCGTTCTGTCCAGAGAGAAGCTTGAATAGGGGTCTGGCCTTAGAGGAACAATCTTCAATGAAGTGCTGATAGTAAAGCATCATGCCCAAGAAGGACCTAATCTTCTTCTGTGAAGGAGACACCCCATCACTGTCCATCAGATCGGATACCTGTACTTGGCTAATGGCTTCAACCTTCCCAGGGTCCGTCTGCACTCCTGACTCATTGATGATATGGCCGAGAAACCGTACTGATTTCCGCAGAAGATAGCACTTCTTTGGAGCCAATTTGAGATTGTTGTACTTCAAACGAGAGAAAACCATCTCTAGACGCTCGAGTGCCAACTGTTCTGTAGGAGCGAAGACCATAACATCGTCTAGGTAGCACAATAGACTGGTGAAATTCTGATCCCCAAAGATCGAGAGCATCATCCGCATGAATGTAGCCGGGCTGTTGGACAACCCTTGAGGCATCCGGTTATATTCATGCAGGCCAAAGGGAGAGGAGAACGCAGTGTATTTCTTGTGGTCCTCATGTAAAGGCACGTTGTAGAAACCAGAGGTAAGGTCCATTGTGGAGAAGTAGGCATTACCACCTAGTGCAGCCAGCGCGTCAGCCTGATGAGGCAGCGGATGTGCGTCTTTCGTTGTCCTCGCATTAAGCCATCTGAAGTCCGTACAGATGCGCAATCCTCCATCCTTCTTCCACACAAGAACCAAGGGCGAGGCATATTCGCTGTTGGACTTACGAATTATGCCCTTCTCCTCCATGTCGTTGATGGCAGACCTCAGCTTCTCGTAGTGGTTCGGTGGCACTCTGCGGTAGGGCAGGCGAAATGGCCTCTCGTCCACCAGATGTATCTTGTGCACGAAGTCAGACGCCTCACCACAGTCCAACTTGTGGCGTGAAAAGATTGACTCGTATTTCACAACAAGCTGACAAAGCTTCTCTCTCCACAGGTCAGAGACTTCACACGCGTCCAAGTCTAGGTCGCGTAGACCAAGTTCCTCCAGTGCCTTTCTGATGTCTTCTTTGGGCCTTGCTACAGACTCACCAGTCACGGATTGTGGGGAAGACTGAATGTGGACGGGCGGGGACAGATCTTCAGCGGCAATGCAGGGGAACACGTCCGCCAATTTGGTGTTTCGCTTCAGCACTACCGGCTCACCGGTGGGATTCACAACCTTCATAGGCAGCCATCGGTCGCCCCACATCGGCGTAACAACTCTGCCAACCAGAACTTTATTCGGTCTGCATCTGGACTGAGTTGGTTCCACAACCACCGTACTGCCCTCTGATATAGGTGCCGACACAGGGAGTCTGCCCCATACAAGATGCTCACTATTTGGCTGTAGCACCACACACTGTTGTAGCTTCAGTGTGCCAACCTTCTCAGGCACTGTCTCACCCCTCCATCTCTCTGTATTGGAAAGGAGAGAGAAGAAGTGATGACAGTCCCCATCACTGCCACCACCATGTTTAGATATCAGCCGCCAATAGCTGTCAGTCTTCCTCATCAACTCTAGGATTTTCTTGATGGCATTACTGCCTAGTATCATGTCATCGGTCTGTCCAGGCACCACAAGCATTGGGATGACCATCTTGCAGTCATACACCACCACATCGACATTGTATATTGCCTTAGGTACAACTCGGTGACCACCACATCCTATGATAATGACATCATCAGCGGGGCATCCTCTCAGATCAGGGTTACGCTGCAAGAGACGCGCCTCCGCAGCCTCGCTAAGCGTGCATGCCATAGAACCACTGTCTATCATCGCTCTAAGAGAGACATCTGCAGCGGAGACAGTGGTGTAGAATAAACTATCAGACCTTTGGACTCGGTGTAGGCCTTGAAATACTACTGTTTTGTTCGAAGGCGCTCTGGAGATGAATGACTTGTATGTTGACTCACAATCAGCCATTTCATCATTGGGAGAGATATCAACAGGATCTGCACAGTCCTCCCTTGAATGCAGATCTATAAGTTTCCCTGCTGCGCCGACTGGGCACGCCCCTGCATCGGACACTTGGATCTGGGGTGTCCAGGCGAATGGCACTGGAAGCAGAGCCTCTGGTCACGGCAGTGAGTCCAAGCAGAGTGTCTAGCGTCGCCACACACAGCACATGGCAGGTTATTCAGACCCTCAATCCTGGGGGGGCTGGGTCTATACTGCTTGTTTGACATGTCCTTAGCAGGAGCAGACTTCTCCACTAGGACTTTCTCTAGCATTGAGATGATACGTTCAAAGGCCTCTGCCCCCTTGTCTGGGCGAGTATCCTGCTTTTCAGGTGAACACATATCAGTGCCTGACATCTCAACTCTGTTCACTAGCACACCCTCACTGGGCCTTTTACTCACGGCTGCGGCAACACCGTTCGAGCACACCTGAGTGTGGAACTCGTCAAGTACATCTTGGACCTCTACAGCAGTCCACTTATCGATCGTCTTTGATCTGAAAGTCATGGCAAGCTCTTTGGATGGACAGTTCCTGATGAACATACGTGTCACCTCCAGGAGAGGGCACTCAAGTGTTTTACCTTGTTCTTTGAGGCGATCAGTGGCAACATGAGAATCAAGGACCCCAATTGAAATAAGCCAGTGGCTTTCTTGGGTTTTTATCCTGTTAGTTGACCTTGTATGTAATATGTACTTTCATGTACCTACTTCTGCAAATCTTCTAATAAAGTTTTCAATCAATCAATCAATCAATCACATCTGCAGCTTGATTGAGGCGTAGCCAGTAGTCATACGCATCCTCACCACTCTTCGGCAGCGTGGTGTAGAAGTCGGCTAGGGGGATAGGTGAACAGGGAACAGCAGCAAAATGCTTACGTAGAAGACCATAGATGGCCTCTGGGTTTTCAGCGACATTAATGCCACTGCTCCTCGTCCCATACTTCACTACATCCTTAGCCCTGCCCCTGAGATGGGTGAATATTTCTTCCGCCTGCTGATCTGCTCTGATGTTCGCCTTTTTCACATAACTCCTCATTATGTCTTCCCACTCACGCACATTCACTGCGTCCTTATCATCCCCTCTGAACGTTGGAGGCTCCTTCACCCTCCTGTGAGGTACCAACTGGACTTGGGACAGGTCTAGACTCTGGGTGGATGTATCAGTGGGCGTGGTCTGTGCATGCGCAGTGCTAAGAGGAGGTAGCGTTGAGTCAAGGCGTGCAAGTATTCTATCTGCCAGCTGTAGACCAACATCTCTAATTATGTCACTCATCTGGCTCACTACATTAGGTAACTGGAAAGCAGAGATTGGGGATGGGGCATCACTGACCCGTGTGCTCGGTGCATGATCAATGTCGTGGCTCTGAGAAGGAACTGTGTCCCCACTAACTGAAAGGGCCCCAGCAGCATCCTGACTAACCACAACATGAACATCACCCCCCTGAACAGGACTATCATAACTCAACACTGGAATCCCCCTACCTCCACTGAGGAGGATCGCTCTACCCCTCCCAATGCTACTGCTTAGTGGCGTACTGAAACATCCTGGTCTGTGGCTCATGTTGAATTACAATTCAAGAAAACAGTACTATACAGACTAATCAGATAAAAGACCAGTAAAGAAAAATGTCACCAAAACAGCAATAAAACTAAAATAAATCACAGATCACATTCATTAATTCAACAATCCATTTGTGCATAACATCACCGAATGAACTGAGTGAAACCATACGCCGCCCACCAGACAGCACGCAGGAGCGGTCCAGCAGAGTGATCCAGCAGAGTGGTCCCGGTCAAGGTGAAGAGTTGACTTCAGGTCCACAGGTCACGGCACCAATGTGACGGGGTGTATCTTTTCATGAATCACTCTCAGCTGGATGGCTCACGTTCATTTATTCTGCAGAACAACAGTGCATCAATTTCTGCTTCATCAACGGAACGTGCAGGGTCATTGGTCTAATTTCGTCTCAGTGGTTAAGAATGCACTGAGGGAGATCACGTTATGTCCCGTGCAAATGCACTGTCCAGCTATATTTACACAGCATCCGGGTCACGGACACAGCATCCGGGTCACGGACACACCCCGGATATACCACGTCATTAAACCCTTAGAAGGCGCAGTTTATACCTATTTTAGTTATAATTGAACTTGCCCTTTTCTACTCCGTTACACGAGAGCCACCTGGTTGCACCCAATCCCCATTCTGTGACAACACCGGTCCGGTTAGTGTGGAACAGTAGCCAATCATACAAAGGTGTCAGCATGAACGACCTTCTGTTAAAGGGGCCAGACGTGTTGAACCCCATCAGGGCTGTGCTCCTGCGGTTTCGGACTGGGGAGCATGCGGCCCTGGGCGACATCACCAAAATGTACAACTCTATGTGGCTGAAGAACCGAGAGATACACCTGCACAGGGTCCTTTGGAGAGACGATCCTGAAGAGGACATCGGGGAGTACGCCATCACGAGGGAGAACATTGGAGACCGTCCTGCTGGTTGCATTGCTCAACTGGCAATGAGGGAGACAGCGGGGCTGCCTCAGTTCATTGAAAGGGAGGAAGAGCATCGTGTCTTGGAGAAAGACAGCTACGTCGACGACATCTTGACTTCCCATGATGATCTGAAGATGCTCGACACCATCACAAGTGGAGTGGAGGAGATCTTGAGTGCTGGAGGGTTCTTTCTAAAGCCGTGGGTCCGGTCTGGCCAAGGTGGGAGGAGAAAGGACGACGCCAGAACCTGTGGAGGGGAGAGGCCTGGAGCGACATCCAAAACCCTGGTGCTACCAAATCAGCTGAAACAAGAGGCAGGAGGCGGGAGCTCAGCCAAGGAAACGTGGGACCCTGGGAAGACAGGGTCTTCAACCGACTGGTCGTGGATCCCCGGTGAGTGCAATGTGGCCGACATCAGCACAAGAGGAGCAGTTCCTGAAAAACTGAGCGAAGATTCTCTGTGGCAGAATGGACCTGGATTCCTGGAGAAGCCTTTTGAGGAGTGGCCCGTGAAATCAGCGGCAGAAGTGGCAGCTGATGCTCGAGAAAGTGTGAACAAGCTCAAACGGAAGGCCTTCTCAGGAGCGCTCACCAGGGCCCTGCCTCTCCAGGAGGAGCCAAAACAAGAGAAAAGAAAGGCTCTGGCAAGCTGCCCGGGGTCGTCCTCCACCGGGATGTCAGGAGGATGGTTGTTCTCCTCCCCATTGAGGAACAAGGGACATTGGTAGCCTCCCTAGACTAGTAGCTAGATCGGCTAGGTGGGAGGTGTACTGTCCAGTTAGGATGGGGTGTGTTCAGTGTGCATATTTTAGCCTATAAAATGGGACAAATGTGACGTTTTATTTGAAATGTTATTTGAATAATTATTAGTTATTATTAATTATTAATTATTAGTTATTAGTAACATTATTTTGGGTTATGCCTCATAACTGCGTGGGAATTGTTTGAGTATAGAGACCAGTTGTGCGTAGGGATATTGGGGGCTGTGATTAGGTGCTTAAATAGTGGGAGACCGTGCGTAGGGATTCATTGTGTGATGCCAGGACGTGAGGGATGCCACGGTTAGTGTGTTTGATGCGTGCTTTGTGTAACATGTATATGCTTTGTTTTAGTCTTTGAATGTGTCAGAGCTGTGTATTCATGTATGTTTTGTTGTCTGCATTCGCAGGTTTTACAATCTGTTCAATTTTCACTAAAATAAGAGAAAAACGAATTGAATGGTATCCGTGTCCTTCAGTCCAGCCTTTCGGTCGGCAAGTAGACCGAACAAGTACAGACCATGTGGAAGAGTACAGGCCATGTGGAACAGTACAGGCCATGTGGAACAGTACAGGCCACGTGGAACAGTACAGGCCATATGGATGGATGGTGTGGAACAGTACAGGCCATGTGGAACAGTACAGGCCATGTGGAACAGTACAGGCCATGTGGAACAGTACAGGCCTCGTGGAACAGTACAGGCAATGTGGAACAGTACAGATGTGTGGAACAGAACAGACCATGTGGAACAGTACAGACCATGTGGAACAGTACAGACCATGTGGAACAGTACAGGCGTGGATGGATGGTGTGGAACAGTACAGGCTATGTGGAACAGTACAGGCCATGTGGAACAGTACAGGCCATGTGGAACAGTACAGGCCACGTGGAACAGTACAGGCCATGTGGAACAGTACAGATGTGTGGAACAGCACAGACCATGTGGAACAGTACAGACCATGTGGAACAGTACAGACCATGTGGAACAGTACAGGCGTGGATGGATGGTGTGGAATAGTACAGGCCATGTGGAACAGTACAGGCCATGTGGAACAGTACAGGCCATGTGGAACAGTACAGGCCATGTGGAACAGTACAGGCCACGTGGAACAGTACAGGCAATGTGGAACAGTACAGATGTGTGGAACAGAACAGACCATGTGGAACAGTACAGACCATGTGGAACAGTACAGACCATGTGGAACAGTACAGGCGTGGATGGATGGTGTGGAACAGTACAGGCAATGTGGAACAGTACAGGCCATGTGGAACAGTACAGGCCACGTGGAACAGTACAGGCCATGTGGAACAGTACAGATGTGTGGAACAGCACAGACCATGTGGAACAGTACAGACCATGTGGAACAGTACAGACCATGTGGAACAGTACAGACGTGGATGGATGGTGTGGAACAGTACAGGCCATGTGGAACAGTACAGGCCATGTGGAACAGTAAAGACCATGTGGAACAGTACAGGCCATGTGGAACAGTATAGACCATGTGGAACAGTACAGACCATGTGGAACAGTACAGGCCATGTGGAACAGTACAGGCCATGTGGAACAGTACAGACCATGTGGAACAGTGCTCTCCAACGTCAGATCCCTGACGAACAAGATGGATGAACTGAGACTACAGGTTGCCAAAAACAACATCGTAGGGGATAGCTGTGTGATTATTCTGACCGAAACCTGGCTAAATGACAACATTGTGGACGCAGCTGTTAGCTTGGAGGGGCGCACGCTACATCGCGCTGACCGAACGGAGCATAGCGGCAAGTCAAGAGGAGGTGGGATCATAATATCGACGAAGGATAGCTGGTGCTTAAACACGAAAACTGTAAGTAGCCACTGCTCCCCAGACCTGGAATACTTGACTGTTAAATGCCGACCCACATACCTCCCGAGGGAGTTTAACGCGGTGCTAATAACATGTACATAGCGCCTAGCGCAGACAGCAGCCTAGCATTGGCGCGACTATATGAAGTCATCAGTGGCCAACAAAGCACTGATCCACAGGCTATTCACATCATAGCGGGGGATTTCAATCATGTCGACCTGAAGGCAGTACTACCCAAGTTCTATCAGCATGTGAAATGTGCAACGAGAGGAGAAAAAACACTGGACAAGGTATACACCAACATCAAACGTGCTTACAAGGCTAGTCCGCTAGCTCATCTAGGCATGTCTGACCATGTGTCAATCCTCCTGATTCCTGCATACACTACCATGGGGAAAAGTGCTCCCATCACCACTAAGACTGTCAGAACCTGGCCAGAAGGGTCCGCTCCACTGCAGATCTGCCTAAATGACACCCTATGGCAGGAATATGAGCATGAGGACCTGGAACAGTACACGTCGTCGGTTCTGAACCACATAGTGAACTGCACCAACTCAGTCACCGTGGACAAACGGGTCCGGGTCTACCCCAACACGAAGCCATGGATGACTGGGAAGGTCCAAAAACTGATCAACGAGAGGGACAACGCCTTCTTCGCAGGGAAGAGCACACCGCTGTACAGCTCCACCAGGGCCAACCTAAAGCGCGGAATCAAAGCGGCCAAGGCAGAGCACAGAGAGAAGATTGAGGAATGCCTCCTGAGCAACGACTCCAGGCGCATGTGGCAGGGGGTTCAGCAGATGACAAACTTCAGAGCCAACAGGCTCACAGCCGCAGAGGACGACCCCCTGCTGGCGGGAAAGCTGAACACCTTCTACGCCCGGTTCGACGAGGGGCGAACGGAGGTAACCGCAACACAAACACCACTCTCTCCAGCTCTCAGCAGCCTCACCCTCACAGAGCATGAAGTGAGACGCGTACTGAAGGCGGTGGACCCCAGGAAAGCCTCGGGGCCGGATGGCGTCCTGGGACGGGTGCTGAGAGACTGCGCCGACCAGCTGGCCGGGGTTTTCACCAACATCTTTAACCAGTCCCTGTCCCAGGCCACCGTCCCACCCTGCCTGAAAACCTCAACTATCATCCCAGTCCCGAAGAAAAGCACGGTGAGCTGCCTAAACGACTACCGCCCGGTGGCACTCACACCAATCATCATGAAGTGCTTCGAGAAACTAGTCCGGGCCCACATACTCACATGCCTCCCGCCAAACCTGGATCCATACCAGTTCGCCTACAGAGCCCACAGGTCCACAGAGGACGCCATCGCGACTACTCTCCACGCCACTCTATCCCACCTGGAGAGGGGAAACAGCTACGCGAGACTGCTCTTCGTGGACTTCAGCTCCGCCTTCAACACCATCCTTCCAGACAGGCTAGTGACCAAACTACTAGACCTGGGTCTATCACACTCTATATGTGCGTGGATCAAGGACTTCCTGACCGACCGCCTCCAGAGGGTGCGGGTGGGCCCCCACACCTCCACAGCCCTCAGCCTCAGCACTGGGTCCCCCCAGGGCTGCGTGCTAAGCCCCATCCTCTACAACCTCTACACCCACGACTAGCACAACCTGTGGAGTTCCCCAGGGGTCCATTTTAGGACCGTTGCTTTTTAGCCTATACATGCTACCCCTCAGTTCTGTTATCAAGAAGCATAGCGTTAACTACCACAGCTATGCTGACGACACTCAGCTTTATATCTCAGTAACTCCCAACGACTACAAGATGATCGACCACCTGATAGACTGTATTGCCGATATTAATATTTGGATGACACAAAACTTTCTACAACTCAATCAAGAAAAAACAGAGGTATTGATCATTGGCGAGAAAACTGGGAGAGAGAAATGATCTGCACACTTGAAAACACTAGCTCTTAACACTAAGTGTCAGGCCAGGAATCTTGGTGTCATAATTGACCCAGATCTAAATTTTGAAACTCATATTAATAACACTATTAAAACATCCTTCTACCATCTAAGAAACATCACTAAGGTACAATCATTTCTCTCCCAGGCAGACACCGAAAAATTAATGCATGCGTTTGTTACTAGTAGGCTAGATTACTGTAATGCTCTCCTGACAGGTCTCCCCAAAAAAATGATAAATAAACTACAAATGGTTCAAAATGCTGCGGCTCGTGTCCTTACTAGGACCAAACGGAGAGCGCACATCACACCTGTCTTGAGATCACTACACTGGCTCCCTGTCAGTCATAGAATAGACTTTAAGATCCTTTTACTAGTTTATAAATCACTTCACTGTGATGCACCCAATTACATGGTGGACATGCTCATAAGATACACACCAGCTAGACCCCTACGGTCTAGTGGCACGGAACTTTTAATAGTGCCAGAGGCTAGGACAAAGAGATTTGGAGGATCAGCTTTTAGCATATGCTCCTAGATTGTGGAACACCCTACCTGAGGGCCTGAGGTTGTCTAAAACTCAGGACATTTTTAAGCGTGACCTCAAAACCTACTTATTCAATGTCGCCTTTTGATACTAAGGGAGACATTGGACATTATAGAACTAGGATCACTAGGCCATTACACCATACTCGTGTTTTTGAGATTTGTATTGACAGGAAAATGGACCCGGGTGCTGATGAGGCACTGTCAGCTCCAAATAGCACCTAGAGCAGTACTGGAACCGGTACAAGGGTGTACCAGGACCACCATCAGGTTGTATTGCTGTCATCTTTACTGTCTCTATTGTGTTGTTGCATCATAACTGTGCTTAAGTTTCTCTTTTGGCAGGACCTGTGACCATACTGGATGCAGAACGATGCAAATACAACACAAAATTTATGGACAGTGTGTACGCCGATAATATGCAAGGAATCTTTCCTGGATACATGGTGTACAGGTTTTTGCCCTTGCTTGCTTGCTTTGTGCCGGTGGTCCTGGCCTCCCCTGGACCGCTGGGTACTGGTAAGCAAACTGGCTAGTAGTCGCTCTATTGGTAGAGGGCTGCAAGGGAATTTTTCCTGGCTACATAGTATACAGGTTTTTTACTTTTGCCTGCTCGCGGCTCTGTCAGTATTGATTGATTGATTTACTGATTGACTGAACATTTTCATTGTGTGAAGCGCATTGAGTTACATCTTGTAAGAAATGCGCTATACAAATAAAATTTGATTTGATTTGATTTGATACCCTAGTGAGCAAAGTCCGAGATCCTTTTCGGGCCAGGGAGAGTGATCCATGAGAGAGTAGTCCAGAGGGGAGTCCAGGGGTCGAGCCAGGGAGGGAAATCCAGATGAGAGTAGTCAGAGGGGGTCCATACAGAAAGTTATGTCCAAGCGTTGGATCTCCGTCTGTAGCAGGGTTAAGTAGGCGGCTGTCCAGGTGGTGATTGGGACAGCTGGGCTGAAACGTAATAGCCCACACCTGCTGCAAACAGAGCCAGAGATCCGGCCCACTCAATCCGGCCGGGAGGGGGCGCCAGAACGAGGCTCACGGGGGCGTGTCAGATTAGGAGGCACAACAGGAAGAAGGTTGCGGCTGCCTAAGGCACTGAAGGCCCGCCACAGGCTCAGCTTCTACCCCTCAGCCGCCAGGCTGCTAAATGACTCTGGCTTCCCCCCCCCCCCCCCCCCGCCCCCAAGTCTGCCCAGGACTGAACTGGACTCACTGTAAAAAAAACTCTGCACTGCACTTTACTTTATACCGCACTATCCAATGCACTGTTGTCTGTCCTGTGTTGTTGTTGTGTTGTCCTGTTTTTTGACATGTGAAAAAAGTATAAACGCACTTGCTGTGGTGACGAAGCAAATTCCTATATGTGTAATGCATAGTGGCAATAAACGTTATCTCAATCTCTCAATCTCAAACAGTACAGGTGTGGATGGATGGTGTGGAACAGTACAGGCTATGTGGAACAGTACAGGCCATGTGGAACAGTACAGGCCATGTGGAACAGTACAGACCATGTGGAACAGTACAGGCCATGTGGAACAGTACAGGCGGTGGAACAGTAAAGGCCATGTGGAACATTAGAGGCCATGTGGAACAGTACAGGCTATGTGGAACAGTACAGACTATGTGGAACAGTACAGGCGGTGGAACAGTACAGGCCATGTGGAACAGTACAGTCGGTGGAACAGTACAGGCCATGTGAAACCGTACAGACCATGTGGAACAGTACAGGCCATATGGAACAGTACAGACCATGTGGAACAGTACAGGCCATGTGGAACAGTACAGGCCATGTGGAACAGTACAGGCGGTGGAACAGTACAGGCCATGTGGAACAGTAGAGGCCATGTGGAACAGTACAGGCTATGTGGAACAGTACAGACCATGTGGAACAGTACAGGCGGTGGAACAGTACAGGCCATGTGGAACAGTACAGGCCATGTGGAACAGTACAGGCGGTGGAACAGTACAGGCCATGTGGAACAGTACAGACCATGTGGAACAGTACAGGCCATGTGGAACAGTACAGGCCATGTGGAACAGTAAAGGCCATGTGGAACAGTACAGGCCATGTGGAACAGTACAGGCCATGTGGAACAGTACAGACCATGTGGAACAGTACAGGCCACGTGTAACAGTACAGACCATGTGGAACAGTACAGTCCATGTGGAACAGTATAGACCATGTGGAACAGTACAGACCATGTGGAACAGTACAGGCCATGTGGAACAGTACAGGCCATGTGGAACAGTACAGGCGGTGGAACAGTAAAGGCCATGTGGAACAGTAGAGGCCATGTGGAACAGTACAGGCTATGTAGAACAGTACAGACTATGTGGAACAGTACAGGCGGTGGAACAGTACAGGCCATGTGGAACAGTACAGACCATGTGGAACAGTACAGGCCATGTGGAACAGTACAGACCATGTGGAACAGTACAGGCCATGTGGAACAGTACAGGCCATGTGGAACAGTACAGATGTGTGGAACAGTACAGACTATGTGGAACAGTACAGACCATGTGGAACAGTACAGACCATGTGGAACAGTACAGATCATGTGGAACAGTACAGACCATGTGGAACAGTACAGGTGTGGATGGATGGTGTGGAACAGTACAGGCCATGTGGAACAGTACAGGTGTGGATGGATGGTGTGGAACAGTACAGGCTATGTGGAACAGTACAGGCCATGTGGAACAGTACAGGCCATGTGGAACAGTACAGACCATGTGGAACAGTACAGGCCATGTGGAACAGTACAGGCGGTGGAACAGTAAAGGCCATGTGGAACAGTAGAGGCCATGTGGAACAGTACAGGCTATGTGGAACAGTACAGACTATGTGGAACAGTACAGGCGGTGGAACAGTACAGGCCATGTGGAACAGTACAGGCGGTGGAACAGTACAGGCCATGTGGAACAGTACAGACCATGTGGAACAGTACAGGCCATGTGGAACAGTACAGACCATGTGGAACAGTACAGGCCATGTGGAACAGTACAGGCCATGTGGAACAGTACAGATGTGTGGAACAGTACAGACTATGTGGAACAGTACAGACCATGTGGAACAGTACAGACCATGTGGAACAGTACAGATCATGTGGAACAGTAC
Source organism: Nansenia antarctica (assembly GCF_963989245.1). Taxonomy (NCBI): domain Eukaryota; kingdom Metazoa; phylum Chordata; class Actinopteri; order Argentiniformes; family Microstomatidae; genus Nansenia; species Nansenia antarctica. The sequence continues at coordinate 23,858,588 of NC_137676.1, read as the reverse complement.
AGACCATGTGGAACAGTACAGGCGTGGATGGATGGTGTGGAACAGTACAGGCCATGTGGAACAGTACAGGTGTGGATGGATGGTGTGGAACAGTACAGGCTATGTGGAACAGTACAGGCCATGTGGAACAGTAAAGGCCATTTGGAACAGTACAGGCCATGTGGAACAGTACAGGCCAAGTGGAACAGTACAGGCCATGTGGAACAGTACAGGCCATATGGAACAGTACAGGCCATGTGGAACAGTACAGGCCGTGGACGGTGCCAGAAATAACCTATTTTATTATGCATTCATTTCAGCATTCCATTCCATTCCAGACAGACACAGACGACCTTCATTTAACCAGGTATAATTATCATATTAAATATGCATGTATGGATAAGGGCATGGCAGAGTGGGGGGCGGGGGGGGGGGGGGACAGAGAGACGTGACAGAGTCTCTGGACAGTTGTGTGAGGTGAATCATCTAGGTTTATAAAACGGATGGGTGAAATCAAGCAATCTGATTGGTTCATAGCCGTGGTATATTGAGCGTATACCACAGCTACGATTAGTAGAGCCTCATCACAGTTCGAAATGAATACGCCTGTTTCACGGTCAACATTCCAAATATAACAGACTTTTAATTCAATCGCAAGGACATTTTATCAACTTAAAAATAAATAAAAATAAAAATCCTACCCAAAGTAACCATGTAGATTCCCAATATGTGGTCTGTTTATCAAAATAAAGCCTGTTTGAAAATGTGTCGAGACGTTTTCGGAGTGCCCTGCCTGCGTCCACTACAGCCGCGCGTTGACAGTTTTTTTAGTGGGTGTACAATCAACGGAGACATCCAAATTAATGTAAATAAATAGATGCAAATAATGAAATTGTGTAAATAAATGCTAAATTCCTATGAAATCTACAATGCTAGTAGCCTAGGTTAATGAAAAAGAATGTTAGTGTTGTTGCTTAGCGACCAACTGCAATAAGAGGAACTATTTTATTTGAGGGGAACTATTTAAGATGATTAATTACGAATAAAAACTATTTGAATTTGAGTGTGCTTTTCTAATTCATATTGACAGTGTTGGTAACCGTTTTATAAAAGCAATAGCTCACTTCAGGCCAGTGGTATATGCTTATTATATCACAGCTAAGGGGGTTGCCGTCCCTCCGCTTCGCGTCGGGCCGAACAACGCCCCTTAGCTGTGATATAATAAGCATATACCACGGCCTGTCGTGAGCTATTGCTTAAATATTATAGAGGTGCTTAACTGGTGGACTCCATTACCCCTGATCTAGAAGATGTGAATCCATTTCATTTTGCTCCTTGTCACATGGAGGCTAGTCTGCATCAATCTACCATAGACGTATTCTGGTAGATCATCAGTGATGTTACCATCTCTGTCTCAGAGATCTCTATCGTATAAACGGATTCTAACCCCCCGTGGTGATATAAGGCAGTAGCTGATTGGCCACCTGGACCACTGGGTGGGTCCCTGGTGGGCTGGCCAATCTGAGGGCTGCAATACGGACAAAACATAAAAAAAACATAAAGCCTAAGAAAAACAGCAAAGCTGCCCACTGGCTCCCCTCCCCGGTCCCCCCCCCCCAACCCAAACCTTCCCCTCAGTCAAGGGCCGAGTCATCCACATTCTGCTCCATACATTACATTGAGGCCGTCTTCCGATTCCTACCTCCACCAGCCTCCCCTGCTAAAAACAAAAACAATTATTAGCACAATTAGTATCATGTGTCCTACAGAAAAAGTCCTCTGTGCTGTAGAGTAAGAGCCACTGGCCAGCCTCCGCTGGTTTGGCCACTGACCAGCCTCCGCTGGTTTGGGGACATGAAGTGCACGAGGTGCAGCCAGAATCCACATGGATATGGAGATAAGAACGGGAGGTGTGACTCTTGCAACAACAACAACAAATTGTATTATTCTAAAGTTCTTCCATGGCCTTCATCAGAGTTTGGAGGAAAGCCCAACCCACTACTACACAGCTTCTTCATCTCCCGGAGGTGCTGCAGAGATCCATTTACCCATAAGTACCCTTACTCTTGGGCGGTGGGCAACATAGATGATTTGGAGATTATTTTGAAATATGAACTATTCATTTTATTATGTTCTATTGGAACCCTGGTTATGTGTGAACTTAGACTGAAGCCAACGCCGCTGGTTCTGATATTCTACATTCATATTTCAATGTGCCCCCACCCCCAACATCTCCAGATCATCTATGTTGGGCCCCCCCCAACATCTCCAGATCATCTATGTTGCCCCCCCCCCCCCCCCCCAACATCTCCAGATCATCTATGTTGATGATCCAATCCATCCTTGGTCTGCTCCCCTCCTACCTTTCTAACCACCTGTCACGCAAGCAATCTGTCTACGGCCTTCGCACACAGGACATCATCACATACTCCATCCCCTTGGTCCGGACCATGAAAGGCAAAAGGGCGTTCTCATTTGCAGCCCCTTCCTCTTGGAATTCATTACAGCAGAGTCTGAAACTGTCTCAGCTGATCCCTCTCTCCAGTTTCAAGCTCTTGCTGAGAGGCATACAGTGCGAGTCCATGATCTGTTCTTGCTATTAAGTTGACCCTCCCTTTTGCCCATTACTGACCCCTCCCTGTCCCTAGATCTTTAACTGTCTAGTTTTAGGTTTTTGTAGTTTTAGCTTAGTTTTAGATTATCTTAGACTGTTTTAGACTAGTTTTTGTTTTAGACTGTGTAGTTTTAGTTTAGTTTTAGTCTATACTGACGGAAAGTTTAGTTTATCTTAGACTATTTTAGACTAGTTTTAGTTTTAGACAATGTAGTTTTTAGTTTAGTTCTTAGACTATGTAGGCCAGGTTTTTGTATTGTATTTGTTTGTGATGGATGTTGTATGCCTGAACAGGTCACACTTGAAAATGAGCCCTTGGGGCTCAATGTGTTTCTTACCTGTATAAATAAAGGTTAAATAAAAAATAAAAAATGTTGCCCCCCCCCCCAACATCTCCAGATCATCTATGTTGCCCCCCCCAACATCTCCAGATAATCTATGTTGGGCCCCCCCCCCCCCCAACATCTCCACATCATCTATGTTGGGCCCCCCCCCCCAACATCTCCACATCATCTATGTTGGGCCCCCCCCCAACATCTCCAGATCATCTATGTTGCCCCCCCCCCCCCCCCCCCCAAGAGTTAGGATGGAAACCAGATTAGGGAGAATAATCACTCTCCCTCTAACCTTACTGAAGCAGTTGAACTAGCGTCTCACCATAGTCATGGTAGACAGGTTACAGCTCAGCCAGACAGCACCAGGCCGACTTCACCTGGTTAACATCACCTAGTTACCATCATCTGGCTAACATCACCTGGTTAACATCACCTGGCTAACATCATCTGGCTAACATCACCTGGTTAACATCACCTGGCTGACTTCACCTGGTTAACTTCACCTGGCTAACATCACCTAGTTAACATCACCTGGTTAACATCACCAGGCTAACATCACCAGGCTGACTTCACCTGGCTTCACCTTCATACTCAGTTAGTGAGTATTCATGGTGTGATCTCAGCCTCCATTTTGGTTTGGATGAAAGGGGAGAGAGGCAGCACATCAACCAAGGTTGAGATGAGGTGCAGCCAGCAATGGTGGGGAGGTGTGACTCATGATCAAAGTAAAACATGTTACTTTTTTTCCCTGTTCACATGGTCCTTCATCAGTGTTTGTCAGTCTAGCTTAAGCAGTGACTTCCTCTTCCTCTTCCTCTTCCATACATACCCTCAGCATGTCACTGTCATCTCTCTTGATATTCAGTCATTCTCTAGTGACACATATGATGAACGGAGCCGCTCCCTAACAGCCAAATGTATCTGTCTACCCATCCAGATCATCTTTGGCCTTGTCAGTGGTTCTTAGTCAGATATGGTGAAGGTGATGAATTTATTACATTAGCTGAAATATCTCAATCTAGATTCATATTAGTGTTTCCCCGTTGTTATGCTAGCAGGCTCTTTGCTGCTCTGCTGGGTGAATAAGAGGAGCAGTAAATCATGTCCGTATCTACCTCAGACTATCTGGTCCCCTATCTCACATCCTCTCCCTCGGCTGGCGATGTCACTGGTGAATGATTTGATTCACAACAGCATGAATGGGGCCAGTTTTCACATCTTTAATGTCACACAATATTTCTATTTACTAAATGTGTAAGATTGAGAGATTACAAGAGTATACAATTACCAGCTGTCACCACTAGGTGGCATGGTTTTACCCTGTTGCTTACGACAGTGTGTTGATTAGAAAAAGAGCAGTTTGTCCTGCAGCAAAGAGAGAGAGACAGGCCTGTCTGCACTTTGCCACCAACCTAAAAAGAAGAAAACTAAATACTTCAAGAATGTGATCATGCAGTAAAACATGCTTAGAAATAAATCAACTCAATTCTTTCAGGGAGAAATGACATGAGAATGGATGACAGCAGGGATGTTATAACCTGTCCCTGGATGACAGCAGGGATGTTATAACCTGTCCCTGGATGACAGCAGGGATGTTATAACCTGTCCCTGGATGACAGCAGGGATGTTATAACCTGTCCCTGGATGACAACAGGGATGTTATAACCTGTCCCTGGATGACAGCAGGGATGTTATAACCTGTCCCTGGACGACAACAGGGATGTTATAACCTGTCCCTGGATGACAGCAGGGATGTTATAACCTGTCCCTGGATGACAGCAGGGATGTTATAACCTGTCCCTGGATGACAACAGGGATGTTATAACCTGTCCCTGGATGACAGCAGGGGTGTTATAATCTGTCCCTGGATGACAACAGGGATGTTAGAACCTGTCCCTGGATGACAACAGGGATGTTATAACCTGTCCCTGGATGACAGCAGGGATGTTATAACCTGTCCCTGGATGACAGCAGGGATGTTATAACCTGTCCCTGGATGACAACAGGGATGTTATAACCTGTCCCTGGATGACAACAGGGATGTTATAACCTGTCCCTTGATGACAACAGGGATGTTATAACCTGTCCCTGGATGACAACAGGGATGTTATAACCTGTCTCTGGATGACAGCAGGGATGTAATAACCTGTCCCTGGATGACAGCAGGGATGTTATAACCTGTCCCTGGATGACAACAGGGATGTTATAACCTGTCCCTGGATGACAACAGGGATGTTATAACCTGTCCCTGGATGACAACAGGGATGTTAACCCTGTCTCACTACCCAGTAACCCTGTCTCACTGTTCAGTAGCCCTGTCTCACTGTTCAGCAGTTATGTCTGTCTGCTGCCTGTTTCACTGCTCAGTAACCCTGTCTCACTGCTCAGCAGTTATGTCTGTCTGCTGCCTGTCTCACTGTTCAGTAGCCCTGTCTCACTGTTCAGTAGCCCTGTCTCACTGTTCAGTAGCCCTGTCTGTCTGCTGCCTGTCTTACTGCTCAGTAGTCCTGTCTGTCTGCTACCTGTCTCACTGCTCTGCAGCCCTGTCTGTCTGCTACCTGTCTCACTGCTCTGCCCTGTCTGTCTGCTGCCTGTATCACTGCTCAGCAGTTCTGTCTGTCTGATGCCTGTCTCACTGCTCAGTAACCCTGTCTGTCTGCTTCCTGTCTCACTGCTCAGTAACCCTGTCTGTCTGCTTCCTGTCTCACTGCTCAGTAGCCCTGTCTGTCTGCTGCCTGTCTCACTGCTCAGTAGCCCTGTCTGTCTCCTGCCTGTCTCACTGCTCAGTAGCCCTGTCTGTCTCCTGCCTGTCTCAGTGCCCAGTATTTAAGCCAGTCTGAGTGAGTGGGGAAGCTAAGACCCAATATCATGTTTTAGTTCCGCTATTATCAGTATCTCTCTTCCATATCAACACGTTGTAAGAACGCCTCCTAGCCCACAGTCCAACAGCGCTATTGAAACACAGTCGGAGACCGAAAACCATTATCCTCATAACTGATTCACACATCCCTCTCTGAGATAACTGCCAAGTCGCGCCACACTGCTCACACCATTACAAATACTATTATCAACAGAGAAAGCTCCTGCTCTAAAAACTAAAATGTCGCCCACTGAACAATAAATAAATGAGTAAACATTTTCTGAATGGTGGAACCAATATGTACACAAATACCATAAAATAAAACATTTGAATCTGTACTTTAATCTTATAGTCATTGTTTGATTTCAAATCCAAACTTTTTGAAAATACTTCACTTTCACATTACTTATGCAGGGCAGTAGCTGTCTCACCTGTCCCTCCTGTCTCACCTGTCCCTGCTGTCTCACCTGTCCCTCCTGTCTCACCTGTCCCTCCTGTCTCACCTGTCCCTGCTGTCCCTCCTGTCTCACCTGTCCCTGCTGTCTCACCTGTCCCTCCTGTCTCACCTGTCTCACCTGTCCCTCCTGTCTCACCTGTCCCTGCTGTCTCACCTGTCCCTCCTGTCTCACCTGTCCCTCCTGTCTCACCTGTCCCTGCTGTCCCTCCTGTCTCACCTGTCCCTGCTGTCTCACCTGTCCCTCCTGTCTCACCTGTCCCTGCTGTCCCTCCTGTCTCACCTGTCCCTGCTGTCTCACCTGTCCCTCCTGTCTCACCTGTCTCTCCTGTCTCACCTGTCCCTGCTGTCTCACCTGTCCCTCCTGTCTCACCTGTCTCACCTGTCTCACCTGTCCCTGCTGTCTCACCTGTCCCTCCTGTCTCACCTGTCCCTCCTGTCTCACCTGTCCCAGCTGTCTCACCTGTCCCTGCTGTCTCACCTGTCCCTCCTGTCTCACCTGTCTCTCCTGTCTCACCTGTCCCTCCTGTCTCACCTGTCCCTCCTGTCTCACCTGTCTCACCTGTCTCACCTGTCCCTGCTGTCTCACCTGTCCCTCCTGTCTCACCTGTCCCTCCTGTCTCACCTGTCCCAGCTGTCTCACCTGTCCCTGCTGTCTCACCTGTCCCTCCTGTCTCACCTGTCCCTGCTGTCCCTCCTGTCTCACCTGTCCCTCCTGTCTCACCTGTCCCTCCTGTCTCACCTGTCCCAGCTGTCTCACCTGTCCCTGCTGTCTCACCTGTCCCTGCTGTCTCACCTGTCCCTCCTGTCTCACATGTCCCTGCTGTCTCACCTGTCCCTGCTGTCTCACCTGTCCCTGCTGTCTCACCTGTGCACAGATATGGATGTGTACTGTACTGTAAGTGTATACTGTACTGTAAGTGTGTATGTACTGTAAGTGTGTACTGTACTGTAAGTGTGTATGTACTGTACTGTAAGTGTGTACTGTACTGTAAGTGTGTATGTACTGTAAGTGTGTACTGTACTGTAAGTGTGTATGTACTGTAAGTGTGTATGTACTGTAAGTGTGTACTGTACTGTAAGTGTGTATGCACTGTAAGTGTGTACTGTACTGTAAGTGTGTATGTACTGTAAGTGTGTACTGTACTGTATGTACTGTAAGTGTGTATGTACTGTAAGTGTGTACTGTACTGTAAGTGTGTATGTACTGTAAGTGTGTATGTACTGTAAGTGTGTACTGTACTGTAAGTGTGTATGTACTGTAAGTGTGTATGTACTGTAAGTGTGTACTGTACTGTAAGTGTGTATGTACTGTAAGTGTGTACTGTACTGTAAGTGTGTATGTACTGTAAGTGTGTACTGTACTGTAAGTGTGTATGTACTGTAAGTGTGTACTGTACGCCTCACTTGCTTTGAACCGCTGATCCAGTTGTCATCGCTTTATGCTGATACATGCCTGCCATCTAGTGGACATTTAAGGGTATGACCAGGTAGGGGGATATTGCTTGTAACACAGTCCTCATTCCTTCTCTCTCTCTCTCTCTCTCTCTCTCTCTCTCTCTCTCTCTCTCTCTCGCCTACCCTAAACCCAAACAAATGGTCAGTGTATTATGGTAACCATAGTAACCTTCATAACTGACTGAGAATGTCCATGCCCCATTAAACGATTAATTAAATTCACTTTTAGATATGTATTTTCTTTATGTGGCTGACACAACTAAACTGCTTCATAAAGTTAAAGTTAATAAAGTTAGAGTAATAATTACTTTAATAGTAATTACTTTGTTGTTTAGTATGAGGGAGGGAGGAGGGAGAATGTAGGACCACCATATCTAGCTGATGTATATTTCTAATGATTCCTTATATGGCTTGTATATGATTCTTATTGTATATCATTCTTGTTATGATTACATTTATATTGGGATATTGCCTCAGGCATAGCTGTAAACATGCTTAGCTACTACTACTTTTAAGACCACATGTAGAGTTTTGGATTTTGATAGGCAGCAGACGAAGCTGATGCAGGAATGACGAAGCTGATGCAGGAACAATGTAAAGTTCTAGAGGAGTTGAAATCTCATGTCTGTCAAATACCTTCGACTTTGACATGATAAAAAGTGCCACCGTTTGTGACCGACTTGGACTTGACAAACGGCAATTTGAGGATGATGGAGGTGCGTGTGATGGACTGTCACTTGGGTCCAAGTGTCCCATTGCCGAGAAAGTCTGCTAGCATGTGTAGGTTGAGCCGAAAAACGGACCTGTTGTGGGGGGGTTTACACCCAAAGATCCCGAACTTCTGCCCCCTGAGGGATTCAAATAACAGTAAACAAAATGTGACGACCAACCCTGTCCTCCCCCTACAGCTACCATGATATAATGATTTGTTCATATAAATTAATACGGTGTTGTCTTATGACTTCATAGCAAGACACTTGCAGCTCTCGTTGTTGACGAGAGACAGACGCGGTGATGCCCGCCGTTAGATAGCTGGTTCTACGTTTGCTGAAAACGCAACAGGGCAGAAACACAACGATAATGAATGATTCAATCATAGCTATCTTGTATTAGTTGAATCAATAACATCTCATGATGAAATATGTGGTTGTCACTGATTTGCTGGCGAAATATTCATAACCTTGGCTGTCACTGAGCCTTGCTTGATATGTGCTGATGAGATCAGAAGAGATTTGATTATAAACAGGGTTAGGGTTAGGGTTAATGTACATATTGCAGCCTGGCAAAAAAGTACCTTTCGCTACCCATTGCGAAAAAGAACTATTTTAGTTCTTGTTCGGCACGGGTACCAGAAATGGCACGGGTACTTTTGGCAGTGGAAAAAGGATAATAAACCGGGCCAGCCCCTGTAGTGGAAAAGCGCCATTAGTAATAATAGATAGTTCAGTTATAAAGTGTATGTGCGCTTAAAATGTTCGTAGTCCGTATACATGGGGTGTGCTTGGGGATGATAGTCAATTGTCTACAGTGGGCTTGTTCTATTGCAATCATTGGATTTATCGGGACGTTACCCACTGAGCACTCGGGAACAGTGAATCGGGAACGGTGCTCAACTTGTCCAGCCTCGCGCTATGTGCAATGAATATGAATATAAAAAGTAAATATATTTGCATGAATATCTATATGATACGAACAAAGATATATGTAGGCTACATTGTGATGCAGGACAATTCGGAATAAGATATGCACAGTGTGCACGTATTCTCTGTGTGCACTCACATGATATGTGAGGTAATATTTCGATTTATGTTGGTGGAAAGTGTATCCATTTCAAAGCGTTTCTCCTGTTTCATCTTTCTACCAGCGGAGTCGCAGTTGACATTTCTCCAGTTTCTATGCGTACGCATGGACCACGGTGTGCGTAGCCTAGAGGTGCGCACAGTTTTTATAAATCCCAAAATTGCGGGAAAATTTGCTTACGCACCTCAGTGTGCGTACGCAAGCTTTATAAATGAGGCCCCAGATCTCAACCCCATTGAGCTGTTGTGGGAGCAGCTTGACCGTATGGTACGCAAGAAGTGCCCATCAAGCCAATCCAACTTGTGGGAGGTGCTTCAGGAAGCGTGGGGTGAAATTTCTTCAGATTACCTCAACAAATTAACAGCTAGAATGCCAAAGGTCTGCAATGCTGTAATTGCTGCGAAGGGAGCATTCTTTGACGAAAGCAAAGTTTGAAGGACAAAATTATTATTTCAAATAAAAATCATTATTTCTAACCTTGTCAATGTCTTGACTATATTTTATATTAATTTTGCAACTCATTTCAGATTCAGATTCAGATTCAGATAACGTTTATTGCCATTATGCTTGACACATGTAGGAATTTGCTTTGGCATTTACAGAAGGTGCATTTATGCTTTTTTCACATATACATGAACAAAACAAGTACAAATACAAATGCAAAGACAGGCAAAAACAGGACAACACAGGACAGACAGTGCATGAATAGTGCTGTATATAAAGTGCAGTGCAGAGTTATTCAAGGTCCAGTGCATGTTCAGTCCTGGGCAGACTTGGAGGCGGGGGGGAGGGAAAGCCAGAGTCATTTAGCAGCCTGGCGGCTGAGGGGAAGAAACTGAGCCTGTGGCGGGCCTTTAATGCCTTAGGCAGCCGCAACCTTCTTCCAGAGGGAAGCAGGGTGAGGAGGCCGTGGCCGGGGTGGAAGGGGTCTGCCATGATCTTCCTTGCCCTCCTCAGAGCCCTGGTGTCATGCAGGGAGTTGAGGGAGGGCAAGGGACAGCCGATCACCCTCTCTGCTGAGCGTATTACCCGCTGCAACTTGGCCTTGTCCTGGGTCGTTGCAGCAGGGAACCAGGTGATGATGGAGTGGGTGAGGATGGACTCTATGATGGCCGTGTAAAACTGGACCATCATGGACCTCGGCAGCCTGAATTTCCTCAGCTGCCGGAGGAAGAACATCCTCTTCTGGGCCTTCTTCGTGAGGGCCTCGGTGTTCCGCTCCCACTTGAGGTCCCGGGAGATGGTCATGCCTAGAAAGCGGCATGACTCCACGGAGGCCACCGGGGTACCTCCCAGCGTGATGGGAGGGGGCAGGGCTGCTTTCCTACGGAAGTCCACCACCATCTCCACTGTTTTTAGAGCATTGAGCTCCAGATTGTTAAAACTGCACCAGCTCTGCAGCCCCTCGATCTCACCCCTGTAGGCAGATTCGTCCCCCCTGGAGATGAGGCCCACCAGGGTGGTGTCGTCTGCAAACTTCAGGAGCTTGACCGAGGGGTGGCGGGAGACACAGCTGTTGGTGTATAGGGAGAACAGTGCTGGAGACAGGACGCAGCCCTGCGGGGAGCCCGTGCTGGTGGACCTGGAGCTGGAAATGCTCTTCCCCAGCTTCACCCGCTGAGACCTGTCAGTCAGGAAGTCCGTGATCCACCTGCAGGTGGAGTCCGGCACCTGCAGCAGGGATAGCTGGTGCTCCAGGATGTGTGGGAGGATCGTGTTGAAGGCCGAGCTGAAGTCCACGAACAGGATCCTGGCGTAGTTGCCTGCAGTGTCTAGGTGTTCTAGTGCGTAGTGCAGAGCCATGTTCACGGCGTCCTCCGTGGATCTATTGGCTCTGTACGCGAACTGCAGGGGGTCCAGCACAGGATCCGTGCTGAGCTTCAGGTAGGCCAGGACAAGGCGCTCCAGGACCTTCATGACGACAGAGGTCAGAGCGACGGGTCTGTAGTCGTTGAGGCCTGTGACCTTGGGGGGTGGGGGGGGGGGCGTGGCGGGTGAGGAGGGGGGAGGGAGGGGAGGGGAAGGGGGGAGGGGGGGGGTAGCAGGAGGGACATTGGCCCCCCTGGGGGACGGGGGTGGTGGTTGTAGCCGGGGGGGGTGGAGGGAGAGGGCGGGGGTGGGCGGGAACCTCTCTTTCTCAAACCTACAGTAGAACTCGTTCAGCTCGTTAGCGAGAGGGAGGTTGTCGGACATCAGCGGGGACTTGGGTTTGTAGTTGGTGATGGTCTTTAGGCCTTTCCAGACGGAGGCGGAATCCCCCTCAGAGAGCTGTGATAAATAAAAGTGTGAGTTTTCACGGAAAACACGAAATTGTCTGGGTGACCCCAAACTTTTGAACGGTAGTGTATGTATACAGTATATACATCTATGGTATAATATGTGACAGGGCATGGTTAAAAAGTCCGCAACTCGGGTAAAATATTTTTTCTGTTTTTTCCAGATTATGAAAGGGTAGATTGTAAGCTTAAAAATGTCATACATTGAAATCTGAAACAAGTTGAAGAAGTCATGGATATTTGAATGTTGATACCCCCTGAACCACCGTACTGAGATATCCAGCCTAAAAAAAAAAAAAACGTTTTTCACAGAGATAATGGGTGGGAACAATAGCTGGTTAACTCCACCCTAATCACTCCCTCAAGACAACCACTCCTCCATTACAATACCTGTCATTATCTACCTGTCATCTGTCAGTGGGCTAAACAATAATAATAATAATAATAATAATAATAATAATTCAAGATTCATGATTTTTTATTGCCATGTGTGCCAAAAGTTTATTACATCCCATTACAAGTACAAGAGAGTAAAATTCATGGCAATGGAAAACATTTGTCAAGATACAATTGAGCAATACAATAATAGAATGGTAAAAAATAATAATGTTGCACATGCATTTATCATTTGGGGGCCCCCGGCTTCCCCGTGTGCCTGGTCTATTCCGGCGCCGGGGCACCTGCTTGGCTGTCCTTGTGCGGGGCCTTTATGGTCTGTGCTTGCTTGGCTGGGCCGGGTGTGCTGGTGGTGGGGCGGGCTGGGTGTGTGGGGTGGCGGGGGCTCCCCGGGGGGGGGTGTGGGGGTCCACCGCTGGGTGCTGGTAGGCAAACTGGTTAGTAGTCACTATGTGTAGAGGGCTGCAAGGGAATTTTCCTGGCTACATAGTGTACAGGTTTTTTACTTTTGCCTGCTCTGTCAGTATGTGAAGCGCATTGAGTTGCATCAATACAAATAATACTCTATACAAATAAAATTTGATTTGATTTGATTTGATTATAGTCCATAAAGCATCTAGTGGGACTTCGGCGTAGTTCCTTCCCATCCCATCTGGGCATCAAAGCTGTAATAAAAAAAGAAGACAGTACATTTAAAACCACTTTTACGAAATAGCCTACTACTATCTTCATAAAATAGAATTGCTTATACAATGACAATGACAAATACCTGAAGTGCTGGTGTTGGGGATTTGTATTAAAATAACTAGAAGTGATTGCTTATTTTGCCTATGTGCTAACAACCATTTTGTACCTGCTGTTATGATATTCTATTTTCCTATATCATAACTAATGATTAATGATAAGTCTATTCTTCTATACTGTATTTTAACTTGTTAATCGAATCCCAAGTCATGGGAGTCTGTGGGCCTGGCAACAGTGATGTTTACACAAGCGATCCAGATAAGGACATAGGGCCTACAGACCTGGTCAGGAGGGAATGTGTTTGAAGATCAATTAACTTGTCAATTAGTGCTTTAGAACGTACGTAGAATACACCCAAAATAACTATCAAAAATATCTGTGCATCCTAAAAACATAACTGTGTGCATATGCTTACTGGTTTCTTAAAAAACATTAGAATGTGTGTGTGTCTAACATCGCGCAAGACTAGGCTGCTCAGGATACCGTTGCCGACAGAGTGTCCGAACACTCTCACCATGACAAACGACCGGGGGGTCAGAAGAAGAAGATAACACACAGCACACTCGCACGGACACCGAAAGAAGTCGAAAGCCACATACCGATATAAAACAGACGCTTACCATAAAACCTACCAGAGGGACAGCCCATCCCTAAATGTTAAGGAAAATGTATAAAGACTATGCTCCAAGGCGAAACGGGGCTCTTGTCTGGTGAAGGTTCTGCAGTTAACCTATTGACGACTAGCTGATACTGGCCTGCGGAGGTGAAGCTAGATAAGACCCCTTTCCATGGAATGAAATGCTATTGTTTGCTGATGCTATTGCTTGCTGATGCTATTGTTTGCTGATGTGCTCGAATACATATTCTCTTAAAGAACAGTTCAGTAGTGGTGCCGAATATATGATTGGATCATTTTATCTTAGAAGTTATATCAAGGACGTCTCGTTGAGATTAAATCTACAACCTATTACATCTCTAACAAAGCTAGCTAGCTAACAAGCTAACACTTGTTTGGCTATCTGGTACACACAAACACACTAAAATGGTGCATGAAACATACGGTACAGTATGTTGCATGTTTAGTAGGTCTGCAACAAATGTATTTATTCATTATGTTTTATCTTTGACAACGTATTTCTTCCTCCCACCATCTCATTAGTTTTGTAGAGGGGTGGCATAGTTGTGGTGAGCAGTTTCAGTGGTCTGATAACTGATGCTAACAAATGTGCTATCTATCTACCTTACTCACAAAACAACAAATAACTGTTTGGCTATCCTAAGTAAACAACACAAAATCCTAGTATACAACACATGTAACTCACTAAAACTTACCCAAGAACACAGCAGAAGGTCTGTCTGCACACGACTGTCCCATGAAAGTGAAGTGGAGATCAATGTCTGAAATTCCGTTAGAAATCTGTCATCGTCAGATTCGGAGTTCGGAGTTCCCGTTATGTATAGTCCAATATGAAGGAGTTCATTAATTGCCCACTGTCGATATTTCTGCCTGCTTATGAAATTCTGTTGATAGCATTAGCGAGAGCAGCCTCCATCTTGTAAACTTGTCAACAAACGCAGGTGGCTCCTTACATACAGCTGGGGTGGGCGTGGCTACACACACTGCCACACTAATACGAATAATACCCCCCACCCGACATTGCTAACTAAATGTAGGCATTTAGTGAATGTAAAACTGTTGGATATGATATCGAGTGGGTTCTTCATCGCTTCGTTTGTCGTCCTATGCCAAAAACCGGATTTTTTTTTCTTTCACAAAGACTTGTTTGGCTCGATTGCGAGGTTTCACAATTGCCGAGATGGGGACCTTTTAATTAAACCCTGTCACATATGATCTATTATTATCATTCTAAGGAAATTAAAAAGAGTGGGGAAAAAATAAAATAAAAAATCTTTCACTTTATTTATTGTTTTAATCATTTTGATCATTCTATGATCATTCTATCATTCTATAGTATAATATGATATATTATTATTATTCTAAGGGAAAAATAAAGTGAAAAAAATACTATACTATTTCTTTTCACTAATTAGTTTTTTAAAATAATTTGTATCATTCTATCATTCTTACGGAAGAGTATTAGGGCCACCAACACGAGTTTTTTTTTTTTTTTCCGAAAGGGGGGTATATTCTGAGTTTAAAGTCAGAATTTCTGAGATTAAAGTCAGAATTTCTGAGAAAAAAGTCAGAATTTCTGAGATAAAAAGTCAGAATTTCTGAGTTAAAAAGTCAGAATTTCTGAGATTAAAGTCAGAATATCTGAGAAAAAAGTCTGAATTTCTGAGATAAAAAGTCAGAATTTCTGAGTTAAAAAATCAGAATTTCTGAGAAAAAAGTCAGAATTTCTGAGATAAAAAGTCAGAATTTCTGAGATTAAAGTCAGAATTTCTGAGAAAAAAGTCAGAATTTCTGAGATAAAAAGTCTGAATTTCTGAGATTAAAGTCAGAATGTAGTGCGGGTCAAATGAACACGGTAGACAGTAGACAGTCAGCACTCAGCAGAAAATGATGGCAGCAGGTAGGCTAATGTTCATTACAGTCAGCAATTAAGCACATAATGAGTTAGTTTGCAGACTCACAACTGTAGACGTAGAGTAGCCTAACATTTAGCCAAGTCAACATAACTACATGCTGCCTTTGTGCAACGTTCTAAATAGTGTATGTAACTAGCTGGCTACAACGTTACAGCTAAATTAGCCAGTTGGATTAGCTATCAACATGGGTTCATTAGTGTTTGCGAGACTGGTGTTGTGTAGTACTCAGTGTTTACCACAATGAGGCCACGCAAGTGTGCTAACGAAGGTTAATAGCTAGTTAGTTATCTAATTGCAGCCAATTTTGTATCAGCAACCTAGCGAAATTGATGAGAGGATCCTGTTTTACTGCTCTTTACAGCATCACACATTGATGTGGCAAGTTTCCTTCGTGACCGTGGCGTCACTGAAGAATCCATCTCTCGCCTGGAGGAGGAAAAGGTATGGTATTTCTTCAGGATTTTAACCATAATCATGAAAGATGAAACGTTTAAACAAAAATATGCAATGTACAGTATGTGCAGAGGTAGTATTGTAAACATCAGTGGTAATTAGTTATAAGTGGTATTGTAAACAGTAGGCTAGTATGCAGTTAGGCTATATCTAGTTATAAGCTATACAGTTAGATAGCTTGTGCAATGTGGTAGTTTATGTACCGTATCTAATGTGCAGGGTATAAGGAAGCTGTATTAAGTGACATGTGCAATATACAGTATGTGTAATATAAAGTATGTGCAATATACAGTATGTGCAATATAAAGTATGTGCAATATACAGTATGTGCAATATACAGTATGTGCAAGGTAGTATTGTAAACAATAGTAATGCAGAGGTGATCAGGGATGAGGCCTATACATAGAGTTCATGTAACAACAACCTGCGTTATCATGACATCACCAGTGCTAGAATGGGCAATGTATGTGTTACGGTCCTGACGGTCCCGGGAAATGCCGACATAAACCGTTTTCCCACATGTACCGTAACATACGTACCGTATATCGCCCACGGCCTCCTGTCTTGTGTGTATGTATAGACATGGCACCTTATATTTGCTACTACTGGTCTGAAATTGCCACTGAACAGTCACCTAACCAAGCTAATCTGTAAAATAGATTATAGAAAAAAGAAGATACATCATGAAGCATTTATGATATAGAATTGTTAGATTACCTTTAGGCTATGAAGAAATTCACTGAACTTATGTTGTGCTCACTCCACAGATAGACAGAGATGTTATATTGCTCATGGAGGATGGAGACCTGGCCAACTACATTCCCTCGTATGGTGACAGACTAGCACTGTTCAACTTCTGCAAGAACCAGCAGCCTATATCTAAAAGGAAATTGGGACTTTTTGAGAGGTTGCGTGAGAGGCTTAAATTGAGAAAGGGGGCAAACCAGGATGAAGGTGATCTCAATCCCCCCATTGGTCCCAACAGTGCATCTCCTACCAGAATCCAGAGATCAAGAGCAACTTTTACCAGAAGCCAGAGATCAAGAGCAAGTACTCGAAAAATAGAAATCGGTTGGCTACACATAGAAAATGATGAAATGAAGCAAATTCGAACAAAGCAAGGTGGGGGCACAAGGAGTGTAGCAATGGATGTAAACAGTGGGATGGATGATATCCTACAAAAAGGAAAGAGTCTGTTCTTCCCACAAGGCATGTCAACCAAAGGACCTGATATAGACTTTGACTTTGAAGTTTGTGATCACAAACTAAATCCAGTTGTTGAAGACGTCACCATTGGTTTTATCTACAATACCCTCTGCATGACTAGACTACGGTTTTATCTTTCCTCTCGTCCCAAGCAAGAGTTACACGGCAACTGTGAAGATGATCACGAGGAGGATGATGATACTGATGAGCATGAGGCTGACAGTGCTCAAGAGGATCACAACACTCTGGAAATGTACGATGATATGAGTTCTCTAGATGGCCCATCTGCCATTTCTGACGCTAATGCCATCACAGATGGACACTTCATAACTTATCAATACCACTCTGTAGCAGAATTACTTTACATTTACATTTTTGGCATTTAGCAGACGCCTTATTCCAAAGCGACTTACAATCAATACATTTGAATACTAAGCATGTGAATCAGCAGTCCACCATTCGTTGCAGGAAGAGTACTCTAGCTCGGGCCCGGGGCCACTGATAGGAGGAAAAACCTTCTCCCTATTATCGCCTTCTACTAAAACTTTTTTTTATTTTTTTTATTTTTTATTATTACTGGAGAAACTGAGAAACAGTACAATGGGGGCAATAGAAGTTCTAGGGACACAGTAGAGGGGAAAGCGGGTGTCTTTAGGAGACGTAGTGGTGAGGGTCGGAAGATGTCTCAGGAGGAGCAGTTAAGATGTAACCTGAAGAGATGGGTCTTCAGTCTACGACGGAAGATGGTTAGTGACTCTGCCGTTCTGACAGCCGTGGGGAGCTCATTCCACCAGCGGGGAGCCAGTGTTGTGAAGAGACGTGATCGGGCAGCCCGACTGCTGTGTAGAGGAGGTGGGGCCAGTCGGCCAGCCGAGGTGGAGGAGCGGAGTGAGCGGGCAGGGGTTTGGGGGTTTACCATTTCCTTCAGGTAGGCAGGGGCTGTCCCTTTAGCTGCCTGGTATGCAAGCACCAGGGTCTTGAATCTGATGCGAGCTGCTATCGGGAGCCAGTGCAGGGTGCGAAGGAGAGGGGTGACATGCGAGTATTTGGGGAGGTTGAATACCAGCCGGGCAGCAGCATTCTGGATTAGCTGCAGAGGTCTAATGGCTGAAGCGGGGAGCCCAGCCAGGAGTGCATTGCAGTAATCCAGGCGGGAGATGACCAGTGCCTGGATCAAGAGTTGCGCTGCCTCTCTGGTAAGGAATGGTCGTATCCTTCTGATGTTGTAGAGGAGGAATCTGCAGGAGCGAGCCGTTGCTGCAATGTTCTCCGAACAGGATAGTCGGTTATCCAGGATCACTCCAAGGTTCTTGGCTGTCAGGGAGGGGGTTACAGTAGAGTTCTCCACTGTGATGGAGAAGTCTTGGAGAGGGCAGGCTTTCCCGTGGATGAAGAGGAGCTCAGTCTTGTTAAGATTGAGCTTGAGATGGTGGTCAGCCATCCAAGTTGAAATGTCAGCGAGACATGCTGAGATACGGGTTGCCACGTGTACATCAGACGGGGGGAAGGACAGGAAGAGTTGAGTGTCGTCTGCGTAGCTGTGGTAGGAGAGCCCATGTGAAGAGATTACCGAGCCAAGAGACTTGGTGTAGAGGGAGAAGAGTAGGGGCCCTAGGACGGAACCCTGGGGAACTCCAGTGGAGAGGGTTCGTGGAGAAGATAGCGATTCTCTCCAGGTCACCTGGTAGGAGCGGCCCGCCAGGTAGGAAGAAAACCAGGAGTGTGCGGTGCCAGAGATGCCCAGGTCTGAGAGGATGGAGAGAAGGATCTGGTGATTGACTGTGTCGAAGGCAGCAGACAGGTCAAGGAGAATGAGAACAGAGGAGAGGGAGGAAGCTTGGGCAGAGTGGAGGGCTTCCGTGACAGCAAGGAGCGCAGTCTCAGTGGAATGCCCAGCCTTGAAGCCGGATTGGTGGGGGTCTAAGTGATCCATCTTCTGGAGATAGTCAATCAGTTGTTTAGATGCTGCGCGTTCAAGGGTTTTGGACGGGAAGGAGAGAAGGGATACCGGTCTGTAATTGTGGACAGATGATGGGTCAAGGGTAGGTTTCTTGAGGAGAGGCTTGACTCTGGCTATTTTGAAGGCCGCTGGGACAGATCCAGTGGATAGGGAGGAGTTGATTAGGGTGGTAAGGTAAGGAAGGATGTCGGCGGAAATGGATTGGAGAAGGGGGGAGGGGATGGGGTCAAGAGGGCATGTGGTTGCCCGCTTTGATGTGATAAGTGTGAGAATCTCATCGGGGAAGAGGGGGGAAAAAGATGACAATCCAGAGATCGAGTGTCGAGGGGGGAGTTTGGAAGGGGTGTTAGCATTGTTAGTGGGAACAGTGTTAGCATTGTTAGTGGGAGGAGGGAGCGGTGGGGGGAGAAAGGTGCTGCTGATGTCGTCCACCTTTTTTTCAAAGTAGGTGACAAAGTCATCGGCGGACAGGGAGGAAGGAGGAGGGGGAGGAGGTGGATTAAGGAGTGAAGAGAAAGTGGAGAACAGTTTTCTAGGATTAGAGGCAGAAGAATGTATTTTTGAATGATAGTAGGATGTTTTAGCAGCTGATGCCGAGGAGGCGTAGTTGGCAAGGAGAGAGTGATAGAGGTTAAGGTCATCAGAAAGGCCAGTTTTTCTCCATTTCCTCTCAGCTGCTCTGAGCTCTAGTCTACAAGCATGTAGCGTTTCAGAGAGCCAGGGAGCTCGAGGAGAGGATCGAGCTGGCTTCAAGGTTAGTGGACAGAGGGTGTCGAAGGATGAGGTGAGAGCGGACAGAAGGGTTGAGGATGCCGCATCAGTGGATAGAAGGGAGAAGGATTCGAAGGATACTTCAGAGGGGTTTTGTTGTTGAAGGTGCAGCACAGACCATTGAGGTTGATTTGTCTGACTCAGAGGTTACATTTGGTCCAAGGAAGGAGAAAACCCGTAGCAGTGACTTTAATGACACACTGCCGTATAACCCCACTCTAACCCTAACCCAGGAGCAGACACCTCCAGTCACACTGCCATTAAACCCCACTCCTGGGTCCCAGGAGCAGACACCTCCAATCACAGAAACAAAATGTATAACCATAATTGCCTGAAAGACATGATCAAAGCTTTCACAGATCCAGACATTCTCACTAAACCACTCATGATAAGCAGGCTACTCCCAGATAATTCAGAGGAACTAGGCTGTGGATCAGGAGTTGAGAGAGATGTGTTTAGTTGCTTTTGGGAAGAGTTTTATGACCGCTGTACTCTGGGAACGACAATAAAAGTCCCTTTTATCCGGCATGACTTCAGCGGAGACACTTGGAAGGCCATTGGCAGAATTCTCCTCAAAGGTTATCAAGACTGTCAGTACTTCCCTATCAAGCTTGCTTGCCCTTTCATGGAGGAGATGCTGTATGGCGTAGTGCAGACTGACCTGACAGAATCATTTCTGCAGTTTATGAGTGGCCACGAAGGTGAGATTAGGGTTACACAATCAATTGCTGCATCTTGAATTCGGTTCACAAATGCTCACTCATAGAC
Source organism: Nansenia antarctica (assembly GCF_963989245.1). Lineage (NCBI taxonomy): Eukaryota > Metazoa > Chordata > Actinopteri > Argentiniformes > Microstomatidae > Nansenia > Nansenia antarctica. The sequence goes on along the minus strand of NC_137676.1, from coordinate 23,837,961 downwards.
TATTATGTTCCCAGGGACACTATGAATGTTTGTGATTATTTCTTCTTTATTATTATTATCTTTGCATGGTTGTAATATTAAATCATGGATGACCCGAAATTGCTGAGAAAAATGCATGATTATTATATTAGTTATATATTAGTGGGGTTAACATTTTTATTGGCATGTGAAATTGTCAGACATTTATAGCTGTATGCTATGAGGCGATTCTTTGATCTGACCACTTTTTGTGCTGTGTCTTTATAATGTTTTATAACCACAGGTGAGGTCATCCGACGAGCCCTTGTCGATTTCACCTCCATTGACTCAGAAGATCTTGGGGAAGTCCTTGACAACTACGACTGTAGAAGGAGAGTCACCGCAGAGAATCTCCCAGAGATCCTAATTGAGATTGCCCACAAGGAGCTCGTGCAAAAGCCCAAGTATGTGATAGACTGTTGAAAAGATGTTACTCAGAGCCAGTTTGCCTTGAATCGTGAGGAACTTTTGGAGATGTATGCAAACCTCAAACCAGCACCTAAAAAAGTACTGGCACTACTGCATCTCCCAGCAGATATGAGTACCAAACAACAGGACGTAGGGCATCATCTGAAACGTTACATCAGAGAGATGGACGAGGAGGCACTAGGCAGGTTTCTTAGGTTCACCACAGGATGTGGTAGGGTTTTAGAATTAGCTGAATGCTATGCAAATTTCCCAGACTTCCGAGCTGAATTCAATGGAGTCCTTGACAGCAACATTTGGGTCATGGACATTGTATAGGACATTGTGGACCTTAGGTATTTTTCATTTAGCACTTTATCTCAAATGTTCCTCTGTGACAGTCTTAGAGAAAGGGTTGTACCTTGTTTTTTGTAGTATGCCTAATTCCTGGAAGTATAACAGCTGAAGCCATTGATCTTTGAGTAATGTTGATTATAATTGTGTATTAGGTAGACTATTGAAGTGAAACCAATGGTAAGATAGAATGTTTGTATTGAAGCAGTTCTTTCTTTGATACTAGGTCACATTTAGTACATCCGGAAAGTATTCAGACCCCTTAATTTTTTTCACATTTACTCAATTTAATTTCATGGAAATGGATTCAACAATGCACAACAATTGCCAACAATCCACACACAATACCCCAGAATGACAATGTGAAACCACTTTTTGGAATCTCAGTAAATGTATTAAAATTGAAATACAGAAATAATTCATGTACATAAGTATTCAGACCCTTTGCAATGACACTATTAAAAATAGCTAAAATGCCAAAATGTTGCATTGTTCAAGGGCTTGCCAATTTGAGGTGCTGATATTCAAGGTTCTCAGAATAATTGTTGTTATTGTTTGCATAAGAAAGTTAATGCTCTACTTTTTACTGTACATCTTGTGGCACATCTTTGGATGGCACAGATTGATGTAAACGTTCCATCAGTGGTTGTATAATATGTATATATATATATATATATATATAATATAATATAATATAATAATACACTATGGACAAAAGTATTGGGACATCCGAACATCACACCCATATGTGCTTGCTGAACATCTCATTCCAAAACCATGGGCATTCATATGGAGTTGGTGCCCTCTTTGCTACTATAACAGCCCCCATTCTTCTGGGAAGCTGTTATAGTAGCAAAGAGGGCAGCCATGGTTTTGGAATGAGATGTTCAGCAAGCACATATGTGTGTGATGTTCGGGTGTCCCAATACTTTTGTCCATATCTACACATATTATGATAAGTTTACAATCCATGTTGATGTGTTACCTGTACTGTATGTAGCAGGGTGTTACTGAATGTTCAACATATGGGATGTTATTTGTACTTTTAAAACAATATAACTGTAATGTAAGTATTCAAAATGAAACCTGCATTTTACTAGGACATTTTGGAGACCTTGTTATTACAGTTTTTATTGCTGTAGTTGTTGCTACAATTAAACTTTATTACATGTGCATATTGTTCTACCCATTTACTTTTACATGTGTCTTATTTCAATTTCTGATGACATTGGCCCTACGTCCTGCCAGAGGATTGGATCCCTTATAATATGGCTGGTTTTACAGACAAAGTTGAATGCACAACTCTGAAGACTAGAACAGAGAGACGAACTACAACAGTATTTTTGTGTTGTGCTTGTTGTAAATAAAAGTTATATGATTCATTGAAATGACATTAAACTAAGATAATACGATGGTCAGCATAATTTTTCGAATCTTTATTAATAAGCTATTACAGAAACTGTAGTGACATTTTTTTAGAGCGAATGTGGTATTTCAAGATGGCGGTTAGTGAAGAAATATATGGGATGGGACATGGGATGACGATTTCCATTGACCAATCAACGGTGTGCAGCGTCACACGTCACACGCAGCCTGGCAAAGAGACCCGGATATGAAATTGTAGACCCTGGGGTCGATGTGGAGCTAAAGAAGCGAGCCAAAGCGAACCGAACCGACCTGGGACGACTAATGGAAAAGGGGACAAGAAGCAGACCGAAGCGGGCTGACCCGGGTCAGCACCGGGTCAGCACCGTAGTGGAAAAGCCCCATTACAGCGTTACCAGTGGATTAGTAAAGGGTGGGTATAATTATCTAAATGTTTGGTTCATTGAATAAAGAAATAAATAGGCTACTTGAAAGTGGTACTCCACTCTCCTTAACCCTTATGTTGTGTTCGGGTCTGCCGTGGCCCGTTTCAAGTTACAATTATATAATAACTACCATCTAGTTTGTTTTTTTATTGGAACAAGGTTCATGATATCCTCCACAACAGCTATATAAACACTACAAAACAGATTTTGACAATTTTAGCCAATTCTGCCAATATAATTTGGTGTTCGGGTCTGGGAAGACCCAGCAGTGCATTGAAATGTTGTGGGGCCATACAATAAAATGACAACAGGATTGGTTATGAATGCATAATAAGTTAGTTATGATGTAGTAATAACAATATTGGATGATAGTCATTGTTTTTGAGTGTTTTGGACTGAGTTAAATCATAGGTCAAAATTGACCCATGAACACACGGGACAGAAACAGCTTTCGAACACAACACAAAAGTGGGGACAAGTGAACTCCATCTCTAAAGGTTTTGCAGTATCTCTGTTCTTAGCAATGTGTACAGTTCAGCAGCATCATATGCATCTTTTGGAGAGTCCCATCCATTTTCCTGCATCAGTAAAAGAGATAGCTCAAACACAGTTTCATCACAAGGCAATTGACCCTTGGGTGTACACTCCTCCTTACATAGATCCACCTCTTCTTGGTCAATCGATTTCAGTCTGTCCTCTGCACCAAACATCTGTGGGACTGTATACAACTGGACGACCGGACGACCTCCTGGCACATTCCGGGCTGGCATTGGTCTGATCTTGTGTGAATTCCATGTCCTCACAACTTCATCAAGTTCTTGCTGCAGGATCATGAAGAAAATAATCTCATTACCAACATAAATCAATACATTCCACAATAGTAAACATCTGATCATAATTTGCATATAATTATGATAATCATAATATCTTATCTTCCTAGAGAGGTGGCTGACTAAAATGTATGTTTATAAAAGAGAGGCCCATCATCCAACCCAACCCACCCCCCTTTTAATAAACCTGATGTTGCTCAATACCTACCTGCACATCAGTGCTGACTGTGTACAATTGTATGCTATCATACACACAGAATACATATTTGTCTGTTTATATGAATGTATGTAAAAGTGGAATCTATCCAGTTCCTAAAACGCCTTACTTTATGAAAACAGAGTGGCAGATGCAATCTAATACAGACTTGGACTGTAATAGTGTTACTGTACCTGCACAAGGTTGAGGAAGCAGAACGGGATGAGACTTTTATCCAAGAAATCTCCAGAGAAATGACCATTGTCTTGAATGGTTTTGAAAAGATTCATCCAGAACTGTGCACTTTGTTTTTTAAGTATTCCCCACCAGGACTCAATTCGCTGATTTGCAGTGCTGCGACCATATACAAAACTTTTCTCTCTGGCAAAAACATCTTGGTGGTTTCTTCTCAAAAAGACCTGCATGTTCTCCACATCTCCGTTTTCTGTGCCCCTATCAGCTCGCAGCCTCTCTGGACATCCTCCAACACCTTCAATGCTTTGAATATAATATCCAGCTATGACTTTTGGATCGTTGTTTGTTGTGTACGCTTCCATCCATAGCAGTGGTGTAGTCTACGTGATACGCAGGACTACGCCGTATACCCACTAGGAAAGGACAAGGATTTGCGTATACCCACTTAAAAATGCGCGAGGATACGTAACGGCGTTTTGTGACAGAACTTTCACACTTTTTATTCATATTCATAAATTCACCCCGTCTGTGTTACGAAGCACTTACTTCAAACTTTCTGACATGTTTGTTATCGCATAACCAGTCGTTCAGAATGCTCTCAGTATTTCCCCTACAGAGCCTTGGGGCGGGCGGGTCAGACCTCCACACACAGCTTCGTGCTGCGCTGGAGAATGTTTTCGTTTTGTTTTGTTTTTGTTTTTGCGCGAGTGTGCGCGTGCGACGCGAGAGAGTTTTTGCAGGGTGAAAGCTCTGCAGAAGAAAGTAAGCAAGTTGAAATGTTAGCAAATATAATTACTGTGTTCTGACAGAGAAAGTTAGTTCAAATTAGTCGTTATTATTGTGACTAGAAAACGTCTGATTATAGTTTCATGGTGTGAATAATAGTGTCAAAGAACTAGCAAGCTAGCTAGCTCAGAGGTGATGAGATGAGCTAGTCTGCTGCACACATGCCAGCTAAAGAGCTAACTGGAGGCACTTTATTATTTTACTTAAAGTAGATATACAATCTACAATACCATAATGGTATATTTACAGTACATGGACAGTGGATTGAAGCATTGGAACAAACCCTCACTCATTGAAAATGTCTGTTTTTTGTAGTTGGACATACGATTTTCTTACAGGTGAGAGAGTAAGTAAAGACAGTATCTGACTGCATTGCCCACAGCAACCCAATATTCAATTAGAATGATATGATTTGATATGAATTCAATGTATACCTCTTATTAGATTATAAATACTCTGGTTGTTATATTTGCCTTTTGGTTGACAGCAAAAGAGGGAGAGAGGAGGATAGAGAGGGAGAGAAGGAGAGAGAGCAGGATGGTGTCGGCACACCACAGAGAGAGAGAGAGCAAGAACCAGGTGAGAAAGTGGACAGGTAGTCAAGACCACATAAGTAGCCTTGAGAACCGATGGTTCTCGAGCCTAACGGCCCATAGGGAAGGAGCCTATCTCCTGTTTCTGTAGCGTGAGGCAGCTTGATGTACAAGTACAGTCCATGCCACCCCCCCCCAAGGCAGCAAACACTGGTGTAGATGCATACTGTATGCATAAGTGAGTGTGGTGGTGCTTATGGGGTGTCGCTACGGGACAGGTGTCGCTCTGACTGGGAGGGCAAAATCACAGTATACCCACTAGAAAAAACTAGACTACACCACTGATCCATAGATACCACATAACGACTATAGCCATCGATGCAACCATTGATCCCTATTCCGTACGGCTTCAGTTTGTCGTAAGAGTCCATTATTACAGAGTGCATTAGGACCTCGGGTAGAGTACTGCCGACGCCGCAGACGATGTGCCCGTCGCAGTTCCACACCTTGAGGGTCAATTCATTTGATAATCTGTCGTATGACATCTTGTTGGACCACGAATCCCATTCGAATTGCACGGAGATGCATCCAACGATAGCCTTGCATTTGGCCACTTCGCGATAGTTCCTCCTGCACAAAGGCTATTACCTCATTGAAATCTGAGTGATTTATCCTTCTGTAAAGACCCAGTTCACGACAACGTCGCTTCAAAGTACGAATACTTGTTATGATACGGTGATGTTGTGCCAATAGACAAAGAATTTCCGTATTACTAAAGCCAATTCCAAAGTATAACTCGATAAGAGAATTCATGTCATCCATTTTAACCAGTAGGAACATTCCATTCTGACTTTTTATCTCAGAAATTCTGACTTTAATCTCAGAAATTCTGACTTTTTATCTCAGAAATTCTGACTTTAATCTCAGAAATTCTGACTTTAATCTCAGAAATTCCGACTTTTTATCTCAGAAATTCTGACTTTTTAACTCAGAAATTCTGACTTTTTTCTCAGAAATTCTGACTTTAATCTCAGAAATTCTGACTTTTTATCTCAGAAATTCTGACTTTTTTCTCAGAAATTCTGACTTTAATCTCAGAAATTCTGACTTTAAACTCAGAATATAACCCCCCCCCTTTCGAGAAAAAAAAAAAAAAAAAAAACTCGTGTTGGTGGCCCTAATACTCTTCTGTACATTCTATAGTATAATGTGATATATTATTATCATTCTAAGGAAAAAATAAATTAAGTGAAAAAATACTATGTTTGTTTCATATTGTTTCACTTGATCATTTTTATCATTCTATGATTATTCTAAAAAAAAAACTTTATTTTTTTTATACAAGTTTTATCATTCTATGATCTATGATCCTATAGTATAATATGATATATTATTATCATTCTAAGGACAAAAATGAAGTGAAAACAGTATACTATGTTCTTTTTTTTCCTTCTTTTTTTAAAGGGTTAGGGGTTAGGGTTAGGGTTAAAAAATAAATAAAGTGAAAAAAAATGAAAACCTAACCCTATGATCATTCCATCATTCTATAGTATAATATGATATATTATTATCATTCTAAGAGTATACTATGTATAGTATAGTATGTTCTTTTTTTCCACTTTATTCTTTTTTATCATTCTATGATCATTCTATAGTATAATATGATATATTATTATCATTCTAAGGAAAAAACGAATAAAGTGGAAAAAATGAAAGAAATAACATATGCTCTTTTTTCATTTTTTTTCACTTTATAATTTTGTTTAATCATTTTTATCATTGTATGATCATTCTATCATTCTAGAGTCTACCTGACACCAGAGGTCAAATCTGAAGTGGTTCCACGTCTAAAAATGAAGTTTACAGTCTATAGAAACACTGTAGAAAGTTTCATGCGTTAGTCATAAAATGCACAATACCTTCCATATATGAGCTTATCTGCCGCACTACTAGGCGAACGTGTGTGTAAGACAAGAATAAACTTGGATTTCATGCATTTCAAGTGGCATCTTTGTAATCATGACGATGTAGTCATGTCTAAGAGGCAGACAAGGCTTCCCTTTAACTCCCAGAGGCTACGACTATTACCAAGTCTATCGCTGGGTATATTTGCAAGGTGTGTTGTGTTGAACTGGGTATATTTGCAACAGTGTTGTGGAGATGATGTGTGATGAATGAAGATTTCTGCTGAATGCTGCTTACACTGGAAAATTCACAGTTTTTACCTCAAAATAGGTGACCTACGTGAATCATGTAAATCACCCAAAAAAAAAAAAATGGGGGGGGGGGCATTTTTTTGGGGGGGGGGGTCGACATCTCATCTCATCCAAGTCATGAATAAAACGTCTTAAAAAGGTCTTAAGATGGAAGTAGAAACATAAGAAGTAATAAAATAGAATAACATAGAAGTTATTTCTTTGTTGAGATAACTTCTCAACAGGATTTTACAGGGTTGTTCAAACTATCGTAATTATTGAACTATATGTGCAATCCAAGAGTTTCTGAAAGCAGAGAAGTTGCACTCTCTAACCATTTAGAGTTATTACGGTAATTCACCCCCCAAAAAATGCATTGAACTCAAAGCGTCATAGGAGCTGTAGAGTGATTTGAAGAGAAGCAGTATTTTAGCGGTGTTTTATACTTTAGTGAGTTTCTGTACATATATGTTTGTGATTGTGAAATGTCACGAAGACCATCTAGGCCTAGGGTAACCAATCGACCTTGTTTCATCGAGGACAACGATGTAAGTGACAAAGGACTGATTTCTTCTTCTGAACCAGGGTATGGAGGTTAGTTCTAGTGAATTTACCTGATAGAACATCGACATGCTAGAAACACATAACTACACATAATGAGATGATCATACAGCCCCAAACACAAACGCGTCCCAAAACAAAAGTATTTACAAAAGCCTTACCAGTAGCCTATGGCAAACGAGAATAGTGAATCCAATCCACAAATTATAACTATTTAGTGATCGTTAAACTGTTGTTTATTATATTGAGTGGGTACTTTTCAACTTCAAGTTTCATGTTATGAAAAAAAACGAATCGGCGAGTGGTTTAGTTCTAGCCTGCGTTCGTAATTTCGCTCTGGAAATCTGACCAGCAGTCATGGAATGCCTCTTGTCCAATCAAATTACTTGGTCCCTTATGATGTTGAGCCCAGTGTGCCCTCCGGCGCTTTCAGCGCGAATTTACGAACGCAGCCCTAGACTGTCTCGCGTCCCCCTTTACCTCGCTTCTACCATGCTGCTACGCTGCTTCTATAACATTAGGATCAGACACAGGGCGAGACTTTCAAAATAAACATTTTTAATGGCTTCTGTGTGCTTTAGACTTGCGTAGAATCGATTTTATTTTTATTTAAAAAGTCAGACCGGGCATGTGAAGTTCGAATTTCTTCAAACTTGCAGTGGTAGCAACGGTGTGTGTGTGTTTTAGTAAATATAGCGTGTGTGTACTTGTACGTGTGTGTGTGTGTGTGGCCCTCCTGTGAGAGGTGTGTGTGGCCCTCCTGTGAGAGGTGTGTGTGTGTGTGTGTGTGTGTGTGTGTGTGTGTGTGTGTGTGTGTGTGTGTGTGTGTGTGTGTGTGTGTGTGTGCCATATCTCAGTGTGTAGGCTATGCAGTGTGAGTGAGTGTAAGTAAGTGTGTGAGTTTATTCTGTTATTTATGCTATTAGGCTATATCTAGTATTGTGTTGAGAAGCAATGGAAATGAATCAAGAAATTGATAAAGTAGGCTAACTTACATTATCGTTGTTCTATATGCAACAGATCAGATCACCCAGCATTGCTAATGAAAAGAATCAATGAATGTGAGTCTAATACCAATACTTGCTCAATAGGTCTTAAAATCTATTAAAAGTGGTCCTATAAAGGTCTTAAATGTAACTTGTTGAAACCTGCAGGAACGCGCATAATTACTTTAAGAACAGGTTGCTTACATGAATTATGCGGGTGTTAAGGTCAGGGCCATCGCTACTTACACGCGCATCATTGTTAGACCACTGTTAATGCTAAAGCTAACCATCTACGGGCAAAAAAAAAGTGTCACCTTTTTGGACCATCACCAGTTTGCACCCCTGACATATGACTGGATAATGGTCGCTACCTATGGTTCCCTCCTGATATACTTTCCACTCACATCTGTGAGCAATATTATTTGAGGTAAGATCTAGTGTCGACTCCCTTCCTGTCTATTCTTGTTTTTGTGCCATCATTTAGGCAGACTTAACTTCTCTCATCTAACAAGTCTTCTATTACCTGCCCATTAACAGCTTTTTTTTCACTCCCCCACAATGTATTATGTGCATTAAAGTCACCACACCAAACAATGTTTGCTCTATTTTGCCCTTCTATTTCTAGGATATTATTCAGTTCTATTCTGTTACAAGGGTTATAATAATTAACAACTACCAGTTCCTTCTTTCCTATCCATACTTCCACTACCACATACTCCAATTCTTTCCCAATACCCAGTGTTCTTTGAGGAATTCCTTGTTTAATGAATGTAACACAGCCACCTCCCACCCCATCTTTCATCTTGTCTAATTGCCACATCCATATATAATAAAATCTCGGTTTGGCTTCAACCATGATTCCTGAATACAGATAATGTCTGGTTTCTCCCTTCGACTCTCTATGCATAACTGTTTAAAATCCTGCCCATTGGCTATCAAACTCCTTGCATTCCATTGGAGTATTATAATTACCATAACTATTACCCAATACATTGTGGCCCTTGAATTGTCAATATCCCCTTATTAAGCTCGCTTTCCACTTCTTCCCATTTCAACCCCTTCATATCCAGATGTTGTACTGCTACTTTCTCAATTATTTTAATCCTTTCAGTCTTGCTCTTAACCATAGCTGTTGCATTTATCACTCCTGCTATAAAAGCCACCAACCTCTTCTTCTCTTCCCACCTTTTCTCTTTATCTTCCTGTTCTATTTTTACTGTCAATTGCCCTTTGTTGTACCCAGGGGTGAAAGTGGTTTGAGTTTCTTACAGGAACTATAGGCTACTACCCCAACCTTCATCGTTTCATATTGTTCTCCTCCTGCCCCCAGCTTCATGCATCCCTGAACACACACATCGTGGTGTTGGTGTCGAAATTAGAAACACTTTAGGGCTGCCATGTTTCACCAAAAGTTTGGAGTGAGAGTTTTTGGGGGTGGAGCGACCCAAAACTGTGCACGTTTTGGTAGCGGCGGCCCCTCTCTCCCACACAATTATTTGTGCTAGTTTCCTGCAATTTTAAACCAGCACAAGAAATGAAAATAATTGGAACATTTGATAAAACAAGAGAAATTCAGATAATATATCTTAATAAACAAATACAGTAGCCTACAGAGTCTAAAACAAAATTGGGCCTCATCAAGTGAACTCAACCCCTTGGTCAGCAGCAGAAAGACCCTTGGTCATCATCTTATATACAGTGCATAGATGGCTATCATGTTATACAGTCAGTACATACCAGGGTTTTTCCTGGGTCAAAATCAAGCCTTGGAGGTTGATGTTGTGCACGCGCAGTGCGCCCAAATTTTCTTTGAGGGACCTCCAATTGTTGTATTTGTATTGTAAATTGTAATTATTATTATTATTAATAATAATAATAATAATACGATGCGATTTGAAAGTACCAGTAGGCTACCAGATACGTATGCACATATTTTGCTACCAGGGTTGCCAGATGGAATTGACAATTTCCAGCCCAACCAGTCTACAAGCTGCCGAATCCACCCGTCCAGTGTGACCAAAAGTAGCCCAATCTGGCAACACGGCTTGCTTATGGAAGCATATAGTGGACTAAGTTCAAATGTTAATGCAATTTGAGATTGCATTTGCATGTTCCACTTTTGCATGCATTCTTTCAGACAATATTCAAATTCAAATGCAATTCTAATGAGCGGATGTGTTTCCTAGAACATATAAATGCAATTGCTAATCACATTATTGCATTACAATTTGAATATTGACTCAAATAACGCAGGCAAAAATGGCAAATGAATATGCTATTTTGGGATTGCATAGTCATTTTCACATTAGAATGAAAATTTGAATTTTGTCAGCTACAAAGCGGATGTGTTTACTAGAACATGTAAATGCAATTGCGTATCACATTATTGCATTACCATTTGAATATTGACTCAAATAACGCAGGCAAAAGTGGCAAATGAATATGCTATTTTGGGATTGCATAGTAATTTTTACATTAGAATGAACTTGTCAGTTTTGTCAGTTACAAAGCAGCGCATGACTTTGAAAATTAAATGTCAAATGGCTTTGCATTATCATTTTAATATTGACAGCGAATGTGCACATCAGGTACATGAAAATGAAAATGCAAATCATTAGAATTGCATTTGAATTTGAATATTGTCTGAAAGAATGCATGCAAAAGTGGAACATACAAATGCAATCTCAAATTGCATTAACATTTGAATTAAGTCCACTATATGCTTCCATACGGCGCGACTGTAATCCCGGTCGGACTGTCTCAGTGCCCAGTGCTGCCCACCCAACCACGTCGCGTCGCATCGGGTCTACTGTAAAGCGGGTTAACATGTCCTTTTCAAAGGTATTAAAATAGACGCAACGAAACATAACGTCAGCCATGTGTTTCCTTGTTGGAAATTATGGATCGTGAATCGTGATTGCTTCTGCACTCTGCAGCAATCGGATTTTGATTGACAGGCAGCTGCATCTCTTCCCCCAACGGCGTTCCGGCACAGAAAGTCTTGCCGGAACGCCGCACCGGACCGTTCCGGCCCACTTTCACCTATGGTTGTACCCCTGTTCCTTATCCCTTTTTTCCTGTCCTGCCTTCTTAACTGCCTCTGCATAAGATACTTTTTCCTTTACTTTTTTTTTTCCTTTTCCTTTAACTTTATCTGTTGCACCTCCACCTCTCTTCTCATCACTTCACATCCCCAATATGAATGAATGAATGAATGAATGAATGAATGAATGAATGAATGAATGGTCTTTATTGTCATTGCTATAGTACAGGTACCAAACAACGACATTTGGGAGGGGTGGCTCCCCTGGTGCTAGGAAAGAGAAAAAGAAACTAAAAAAACAAGAAGGGAAAGGAGCTAGTTTACATAAATAAAGGCTATGTACACTATCCACTATACTATACTGTACAGATAAAACGACTAGGGTTGTCATATTGCACATAGTGTTATTGCACATTCATTTAAAGTGTCGCAGTTTGCAGGCTTGAAATGTACACATTTGTGCCTCAGCACTACACCTGATTTTTTCAATCCAGCAGCTGCCATCAATCCGTCCAGACTTTCCAGGGCCCAGAACCTAGGTCTTTGCTGTGTTCAGGGCCTGGATGGCCCTGGGGTAGAAGCTGAGCTTCAGTCTGTTTGTCCTTGCGGCCATGGTCCTGTACCGCCTTTTCGAGGGCAGCCGGGCAAAGTGTTCGTACCCAGGGTGGGTTGGGTCTCTGGAGATCTTGGAGGCCTTCCTGAGGCAGCGTGTGTTGTACAGCTCTTCCAGAGAGGGGAGGGGGGCGCCGGTGATCTTCTGGGCTGTTCTCACGACTCTCTGTAGCGCATTTCTCTCTGCGGTTGTGCAGCTGGAGAACCAGTTGCAGATGCAGTAGGTGAGGATGCTCTCCACTGCGCCGCGGTAGAAGGCCACCATTATCTCCTGCTTGATGTGTTCCTTCCTGAGGACTCTGTAGAGCCGCTGTTGTGCCTTCTTGATGGTGGCTGCTGTGTTGTTCTTCCAGGACAGGTCATCCTGTATGTGCACCCCCAGGAATCGGAGGGTTGAGACTCTCTCCACGCTCTCTCCGTCGATGAGCAGGGGCTGGACCTCAGATTTTTTCCTCCTGAAGTCCACGATGATTTCCTGGGTCTTTGACTGGTTCAGCAGCAGGTTGTTAACCTTGCACAGCTTGCTCAGCTGCTCTACCTCATCCCTGTACGCCACCTCGTCCCCCCCGAGATGCAGCCCACCACGGTGGTGTCGTCTGCAAACTTTACGATGGAGTTGCTGGGGTGGACGGGGGTGAAGTCGTAGGTGTAGAGGTTGTAGAGGATGGGGCTTAGCACGCAGCCCTGGGGGGACCCAGTGCTGAGTCTGAGGGCTGTGGAGGTGTGGGAGCCCACCCGCACCCTCTGGGGGCGGTCGGACAGGAAGTCCTTGATCCATGCACATATAGAGTGTGATAGTCCCAGGTCTAGTAGTTTGGTCACTAGCCTGTCTGGAAGGATGGTGTTGAAGGCAGAGCTGAAGTCCACAAAGAGCAGTCTCGCGTAGCTGTTTCCCCTCTCCAGGTGGGATAGAGTGGCGTGGAGAGTCGTCGCGATGGCGTCCTCTGTGGACCTGTGGGCTCTGTAGGCGAACTGGTATGGATCCAGGTTGAGCGGGAGGCGTGTGACTATGTGGGCCCGGACTAGTTTCTCGAAGCACTTCATGATGATTGGTGTGAGTGCCACTGGGCGGTAGTCGTTTAGGCAGCTCACCGTGCTTTTCTTCGGGACTGGGATGATAGTTGAGGTTTTCAGGCAGGGTGGGATGGTGGCCTGGACAGGGACTGGTTGAAGATGTTGGTGAAAACCCCGGCCAGCTGGTCGGCGCAGTCCCTCAGCACCCGTCCCAGGACGCCATCCGGCCCAGAGGCTTTCCTGGGGTCCACCGCCTTCAGCACGCGTCTCACTTCATGCTCTGTGAGGGTGAGGCTGCTGAGAGCTGGAGAGAGTGGTGTTTGTGTTGTGGTTACCTCCGTTCGCCCTCGTCGAACCGGGCGTAGAAGGAGTTCAGCTTTTCCGCCAGCAGGGGGTCGTCCTCTGCGGCTGTGAGCCTGTTGGCTCTGAAGTTTGGCATGTGCTGAACCCCCTGCCACACCCGCCTGGAGTCGTTGCTCAGGAAGCATTCCTCAATCTTCTCTCTTCTTCCTCAATATACAACACTATGCTCCTTTTCACAGTTACAGCACTTTGGTTTCACTCCCTCTCCACACTTTCCATATTCATGTTCCCCACTACACCTAGCACATCTCTTCTTCCCTTTGCATACCATAGCCACATGCCCAAATTCTTGGCAGTTAAAACACCTCATTGGCTTTGGTACAAACTCCCTAACTATATACATCATAAATCCCAAGAAAATCTCCTTTGGTATATTTTCTGTTTCAAACTGAATCAAAATGGTCTCAGTCTCTTTTTTCTCAGCTCCCCTTCTCATTCTTTCTGCGTTTTTAAATCTGTACATATAATTTACGTTATCAAATCAAACTGACCCAAGGATAGAACAGAGCATACATAATTGGATTTAAAGTAGAATTGAAGTAGCCCACCCAGCTTAACATTTGAAATAGGTAATCAGGTGAACTGTAATAAGTCGCTTTGTAATAAGGCATCTGCTAAATACCAAAAATATAAATGTAAATGTTTGATGTGTTTAATTCTGTTTCCTGCATTACAATTTTTGCACAACAAACAAATGTTATATTTTTGCACATAAAAGTATTTTGCACTCCCTACTACCCTTATACTGTTAATGTTATAATCTATTACTATGTCAGTACAATGTTGGTACTATTTATGTTGTACAATTTAGATAGGGTGTTGTGACGGCTATGAGTAGCCTGGTTGTCTGTGTCTGTGTGTTTGTGTGTGTCTCTTTAAAAGCCATAGGAGATGAGTCCAGTCCAGGGTATCCACCCCCCCCCCCGTGATAATTGCCAATCAACTCCAGCAGTGGCCAATCAACTCCAGCCGATCAACTCCAAACCAGCCAATCATCAGAGGCCACACCACTGAAAAGAGCCAGAAAGAAAAGCAGCAGCAGCTGTGTGATTCCCTCACACAGTTCCCACCATTTTTGTTGTACTTGTTAGCGGTGGATACTTTGTTAGAAGATACTTTGTTAGTTTGATACTTTGTTAGAAGATACTTTGTTAGTTTGATACTTTGTTAGAAGATACTTTGTTAGTTTGATACTTTGTTAGAAGATACTTTGTTAGTTTGATACTTTGTTAGAAGATACTTTGTTAGTTTGATACTTTGTTAGAAGATACTTTGTTAGTTTGATACTTTGTTAGAAGATACTTTGTTTAGTTTGTTAGTTCTGTATTTCTCTTTGTATCTTTGTATTTAGGAAATATATTTATTGTGTATAACATTAAGGCCTGTGTGAATCAAGCGTCTCACTGCTCTCAAGTATGTGACATTAAAGAACTTTGTACTTGAGTGGCCTTTCCCCCCCACATCAAACAACCCTGGGGTTGACACCCCCTGAAACTGCTGCATCATTGTTTGTCCAGAGCAACACAACAATCATACCTGGGAGCCCACTTGGAGGGATGACATACACACACACACACACACACACACACAGAGCAACAATGCACAGACACACACATATACACACACAACATATATTGAAGTCTGTACGGTACAATAATGTACTTGACACGTTAGTGTCCTCATTATGGGTGTTGTAGTCCCAGTGGTGGTGAGCTCCATGTCTGCTTCACGTGTCAGTGTTCACACCTGTCCAACCAGGGGACTCATTACCTGCTAGCACCGCTAACTGCTAACTCATGTGTCAAACTGGCTGTTCTGCTCATTAACCACCAACACCTCAAGGTATCAGACTGGTTGTTTTGACTGTGTTCCTCAAAGCTCTGGGTACAACAGAGGAGGACTAAACAAACAACAGTTAAGTACTTTGTGAATATTGCATCATTGTGAAGAAGTCATGAAGGAGTTCATTTGTTCTGTCAACGAAATTTGGGGACATAGGCATAGCCAAGAGTATGTTTGGGTTGGCTGAGCCCATACCCGGCCTTGATGCATTATGTGTTACATGAAAAAGAATAGTTCACCTCCCAAGTCAGAATGAACTGAAGTGACCCCTGGGCAGAGGTGCTGAGAGTCACGCTGTGCATGTTGGTCTTGTTGCCTGGATACATGCTCCCTCACTGATGCCCAGGCTGTCCCCGGCAACTGAACAGTAGGACATCTCAGTTTGGCCAGGGCTCTGACTTTGGCCCACGGCCTTCTGGGAAAGTGCTGATTGGGCAGACAGCGTTTCTGTTTCTCTCCCTCTCCTCTCTCTCTCTCTCTCTCTCTCTCTCTCTCTCTCTCTCTCTCTCTCTCTCTCTCTATCCCTCCCCCTCTCTCTTTCTCTCACATGGTCTGCAAGGTCAATGTGAACAGGCCAGACAGAAGCGTGCAATGTGCGTCACACAGGCCCCCATGTCTAGCTGTGCAGTGAGTTCACTACTGTAGCTGACATGCGTGGTATCTGATCCGTGAGTGTGTGTGTGTGTGTGTGTGTGTGTGTGCGTCCTGGGACTAGCAGCCCTGGGGGTCCAGGCTGCGATGGTCCTTGAGAACGGCCTCCCCATCCTGTGGGGAGCAGGCGTCCAGCCAGCTGTCGGACCTGCCGCAGGTGGACAATGTGGTGACCTTTGACCCCTGGAACTACCGGCAGAGGATGAGTCTGTACCGGCTGCTGCTCAGCTCCACAAAGCAGTAATGTCCTGCATGGGCGCCAACGCTACCGAGAGCCCTCTGTGGGGGCTGCCTATGCAGCTCGGCTGGATGCTCAAGTCAGGTACAGCAGAGTAGGAGGCGCTGGCTTTAGCTCAGTGGGCTAACACAGTCTCATGGTGTGCAGTACATGGCCCGGGCTCCTACTCGGGCACATATGCTCTCTCAGACATAAATCAAGGCTGTGTGTGTGCGTGTGCGTGTGTGTGTGTGTTTAAATCGAGGGTGTGTGTGTGTGTTTAAATCGAGGGTGTGTGTGTAATGCGAGAGGGTGTCTGTACAGTTAGTGATGTGATTGTATGTTCCTATAGGGCGTCTGATTGATCCCATTGGTGCCTCAACATGTGGACATGTGACTGGAGACAATATGTGCATCTCTGGTCTGAGCTGGTGGGCCTGTGAGTGCTGTAGCGTATATTCATACATACTAGTTACACAAGACATACTAGTTAAAGAAAAACATAACTTAACTGTCCCATTACTTACACAGGGCACTGTCGTAGGGTGTTATCCATCAAATTATACTGCTAATATCTAGCTTCGCTCCCTCTCTCTCTATCTCTCCAGGTGTGAACTACCAGCTGTCTGTAATCCCATTCCTGGCTGCGGTTCAGAAAGGTGTAATCGGAGACGGTCTCTTTCAGGTCCAGCTGCAGGTGCCCAGCGAAGCGGCATCAGATTGTATTACTGTATTACTCCTATTCAGACTGCTCATCCAAACAGCCAAGTGGGAGGCTTTCTTCCAGGTATCTACCATGCCTGTATTCACCATCATATACACCTTCATGTAGACCATCTCATATACACCAACATACAGTGGGGCAAAAAAGTATTTAGTCAGTCACCAATTGTGCAAGTTCTCCCACTTAAAAAGATGAGTGAGGCCTGTAATTTTCATCATAGGTACACTTCAACTATGAGAGACAAAGAAATCTCATTGTCTGATTTCTAAAGAATTTATTTGCAAATTATGGTGGAAAATAAGTATTTGGTCAATAACAAAAGTTCATCTCAATACTTTGTTATATACCCTTTGTTGGCAATGACAGAGGTCAAACGTTTTCTGTAAGTCTTCACAAGGTTTTCACACACTGTTGCTGGTATTTTGGCCCATTCCTCCATGCAGATCTCCTCTAGAGCAGTGATGTTTTGGGGCTGTCGCTGGGCAACACAGACTTTCAACTCCCTCCAAAGATTTTCTATGGGGTTGAGATCTGGAGACTGGCTAGGCCACTCCAGGACCTTGAAATGCTTCTTACGAAGACACTCCTTCGTTGCCCATGTGGTGTGTTTGGGATCATTGTCATGCTGAAAGACCCAGCCACGTTTCATCTTCAATGCCCTTGCTGATGGAAGGAGGTTTTCACTCAAAATATCACGATACATGGCCCCATTCATTCTTTCCTTTACACGGATCAGTCGTCCTGGTCCCTTTGCAGAAAAACAGCCCCAAAGCATGATGTGTCCACCCCCATGCTACACAGTAGGTATGGTGTTCTTTTGATGCAACTCAGCATTCTTTCTCCTCCAAACACGACGAGTTGAGTTTTTACCAAAAAAGTTCTATTTTGGTTTCATCTGACCATATGACATTCTCCCAATCCTCTTCTGGATCATCCAAATGCTCTTTAGCAAACTTCAGACGGGCCTGGACATGTACTGGCTTAAGCAGGGGGACACGTCTGGCACTGCAGGATTTGAGTCCCTGGCGGCGTAGTGTGTTACTGATGGTAGCCTTTGTTACTTTGGTCCCAGCTCTCTGCAGGTCATTCACTAGGTCCCCCTGTGTGGTTCTGGGATTTTTGCTCACCGTTCTTGTGATCATTTTGACCCCACGGGGTGAGATCTTGCGTGGAGCCCCATATCGAGGGAGATTATCAGTGGTCTTGTATGTCTTCCATTTGCTAATAATTGCTCCCACAGTTGATTTCTTCACACCAAGCTGCTTACCTATTGCAGATTCAGTCTTCCCAGCCAGTCTTCCCAGCCTGGTCTACAATTTTGTTTCTGGTGTCCTTTGACAGCTCTTTGGTCTTGGCCATAGTGGAGTTTGGAGTGTGACTGTTTTAGGTTGTGGACAGGTGTCTTTTATACTGATAACGAGTTCAAACAGATGCCATTAATACAGGTAACGAGTGGAGGACAGAGGTTTGACGTTTGACCTCTGTCATTGCCAACAAAGGGTATATAACAAAGTATTGAGATTAACTTTTGTTATTGACCAAATACTTATTTTCCACCATAATCTGCAAATAAATTCTTTAGAAATCAGACAATGTGATTTTCTGGATTTTTTTTTCTCATTTTGTCTCTCATAGTTGAAGTGTACCTATGATGAAAATTACAGGCCTCTCTCGTCTTTTTAAGTGGGAGAACGTGCACAATTGGTGGCTGACTAAATACTTTTTTGCCCCACTGTATATAGACCATCAGATACTAGCTAGCACTAAATCGAGAGCAATGGGCAGCGGCAAATTGATAGAGATATGAAATTAAACATTCAAATACGCCCTTATGTTATATCAACAATTTAACTTAACTTACCAAAGCTGCACACATCCTTTACCTGGCTGGGACAGGGCAGCTATCTGCGGGGTAGGTTGACCCTTATTCACACTTTTCCAGCTTTTCTTGAAAGGTCCTTCTCAAAAAAGGCTTTGCCAGTAAATCCGATTTACCAATACTCTAGTCCTGAGAAATCTTTTGCAGACAGCACGGCTGAACTCTGTCAGATTCGTGGGAACAACACACTTCCAGTCCAACATGGCGCGCTCCCTCCTGTTCATGTCTCCCCTGCCCAGCAGGGTGCTCCAGGAGGGGGACAGCGCCTCCAACATTGCCGACCGCGCAGAGGAGAACCACATCCCCGCCATCTTCGGCTGGATGACCAGCATGAACAGATTTCTTGGTAAGAACCTCACGTCACCCTTACATCCCACCCTGGGCACGTACACTTTATCAGGCTGCCCTCGAATAGGAGGTACAGGACCCCGGCCGCTAAGACAAACAGACTGAAGAACTGCTTCTACCACAGGGCCGTCAAGGCCCTGAACACAGCAAAGGCCTAAGTTCTGGGCCCAGGACAGTCCGGACGGATTGTATGGCAGCTAGTGCTGAGGCACAAACATGTACATTTCAAGCCTGCAAACTGTGACACTTTAAAATAACATGAAAAAATACTTGTGTGCAATATGACAACCCTAGTTGACTATCTGTGCAGTATAGTACAGTGGATTGCGTACATAGCCTTTATTTATGTAAACCAGCTCCTTACCTTCTTGTGATTTTATGCTTTTTCTAAAATGTGTTTTTTTTTCCCTTTCCTAACACCAGGGGAGCCACCCCTCCTAAATTTCGTTGTTTGGTACCTGTACTGTAGCAATGACAAATAAAGTCCATTCCATTCCATCCTCCCATAACACTCGCATGATCTTAACATGACCCTGAGAGAGACCACCAGAGACAACACATCTCAACACACAGAGACACCCTGTCCTAGGGAGACCCGAACCCTGGGAGAGCCGTGGCCGCTAGAGCCCCTAGAATAAGGAGGTACTAACCCTAACCCTAGAATAAGGAGGTACTAACCCTAACCCTCTGATGCAAGAGAGAATGTGTGCCTTTCTTTTTCAAACCCATTGTCTTAAGGGCTTGGGGTAGTGTGTAGGGGATTAGGTTTAGGGGCTAGGGGTAGTGTGTAGCCCTAGGGGCAAGGGGAAAGGGGTAGTGTGTAGGAGGGTAGGGGCTAAGGGAAAGGGGTAGTGTGTAGGGGGTTAGGGGCCAGGGGAAAGGGGTAGTGTGTAGGGGGGTAGTGTGTAGGGGGTAAGGGGCAAGGGGAAAGAGGTAGTGTGTAGGGGCTAGGGGCTAGGGCCTAGGAAAAGTACAGTATGTAGTGTAACAACATTAAAAAATACTGATAATCTTATCATAGTAGTGTTTTCCACTCATCATAGTGTTTTCCATTGAGCACATCAGTGTTCAATTGGTTCTTAGAAGTGTCTATTCATTTGATGGTGTGTGTGTCATTTGGTAAATTTAAATTGACTGCACTTATATAGCGCCTTTATCCAAAGCGCTTTACAACGGCCTCTCATTCACCCATTCACACACACATTCACACACCATACAAGGCGCCGGCCCGCTCACTGACATGTGGCTAGCCGGGGCTCAAACCGCCAATCTGCCAACCTTGCGATCATTAACGACGGCTCTACTTCCTGCACCACAGCCGCCCCCATTTGACGACAACATTCTGACAACAATGATTTGAGACAACATATCATTACAGTGTTTGCTTTTGTAAGAGTTTTGTAGAGTTTAGAGTTTTATGTGTGAGTTTTTGGATTTGTGTTTAGAGTTTTGAGAAAACTGCTTTCAGAAAACGTGTGGAAGCAATTGAGAAAAACTCTAATACTATTATAAAAATAACTGTAACATGTATTGGCATTACTCTCAAAACCTGTTGCACTGTACAGGGTTCAGGTCTCTTGTAGAATAGATTATATCTATATGTCTGACAGGTGTACAGTAGCCTGTTACAGGTGTGCATTATGTCTGACAGGTATAGAGTACCAGGGGCCTCATTTATAAAAAAGTACTTGAACGTCATCTTTGACTTTCACGTAAGTACATTTTTCTAAACGGACGTAAGCATTATTTATAAAACGGGCTGCGATGGTTTAAAATTGCGTACGTGCTTCCTTCTATAAATACCAACGCAGGTAAAATGAACGCAGGTGAATGAGGTTTGTCTTAACGCCCTGTGATAGCAGCTCAATTATAGCAGCTGAATTAAGCCAAGTGCTATAATATAGGGTAGTCTGGAAGCGGGAGAGGGCAGAGAAGGGTGGCTTCTACTAACCAGGCAAATGCTTATACTCAGATCTGTTGTGTAGGACTAGATGTTGATATCCCTCAATAGATACATACTTAAGGCACCGATGAGACTCTGCGGTGTTCAAATGAGCGATGGCATCCTTTCGGTTGTCAAGTGGGCGCCCTCCTTCATGAATGTTTCGCTGATAAGCCCACGACACCTCCAGAGGGTTCAGCAGTGAATCCCAGCGTCCCAGGTTCACTCCCTAGATGCGATCAGCTCATTTGAACGCCCGGGTCGAGTCCTTTCTCTTCATCCACAGCCACTGGCTCCCCTTTTCAGCAGCCCTGGAGAGGTCCTTGATTGCCTGCCGGTGGGCCTTCCCTCGCACTCCCATCTCCCTGAGTCTCCCAATACAAATTTCCCAGTGATGGGACAATAAAGTGACTTTTGACTTTGACTTTGAGTAGCCTGGATGTTGAGGTGGCTACGAACCCTCTGCAGCCTACTTCCACTGGGCGTACCTTCGCTGTCCAGCCTTGTTGTTGGGCATCTGCTGCGAGTTCAGTGTACCTCAGCCTCTTCCGCTCGTAGGCCTCCTCCACTGCACCCTCCCAGGGCACAGTGAGCTCGATGATGTAAACGACCTTGAGCGAGGCTGACCACAGCACAAGGTCTGGTTGCAGGTTGGTGGATGCGATCTCAGCTGGGAAGCAGAGTTTCTTGTCCAATTCTGCCAGCAGCTTCCAGTCCCGTGCTCTGCCCAGCTGCCCAGTGTCTGGTCTTATGGTGGTGAGGCTGGCTTGACCGTCGCCCTTCCGAACAAATGATGATGGGGGAGGAAGGGCGTTCACACTTGTCCGTTGACTTTCCAGCACTGCTGCAAGACACTTTAGCACGTGCCGCCAGGTGTAACGGCCTTGGGTGAGGCTGGTCTTGCATCCCACTAAGATGTGCTTCAGTGTTGCTGGACTTTGACATAGAGGGCACGTGGGGTCTTCGCCATACCACTGGCTTAGGTTTGCAGGAGAAGGCAGGACATCGTAGGCAGCCCTGATGGTGAAGCTCGCTCTGAATGCCTCCATCTCCCACAGATCTTTCCAGGAGATCTTCCTCTTTTCCACTCCTTGCCATGCCATCCACTGCCCTTGCTTTGCCTGCGCTCAGCTTGTGCACGCCTTCCTGCTTCCTCTTCCCGACGTACCTCCTGGACCACCAGCTTGCGTCTCTGAGATGGATTGGCCTTGCTCCAGGCCGGTGTACTAATCCCGAGGCCAAGACCACTCCTCCCCTCCTGCACCTGGCCCACAATGTCCCTGTGTCTGAGTGCTGCCTTTGCCTGCTCAGTTGCAGCCAATGGGGTCCACTTCCTCCCAGTGGCCAGGATGGGGGCAGCTTGGGCTACAAATGGATCATTCAAATCCAGAAGCATCATCTCCTGTCTGACTTTGGCACACTTGTACTCCTCTGTCAGACTGGAAATGGGCAGGTGTAACATCCCTTTGCCGTAGAGCCCAATGTTGCTGAGGCACCTGGGAAGGCCAAGCCACTTCCTTGCATATGAGTTGACCAGTCTCTCCAGCTTTTCCACCTTTGAGAGAGGAACTTCATAGAGGGTTAGTGGCCACAGGAGACGTGGAAGTAGTCCATACTGCATGCACCAGAGCTTCAGCTTGCCAGGAAGCAGGGTTCTGTCGATGTTCTCCAGGTCGCTGGCTACCTCCTTCCTGAGCTGCTCTACTTGCTCTTTACCTTTGAGGGAGGCATCATACCAACGACCTAGGCTCTTCACAGGCTTCTCGGAGACCGTTGGAATGGGTTCTTTGCCAATGTGGAAGCGGTGGTCTGACAGCTTCCCCTTGACTATGGAGATGCTTCTGGACTTGCTCGGCTTGATCTTCATGCGAGCCAACTCAATGTTTTCCTGGAGCTTTCTTAGTAGCCATACTGTGCAAGCCTTGGTCGTGGTGAGTGTTGTGAGGTCATCCGTGTAGGCTCTGATCGGCGGCAGCCTCAGCCCAGGTCTTATTCGCTGTCCGCCAACCACCCATCGAGAGGCCCGAATGATGACCTCCATGGCCAGGGTGAAGGCCAGCTGGGAGATGGTGCAGCCGGCCATGATTCCCACTTCCAGATGTTGCCATGCTGTGGTGTACTCTGCTGTGGTCACGCAGAGCTGGATGTCTTGGAAGTAGGCCTTGACAAGGGTTGTGAGAGCTGGTGGGATCCTGAAGTAGTCGAAGGCTGTCCACAGGAGGTTGTGACTGAGCCAAAGGCGTTCGCGAGATCCAGGAACACCACATGGAGATCCCTTCCCTCCTTCTTGGCGACCTGGATCTGATGCCAGATGACACTAGCGTGTTCGACACACCCTGAGAAGCCTGAGATGCCTGCTTTCTGGATTGCCGTGTCAAACAGGTTGTTTCTTTGCAGGTATCCTGCCAGCCTATGAGTGACCACGCTGAAGAAGATTTTTCCCTCGACATTTAGAAGGCTGATCTGGCGGAACTGGCCGATTTCTGTTGAGTCCTTTTCCTTGGGGATAAGGATCCCTCCGGCTCTCCGCCAGGACGTTGGTATCTCCTTCTTTTGCCACACAATTTTCATCAGCTTCCAGAGGAATCTCAGGACATCTGGTGCGTTTTTGTAGAGCCTGTATGGAACTCCATTGGGACCTGGAGCTGACGCGGCCCTTGCTCTACGCACAGTGTTGTCTACTTCACTCCACCTGGGTGGACTGATATCTAGTTCGTGCTCTGGTGGATTGACTGGTGGCATGTCAGGTGGGAGCGTAACCTCTTCCTGGTGTCGGTCATCTGTGCAGCCCTTTTTCAGATGTTCTTCCAGGTGGGCCTTTGCCACTGAGAGACTTCCGCTCTTCTCCTTTGTGAAGAGACTTCACAAATTTGAAAGGATCTTTGTAGAAGCGTGATCTTGTTTGCTTCTTCCTTCTGCGCCTCTTCAGGAGGTTTTCAGCTCTCCTCAGTGTTGCAAGCCTGCTCTTAATCTCTTCCTGCAGCAGGTTTTAACAGGTTTGTGTAGGCCAGACACACACACACACTCAGGAGACAAAACAAATCAATCACAAAGCAGCAGGGCTCTAACATGGAACCTCACAAGGCAGGAGGAAGAGAGGAAGACCTGGCACCACCTGGAGAAGAACCACAGCACAGGGGATGAAGGAGGAAGCGCTGTCATGGCAACAACTGGATCAGAGAGCACCAGACCGGAGAGGATGGAGGGGTTTCATCGATGGCCGGTGTTCCCTAGGGAATTTAAAGGCCTAATTAAGTAAGGATGAAGACGGCTTTCATTTTGGATGGAGGGATAAAGAGACGAGAGTCTTCATACTGCCTATAATATAATAGGGAACCCCACTACTAATGTGCAGTTGAGTAAGGCACTTAGCCCTACATTTCTCCAGGGAGACTGTCCCTGTAATCTCTAATTGTAAAGCGCTTTGAGAAAAAAGCGTCTGCTAAATGGTGAAAACATGATGTGTCTGGACTGGTTTGTTAGCTCTTGCTAACTTCTTCAGCTGCCTCCTCTCCTTGACTAGTCAGTCTATTTCTGTCTGCCTTCTGGACTTGGTGGGAATTGACTGAATAGATCATTTGCCTTCGACTACTCCGAACTGTTCCGCTCCATAGGCATAGATGAGGTTGCCCATTCTCTCCAACTTCTTCATGGTGGTGCCTCTGATCCCTTCTAGGATGTTGCAGAGATCAGTGTTGACCTCCTTCCACAGCGTCTTGTTGCAGGACTTTGGCCACTTGACTAATGGCCTTCGCCCATGGATCTTCTTCTCTGCTGGTGGTCATGATGTGTTGGATTCAGGTTGCTCTCCTGTGCCTTGTTCTTCCTCCTCTGGGACAGGGGTGTTGATGTCCTGCAGACTGTGGTGTGTGTCCTGCTGCTGAACTTCAGTCGACTGACTCGGCCTGCTTCTCAAAAAATAGCTGTCGATGCGACTTCCCTGTTGACCCTTCTTTAGGCACCCTTTCTTGCCCTGGTGTATCTTCAGGCCATGGGTTTCCACTATGGGTTTAACCTTTGTCCAGCCACATACGCAGTTCTGGAGTGTGTGTCCTGCTGTAGCTGTCGGAGCCTCAGGTATGCTGATCATCAATCTCGTAGTCTGTTCCGTTCTGCCGATGAGCCATCTTCCGCCCCCGCTCTCGCAGGCTCAGGGGGTATTTTCTTCTTAGAACCTTCTAAAACGGTACTCAAGTTGTAAAAGAAAATCAGGGGAGGTGGTGGATTTTATCATATGAGGACAATTTTAGCATCCCCTCAGCGTCAGTGACTTCAGTGTCAGTAACTTGGTAAAAATGTCATTCCATGTGTGCGTGCCCCCTCGCACCTTGAAATAGCAGTAATACCACGTTCATTGATAAAATGACATAAAGTATGGAAAGAGGGGATGGCTGTTTTAGAAGGGGGACGATTTTGACTGTTTTTATTTCAGGGGGGATGCCATCCCCCCTCATCCCCCCTCAACTCGAGTGCTGCTTATACTGTAATAATATAATGGTCTTATTCTTATCAGGTGACATTGAAAACATGGCTGCGAACTCCCTTTGCAAACTCCCAGACACCGGAGAAAATCCAGTATAATTTAGCCCATGGCCGGGCAAGGTCCGTTGTGGAACGCACTTGGCATGTTGAAGGGGAGATAGACAGCTCCGGAGACCGGAGGGATATAAAGAAAGACTAAAATACAATCATAAACATCAGTTCCCTTTAAATCTTGAATTAAACTAATTTCCTCGGCTGATAACAACATCGTTAATTTTATTACGAGCCACTTGTATGAATTACAGTAGGCAGTGCGGCGCACATGCCTGTAATAACTCCGCATAACCAGTAGGTAATGTGCGTACGCAAGGTCAATACCCAACGTAGAGCTACGATCGTTTCCACGGACAAATCGACTCACGTTGGAATTGTATAAATCACTACGTTGACGTGGTTTTCTACGTACGACACGGGTAAGATCAAAATCTAATTGATCTAAGTACTTTCTATAAATGAGGCCCCAGGTGTGTCATCTGTCTGTCTGTCTTTCTGTCTGCCTGCCAGCCTGTCTACCTGCCTGCCTGTCTGTGTGTCTGTCTGTCTGTGGTCTGTCTGTCTGTCTGCCTGCCTGTCTGTCTGCCTGCATGCCTGTATGTCTGCCTGCCTGTCTGCCTGCCTGTCTGCCTGCCTGCGTGTCTTACAGGTGGTTCTCTGAGACATATGTGGAGAAGTGCCCCATGTTCGGCCAAAGCCAGGCAGAAGGTAGCAGCTCCTGCAGGACATGGCCTCGACACCTCATTCGCCCTCTTTGGCATCTTCTCCATCATCAGGGAGATATCCACCAGCTGCTGAGGAGGCAACACATCAGCCCAACACCCCAACTAGCCACGTAACCCCTGGTTACATACCCCCATAACCCCCTAACCCCTGGTAAAAACACTCCAACTAGCCCCCTAACACCTGGTGATGGTCATGCTCTACAAGTCCATCCTCAGCTCATCGATCACCGTCTGGTTCGCTGCCTCCACTGCCAAGGACAAAGGCAGACTACAGCAGATTAATTCGGTCAGCCGAGAAGGCTGCAACCTGCCATCTCTCCTGGACCTGTTCCACTCCAGGACCAGTCAACAAGGGTGTCAAGGGTGTCAAAATAATCATGTAAACTTGCCTGTAAGGCAAGGCAAGTTTATTTGTATAGCACATTTCATACAACAGGGGCAATTCAAAGTGCTTTACATGTATTATTTAAAAATACAGCAAGAGGCGCATAGTAAGAAAATAAAAATTACAATGAATAAAAGCAAATATAACAGGTAAATAGATAAAACAGTTAATAAGACAATGTAGCTGGTAGAAATATAAATACAATAAAATTATCTGATGTGTGTTACCTTGGACAGGGGAACGTGACCTTGCACTTCCGTCCGGTCCAATCTAGGTCTGAACCCGGGTCTGAATCTGAATCCGACAGGGGGGGGCTTGAAGGCTTAGCACTGTGCGCTGTTTGATGTGTAAAGAATTAGAATTAGTATAACACTAACTAAAACTATATTCCCGCCCGCACCTGCTGGTAGAGATCTGTGTCTTACCTCTAGCAAGGGAATGTGAGTCACTGACTTGCATCCGACGAGGGGGTCCTGATGTTCCCGCTTCATTCACAGCGCCGCGCCTAAAGCTGCGTGCACACAGGGCCATTGCGTTGCACCGGAAGTCATTCATCTCAATGGGGCCGTTGCGTTGATCAGTTGCCTTGCTCTGCATTGCGTTTCTTGACCGTCAGGGTGCGGCAATCAGTCAAAAAAAAATCAGCTTTTTGCATTGCGTTGGATCCGGAAGTAAACCGGAAGTAGTTTCTTGCCCGGAGCTCTCGCCTCAGATTTTAAATCCTCAATTTTGGCCGCCATTGGCTAAAATCTGTAATTTGGCTCTACAAGTGTTAATATGTCATTTTATGAAGTTTTTATATGTTTTCAGGCGAGAAAGTAACCATATATATTCACAAAATGTGTCCAGTTTATCAAAATAACCCGTTTATATATCTGATCTGACGTTTTTTCCCCACTTCTGTGGGAAACTTCGCTAGCAACACGAGTAGAGTTGTTGCGTCTGCATCGCACGTTGAAGTACGTCAAGTCCATCCCAACAGGTTGCGCCAGAACGACGCAACCCAATGGCCCTGTGTGCACTCGGCGTAATTCGTCTTCGATGCTTAGCACTGTGCACTGTTCGATGTGTAAATAATTAGAATTAGTATAACACTAGCTAAAACTATGTTATAAAACTAAGTTGTGCAGCAAACTCTTGGCTATGTACTGTTGACAAAATACATCCAACATCTTAATAGCAAAAAATATAGTTTTAGTAATATTGTTACTAACGTCAGAACTGGAGCCATTTGCACATGAAGAGAGAGTCTCTAAAAGACTCACTTTTTTCCCCAAAACCGCCTCCGGTCTTGCCGACTCCAGAGGGATAACGTTTATAACGTTGACCCAACGTTACTGTATGATAATATTGCACATTGCTGTACTCTTTATTCAGTGAATTGTCTTACCTTGTCCATCATCTTCTACACCGCCGTTCCCCTGCGTCTCCGTCTTTCGCGTCACACTGTCCTCCGGCTCAAAGTCACTATTACGGTCGTAATGTAAATCGCCTGCCTAATCAAAAACCTGTCGGTCTGAGTCCCACAGTTTGGACATGACAAATGTAGCTATTTCAGCTGCTGAATAGCTTTTAGGCCGCGGCATCTTTGGGGAAAAAGTGGCGCGACTGTGATTTGATAATCCCGCTTATTGCGCACTGAAAATTCCTGTTGGCTTGGTGAAGGATGGACATGTGTAATACTTGGTCAAACGATGCATAACAGAGCCCCCTAGCTTCTGGCAGTGATAACTCTGAAACCCGGAATATTCCGTTATTGGCGGCCAAGCGTTCTATCATAAAACACAGAATTTTCCGGGTTTGGCGGTCAAAGAGTTAATAGCCAACTGTTGTTGTGGACTATACTGGGGAAGTATTTGTTATTACTCAGGAGTAAAACAATAAATACAAATATCGGATCGGATCGGTATCGCAGATACCTGAAGCCCAGGTATCGGTATCGGTATCGGTAGTGAAAAAATGGGATCGGGACATCCCTAGCAAATATACTTGAGTTATAATAGGGCTGGGCAGTATCGACATTTTTAAACCGTTAAACCTTCCCCAAATTGAACAGTGGAATGAGGCTGGCTCCATTTGATTTAAACCAGAGAAGGGGATTTTTGTCTCCATCAATCACAGTCTCGCAATAATGGGCAGTCATCTCTGATTCTGCTCGCTCCTCTTTCACCTTCTTCATGCAAATCTTACACATAGCCTTGTCAAGATTTGCTGGCTCGCCTTTGTCATTCGGTCGGAACCCGAAATGCTTCCAAATTGCAGCAGTTGCTTATTTTTTGGTACCAACTCGCTTGCGCCCGCCATATCTTTTTCCTAATTCTCAATTCCGAGGACAGGTTTTGACAGGTTATTTATTTGACAAATTATGTTTCTGTCATCACTTGCATAGCATCTTCAACCACAAAGACGTTGTGCATTCATTATACATAGCAATTTATGATGGTTTTATGACGGTTTTGACAAAAACGTTGCTATTTTTTAACCGTACATTTTTAACCGTAAAACCGCCCAACCCTACATGGCAATAAAAATAATTCTGATTCTGATTAGGCAACTTCTATATCATTTGATTGCCTGTACATTAGGTGTACACTCATTGGATAGATATGGAGGGTGTTGATCATGTGACATATTGTGATTGGATGGCATCCTGCAGGGGATGTGCCTACAGCAATATGAACTACATATAAACATGATCAGACCTCTCTGAGAAGATTACTTCACTCCAGCACCCATCTTACTCCACAAATGGTTAAGTATTTAGTATGTTTACTATAGTAGTCATATTGTATGAGGTATGGTAGCAATTGAATTATTCGAAACCTGAATGTTAATTTTCATAATTATTTTCAATAATGCAATTTTTTCTAATACTGTGAGCTATTAGGTGAGTGTATCGGGAGGACAGTGCATTGTGGGTAATGGTGATGGATGCCTCATCTCCTCAACATGCTGAACCAAAGGAGCTCTGCTACCCAGCATCCAACATCTCTTGCACCAAGATGCAGTTCAGTGAAGGAGCCCAGGTGACATTGTACTTGGCGTTTGTGTCAGGGATGCTGGTCACTATTGTAGGGAACTGTGTGGTCATCATCTCTATAGCTCATCTAAAGCAGCTCCACACCCCCACCAACATGCTGATCATGTCCCTGGCTCTGGCAGACCTGCTGCTGGGCCTGGTGGTGATGCCCTTCAGCACCATCAGGGCTGTGGAAGGCTGCTGGTACTTTGGAGATGCTTTCTGTCTGCTTCACTCTAGTTTTGACATGTTCCTGACATCTGTCTCTATCTTCCACCTAGTGTGTATAGCTGTAGATCGGTACGAGGCTGTGTGCAACCCACTTCACTATTCCACCAAGATTACGATGCCAGTAGCTTGGCTCATGGTTTCTGTTAGTTGGGCCATTGCTGCAGTGTACTCCTTTGGCCTTCTCTACTCAAAGTCAAATATAAGAGGCCTGGAGGAATACCTTGCATCTATTTACTGTCTGGGAAGTTGTAATCTTCTGTTTAATTCACTGTGGGGAGCCCTAGACCCACTGATATTTTTTTTCTTACCTTGCTCTATAATGGTGGGATTGTATGCTAGGATATTTCTGGTGGCAAAAGAGCATGTGAAAAAGATTGAAGATGCCAGCCACTATGTACATTCACATGGGAGGGGTAAAGGTGTCGTGTCTAAACAGTCAGAGAGAAAAGCAGCTAAAACACTTGCCATTGTGGTGGGTGTGTTCATCTTTTGTTGGATGCCTTTCTTTGTTAATTCCATAATTGATCCTTACACAGGCTTCAGTACACCTGCTACCCTCTTTGAGGTGTTCGTCTGGTTGGGTTACTTCAATTCTACTTTAAATCCAATTATCTATGCTCTGTTCTATCCTTGGTTCAGAAAATCGTTTCACCTTATTATTACTTTGAAAATATTCCATCAACATTCCTCAGACAAATGTATTTGTACCTTGATTTGATAACATAAATTATATAAATATATTGTTAAGATACATTCAGATTATATAAACTATGTGAGAAGATTTTTTAATGCTTTTTTAATGCTTTTATTATTAATCTAGCAAATTCCTGACTCAGCAGCTATGTACCTGTGAGAATTCAGAGCTATCTCAGAATTAGCCAAAATGGAGCCCTATGCAAAATACAATGCTAAATATTGAGTTTTACCACCCTGAGCACACATCCTATTGGAGTAAAACATGATCAGGTCATGGTGACAGACGCACAGATTTTAAAGAGTACTGGAAAATGATGAGAAACCAATTTTTTCATATTTGTATGATACTAATTTGATCTAGTGAAGCCCAAATTCAAAACAAAACACAGGAAATAATGTTCACTTCAGTGGTCGACTTGTAGAATCGCCATTGGAAGTGAAAAGTTGATTTATAGGGTTCCAACAGTCCTATAATATCCTCAAGTCACCACATTTCAAAGTAAGGCCTGAGTCCTGTAACCCTGCAACCCGACAGTACTTCCTGGAAAATAGGTCTTTGAGAGTCCTCGATTTCATCACTGTGTGAAATTCATTAGACCAGAGACTTCCAGACCTCTAAACTTTACTACCTTTAGTCAAGGGCCTGACCTAATCTGTGTATGAGAAATGTAATGGTATCTAACATGCAATATTAATGATTTCATGTCAATGAGTGAATGAGTGATTTTGTCTTAAGCAATAGCACATCCATGTGGCCTTGTAGGCTACTATGCATCCAGCAACCACACAAATCAGGGTTTACATAGACATGAACAGGTCAAATGCACAGCACTTGTTCAAGCACTTAAATGCAATTTTAAGGACCTTGTTAAGCCTCATGTAATAACTGCACATTATGTAATAAAATTCCAAAATGTAATAAAAAGTAACTTTCAATATGTAATAACACCGCATTATGTAATAACCTGCACATTATGTAATAACTCGCCTGAACGCAAAATGTAATAACGTTTGCCTTTCTTAAGCCTCATTATGTAATAACTGCACATTATGTAATAAATCGCCAAAATGTAATAACGTTTGCCTTATTATGTAATAAATGTGTTACATATTGTGCAGGTTATTACAAAATGCGGCGGTTGCACTTTTTTGTAACACAATTGAAAAAATGGAAATTTTATATATTTGACCATGAAAAGCATTTTAATTCTCCCAACATAAAGAAAATCCAGAATTGCATGTTGTGTTGAAACTAAATAGTATTTCTATCGACCACTTATATGCTGATTTGGTTGCTTTCTTCTCAAGTTATGAAGCCCCCAATGGCAATTTGCTTTTTGGTTGCTTTCTTCTCAAGTTATGAAGCAATGGCAATTTGTTTGTTTAGGAGACATTCTGAAGACCCGATAACTCATTGCTTCAGGGGATCATATTATTGTTATAAAAATGCCTTGTCTGGTGTAATAGATGTTTACATCATGAAATACCAGTAGCAATCACGAGTTGTTCAACTGATAGTGCTACATTAGTCCAGTCAATCTAACTAAAAAAAAGGCCCAACCCAGGAGAAATTGCAATAGTAATGTTTCATAGTTTTTATTGTTCCTAATACCCTCCTGCATCATATATTAAAAGTCTTACTTGATTAATGTATTGGATCATACTTTTTTCAAGGTCAAAAGAGGTTAAACAATGTTTTAGAGTGACGCCATCTGGGTAAAATGGTGTTAATATTGGAGGGCCTATGTATACCTATCCAACATTTTTGGTGTCTTTTTCCAACATCTTTCCAATAAAACACTTTTTCAGAGGATATTCTTAAGTCTTATACCTGTATTAGGGGTACAACTACCCCAACACCCACTTATTTGCCAAATGTGACGCCAGACAATGTTTTCATCAATCAGTTGCCTACATAAACTCTCAGTTTTTACATATTCTGAAACTACAGATTGTAAGCTTTCAAATGATGTGTCATACATTGAAATTGGACAGAAATTGAAGACGACACAAGTATTTGAATGTTGGTACACCTCAAACACAGAATGGGAGAAAAGTCACAACAAACGCTGCTAACAGCTAGCGGCTAAGAATGGCACATAGCTACGAACATCTAACTGCATTTTTATAACATCACAACATGCTGAGAGAACATCAACATGCTAAAAACACATAACTACACATAATTAGATGATCACACAGTCCTTGCTTTTGAACACGAACAAAAAAGAGAGTATAGGCCAATGCACACGGCGTGTGTGGGTGGGAAGTGTGTGGGTGTGAATGGAGAATCGAATGTTATCGTGCGACAAAATCGCATCGCACGCCGTGTGCATTGTCTCATTCAAAACAATGGAATTGAATTCGGCGGTGCGACAAAATTGCCGCCGTGTGCATTGGCCTTATGTTGACAAGTCAAGTCTCCATTAACAGTAGCCTGGTAGTATTTAGTGATCGTTAAACTTTATTAGGCCTATATTGAGTGGGTACTTTAAAACTTAAAGTTGAGTGTTATGAGAAGAAAAAAAAGAAAACCAAATATTGTTGACACAATAAGTTTCACTTTAATTTTCTGTGACTAGTTTATCCCTAGACTGGCTTGCGTCACAAATGTTCCTTATCATGTGTCACGCCCCACCCCCATCCTGTGAAAGATATTATTGGTCCCCCACAATATATCACTGTAAACACAACTTGATGCATCATTGATGTAATTTCAATAAAAATACACAATGAAAACACCACTCCCAGTCTGTCATTGGTAAGTAGTTCAAACACATATGTTAGACATTTCTCAAAATCAAAATGTCTAGTTGACAGTCTGTATCACCTTGGGTTTGGCTGAAGTGCTGCAGTAGCTGAGAAACTTGAGGTACATGGATTCACACCTGGGCACTTCATGCAATATGTTGCTGATAATGCTGACCATAATATCTGAACAATTGATTGCCATGGAACGTTCTATGGCATGGGAATTATTGTATGCATCACCCGCAGAATTGAACAAGCTTCCATCATTCCACGTATCAAGTTGACAGCAAAGGACCTAACAGATGTCGGACGCATTAACATTGTTCCATATGTACAGAAGTCTGGGGGCCTAGTGTACACACCAAATACGGTGCCCAAAATGCTCGAAGGAAAAGCAGTTGCCAGGGCCATACGAGGTCATTTCCTGGTTGATGGAGCACTGAACACCCTACTGGCAGCGAAAACTTTTCATGTCAAACTGCCTGTCCCAAACAAAGCAAACTATGCTGTGGACTCAGAGGATGTGTCAGAGTTGACTCAAGATGGTACCGTTGCTGATGACAGCGAGGACACAGTTTCTGATCAGCCAGATGGAGAATCCACAGACCATGCCAAAGTACCAGAGGAACTAGCAGAAGCCTCAGATCTGTATGACAGTGTTATGGCTGCCACCGCAACCGGGACAAATGCAAGTGCACTACTCCAGATCATAGCTCAGCGTTTGGGGGCAGAGAAGACAACCATGGTAAATGACCGGCAGCAGCATTGTGGCTACAGTACATGGAGATGATCGACCTAGTCTGTGCATTCATTGGATCGGAGAGAACTGGAAATTGGGATCAGCACCTTGATACCCTGACAGACATGATGCAATTCAAGGCTGCCTCCGGACATACCTTGTATGTAAAATCATTGACCATATACCTCCAGAAAATGCACCAACTAGAAGACACACATCCCCAAGTTTACAAACGATTTCAGGAAGATGGTCTGCAAGTTGTTCGTAGATCAAATGAATACTGGGCCGGACTATCCCCCGACCTTGTAATAGAACAAGCCCGCATGCGAAG
Organism: Nansenia antarctica; assembly: GCF_963989245.1. Taxonomy (NCBI): domain Eukaryota; kingdom Metazoa; phylum Chordata; class Actinopteri; order Argentiniformes; family Microstomatidae; genus Nansenia; species Nansenia antarctica. The sequence goes on along the minus strand of NC_137676.1, from coordinate 23,803,043 downwards.
TATGAAAACAACCGGAGGACTGACACAGGGAAGGAGTATGTCTGAAACACAACGTTTGGTCTGGGTTCTTTCCAACCCTGCAACATCTGAAATCAACAATGCAATGAAAGAAGTGACAGGGGTAAACTATGAAACTAGTGAACAGCACAAGGACCTTTCTGCATCAAGACAGGCACGAGACAACGCTGACACTATCAAAATACTTCAATTGTTGGAGTCACAAAATCCGTTTGCCGGGTATGAACACCTTTAGCACCTAATCACTGGTGTGACAGCCCATAATGCGGTGAATGTGGACCATTCAAAAGAAGTTGGTAGAAGGGTCTTAAAAGACATGGTAGGGAAAAAGGTGACAGAATATACCTTCAAGAGGAAAGCACATGCAGTCACCATGGATTCCAAATCCACAGTCAAACTGAACAAAGAAGAAGTTGTCCATATTGATCATCAAGTTACAGGTTGTTTGCAACAACATCTTATTCGCGCATGCCATGCTTGGCTGTGATACAACATCCAGACTCTTTGGGGTTGGGAAAGGGGTATCTCTGTGTCTGGTTAGCGAAAATGACTCATTCAGAGTACAGGCCAGCATTTTTCAAAAACAATCTGCTACCAAGGAAGAAATTGCTGCTGCAGCGGAAAGGGCAATGCACTAATATACCAATATACTAATATTAATCTACAAAGGTGCCGAAATGGATTCTCTCAATGACCTCAGGCTGAAAAGTTTCTATACTAAAGTGACTGACAGCAAAACGGCTATCCACCCTTGCAACTTGCCACCAACATGGTCGTCTGCCATGCTTCACAGCTTCAGAGTGTACCATCAAGTTCAGGAATGGATGGGAAACTCGCTACCACCAGAGGAATGGGGCTGGAGGATCCAAGACTCATGCCTCATTCCCATCCATTCCGACCAGGACCCTGCTCCTCAATACTTGTTGGAGCTTGTGCGCTGTAATTGCAAGTCAGGTTGTGGCACTATGCGCTGCAAATGCCGTTGTCAAGGACTTGATTGCTCTGTAGCCTGTTCAGAATGCAGAGGTGTATGCGCGAATATGTCGGCACAACATTTGGATGAGGACATGGAGTGAAGGTTACATGTAGGCCTACAGTAAAGGCATATTTCAAGCTTGGTCTAAAAACAGTTTTTAATAGGTTTATAGGTTTATATGGTTTATTTCTCATTTAAGGGTTTAATCTGTATATGATATGCAACATGGTTTTCATGGAAAAACATTAACATTTCTGTATGTTCAGAAATGTCAATGATAATAAATGTGTTATAAACTAATTTGATTGACTTTGTTTGAATAAAATAAAATAAAACTATAAAATAAAATAAAATAAAACTATATAATTTTGGGTTAAGGGTACCCCCAAGGGGGTAATGGCCGTTTTCTCAAAAATAGTTTTTTCTCATACTCTGAGCCAGAAATCTCCACTTCAGTAGCACTTACATACACCAAACTTTCCAGTTATATTCCTATCTACATTCCGAGGTCTGCTATAGAGGGGTTTGTTAATATATCATTCATAGCCTGATTTATGTAACATTTACTCCTGAAAACATGGCAAAATGTTATAGAGGACCTTGACTCTAATATCACAACAAGATGGAACAATAATTTTTAACCTGGCTTTATCCAATGTTCAGATTTCTGATTTTGAATGTTATGCAAATTAGCACATATTTCATTAGATAATGCCTCATTTGCATATTAACTTGTAACACAAAAAATGTTAGTCTTAATGTAAGTGATTAACTGGTGAAGTTTCATGGTGATATCTATTAGTTATTTTTTTTATCCTATTAACTGGCTGTGTTGCGCCTGGCACAAAAACCCACATTTTCGACCCCTGAATTTACCGTGATCCAATAAATATTAAGACTAAGACTTTTAATATGTTATTTGGTTGTCCCTAGGGATCACAACGAAAAATGATTACTATTGCAATTTCCCCTGGGTTAAACCACAGATTGACTGGACTACATTGTTTTTGTCCATCTTGGTGGGTCTGACGTCTTGGAGCACCGGTAGCTAGTGTGGTGTATTTTCATACATACCATGAATTACATTAGGGCCCAAGGGGGGTTTTATGGCAGCCAGATGACTCAAGGCGCCCATGGGGGTTGGGACCGATTGTAAGCACCCACACACACACACACATACTCTGAGTCTCTCCCCTCCTGACTAAGTTTAAGTTACTTGAAACACACACATACCATGAATTTGTATAAGGCTTTGTAACATTTACATTTACATTTTTGGCATTTGGCAGACGCCTTGTTCCAAGGCAACTTTCTTGTAATACTTGCAATACTTGACTGACCGCTCCTTTTGAGCTTTTTGGGCCTACAGACATGCTCTCTGAAACAAGGGGGTTTTACGACAGACCACATGGTCAAACACACACACACACACACACACAGACACGCACACGCACGCGCACACACACACACACACACACACACACACACACACACACACACAGAGGTTGAGGAACGATCGATCAGCTCCTTATTAGGGCAAAGGCTGAGGAGGAAGGGTCATCATTGGCCAAGAACTATGAAACAAGCATTGACCAAATACTGTGTTGTGGTTGGCTCAAATGTGAGATGAAACAGGTATAAAGTCCTGAGAGAAAGCCAGGTTCAGTCTCTTTTGTTCCTGACCCACTCAGATGACCAGATGCTGTGATGACCTGTTTGCTGTCGTTTTTGAATAAACAACATTTATGGCGAGCCTAATGGGAGTGAAATAGCCTTTGAATCACCGTCAGTTTTTGCATCTCTTCATTTCAGCGCAGAGGTAAGTAATACACCTCCCGCGCTGAGTGTTCGCCGGGCCAAGGCGGAGTTGTGCAAGATTGACTGTGTCACATAAGCTATAATCAAAAGAATCTTGTGTTGAAATATAATACCTTTAAGGATTGAGTGGGGCTGGACAAATTAGCCGGGTTGTGAAACCTGTATTTGTAAATATATGATTTGATTGTACGATATTGTAGAGTATCGTGTATGTTGTGTGCAACAAAGAATGAATTGCTGCAGTGCTTGTTTTGCGAACGAGCTATTGGCATAAAACTGAGGAGAAGACGTTTTCCCAGTGGGCTGATATACGTGTTTTAGATCAGAGAAGAGTCTGATGAGTGTATTAATGTGTTAATGTTAAGGGGATACGTATTCCTAATTTGATAGAGTGTAATTGGACTGTGAAGTCTATTTTGTAAGAAAGAGTATACTTGAAGTCTATTTTGTAAGAAAGAGTATACTTGAAATAAGTTGAAATAGATGCCATTCTGAATTCGCCATTGCACATTGCTGTCGCGGTAGCCCCCACTTTCTTTCTCTCCTCTCCATTTTCAAAGAGAAAGGGGCTGCGGGTGATTGTTTAATGTGAAGAGGCAATGGTCAATGGAGAATATTAGAATGAGATTAATTTGGTAAATAATAAGTTTAACTGCATTGAAAGATAATCTTGATATTACTGTGTCGTGAAAGTAATTTGTTTGGGAAAACAAAAGTTGTGTGAAGACCGTGGGTTTTCACAAGGAAGAACCGTGGTGTAAAGCCACTCCCTTCTTCCCTTCTGTGTCTCATTTCAGAGAAAAAAGGCCGTAGTTTTTCAAGGACAAACGGGTTGTAAAGCCCCCCCTCTTCTTGCTCTGCAAAAGCACACATGCACACACAGAGTTGAAAATCCCTTTTACAAAGGGAACCTGTATTTCATTGATTACATCACTCATCTCTTACAGATAAAGTTAAATTCATTTACATAGGTTGTAATATTTCTAAAGATAGAGATAAAGTGAATTGATCATCGGGGTATTTTAAATAGTTTAAAAGTACGGTAGACTCCATTTCACACGGAGGAGCAGGCGCATGCGCATTAACCGGAGCGCATTCCACCAAGTGAAGCAATCGATACGCAAGTCGGTTGCTTAGCTCCATCTGCTGGCCAAAACACGACAAGACATTTTTAAACACTGGTTCTCTGTAGTTGATGAAATACAATCCTCCTTAATAGATGGATGGTTGTAAATGATTGTTCTATATTACATTACTTTAATTAATTTAATTAATTACTAATTGGTTGAATTAATTAGTCAGATCATTCATTATCTGTTTCACAAAACTTTGATCAATTGTTTTGTGATAATCTAATGATAACCATTTCTTTTTTTTATATTTTGATAATAGCTGAATGACTTCAGAGGTTTACATCAATGAAGTGTACGATTGTACAATGACTAAGTCTAACTAATCATTCATTCCTTTCAAATAACAAGTCGATTTCTTTACAGATTGTAATTAATAATTAATCATTCATTCCTTTCAAATAACAAGTCGATTTCTTTACAGATTGTAATTAATAATTAATCATTCATTCCTTTCAAATAACAAGTCGATTTCTTTACAGGTTATAATTAATATTCGTATTTTACATCTTTTATTTCAAGTTAAGTCCTTTTTCACAGCTTTTGATTAAAGAATAGCAGAACAGTTTCTATCTGAGGATTGAGCAGTCAAGGGTTTTGTGAATCAGAAAAGACTTAGAGCGTGACCTGCCTTTGTAATTTAATAATTGTGTTGAACAGCCTTTGTAGTTTAATAATTAAGTTGACCTGAACTATAATTAGTATTGAATGGGCAATTAAGTGACACACATTCATACACAATAAGGAAAAAACATTTAGGTGAAAAAACACACACATAAATTACGTTTAGATTAAAACACACACACATAGATTACATTTAAGTCAATAATACACAATACCACTGAAACAATCCGTTGTTCGAGGTTGTAGTGATTCTGTGTGGACAGCTGATATAGTTCAGACATGGGAGCCGAATCCAGTAAAATGGTAAAGGCTGTTAACACAGATAGTGGAATATTGGCAACTTTATCCCCTGTGGCTATAGTGGAAAAAATGAATCCTCTTGTTAGGGAAATTAGCAAAATGTCTACGAAATGGAATATTCGTTGGCCAGACATTGAACAACCGTGGCCAAAAGAGGGCGCCCTTAATTTACAAATAATTGCAACATTGGAGATACTTATCAATGTACACAAGGCAAATCAGAAAGGGAAAGATAGGTCAGAGAAACGCAAGTTAGAATTAGACATCTTAGACCTCTTTAAGGTAGAGGGGCAGAAAGTAGCATCAGCTTGGAATGAGAAAACAGCTCACATGAATCCAGAAGAAAGAGATGAATTGGCCAAAGCAATGGAAGAGAAAGTGAACATTCCATTCTCACACATATCTCCAGTCTCCAGTCCTCCTCCCTATGCCAAGGTACTGGAGGACAATTCTCAGCGGATCTACCCTCAGGTCCCCGTCCTAAGTACGAACGGAGCCTTCACTATCCAAGATGAGGATGATAATGTACTAGAGAGGGGAAGAGCGAAAGTGACCGTGGATTTCGAACCAGAGAACAAGTCAGGTGCCAAACAAAAGAAGAAAGAGAAGCAATTAGCGAAGGACAAGAAAAAGGTCAGAAAGGAAGACCGCGAGGAGGACAAGAGTAACAAGACAGATGACAGTGAAGATGGCAGTGGAAGTGATAGCGAAGGTTCAAGTGATGACAGCAATGCACAGGGAGGCTACAGTGCTCAGGTCAGAAAACTAATAGCCAGAGCCGAAAAGCAGGGAGGGACAAGACGCTATAAGAAGGGAAAAGAGGAAAGTAGTTCTGAAGATGAGCAGAAGTCTCTGAAGGTAGAGAAGAAGAAAGAGAGCTTAAAGCAAAAAAAGAAGAGGCTGCAGAAAGAGGAGGAAGAGAGGGAGGAAGAGGAGGAAGAAAGGGTGACGAAACGGCGTGGAAAATTCCTAAAAAAGGATGAGGAGGAGTCAAGAGAGAGGGCAAGAAAACTCCATAAGAGAATCCTAAGAGAGGAAGAAAGCTACAGACAACAGATGCAGGAACTAGAAGTAGAGAAAGAAGAGTATCGTCGATCTCGAGCGGCATCATCGCATACATCCCCGTTGAACTTCCCAAGGTCCGCAGCGACACCAAGGCGGGACGAAAAAACGAAGCCACTAGTAAGCGATTATGACCTAAGGAACAAAGGGAAGGCATCGGAGGAAGAGGAAATTCAGGGGAACTACCCGGTGCTGATTCGAGGTAACCAGATAGAATATCGTCCTTGGAATCATACAGATCTGTCAGAAGTGATAGAAAAACTCCCAGTCCTGGAAGATGGTGGCCACCCATGGACGACGGAAGTCGACGTGAGACTGACAGGAACGCAAGCCGCAATGGGAGACCTGAAAAGACTCTTAGCTACCATTACAGGATTGGACACCATGCAGGAAATATTGATGAAGGCAGGACTTCATAGATATATCGATACATCAGTTTATGACCCAAAGCTCTTCGCAGCAAACAGAGGCAGGCTGTGGAAGGCAATCAGAGAGACCTACCCTACTCACATTCACCCAGACAATATCATTGTGAAGCCACTGGGGGGAGATGAGAATCCCAGGGGTTTTGTTGCCCGTGTGCACTCTCAATGGAGAAGTGTGACAGGGAAGGACGCTGAAGATAACCCGTTAGAAAAAGCCATAATCAGGGAAAAGATACAACAAGGTCTCCCTACCCCAGTCAAGAACAAGTTAGCAGAAGTGGTGGGGCTATGACACATGAACAAGGCTGTTTATATAGACAACGTAGCACACCAAGTAGAATTATTTAGAAAGAAGATTCAGCTACAGAAGACACAAGACGAAGAGTCACTCAGAAAATTAACTCAAGTACAATTGACTGAAGGCAAGAAAACCAAAGAGAGAGTGCAGGCTGTAGCCCTACAGGTCCCATCTCAGCCACAGCAACTGCAAACTGTCCCTCCCCAGTCATACCTACAGGGGCCACAAGGGGGGTATCCATACCCACAGGGGCCACCAGGGGTGCAAGTGGTTCCCTACCAGCCATACAACCAGCCTGGCCAAGGACCACCACAAGAGGGATGGACCGCAGCAGGGAAGAAGATGCTAGGACCATGTTGGCAATGCGGCCAGTATGGACATTTAGCCCGTACCTGCTGGAAGAAGAACCAGGGGGGCGCAGGGGGGAAACAAAAAGGAGGATATAGGCCCCCTGCTACACCGGCTCCAGGAGTGGTGAACCCCTACGGAGGCCCAGCAGCTGGGCTATAGGGGTGCCCAGAAGATCCGAGAGGGGGGTGCCAGCTGGTGGTGACAAACAGGCCTGAAGATGAACCTACAATATGGGTGTCGGTCAACCAACGTCCATTAGAATTGATGGTGGACAGTGGAGCAGCCTATACCTGTCTGAAGCCTGAAGACGCCACGCACCTTCCTATGTCTGGGAAATATGTGAAGACAATCGGATTCGAGGGAATTAAACAGCTGATCCCTACCACTGAGCTTGTAAGCTTAGAGTACAAAGGACAGAGAGCAGATCTGTCAATACTTGTATCAGAACACACGCCAATAGGGCTACTAGGGAGAGATGCACTATGCCAATTGAACTGTACAGTGAAATGCACACCTGACGGCTGTCAGGTGACAGTGCCACAAGAGAACAGACAGCTGTCTGTCATGATGGACAACAACGCATCTATGGTGTATTGGGTGGGAGGGCTTAGCCCAGACCTAATGGAACCAGCAAGGATGTGGGACAATTATATCCTGGCACACATGTCAGAGGCCAGAAGGCCTACTGATCCATTGCATTGTACACTCCAGTATTTTAGAGAAGTTGCAGACGCAAACCCAGATGAGTGGCTGAAGCATCAGCCAAAACAGGTACAGCTTAGCACAAGTTGTATAATCCTAGGGCCTCAGGGAGTGGCTATGAAGATAAACAGTGACACTTATCTAGATCAGGAGCATAAGGTTGAGGGTAGCATCCCTCATGTGACACTTATGATATCTGAACACTATGAACAGAAGCATTTAGGGGCAATGATGGCAGACTCAGAAAAGGCCAGATTTGTAACGACAAAAGAAAACCCTGCTATCTGGAGGAGCATTGATGGACAGTTTACAAAACTGATGATCTCTGCTCAAGGAATGGGACATCCGCAGACTGTGAAGCTAATGAACCAGCTAATCCTTCCCGTACAAGCTGAAAAAGACCTCAGAGAAGAAATGATGCAGAATGTGCCAGCAGACCTGTGGGCAAAGAACAGTACAGACATTGGATTTGTGAAATCAGCTCGTCCATTGAGAGTTGAACTCATACCGGGTGCAGAACCCCCTTGGAAAAATCAATACCCATTGAAACAGGAAGCAATTGATGGAATTGAGCCACAGATCAAAGGACTGTTAGAGGCAGGAGTCCTGAAGATCACTCAATATCCGTTAAGTAACACACCTCTTCTGCCAGTGACGAAACCTGATGGTTCATATCGTCTGGTACATGACCTACGGGCTGTGAATGAGGTAGTTGTCAGCTATCCAGCTGAAGTTCCTGATCCTCATGTGCTGTTGACTCAGATTCCATCTACAGCCAAAGTGTTTACAGTGATTGATTTATGCGGGGCTTTCTTTTCTATACCTCTTAGTGTAGAAAGTCAAGGGTTATTTGGGTTTACCTACAAAGGTGTTATGTTTCTCAGTAGGTTCTGTTATGTTTCTCAATAGGTTCTGGGTGTACACAATAATGTCGGATCCAGGTGCGGTGTAAGTAAAGAATGAGACGGAGATGTAATAAAATAAACATTCTCTTTACTGAGACGTATGATTCATAGGTACAAACATAAACTCTTAGCCGGAATAACAAAAGGGGAGCAGTAGGGCTCAGCACGTAGGTAATAATAACTCAGGCACTGCGGTCAATAATAAAGTGCACGAAAACTAAAGATTGAGCAAAGGGCTCCAAAGGCGGTACAAGGTTGCAAACCAGCAAACAAAGTCAAAGTTCAAATTACGTTCCGGGTAACGGATACGTGAAGTGGTAATACATACACAGGGTTCTGAAGCATTCCATACGGGGTAACACAAATGATCGACTGACAAGGGAACAAGGAAATGGGACACACCTATATACACTGACAAACACTCACAGGTGACAACAATCATTCGATAATTAGTCCAGGGCTGGAGCACTGTCGCTCTTCGACCAGTAGGGGCGATGGGGAGTCCTCTTCGCTGACCCCCCTTGTAACAGTGCCCCCCCCTGACGAACGGCACCAGAAGTTCATCCGGGTGCTTTGGGATGGAGCCGGCGAAAGTCCGTGATGAGGCTCGGATCTAGAATATCCCGCCGAGGCACCCAGGTACGCTCCTCAGGCCCATAACCCTCCCAGTCCACCAGGAATTGGAGACCCCTCCCCACCTTCCGGCAGTCAATAATCCTGTTAACCGTGTAGGCAGGTTGTCCATCAATGAGACGGGGCAGGGGGGCGGGGCGGGGTGGAGGGGCCATGGGGGAGAAAACAACGGGTTTGAGGAGTGAAACATGGAAGGTGGGGTGAACTCGCATGGAGGGTGGGAGTAGCAGTCTGTAGGCCACGGCGTTGACCCGCCGCACCACCTTAAACGGCCCCACGAAGCGAGGAGCCAGCTTGCGTGACTCCACCCGGAGGGGGAGATCCCGGGTAGACAGCCAGACCCTCTGACCAGGACGGAAGACCGGGGCCGGACGGCGCCTGCGGTTGGCCTGGCGTTGGGACCTGTCCGAAGCCCGCACAAGCGCCGCCCTTACCCGCCTCCAGGTACGGCGACAGCGGCTGACATGGGCTTGGACCGATGGTACCGCTGCCTCCTCCTCCTGCTCCGGGGAAAGGGGGGGCTGATACCCGTACTGGCATTGGAAGGGGGAGAGGCCAGTGGAGGAGCAGAGGAGGGTGTTGTGGGCGTATTCAGCCCACGCCAGCCGCCGGTTCCATGTCGGAGACGTAGCACCTCAAGACCCCCTCCAGGTCCTGGTTGACGCGCTCCGTCTGCCCATTGGATTGGGGGTGGAACCCGGAGGACAGGCTGACGGAGGCGCCAAGGCTGGTGGCGAATGCCTTCCAGAACCTGGAGGCGAATTGAGGACCCCGGTCGGATACCATGTCCAGGGGTAGTCCGTGCACCCGGAAAACGTGCTGGACCACTAGCTCCGCCGTCTCTTGGGCCGTGGGGAGTTTGGGGAGGGGGATGAAGTGCGCCGCCTTGGAGAACCGGTCTACCACCACTAGTATGGCGGTGAACCCATCAGATGGGGGTAGACCCGATATGAAATCGAGGGCTATGTGCGACCAGGGACGTTTGGGGATGGACAGGGGGTGTAGGAGTCCCGGCGGCCGTTGCCGGGAGGCTTTACTGCGCGCGCATAGGGCACAGGCTGCCACAAACGCACGCGTGTCCCCCTCCGCTGTGGGCCACCAGAACCTCCTTCGTATGAAGTCCAATGTCCTGGTGGCCCCTGGGTGACTGGTGAGGGAGGAGGCGTGCGCCCACTGCAGCAGTCGTGCGCGCGCAGTCTTCGGAACGTAGAGCCTCCCCGGCGGACCCCCGCCCGGGTCAGGCTCCCGCCTCAGCGCTGTCCTCACTACCCTGTCGATTCCCCAGGACACGGGGGCGACGACCAGGCCAGTGGGGACGATCGAATCCGTACTCTCCACCAGGTCCACAGGATCGAACTGCCTCGACAGTGCATCGGGCTTGGTGTTTTTAGAGCCCGGTCGATAGGAGATCGTGAACTGGAACCTGGTGAAGAATAACGCCCACCTGGCCTGTCGGGAGTTGAGGCGTTTGGCCCCCTGGATATAGGCCAGGTTCTTGTGGTCCGTCCACACTATAAAAGGGTGTGCGGCCCCCTCCAACCAGTGCCTCCATTCCTCCAGCGCGAGTTTGATTGCAAGCAGCTCGCGGTTCCCCACGTAGTAGTTGCGCTCCGGCGCGGACAGCCTGCGAGAAAAAAAGGCACAGGGGTGAGTCTTATTGTCCTTGGCGCAGCGCTGTGACAAAACCGCCCCTACCGCAATGTCGGAGGCATCCACCTCCACAACAAAGGGTAGGGACGGGTTCGGGTGCACCAGGATGGGTGCTGAGGTGAAGCGCTGTTTTAATGCCGTGAACGCGGTGTCCGCCCCTGGGGACCAAGAAAAGGAGCGTAGGCTAGTCTGGGTGAGGGCTGTCAACGGGGCCGCTAAGGCGCTAAACCCGCGAATTAACCTCCTATAAAAGTTTGCGAAACCCAAAAAGCGTTGTAATTGTTTGAGAGAGGAGGGTCGGGGCCAGTCCAACACCGCACTGACCTTTCCGGGATCCATGAGTAGATTCCCCTTGTCCACCACGAAGCCCAGAAAGGAGACAGTGTCCACATGGAACTCGCACTTCTCCACTTTAACAAAAAGTTTGTGATGGAGAAGGCGTTCGAGCACCTGTCGCACATGGATTCGGTGTTGGGCTAGGTCCTTGGAGAAAATTAGAATGTCGTCGAGGTAGACGAAGACTGAGTGGTCGAGGAGGTCTCGTAGGACATCATTAACGAGCGCTTGAAATACCGCTGGCGCGTTGGCAAGGCCGAACGGCATTACTAAGTACTCGTAATGTCCTCTGGGGGTGTTAAAAGCTGTTTTCCACTCGTCCCCCTCCCGGATCCTCACTAAGTTGTACGCGTTTCGTAAGTCCAGCTTAGTGAAGACCCGGGCCCCCTGCAAGGACTCAAAGGCCGTCGTCATCAACGGAAGGGGGTATCTGTTTTTCACCGTGACGTTGTTCAACCCCCTATAGTCGATGCACGGCCGTTGCCCCCCGTCCTTCTTGGCCACAAAGAAAAACCCTGCACCCGCCGGGGAGGTGGAAGGGCGAATGTGGCCCGCGGCGAGTGCGTCGTCGATGTACTCCTTCATGGCCAGGGTCTCAGGACCGGAGAGGGAGAACAATCTCCCCCGAGGGGGCGTGGTGCCGGGCAGGAGGTCGATGGCACAGTCGTAAGTCCTGTGGGGGGGTAGTTCCCTAGCCCGCTGCTTGCTAAAAACCTCCCCCAGATCCCAATAGACCTGGGGAACGCCCACTACGGCCGGAGTCACTGGAATGTTTGTAGACCCCGCCGCTAGCGTGGAAAAGGGTCTAGGGGCTGTAGCTAGGGAGTGGGAAGGGACTGGGAATGGGGTTGGGGTTCTGGGAGGGTTGGTAATTCGCCCCGTGGACCAGTTAATGTTATGGTTGTGCACCGCCAGCCAGGGGTGCCCCAGGACCAGAGGACAGTCGGGAGACTCAATAATAAAAAACTGGATGAGCTCCCACTGTTCTTGCTCCACCTGGATGCGAATAGGTGGTGTGCACTGGGTAACGAAGCCGGTCCCCAGAGGCCGGCCGTCCAGGGCGCGGACCGGTAATGGAACGGGAAGGTCCTTTAGAGCTAGTCCCCACTCGTGGGCTAAGCCCGTGTCCATCAGGTTCCCCGCCGCCCCCGAGTCCACCAACGCCCACACCCGTCGTATGCGGCGTCCCCCCTCTATCGTTACGCCCAAAAAAGTCAGGTGATCGCCCATTGCGGAAGGTGACTCGTGGCTCACCAATGCCCCTCCCGACATTAGCGAGCCCTCCCGTTTCCCGGCTTCTCCGGGCACGTAGCGACTAGGTGTCCAGCCCGCCCGCAATACAGACAGCGCCCCTCTCTCTGACGCCGCTGTCGCTCGGTCTGAGACAGGCGTGCCGCTCCTAACTGCATTGGCTCATCGTAGGTGGGTTCCTCCTCCATGAAGCCACTGGGTGGTTTTACACCCGGCGTTAGGTGGGAGGGCGCGCCCCTAGCCGAGCCTCTCTCGCGGTCCCGCTCCCGGCGTCTATTATCCACCCGCCGAGAGAGGTCGACTAAGTCGTCTAGCTGCTCAGGCAGCTCTCGGAAGGACAACTCGTCCTTCATGACCTCCGAGAGCCCCTGCGCATACAGGACGACCACAGCGCGCTCCTCCCACCCGGTCTCTCTGGCCAGGGTGCGGAACTCCACGGAATAGTCCGCCAACGTGCGATGACCCTGTCGACAGGCGGTGAGTCTCCTGCCTGCCTCGTAGGTAGAGAGTACCCGGGTGTGATCAAAGACCTTCCGCAGCTCTGCTATGAAGAGCTGGGAACTGGCACATATCGCCGTCCCCCTCTCCCACTCTGCCGTCGCCCAGGACAGGGCACGTCCCGTTAGCAGAGTGGTGATATAGGCCACCCGGGACTGCTCGGTGGGAAAGGAGGTCGGCTGTAGGTTGAAGACTAAGGTGCACTGTGTGATGAACTCTCGGCAGCCCTCTGGACGTCCGTCGTACCTCTCTGGAGGTGGAAGGCGAGGCTCACGAGGTGTAGGCGGAGGTGTAGGGACCAGTAGTGGAGGTGGGACTGCTGCGGCGTTGGCTGCGGCGGCGACCCGTTCCGCGTTGTCCTGGCGGTCCACCAGGCTTGAGACGGTGAGAGACAGCTGGCTGAGATGTTCACTCATCTCCCGGAGGAGACGTTCATGCTGGGTCAGCATGGCACCTTGGGTGTCCAGTACGGTGCGAAGGTGTAATACATCCGCTGGATCCATAGTGGTCAGTCGATCTGTTATGTTTCTCAGTAGGTTCTGTTATGTTTCTCAATAGGTTCTGGGTGTACACAATAATGTCGGATCCAGGTGCGGTGTAAGTAAAGAATGAGACGGAGATGTAATAAAATAAAGATTCTCTTTACTGAGACGTATGATTCATAGGTACAAACATAAACTCTTAGCCGGAATAACAAAAGGGGAGCAGTAGGGCTCAGCACGTAGGTAATAATAACTCAGGCACTGCGGTCAATAATAAAGTGCACGAAAACTAAAGATTGAGCAAAGGGCTCCAAAGGCGGTACGAGGTTGCAAACCAGCAAACAAAGTCAAAGTTCAAATTACGTTCCGGGTAACGGATACGTGAAGTGGTAATACATACACAGGGTTCTGAAGCATTCCATACGGGGTAACACAAGTGATCGACTGACAAGGGAACAAGGAAATGGGACACACCTATATACACTGACAAACACTCACAGGTGACAACAATCATTCGATAATTAGTCCAGGGCTGGAGCACTGTCGCTCTTCGACCAGTAGGGGCGATGGGGAGTCCTCTTCGCTGACCCCCCTTGTAACACAAAGGTCAACATTATCAATATACCAGAATGCCACAGGGGTACAAACACAGTCCTCATGTTTTTAATCAGGTCTTGAAGGAGGACTTAGACGGGTTAGAGCAGACGATAAGTAGTACTGCCATTCAGTACATGGATGACATACTCCTTTGTGCCCCAGATGAAGAAACATGTCACAGGGATTCCGTTAAACTGTTAAAGGTTTCGGCGGAGAAGGGACACAAGGTGTCTAAAAAGAAGCTACAGTATTGTCAGGAAAAGGTAACTTACTTAGGACAATCTATTACACAGGGACATCGCAGTGTCACTAATGTACATTTGGAAGCTATTCAGAAGGCTCCAAAACCACGAACGGTTAGGGAAATGATGATGTTTTTGGGCATTACTGGGTATAGTTCAGCATGGGTGGAGGATTACACTAGACTGGTCGCTCCATTGAGGGGGATGATTAAGGAAACAGGTAGTGATAACCTCCAATGTTGCATCACTTGGACAAGGGAAGCTGATTTGGCGTTTGAGACAATTAAACACAAATTGCAAGAAGCGCCAGCTTTAGCGCTTCCAGATTATTCCAAAGAATTTGGATTGTATGTTTCTTCTTCAGCCGAAGGGAAGTATGCCTGCGCTGTTCTTACGCAACCAACAGGCATTGGACCTAGTCCACAGCCCATAGCCTATTATTCTGTCGCATATTCAGAGGTAGAAATGGGTTTCGCGCCATGCTACAGAGCAATGGCCGGGGCATATCTTATGTACGAGAAGGCAACAACCTTAACAATGGGGTACCCAATTACCATTCTCTGCCACCACAGTCTAAGGAATCTCTTGAATCAAGGCAAGTACACTTTGACGATGCCTAGGATTAGGGATTACTACAGGATGTTGGAAAGGGAAGATGTAACATTACTAAGATGTAACACACTTAACCCAGCTGAGACCTTGCCAACCCCAGAAGATGGGGAGCCACACGATTGTGTGAAGGAAGCCACAAGGTACTCCAAGCTTAGAGCAGATCTACTAGCTTTGCCTTTAAAGGAAGCTGACGTTGAGTATTGGACTGATGGATCTTGTTACCGGGTAGGAGGAAATTTACGTGCTGGGTATGCCATAGTCCGATCCCAAAATTCAGAGTTCATTGTGGAACAAGCCGAGGCTGTTCCTCAGCCTTGTTCAGCTCAGTTGGCTGAGTTGATTGCCCTCACAGAAGCATGCAACTTGGGAACCGGACGAAGAGTGACAGTGTACACCGACTCTGCCTACGCCCATAATGTGTGTCATTTACATGGAGCTGTATGGAAGGGACGGGGTTTTAAGAAAACTGATGGTTCGCCTATTCAGCACCACGCCCAAATCATGAAGCTGTTACAAGCCATGATGAAACCAACGGAATTAGCCATAGTGAAGTGTGCCGCACACAGATCTGACTCATCACATGTCACACAAGGTAACAGGGCTGCAGATGATGCAGCCAAAGCCATTACAGGAGCAGACAAAGCAGGTAAAGTTCTGCTGATCACACATGAAGTACAGTTACAGGGCATGGTCACGCTTGAGGATTTGTTGATGTTACAGAGTGGGGCAAATGCGCTAGACAAAAACCTATGGTTAACAAGGGGGGCTAGTCAGGATGACACAGGTCTATGGAGAAATCATGAGGGACTGGTTGTGGCACCCCCAGATTTAGTAGGCATGCTGATACAGGAAGCCCATGGATTAGCACATGTGGCCAGGGGGGAGGTAAGACGCAAAATCACCAAGGAATATGGTTTTTGGGCTCCATATTTGCTGGAACAAATAGACCATATCCTTGGCCAATGTGTGGTCTGTTTGAAAAACAATATCAGACCTGGAATACCAGTGGGAACTGGGCATATCCCTACCCCAAACGGGCCAATGAAACATTTGGTGATTGACTATGTGGACATGATTCGTCCTGTTGCAGGATACAGGTACATGTTAGTTGTAGTGGACAGGTTCAGCAGATGGGTAGAAGCTTGCCCCACTCGAAGAAAGGATGCTCAGTCTGTAGCAAAGTTCCTATGCAGGGAATTCATACCTAGGTTTGGAATTCCAGATAGGATAGCGTCAGACAATGGAAAGGAATTTGTGGATAAGACGGTAAAGCTTATACTACAAAAGTTGAGGATCAAGCAGAGATTTGGGTGTATTTACTCACCTCAAAGCCAGGGGATGGTAGAGAGGATGAACGGGGTCCTTAAGAACCGTCTTTCTAAGGTCTGTCAGCATACAGATCTTAATTGGGTGGAAGGACTCCCTCTTGCATTGATGGCCTGTCGTTCCAGTGAGATTCGAGGGCTGCACTTGACTCCCCATGAACTGGCTATGGGGAGAGTAATGACAGCTCCCTGTGCACGAACCAGTGGGAAAGGGCCAAGTTTGGCTCTCCTGGAGAGTGACATGAAAGCCTATGTACAGTACATGACTAACCGGCAAAAGAGTATCTCTTCTTATGTGATCCACAAACAGGAACGTGAAGAGGAGGTGAACGCACAGGAGAGGAAGGACGCGTTGCAACCGGGTGACAAAGTATACGTGAAGGTATACCGACGAAAGTGGCATGAGGCTCGACGGGAAGGACCGTACGAGGTCGTTCGGTGCACTGGGACTGCCATTCAAATCAAGGGGTCCCCCACTTGGTATCACGTTCATCACTGCATCAAGGCACCCAATGAGGAAGATGAGGGAGAACCTCAGCAGGATGGTGAGGAAACCCCTGGGGACGAGGATGTCCACAGCTTGGACATCCGGGCTGACGAGGATGTTGGTGAGTATCTGCGTCATGATGCAGATGATGTCGGGGGCCTCGTCCCAGACCCTGTCCAGCCCAGAGATGAGTGGGCCGATGGAGATCGTGAAGGATCCAGTGACTGCGACACCCCTCTTGGGGATTCTACCAAGCCTGGTGTTGCCCCTGTTGTCACCCCTTCCGACCCAGACAATGCTGCAGACGGAGATGTCAACAACCCGGGCGGCTGCCCGGACCAAGGTACCATTGAGAGACACAGACCTGTCAGTGATACACCCCAACCAGACAGACCCCGTGATAAACCAAGACCAATTAGGAAAAAACTCAAGCCATGCCGTTTCAGAGACTAGTATACCTCTTTTTGTTCCTACCCCATTGACTTCTTTGGACAATGTTACATCTCACTCACACACTGTTATGCCTGGACGTGAGAGAAGAATGGTCTCATCAAGTAGATATTTTACTTGCCCACATTCACGTTGTACTGTTGATGATTGTTTGCTCTATACTGCCGAATATGACGAGTGGTATTTACTGGATGCTAAATATGTTAAACTTAAGCCTCGCACGCTTGAAACTTATGTGACATTAACTAATGTTGACAAGGTGTTGAACCCGTATTGGTGTGTTAGACGTAATATCGGTGATCAGGTGTCTAATAAGTCCAACAATTTCAAGGACCTAGTTTGTAGGTCCTCTCCTGACTTTCCATTTTTTTGGAAAGACCAGCTGATGTGTGAGGAATTTGTGCATGAATATGTTCAAGTTGTGTTACCGAAGAAGGTTAAAAAAGTTGCTGTGATTGCTTCTACGAAGGCGCCTGTAGTCGCTACTGAAGATTATTTGTTGTTTGATTCTAATCAACTGGGGACACGGTCCCACCCTAATTCTGCCACTAGTATCATGAAAGACTTTGCTTCAAAAATGAATTATTCTGATTGCTGGATTTGTCAACAGGTCCCTGTAAGTACGTCTGCTCCTATGTTTTTCCCCATACCATTGACCAAAGCAGAATGGTTTCATTATAATTGGCAGGGTTTAGCCCATTTTGTTTTACAGGGGAAGGACCAGAGCTCTTCTTGTCAGCCCAGCACAATTCTGGTTCCTTTAAATTCTTCCTATGCAGGTGTCGATGTTGGTGTGTTGGAACGTCTGACAGCAGAAGTTAACGAACACCATAGGCCTAGCGGTTTTGGGAGGGTTATTATTGATAGGCTTACACATTTGTCACAACCAACAGGTCCGAAGATGATGCATATTATCCAAGCTATGTTCGTTCAATTGAATGGTACTGCATTGAGTCCTCATCTGTCATGTTCTGGGATTGTGACTTCTACACAGTGGAGAGCTTCAGTTGTTATTTCTGGATTGAAATGTAAAGTTGTTGATTGTGCTATGGTGCCTCAAATGAAATTACATGATACCAATACTACCAGACGGCAGAAAGGCACCACGCAGCTTAAAGTCATGCCTCTCGTGAATGTTACAACCTGTATTGACATTCAATCTCCGCTCAAGGGCAGCGCGATTCGTCAGCTAGGGGACGCGTCTTGTATAGGCCCTAGTTATGTTTTCTCGTATCCTGGTAAGGAGCTTCAACTCCCGGAGGGTGTGTTTCTTGTGTGTAATAATGATGCATTCTCTAAGCTTCCTGCTTTGAGTGAGGGTATTTGTTATTTGGCTCATCTGATACCTTTGATTAGGAAAGTTACTCGGAAGGAGATGTCTGTACTTCACAAACAAGCAACCCATCGTAGTCGTAGGGAGTTATCTACTGCTCCGGAGTTTTTTGGCCTAATATTCCCAAGTTATGGTGTCTACAACTCTCAGACTGAATTAAGTGCCCTGTCATCCGTTCTTGAAAAACACATTAATGCTTCGGATACTGTGATATCTACCCTGGCTACTGAATTGACTGAAACTAAGAATGTTGCTCTCCAAAATAGAATGGCTTTGGACATTATTTTGGCCAGTCAGGGTGGTACTTGTGCATTGATAGGCGGTGAATGCTGCAGTTATATTTCGGATTCTGGTAAAGCTCTGTATGATTTTCATGAATCTAACAAGAAGGGTGTAGAGGATTTACATAAAGAACACGGTTGGAATGTATTAGATTTCTCTTCGCTATTATTTTTGTTGTCATTATCATCTGTATTATGTTACTTGGTATTTTGATCAAATGTTGTGGAAAGTGTATTTCTGATGTTCCTGTTAATGCTTTAATGTTGACCAACATAGCTGATGAGCAAAGGCTGGATTCTGTTTTGCTTTCTGATTTTGTTTCCTCTTTTGATGATTTGTTTATTAAGTGATGTTTTGTGATTGTTTGCTTCGGTTACTGTTTGTTTCTTTCTATACCATGTGATTGATGTCGGTTGAGGAGTGATGTAATGGTTACGCGAAGCTAGGAGAGAGGTTCTGTTCCTGGCGCAACGAAAATGGAAGCTCCTGACTATGAAAGTGTTATCAATCTGAGACAGCGGTAAAGGCTGTTCTCCAACTGGGGTCACGTGCTAGTAACCTCTGACCCTGACGATTCAAGGACAAAGAAAACATCGGTCGTTGGAGGTTTCTGTATTGATTTGTGCATGATGAACTGTGTTTAGTTTAATTGTGATTGTTATTTTCAAGATTCTTTTTATTATTGATTGTTTTCTAATTTTTTTGTGTGTATGATATATTTGATTGCTAATACTGGTCCTGAGTTGGTCTGTGTTATTGTGCTTCTTGTGTTGTGTGTTGATATAGTTTTTCTGTCTGTAGTGTTTATTTTATTTTTATTCTTATTTTTTTAGGTTTCTTAGCTGCAGTATGTGGGGTTTGTGTTTTTGTTTTGTTTTATGTGATCGTTTAGTTTCGAAACACCCTCTGGGTGTTCCGAGGGGGGAATATGTGGTGTATTTTCATACATACCATGAATTACATTAGAGCCCAAGGGGGGTTTTATGGCAGCCAGATGACTCAAGGCGCCCATGGGGGTTGGGACCGATTGTAAGCACCCACACACACACACACATACTCTGAGTCTCTCCCCTCCTGACTAAGTTTAAGTTACTTGAAACACACACATACCATGAATTTGTATAAGGCTTTGTAACATTTACATTTACATTTTTGGCATTTGGCAGACGCCTTGTTCCAAAGGCAACTTTCTTGTAATACTTGCAATACTTGACTGACCGCTCCTTTTGAGCTTTTTGGGCCTACAGACATGCTCTCTGAAACAAGGGGGTTTTACGACAGACCACATGGTCAAACACACACACACACACAGACACGCACACGCACGCGCACACACACACACACACACAGAGGTTGAGGAACGATCGATCAGCTCCTTATTAGGGCAAAGGCTGAGGAGGAAGGGTCATCATTGGCCAAGAACTATGAAACAAGCATTGACCAAATACTGTGTTGTGGTTGGCTCAAATGTGAGATGAAACAGGTATAAAGTCCTGAGAGAAAGCCAGGTTCAGTCTCTTTTGTTCCTGACCCACTCAGATGACCAGATGCTGTGATGACCTGTTTGCTGTCGTTTTTGAATAAACAGTCTTAAACTTTGCTCAAGACTTTTCCTCATTTTTGACAATCATCAGACGAAGAAATTATATCCAACACTAGGAAGTAGGTTACTAGGGAAGGTACACGCGTACCTACTCTCCTCGTCCCGATTGGTCAGCTGTCAGAAAGGCGCTTGACATCACACAGCGCCTTTCTGAAAAGTTAAATAAATGTAACTGAAAAAGGCGGCGGCAGCTGCGCTTTTTTCACGCTTTTTAAAAGGCGGCCGCTTTTTTCCTTTTCCCATAGGGTTGTATGTAAAAAGGCGCTGAAGGCCACGCTTTTTTCTAAAAAAAGAAGTCAAGTGTGAACACGGCCTTAACCAGCTATTGTTCCCACCCATTACCTCTGTGAAAAAGGTCAGTGAAGACTTTGAGGCTGGATATCTCAGCTCAGTGATTTGGAGGGTATCAACATTCAAATATCCATGACTTCTACAACTCAGATTTCAATGTATGACATATAATTTGAAAGCTTACAATGTACCCTTTCATAATCTGGAAACAACTGAAAAATGATGTTGCCAGACTTGCAGACTTTTTAACCAGACCCAGTCACAATTGTGTGATCCAGGTTCAAATGCATCTGGCAGATTTTGAGTAGTATAGGCGAAATCAGTCAACTCACTTTTATCCACAGCGACCTGCAGTACAGTCAGTGCATACTATGGTCCTACAGTCTTAGCGTGGCTAGCATCATTTTAAAATGTTTTGGCATTTAGCAGATGCCTTTATCCAAAACGACTTGCAGCAAATACATTTGTCTAAGTAAGTAAGTGAATCATCAATCCATCAGTCATCAAGAAAAGTCATCTCTACTCGGGCTAGGGGCCATTAGCAATCATAATGCTAGAAGAAGGAAGAATTATATTTATTTTGCCTTTTTAATATACAGTAGAGAAACTGAACAGGGGGGTAGAGGGGATGAAGAGGTTTCAAGAGGGACAGTTAAGGTGTAGCCTGAAGAGATGGGTCTTTAGGAGGGACAGTTAAGGTGTAGCCTGAAGAGATGAGGTCTTCAGTCTATGGCAGAAGACAGGGAGTGACTCTGTAGTCCTAACAGTGGTGGGAAGCTTGTTTCCACCAGCGGGGTGCCAGGACGGTGAATAGTCGTGACCGGGTAGCGTGACCATGTTCGGTGCTCACTGTGCCCACTGAGTCACACAACTAACACCAGCGAGAGGAGACCAATGAAGAGTCCTGGACAAACATGTTTTATTCAAAGAGTTTCCTTTTTTTATTTTTTTTATTACAGCCAATAAGCCTGAAGTTACAGACAAAAATATGAACCATGACTAAACAACAGCACATAAAGACTAGCTTCCCCTTGCCTAGGATGTGTTCTCAGGCCCCGGTCCGTGTGTCTGGACGGCCACCACGTCCACACGTCTGCCCCCTGGGGCTGACATCCCAATAAGCTGCATCTAACACTGAACACGCGCCTCCTCTCTGCTCCTCCATCCTGTCTTTAACATCTCTAGAACAACCAAACATGGGTCAGAGCAGAGGTCATCAGAAAAAACAGAGCTCTTTCTCTGTGGCCTCTGGACCTCAGTGGTGTTCCGTCCGCATAGGCAGAACTCACAAGCATTTACACAAAGAAAGCACGTCACATAGAGGAGAAGAAAAAAATCAAAACAAGATATACTACTACTACTACTACTACTACTACTACTACTACTACTACTACTACTACTACTACTACTACTACTACTACTACTACTACTACTACTACTACTACTACTGAAATTCATCTAATACTTCTAAACTACGTTAAATGTTTACGGTTGAAAGTCGTAGTAAACATGGAATGAAGATGATTGTTTTTAGCCTTCAAAAAGCAATGCAAGTAAACAATAAATACAAACAGTGTGCTTTATCCATATAGACATATGTACATAGGTCTTTGGCTTATGATTAAGAGTCGCTACAAAATAAAATCAGCCGTCAATCAGTGCACAATACAAACAACTCATCAAGCCCAGGTCACATGGTATGGCATATGAATACAGTGCTTTTTTCTTCTTCTTTTCTTTCACATCTGAGATTGACTTCTATATAGATATATATTGTTCTATATATAGGATGTATAATGTTCTATATCAGGGGTCCCCAAACTTTTTTCTGTGAGGGCCACATCATTTTTCCTTTCTGTGATGGGGGGCCTGGGTCGGTCTCTAACATAAAATAATATGGAACGGAGTGAAATGAAGGCGGTTGCGCAAAGCAATTGCGCGCAGGAGAGCACTGGTGGATGCAAACAAAGTCTAAACAGTTGAATTTGGATGGAATTTATACCTATAGTGATATGTCAATGAAATATAATCAGTTTTACAGTCTGATACTTGAGGGAGGACCCTCATCATACACGGGGGGACCCATGAAGCAGGGCTGTCTGGGGGTCCTTAAACGAGCATCAAACACTTAATTTCTTGCATTCTGGTGAATTTAGATGCAATTTGTGCCCTTTCGCCATACATTTATGGTGGAAATGTCATTATTTATGTAAAGGAAAACACAATATTCAGGCACCAGATGACCATTCAAAATGTAATGTAATATAATGCAATATAAGGCTCTCAGGCATTCTGTACTTTCAATTATGTATTCTCCTTGAGCAGTCAACATCAACTATCAGCTATTTCGCTAGCAAACACGAAAGCTAACTTATTTGCGAAACAGCGCCCCCGCCACCACGTCGGCGCAATGCCGCAATTGCAGTTAGAAATGTTGTTGTTCAAAGGGCCGGTCCAAGTGTGGGGGTGGGCCGTGTTCGGCCCGCGGGCCGTAGTTTGGGGACCCCTGTTCTATATATAGACATATATTGCTTGTTGACAATAATGCTGATAAGATAGAAAGAAAGAAAAAAAACATTTTTGCATGCAACACCTTGGTGCATAGTGTTACTCTTTTACAATGGCTGCACATGAAATAACAGAATTCTCAAAACACATGTAAGCAGATGTGGCCGAGGGGCCAACACCAGATTCTGTGGCACTGAACACAGGAGAGAAATAATGGAGACAATTTACAATTTACCACTCACATCTCAACTCCCTGTACACTGAAAACATCAATTAGCCAACCTCAGGCAGTCTATGGTGGGGGCACGGGCGATCGAGGGCCTCAGGCAAGTCCCTACAGGGCCTAGTTGGCCCTCGTAATGCCCTCCTCTCTCCCTACAGGGCATAGCTGGCCCCCGTAAAGCCCTCCTCTCTCCCATCTTCCTCATGGTGGTGTGACAGTGGTTGTTATGATGGTTGTTGTTGTGGTTGCCACGCTACCGTAGCTTCCTGGTTAAGACGTCTCAATGAACTCCAGAGCCAAGTCGTAACAGAAGCGGTACTGCTCCTGTTCACATGAAAAACCCCAAGTCAACCACTAGTGTTAAACGTAACCATGTTTGAACCACTAGTGTTAAACGTGACCGTGATTGAACCACATACGCACGTGTATGTACAGTATGTGTGTAACAGTGAGTGTGTGTATGTATCTGTCTGGGTGTGTGTGTGTGTGTGCTTGTATCTGTTTGTGTATGTGTGCGCATGTATGTGTGTGTGCACATGCCAGCGTGTGTGTGTGCATGCAAGCGTGTGTGTGTATGTGCATGCTAGCGCACGTCTATGTGTGTGCACATGCCAGCATGTGTTTGTGTGTGTATATGTGTGTCTGTGTGTGTATGTGCATGTTAGAGTGTGTGTGTGTGTGTGTGTGTGTGTGTGTGTGTGTGTGTGTGAGATGGTGACTCACAGGGCTGTCTACCATGTTAGGTTTGCTGTTCCTCAGACTCTTGACGGCGTGGAACACATCCACCACACTCTGTCGTTTGATCATCTCACACACGATGCTGATGGCACAGAACATCCCACTACGGCCACCCCCGTTCCTGAAACACACAACCACAACATTAGACCCCTCCATTCCTGAAACACAACCACAATATTAGACCCCCCCCCATTCCTGAAACACCACCACAATATTAGACCCCCACCCCCGTTCCTGAAACACACAACCACAACATTAAACCCCACCCATTCCAGCATTAGACACCCACTCCCCTCCACAGAATTAGCCCCATACCACAAGAATAACAATATAATAACTTGACAAATATCCTACTTTGCCATTCCTGTTTAAGAGAGAAGATAAATAAAGAGGCTTTTCCTGCGACTGTTCCAATTATAGAGTGTCTTCTCCACTCCAAAGGTGTGTGTCTGTGTGTCTGTGTGTGTGTGTTTGGGGGGAGCAGGGTGGGGGGGTGGGGTGATGTTCTCCAACTGCCAGACAGATGACAGGTGGGTGTGTGGTGGTGAATGCCAAGAGATGATAGAAGACGCACATGTACATATTTGTGAGTGTGTGATTGTGTGTGAGTGACTGTGTGATTGTGTGTGTGTGTGTGTGTGTGTGTGTGTGTGATTGTGTGTGTATGTGTGTGAGTGATTGTGTGTGTGTGTAAGTGATTGTGTGTGATTGTGTGTGTGTGTGTGTGTGTGTGTGTGTGTGTGTGTGATTGTGTGTGAGTGATTGTGTGTGAGTGATTGAGTGTGTGTGAGTGATTGAGTGTGTGTGTGTGTGTGTGTGTGTGAGAACACTCACAGGCAGTGTATGATGGTGCGTCCCTCTCCCTCCTCACACTCCTGCTGCCACTTGTCCACCTGCAGGATGAGTTTGAGGAAGGAGCGCTTGGAGGCGGGGACTTCTCTGTGTCCGGCCCAGCCCAGGTACTGGAACTGTCTGACCATCAGGTAGCCCTCCTGAGGCTGCGCACAACAACAACAACAAACATCAGCAATGCTACGCTAGCTAGCTGTCAACACCTGAACAAACATCAACAATGCTACCCTGGTGGAAAACTAGCTCCTTCATTAACCTCGCCAGTGCATGATCACACAGACATTAGCGATGCTAAGCTAGTTTAAAATACTGGGTACGAGGGTTGCCAACTTTTGCGCTGCCAAATACAAGACAAAAGATGGCGTGCCACTGCATGGGACGGGGGTATGTTCATCCAGACTTCCCGGCTAATACGGGACAGTTGGCAACCCAACACATAACCCACGCTCATGTTAGCAATGCTACGCTAGGTTGAAAATGCTCGGTACTCACTCTGGTGAGGTTGCATATCCTGAAGAGACGGGTGATGACATCACAGTCCATGGAGCAGGACATGCACTCCACCTGGACAGGGCCGTAGCGTAGCAACCCTTCCTCTGGCCAGTACTGAGGACAGCCCTGCACACACACACACACACACACACACACACACACACATAAACACACACACTGGTTAATACTGTAACACACACAACCCTTTAACTTATCTCTTAGCTAGGGTTCTGATTTTGGGTTAGGGGGGGGGGGGTCATGGTTAGGGGGGTCAGGGGTCAGGGGTCGTAGTCAGGTCAAGGTGCTAGTTACCTGTGCCAGGTCGATCTCGTTGAGCATGACCAGGGAGGTGCAGCCGTAGTCGTAAACCAGCCGCCAGAAGTCCTTCACCGTGTTGGGCAGAGGGTGCTGCGTCACGATGAACGCTGCTGGCTGCCTGTAGCTCTGTACAGCAGGATGAGGAGGAGGAGGAGGAGATGGGGAAGGAGGAGGAGGAGGAGGAGGAGGAGGTGGAGGAGGAGGAGAAGGAGGAGAAATATGGATCCTCTGACATCATCACATCCTCTTGCAGACACAGACGGACAAGTATGTTACCCTGGTTACCGCTAGGTGAGGGTCTTATGATCTGGGTGGAGTCGTCATGACCATGCAGAGATGAGAGTATCATGTACTTTCATGTGTGTGTGTGTGTGTGTGTGTGTTCTATCACCACAACAACCATATTGTTGTTGTTGTTTAGCATGCGTTTGCATAGCAACCTTATAAATACACACATGAGGTCAGCTGACGTACCACTTAATAAGCCATGAAACAAATCCAGTATAATAGAAGCAGTAATTACCTGGTATTCTTCTGACGGCTTGGTTAGAAAAAGTCCAAGAGTTTGTGAGGTTACCCTCCAGATAACAAGCTCATCACCTGACAAAACTGTCTCTGGTCTGCGCTCCTGAAACACCACCCCCCCTCATCTCTACACTCTAACAATGCTGTAATAACACTAACAAGTGTAATAATGTTGTAATAACATTGTAACAACTATTAGTGTAGTAATAGTGCTGTAATAACTAATAATGTTGTAAGTAATGCTGTAATAATGGTAGTAAAAGGCCTGTCTGACAAGCTCAACTGCGTGATGATGCACAGTGTCGTATAGTAAAGCACCACACTACTGTTTTACACTACTGGAGTAATATTATAATATAGTATAACACAGTAGCACTTACCTTAACACTAGCACTTACCTTAACACTAGCATTACCTTAACACTAGCATTACCGTAACACTAGCATTTGGAGACGTACTATGGGACTTTTTAAATTTGTTGACCCTAACCCTGTTGTAACTAGGGTTGGGTACCGTTTAGGTTTTATCCGGTACCGGTACCTAACCGATACTTTAAAAACGGTACCGGTACCAAAACGGTACTTAATTCGGTACTTTAGATTTTTTAAAATGACATATATATATATATATATATATATAATAATAACACGGTCGACAACATTAAACAGCTTTTCACTTTTTTATTGCTGAGGCACAATATATATTAGTTAAATATACACTCAAATTAAAATAAATGAAAATAAAACTCCTGAGCCTTGGGGTGCCTATCGTTCTAAACCCTATCGTTCTAAACTCGCTCTGAGAGCCTCGCAGCGCACACTGGGCCCGACGTCATAAGGGGAGCAAGTCATTTGATTGGACAGATGCATTCCACGAGTGGTGATCAGAATTCCAGAACGAGTTTACGGAACGCACCCATAAGTCGAGCGTCGGGTTATGCCAACCCGCTAGCGGAAGTTGCTATTAGCAACCTTCTCGTTATCCTTCCGTACTCGCTGCTTTCACTGAGTGGAAATTTAACAGGCGATGTGACGTCACGAGTCACCAGTTGACACCGGAGCGAGATAGAAAAGTACCGAAATGAGGCACCGAAATCTCCTTTGCGATTCGGTACGGGTACATACCGAATGTAAAGTAACCGGTACCTACCGGTACCGATTTTCGGTACCCAACCCTAGTTGTAACCCTAACCCTGTTGTAACCCTAACCCTGTTGTAACCCTAACCCTATTGTAACCCTAACCCTGTTGTAACCCTAACCCTGTTGTAACCCTAACCCTGTTGTAACCCTAACCCTATTGTAACCCTAACCCTGTTGTAACCCTAACCCTGTTGTAACCCTAACCCTGTTGTAACCCTAACCCTATTGTAACCCTAACCCTATTGTAACCCTAACCCTATTGTAACCCTAACCCTATTGTAACCCTAACCCTGTTGTAACCCTAACCCTGTTGTAACCCTAACCCTGTTGTAACCCTAACCCTATTGTAACCCTAACCCTATTGTAACCCTAACCCTGTTGTAACCCTAACCCTGTTGTAACCCTAACCCTGTTGTAACCCTAACCCTATTGTAACCCTAACCCTAACCCTATTGTAGTAGTTTAAATTCTTTAATGTCAAATTATTGGGCGGCCATTTTGTAGAATGATCCTGTAGTCTGATGATCAGGAGCAAGGCTTAATAATAATAATAATTTTGCCATTTAGCAGACGCTTTTAATCCAAAGCGACTTACAATTACGAATTACAGGGACATTCCCCCTGGAGTAACTGAGGGCTAAGTGCCTTACTCAAGGGCACACTAGGGCCCAATCCCAATTCACCCCTAGCCCTTCGTTTTCACCCCTATGGCTCGATTTGCGCGTTCACGTTTAGGGCGAGGGCTGTCTCAATTCATATTTCATCGAGGGCTAGGGGTAAGGGGGAGGGCTAACTATTACTTCGTTTCGAGCGATTCCAGGACCACACTAGCTTCGAAGGGCTAACGGTATGCTACCCCTTGATACCAGGATGCATTGCGAATCATCTACAAATATAAAATCCTCAATTTTGGCCGCCATTGGCTACAATCTGTAATTTGGCTCTACAAGTGTTAATGTCATTTTATGAAGTTTTTATATGTTTTCAGGCGAGAAAGTAACCATATATATTCACAAAATGTGTCCAGTTTATCAAAATAACCCGTTTATCCTATACTACGGAGGATGTTATCATAGTGTTGTTAGCATAGTGTTCGCGAATGCTATGCTATGTTGTGATATCATGTACTAGTTTTCACTGAATAAATCGCGATTTCTTTCAAAGAAGGTAGCAGGTGTTTATGTCCATGTCAAGGAGAAGGTACGTTATGACAGTAGTGTGTTTAGGACATAAGTTAAGGATATCAGTGTTGTACTTTAGCCTGTGGAGACGCGATAGCATTAGCTCCACACGGATTTAACATTAACAGTAGTCATAGACACTTGTAGTAGTAGTTGTTGTATAACAAGGTGAATAGTGAGTTAACATGTTTATTAGTTGTATCCCTTCCTTGTTGTAAAACGTGTTGTTGTTGAACATGTCTGTGACTGAAATAGACTAGATACTACGGAGGATGTTATCATAGTGTTTGCGATGCTAACGGCCGCCATCTTTGCTATCTCCTCCGGTCACAGATGTGAGAATTCGCCGGCAACACAACGCGTCACCCGTACCGCGTCTAAACCACTGTTGATGACGTAGGCGCCGTGAAGGGCTGTCCCAATTCATAGGGCTTAGATTTCAAGGGGTAGGGCTTGTGACGTATTCGAAGGCCTTGCCTTCGAATCGAGTGACACTCGAAAACGAGCCATAGGGGTAGAAAAGGGAATTGGGATTGGCCCTAGTAGTGGTGTGGTTTCAGGCGGGATTTTGAACTCACAACCTTACGATCACAAGTCCAACTCACTATCCACTATCATACTCATCAGCTTCACTGCTTGTCTTGCAATTGAATGGTTGAATGGTTGCATGGTTGAATGGTTGAATGGTTGAATGGTTGAATGGTTGCATGGTTGAGTGGTTGACTGGTTGAATGGTTGAATGGTTGAATGGTTGAATGGTTGCATGGTTGACTGGTTGAATGGTTACCTGGTTGAATGGTTGAATGGTTGACTGGTTGAATGGTTGAATGGTTGAATGGTTGAATGGTTGCATGGTTGAATGGTTGAATGGTTGAATGGTTGCATGTTTGAATGGTTGAATGGTTGCATGGTT
The DNA here is from genome assembly GCF_963989245.1 of Nansenia antarctica. Classification (NCBI taxonomy): domain Eukaryota; kingdom Metazoa; phylum Chordata; class Actinopteri; order Argentiniformes; family Microstomatidae; genus Nansenia; species Nansenia antarctica. The sequence continues at coordinate 23,773,472 of NC_137676.1, read as the reverse complement.
GAATGGTTGACTGGTTGAATGGTTGCATGGTTGAATGGTTGAATGGTTGACTGGTTGAATGGTTGCATGGTTGAATGGTTGAATGGTTGAATGGTTGAATGGTTGCCAATGTAAAGACCTGCAGGTCACACCTGAGTGAAGCTGTTTCTGACCGTTCCTCTACTGAGCACAGAAATCTACACCTGGATTTGTCTCTAGCCTTCTGTCTCTATTGTACATACACATAACATTATAATAATAATATATAAGCATATATTATATTATATAATAATATAATAAGCATAATACCAGTGCATTTGGTAAAGCTGAGTGTGTGTGTGCGTGTGTGTGTGTGTGCATATGCGTGTCTGTGTCTGTGTGTGTGTGTATGTACAGTGTGTATCTGTATACTGTGTGTGTGTGTGTGTGTGAGTGTGTGTGTTATGTATGTGTGTGTGTGTGTGCATATGCGTGTAGTGTCTGTGTGTGTGTGTGTGTGTGTGTGTGTGTGTGTGTGTACAGTGTGTATCTGTATTCTGTGTGTGTGTGTGTGTGTGTGTGTGTGTGTGTGTGTGTGTGTGTGTGTGTGGGTGTGTGTGTGTGTGAGAGAGACACAGTGGGAGACACGTACATCCATGAGGGCGGCGTTGACGTAGTTGCTGCTCTCCCCGTCGATGGTGATGAGGAAGGGGAGGCAGCGGTCGGGGGGCAGCATGTCCATGAAGCGGTTCTTCTCGTGGTTCCTGGGGAGCAGCGCGATGCTGCAGTCCTCCGGCTGGGGCTGGGGGGTCACCGAATTCAGGGTCTAGAGAGGGGGGGGGGGTGTCAGTCTGGAGTAGAGTAGGGGTGCTGGGGGGAGTGGAGAGGAGAGGACAGACAGAGAGGAGGAGAGACAGAGAGGAGGAGAGACAGAGGAGAGGAGAGACAGAGGAGAGGAGAGACAGAGAGGAGGAGAGACAGAGGAGAGGAGAGACAGAGAGGAGAGACAGAGGAGAGGAGAGACAGTGGAGAGGAGGGACAGAGGAGAGGAGAGACAGAGGAGAGGAGAGGAGAGGAGCGGAGAGACAGAGAGGAGGAGAGGAGAGGAGAGACAGAGAGGAGAGGAGAGACAGAGAGGAGGAGAGACAGAGGAGAGGAGAGACAGAGGAGAGGAGAGACAGAGGAGAGGAGAGACAGAGAGGAGGAGGCAGAGAGGAGGAGAGAGAGAGGAGAGGAGGAGAGACAGAGAGGAGGAGAGACAGAGAAGAGGAGAGACAGAGGAGAGGAGAGACAGAGAGGAGGAGAGACAGAGAGGAGGAGAGACAGAGGAGAGGAGAGACAGAGAGGAGGAGAGACAGAGAGGAGGAGAGACAGAGAAGAGGAGAGACAGAGGAGACAGAGAGGAGGCAGAGAGGAGGAGAGAGAGAGGAGAGGAGGAGAGGAGAGGAGGGACAGAGGGGAGAGACAGAGGAGAGGTAGAGACAAAGGAGGGGAGAGGAGAGACAGAGGAAAGGAGAGGAGAGACAGATGAGAGGTAGAGGAGAGGTAGAGAAGAGGAGAGGAGAGTAGAGGAGAGGAGAGACAGAGAAGAGGAGGAGTCATACCTGGAACTCGTCCTTGAGGTGAGAGGAGTTGCTCTGGGAGTCGATCCTGATCATGTCGTAGTAGGCGGCCTTGAACTCGCAGGCGGGGATGGCTGTCTCCCCACACAGACACGCCTCCAGGATGGCGTCATGGATGAAGATGTACTGCTCCTGAGACACACACACACACACACACACACGCACGCACAGACACACACACACACACGCACATACACACACATGCACACACACACATACACGCACGCACAGACACAGACACAGACTTCAGCACTGGGAGACACTCTTGTACACACACGCATGCAAACACACACACACACACACACACACACACACACACACACGCACGCATGCATGGGCAGACACACACACGCGGATGGTAGATGGCGTTAGTCAGAGGTGTGTGGGGGTGGGGGGGTAGTCACCTCGGTCTGTACCATGTTGATGCGGCGGGAGCGCAGCGCCTTGACGCAGTTGTAGATGTCGACCACGCCCTCCCGCTCTGCCATGTCCAGCATGATGTCTATCACCATGTAGCAGCCCGTACGCCCCGCACCCGCACTGAGGACAGACACACAGACAGGTGAGGACAGACAGACAGGAGAGACGGACAGGTGAGTACAGACAGACAGGTGAGTATAGACAGACAGACAGGAGAGACAGACAGGTGAGTATAGACAGACAGACAGACAGGTGAGTATAGACAGACAGACGGACACACAGGAGAGACAGACAGGTGAGTATAGACAGACAGACATACGGACAGACAGGAGAAACAGACAGACAGGAGAGACAGACAGGTGAGTATAGACAGACAGGTGAGTATAGACAGACAGACAGACAGGTGAGTATAGACAGACAGACGGACACACAGGAGAGACAGACAGGTGAGTATAGACAGACAGACATACGGACAGACAGGAGAAACAGACAGGTGAGTATAGACAGACAGGTGAGTATAGACAGACAGGAGAGACAGACAGGTGAGTATAGACAGACAGGTGAGTATAGACAGACAGAAAGGTGAGTATAGACAGACAGACAGGTGAGTATAGACAGTCAGACAGACAGACAGGTGAGTATAGACAGACAGACAGGTGAGTATAGACAGACAGGTGAGTATAGACAGACAGACAGGTGAGTATAGACAGACAGGTGAGTATAGACAGACAGACAGGTGAGTATAGACAGACAGGTGAGTATAGACAGACAGACAGGTGAGTATAGACATACAGGTGAGTATAGACAGACAGACAGGTGAGTATAGACAGACAGACAGGTGAGTATAGACAGACAGACAGGTGAGTATAGACAGACAGACAGGTGAGTATAGACAGACAGGTGAGTATAGACAGACAGACAGGTGAGTATAGACAGACAGACAGGTGAGTATAGACAGACAGACAGGTGAGTATAGACAGACAGACAGGTGAGTATAGACAGACAGGTGAGTATAGACAGACAGACAGGTGAGTATAGACAGACAGGTGAGTATAGACAGACAGACAGGTGAGTATAGACAGACAGACAGGTGAGTATAGACAGACAGGTGAGTATAGACAGACAGACAGACAGGTGAGTATAGACAGACAGACAGACAGACAGGTGAGTATAGACAGACAGACAGGTGAGTATAGACAGACAGGTGAGTATAGACAGACAGACAGACAGGTGAGTATAGTCAGACAGGTGAGTATAGACAGACAGACAGGTGAGTATAGACAGACAGGTGAGTATAGACAGACAGACAGACAGGAGAGACAGACAGGTGAGTATAGACAGACAGACAGGTGAGTATAGACAGACAGACAGACAGGTGAGTACAGACAGAGAGACAGGTGAGTATAGACAGACAGACAGACAGGTGCGTATAGACAGAGAGACAGACAGTTTGTGGTGTTGTTGTGATTGGTGGATGTGTGTCAGGTGAGGGGCTAGGGTTAGGGTACCTGCAGTGCACCACGATGGGCCCAGCGCTGGGCGGGTTGGACAGCTTGACGCGGCGTATGAAGGACAGCAGGCCCGTGGCGTGGTACGGGACGCCGTGGTCCGGCCAGCCCGTGAAGTGGAACTGCTTCACCTCGCGCAGCTCGTTACACCCCCTCTGAAAACAACATGACAACAGGCCTGGGTCGGGAGAGGAGAGGGAGAGGGAGAGGGAGAGGGAGAGGGAGAGGGAGAGGGAGAGGGAGAGGGAGAATGAAAGGGAGAGGAGAGGGAGAGGGAGAGGGAGATGGAGAGGGAGAGGGAGAGGAGAGGGAGAGGGAGAGGAGAGGGAGAGGGAGGGAGAGGAGAGGGAGAATGAGAGGGAGAGGAGAGGAGAGGGAGGGGGAGAGGAGAGGGAGAGGAGAGAAAGAGGGAGAGGAGAGGAGAGGGAGAAGAAGAGGGAGAGGAGAGGGAGAAGGAGAAGGAGAGGAGAGGGAGAGGGAGAGGAGAGGGAGAGGAGAGGAGAGGGAGAGGGAGAGGGAGAGGGAGAGGGAGAGGGAGAAGGAGAGGGAGAGGGAGAGGGAGAAGAGTGAGGAGAGGAGAAAGGATGAACTCACCCGCTCCAACGTGAAGGTCCTGACCACGTACTCCGCCAGGGGCTCCACCTCCACAAACGTCACTTTAAAGTCTCCGTACACCTCCGCGTCATCAGGCCAGTACTTGTAGCACTTCACCTGCGGGGGGGGGGGGGTAAGCACCACAGTCTCTATGACAACCACATCTCTGCATAGGCTGGAGGAAGGAGGAGGCTGGGGGAGGTAGAACACCAGGGGAGGCTGGGGGAGGTAGAACACCAGGGGAGGCTGGGGGACAGTCACACACACACAGTCACAATTACACACACACACACACACACACACATACACACACACACACACACACACACACACACACACACACACAGTCACACACACACACACACACACACACACACACACACAGTCACTCACACTCACACTCACACACACAGTCACAGTCACACACACAGTCACACACACACACCGCATCTAACATTCTAACATCATTATGACATCATCTAACGACACAGGTACAGGTACAGAGTCACATGACGTACCCGCCCCACCTCCACCAGGTTGGTCACCATGACGATGCAGGCCGACTGCTCCTGCCAGACCATCCTCCAGAAGTCGTACACCGTCTCGTGGACCGGGCCTGGGGGGGCGGTACCACAACCAGCCAATCAGGACACAGTGATCCAACGACCAGCCAATCATAGTACACCAAAATATCAACCTACCACAATTCAGCAAATCACGTCCTCTAACAGTATAAACAACTAACCAATCACAACGCAACATAAATAACCTCTCTAAGTAGTCTCTGGGTAGTAGTGTGACCTCTAACTAGTCTCTGAGGAGCAGTGTGACCTCTGACCTCTCCTCAGGGGCGTCTGGGTCTCACCTTGTGTTGCAATGTAGTGACTTGGCCGCTGGTAACCCTGTTGAAGAACAAACACAGCGACATTAGAATGGCTGGAGACCTCTCTATAACCCCTCTATAATCATCTATAACCCCTCTATAATCATCTATAACCCCTCTATAATCATCTATAACAATCTATAATCATCTATAACCCCTCTATAATCATCTATAACCCCTCTATAACCATCTATAACCCCTCTATAATAATCTATAACAATCTATAATCATCTATAACCCCTCTATGATCATCTATAACCCCTCTATGATCATCTATAACCCCGCTATAATCATCTATAAACCCTCTATAATCATCTATAACAATCTATAAACCTCTATAACCCCTCTATAATCATCTATAACCTCTCTATAATAATCTATAACAATATATAATCATCTATAACCCCTCTATAATCATCTATAACCCCTCTATAACCATCTATAACCATCTATAACCCCTCTATAATCATCTAGAACTCCTCTATAATCATCTACAACCATCTATAACCCCTCTATAATCATCTATAACTCATCTACAATCATCTATAACCCTTCTATAATCATCTATAACAATCTATAATCATCTATAACCCCTCTATACTCATCTATAACCCCTCTATAACCATCTATAACCCCTCTATAATCATCTATAACCATCTATAACCCCTCTATAACCATATATAACCCCTCTATAATCATCTATAACCATATATACCCCCTCTATAAACATCTATAACCCCTCTATAATAATCTATAACCCCTCTATAATCATTTATATCCCCTCTATAATCATCTATATCCCCTCTATAATCATTTATAACTCCTCCATAATCATCTATAAAACCTCTATAATGATCTATAACCCCTCAATAATCATATATAACTCCTCCATAATCATCTATAACCCCTCTATAATCATCTATAACCCCTCTATAATCATATATAACCCCTCCATATTCATCTATAACACCTCTATAATCATCTATAACCCCTCTATAATCATATATAACCCCTCTATAATCATCTATAACCCCTCTATAATCATCTATAACCATCTATAACCCCTCTATAATCATCTATAACTCCTCTATAATCATCTATAACCCCTCCGAAATCATCTATAACCCCTCTATAATCATCTATAACCCCTCTATAATCATCTAAAACTCCTCTATAATCATCTATAACGCCTCTATAATCATCTATAACCCCTCTATAATAATCTATAACCCCTATATCATCTATAACCCCTCTATAATCATCTATAACCCCTATACAATCTATAACCTCTCTATAATAATCTATAACCCCTCTATAATCATCTATAACCCCTCTGTAATCATCTATAACCCCTCTATAATCATCTATAACCCCTCTATAACCCTCTATAACCCTTATCCTCTATAACAGCAACAGCCCAAAGCAGCAGCAGCTGCAGACCTCTCCACAGCGCCTCCTACAGGTGTCTCCTACATGTCTGTAATGGAGTGTTGTAAGAGCAGGCGTTCCCATGACTTCTCTATCTGACCACAGCATGCTACTGGATTAGGGGGGGGGGGAGGAGTACAGGTGTTGCTATAGTGAGCAGGGATGTAAACCAGGGACGTACTGTACAGGTGTTATAGCGACCAGGGCTGTTGCAGACGTTGTTATAGCAACCATGGATGTAAAAAAGAAAAAGGAAAAAAAGGGGATGTACAGGCGTTGCTACAGCGACCAGGGATGTACAGGCGTTGCTATAGCGACCAGGGATATACAGGCGTTGCTATAGCGACCAGGGATGTAGACAGGCGTCAGGGATGCTGACATGGGGATAGGACGGCGACAAAGAGGAGAGGAACTCAAAAAGGGGGCGGGGCCAAAGACGTGGTGAAACATGCGTTCCTCTGCATGCAGATGGGAAGCGTTTAGAGAGAGAGCAGGGGGGAGGCCAGAGGAGGTAGAAATCGGAGGACGGGCTCGCTTGTGGGAGGAGGAGGAGGGGGAGCAGGAGGAGGAGGAGAAGGAGGAGGAGGAAGAGGAGGAGGAGGAGAAGGAGGAGGAGGGGAGAAGGAGGAGGAGGAGGAGGAGAAGGAGGAGAAGGAGGAGGAGGAGGAGGGGAGAAGGAGGAGGAGGAGGAGGAGGAGAAGGAGGAGAAGGAGGAGGAGGAGAAGGAGGAGGAGGAGGAGGAGGAGGAGGAGGGGGAGCAGGAGGGGGAGGAGGAGGAGGAGGAAGGGGAGGAGGAGCAATGCTGCGTCCAACAACCGCCCCCCCCCCCCCCCCCCCCCCCCCCCCTGTGCATCGCAACAAGCCCGTCCTCCGATTTCTACCTGCGCTGGCCTCCCCCCCCCTGCGCGCGGAGCCACGGTGAACGATGGAGGACGTCCTCTAACATTCATACTTACATCCCTGTACAGCCAAATCTACAGCCCAAACCACCAAATCATACAGAAGGCAGAGTGAAAGAAAGCACAACACTGTCAGTAACAAGCACTTGGACAGGAAGGCTGTATTTTGTGTGTGTGTGTGTGTGTGTGTATATATACAGAGAGAGAGAGAGAGTGAGTTTGACAAAAGACATGCATAGAAAGGCCTTAACATACGAGAGGAGAGAGGCGGAGAGAGAAGGAGAGAGGCAGAGAGAGGAGGAGAGAGGCGGAGAGAGGAGGAGAGAGGAGGAGGGAGGAGGAGAGAGGAGGAGGGAGGAGGAGAGAGGAGGAGAGAGGAGGAGGGAGGAGGAGAGAAGGAGAGAGGAGGAGAGAGAAGAGAGAGGAGGAGAGAGGAGGAAGAGAGAGGAGGAGAGAGGAGGAGGATAGAGAAGGAGAGAGGCGTCTCACGCGTTGGGAGGAGGCGTCGCCACTTACGTCAATGTAGTTGGCGTTGATGTAATCAGAGGAGGGGTCGTCCTCCATTGGCTGAAGGATCACTCTAGAATGATCGTCTGCCAGGCGACACAAGGTTGGAAACAGGTTGGGAACAGGTTAGGAGGATGACCAGTGATATCATGTCAGGTTAGGAGGATGACCAGTGATATCATGTCAACGAAAGCAAGTTCAAGACGAAGGTCTGCTTATTTCACGATATTGGGAGATAGCTGGTTCATGTATGACAGATATATTTCATGGTTTCAATAAACCAATACAATAAGATCATTTCCAAAAACACATTGTTAGATGGCACATACAGTATACAGTATATGTGCGACATGTACAGTATGTACGTGTATTTATAGAATATGTATCTATCAGGGGAGGCTGGTGGAGGTAGAAATCGGAGGACGGGCTCATTGTAATGCATGGAATGGAATGAGGGACGCTATCAAGCACCGTACCATTCCTCATTCCATTCATGAGCTCGTCCTCCGATTTCTACCTCCACCAGCCTCCCCTGTTCTACGGCATCAGCAGCGCCCGCTTCATTGGAGGTTTGACAACACTCACATGCAATGATGTTGCCATAGCGATTCTTGGTTCTGTTCTGCTCCTTCTTGGCGACGTCCCAGGAGGCGGACTGGCCCTCAAAAAAACTCTGCAGGAGACAGAGAACGGGACGGAGCCAGGAGCGTCAGACACAACATAGCTCATATGTCTGTCAGTCAGTCAGTCAGTCAGTCAAGTCAGTCAGTCAGTCAGTCAGTCAGTCAGCCAGCCAGCCAGCCAATAAGTCAGCAAATCAAGTTGGTGGCTAGGTGGTGTGTAGAGGACAGTAGGAGGCTAGGTGGTGTGTAGAGGACAGTAGGAGGCTAGGTGGTGTGTAGAGGACAGTAGGAGGCTAGGTGGTGTGTAGAGGACAGTGGGAGGCTAGGTGGTGTGTAGAGGACAGTAGGAGGGTAGGTGGTGTGTAGAGGACAGTAGGAGGCTAGGTGGTGTGTAGAGGACAGTAGGAGGCTAGGTGGTGTGTAGAGGACAGTAGGAGGCTAGGTGGTGTGTAGAGGACAGTAGGAGGCTAGGTGGTGTGTAGAGGACAGTAGGAGGCTAGGTGGTGTGTAGAGGACAGTAGGAGGCTAGGTGGTGTGTAGAGGACAGTAGGAGGCTAGGTGGTGTGTAGAGGACAGTAGGAGGCTAGGTGGTGTGTAGAGGACAGTAGGAGGCTAGGTGGTGTGTAGAGGACAGTTGGTGGCTAGGTGGTGTGTAGAGGACATACAGTAGGAGGCTAGGTGGTGTGTAGAGGACAGTAGGAGGCTAGGTGGTGTGTAGAGGACAGTAGGAGGCTAGGTGGTGTGTAGAGGACAGTAGGAGGCTAGGTGGTGTGTAGAGGACAGTGGGAGGCTAGGTGGTGTGTAGAGGACAGTAGGAGGCTAGGTGGTGTGTAGAGGACAGTAGGAGGCTAGGTGGTGTGTAGAGGACAGTAGGAGGCTAGGTGGTGTGTAGAGGACAGTAGGAGGCTAGGTGGTGTGTAGAGGACAGTGGGAGGCTAGGTGGTGTGTAGAGGACAGTAGGAGGCTAGGTGGTGTGTAGAGGACAGTAGGAGGCTAGGTGGTGTGTAGAGGACAGTGGGAGGCTAGGTGGTGTGTAGAGGACAGTAGGAGGCTAGGTGGTGTGTAGAGGACAGTAGGAGGCTAGGTGGTGTGTAGAGGACAGTGGGAGGCTAGGTGGTGTGTAGAGGACAGTAGGAGGCTAGGTGGTGTGTAGAGGACAGTGGGAGGCTAGGTGGTGTGTAGAGGACAGTAGGAGGCTAGGTGGTGTGTAGAGGACAGTGGGAGGCTAGGTGGTGTGTAGAGGACAGTAGGAGGCTAGGTGGTGTGTAGAGGACAGTGGGAGGCTAGGTGGTGTGTAGAGGACAGTAGGAGGCTAGGTGTTGTGTAGAAGACAGTAGGAGGCTAGGTGGTGTGTAGAGGACATACAGTAGGAGGCTAGGTGGTGTGTAGAGGACATACAGTAGGAGGCTAGGTGGTGTGTAGAGGTATCAGCATGGTGCAAATAGTGCAGATAATTATCTACGGTGGTTGTGTTCCCTTCCTCCCCCGCCACTAGCCCCCGCACCCCTCCCCCCGATTACACCTCCTCCTCCCTCCCTTCCTCCCCTGCCACCCCCCCCCCACCCCTGCTAACACAGATCAACAGACAACCTGCAGAAATCCCCCACAGCCGAGCCTGAACAGGATCTGACATCACCGCTGTGACATTTAGTTTGTGAAGAAGTGTATGTGTGTGTGTGTGTGTGTGAGTGTGTGTGTGGAGTAGAACCCTCCTGAGATGGAAATATGAGCTGTCATGTTATCAGACCTTGAGGATGTGCACACTGTGTTGACTGCTTGATTAGTAAGACCCTGTTGAGGACTGAGAGAGAGAGAGAGAGAGATGGATAGGGGGGGAGAGAAAGAGAGAGAGATGGATAGGGGGGAGAGAAAGGGAGAGAGAGAGAGAGATGGACAGAGACAGAGAGAGAGAGATGGACAGAGAGAAAGAGAGAGAGAAAGAGAGAGAGAGAGAGAGAGACAGGGAGTGTGAGAACGAAAATGAGAATGTGCGCGCATGCGCACGCGAGAGAGAGAAAGAGACACAGCTGCCTGATGCTTAGGCTAGGTGTACGTCAGGGTTAGGTTGTCCTCTGACCTCGTACTCCTCCTTGAAGCCGTAGCTGTCGGAGGTCTTCATCAGGTTGATGTGCTGCAGGAGGTCGGCCACCCTGATGGCGGGGTGCAGCTGGCCCGTCTGGTACGGAGACTCGGTGCCCTCGCAGTGGTACCGCGGCACGTCCAGCAGCCGACTGGACTCCGCCGACACGGTGTGGTTCTCATCTGGAGAGGGGAGGGGGGGAGGGAGGAAGGGGGGGAGGGAGGGAGGGAGAGGGTTAACAGCCTGGCAAAGGATCGCCACCAGTCACTCAATACACAAAACAAGAGAATCCCTCAAAGAGCACACACATACTATACAACACACACATACGCATTACTAACACACACAAAGTATACAGCACAGGCATACGCATACTATACACATCTGGCTCTTACACACATATGCACACATCTTATTCTTAAATAAAGGGAGAGAGAGAGAGAGAGAGAGAGAGAGAGAGAGAGAGAGAGAGAGAGAGAGAGAGAGAGAGAGAGAGAGAGAGAGAGAGAGAGAGAGAGAGAGAGAGAGGTGGTAGGTAATCTGCTAGAAGGATGTACACAGACTTACCGGTAATGGGCACTTTACAATACAGGCAGCAAGAAGAGAAATAAACAGTTTTAAGGAAGGTCAACGTGACACACATGACGTCTGCACATAGATATGATGACGTGACATGACTTAACACTGTGACATGACTTAACAAGGAACATGACTTAACAAGGGACATGACTTAACAAGGGCATGACTTAACATGGGCATGACTTAACAAGGGCATGACTTAACACTGTGACATGACTTAACAAGGGCATGACTTAACACCACGACATGACTTAACAAGGGACATGACGTAACACTGTGACATGACTTAACAAGGGACATGACTTAACAAGGGCATGACTTAACACCATGACATGACTTAACAAGGGACATGACTTAACAAGGCACATGACTTAACTACATGACATGACTTAACAAGGGACATGACTTAACTACGTGACATGACTTAACTACATGACATGACTTAACAAGGCACATGACTTAACAAGGCACATGACATAACAAGGGACATGACGTAACAAGGGACATGACGTAACAAGGGACATGACTTAATTACATGACATGACTTAACTACGTGACATGCCTTAACAATGGACATGACTTAACAAGGGACATGGCTTAACTACGTGACATGACTTAACAAGGGACATGACTTAACAAGGCACATGACTTAACAAGGCACATGACATAACAAGGGACATGAAACAAGGGACATGACTTAACTACGTGACATGACTTAACAAGGGACATGACTTAACACTGTGACATGACTTAACAAGGGACATGACTTAACAAGGGACATGACCTAACACTGTGACATAACATGACATCAGGCCTTAACGCTGGACTAAACCAGGGTATGGCGGTGAAGTGATGAACAGGGATGTACAATGGATCGACGGTAACCATGACAACGGCTTCTTACGACACGCAAAAAAAAAAACACGGACACATCACACACGTCCAGGGACGGACGGACACCACACGGGACAACAACAACAACAACACACAACACGGAGGTGACACGACCACTACGCCACAGGGCTGTCTAGAGCAGGCAGGGGCAGATAACACTGCTACACACAGTGGCGGTGGAGGTGGGAGGAGGGAGGGGGGTGGGAGGAGGACGGTGGAGGTGGGAGGAGGGAGGGCGGTGGAGGTGGGAGGAGGGAGGAGGGAGGGCGGTGGAGGTGGGAGGAGGGAGGGGGGTAGGTGGGGGTCTGAACAGTCATAGTGGTACACTACTGCCCTCTAGTGGAGAGACCATATAACTTGGAAGTTGTTACTTAGCCTACTAAACTGAATCACACCAGCTGAGTCTATCCAACGTGGCGTCCGTATCTCTTCACCGGAGGACATGTGGTCCTCTGTGGCTCAGCTGGTAGAGCATGGCGCTAACAATGCTTAGGTTGTGGGTTCGATTCCCGCTGGGACCGTATATACTGAAAAATGTATGCACTCACTGCAATGTAAGTCGCTTTGGATAAAAGCATCAGCTAAATGGCATATATTATATTCTTCTTCTTCTTCTTCTTCTTCTATTGTTATTATTATTATTATTATTATTATTATTATCATCATAATGTAACGACTCCATCTCCTCTGTGTTGGGGGTTGTTACATGACAGGCTGAATCAGGGTCAAGCCGCAGCCCTTCCCCTAACCTGGCGAGGACCACATGCAGAAGCCTCACAGCAGAGACGCGCTGGCCCGGCCCAGGGGCTTTTAACCCCGCTGATAACCTCACACAGCCAGCCAGCTGTGAGGACCCTCCACCCTGCCAGACCCCTGGCTGGGGTCCTCTCCCAGGCCTGGCTGGCTGAAGCCCTGGCCCCTGAGTCACCACTGGACACCATGCCTAGTCTCTCCTCTGGAAACCAATAGTGCTGTGGGAGATATCTGACTATTCAGACGATGGTGTTCTAGGGCTGCGGCAAACACATGACTACATTACATTTATATTATTTTTTTGGGCATTTAGCAAATGCCTTTTAACCAAAGCGACTTACAACAAATACATTTTTGTGAATCATCTCTCCACCAGTCAGAGCAGGAAACATCTATGCTCAGGCCTGGGGCCATTGGCAGTCATCGTGCTAGAAGAAGGACGTTTGTTTTGTTTTGCTATTATATTATTATATATATATTATAATATTACACTATTATATATATATATATATATACTAATGTTTTACTATTCAGACTATAGTATTCCTAGGGCTATTGTGAACATATGACTTGTGTCCTATGACAGACTTTGGACTATGGTATTAATATGGTATTTAAAGGGTATTGATAGGGTATTGTATTGTATATTGTAACAGTCTCCTTTCTGGTCTTCCGAAGAAAGCTATTGGCCAGCTGCAATTAGTCCAAAATGCAGCAGCAAGAGTTTTAACCAAAACAAGCAGACAAGCTCATATAACTCCTATTTTAGAAACTCTACACTAGCTTCCTGTTAAGTTCAGAATAGATTTCAAGATCCTTCTGCTTGTTTATAAAACTCTCACTGGCATAGCACCAGAATATCTGATAGCATATCAGCCCAATAGAGCTCTCAGGTCTTCTGACGCTGGTTTTCTCTGTGTACCACATGTACAAAAGAAGAGATTTGCACCCAGATTGTGGAATGCACTGCCAATATGTTCAAGTCAAGACTAAAAACCCATCTTTTTAATATTGCCTTTAAATGACTAAATAATTAAATTATGATTATATAATCATTAAAGCACTTTGAGCTGCAACTTTTGCAGGAAAAGCGCTATACAAATAAAAGTTATTATTATTATTATTGATAGGGTATTGATATAGTATTTAAAGGATATTGATATGGTATTTAAAGGATATTGATATGGTATTGATATGTTATTTAAAGGATATTGATATGGTATTGATAAGGTATTGATATGGTATTGATATAGTATTTAAAGGATATTGACAGGGTATTGATATGGTATTTTATGGTATTTAAAGGTATTGATATGGTATTTAAAGGATATTGATATGGTATTGATAGGGTATTGATATGGTATTGATAGGGTATTGATAGGGTATTGATAGGGTATTGATAGGGTATTGATAGGGTATTGATATGGTATTGATAAGGTATTGATATGGTACAATATAGGGACACATGCAGGGCGGGGGGGTGTGGTCAGACACAAGCACCAGGCCTCACCTAGCACGGCTGTCGGCACCAGCGGATCGTTGGGCACTGTGGGGAGAAATACCTGATGAGGAACATCTACACACTGCTGCATCACACTGGCATACCTGGGAGTGATGGCATACCTGGGAGTGATGGCATACCTGGGAGTGATGGAGACAACCCCCAAAAGCCCCGTCCCGTTTGGAAAGGGAGAAGAATCGACTCCAAATTCCACTGCTAGTCTAGTTCATGTCTGAGACGACACCAACAGCAACTAACGTCTCTTCGACAACAGCATGTTTGGATACTGGATTCTGATTGGCTAGCAACAGTGGTAAATATCTCAACAACCCACTGTTCAGACCACATTTCCAGTATCAATGCGCCTCCCAATCAATCTGATTAAGAACACCTGTGCTGACCTACAATGCAATCGTTGATCTTGTTTATGGGACTGTATTCTGTGGCGGAAGGATATATGTATTCTGAAACGATTAATGATTGTAAATACATAAATTTTATGTTACTACTGTGTATTTATGTTTTATATTATGTGGTGGCTGTTGTAGAAAAACAATTTACCATTCGGGGCGGGGGTTGTGGACTCATTTACCACTGGTACAGGGTTGTGGACTCATTTACCACTGGTACAGGGTTGTGGACTCATTTACCACTGGTACAGGGTTGTGTACTCATTTACCACTGGTAGGCTACAGGGTTTTACAACGGCAAAACATCTCCCTGTCAAGTCTTTTTGGAGTCAAGAAAGAGTCAAGTCCGTCGACCACTAATACCTGGGTTTGGACTTAGTCTGGTTCTAGTCTGGTTCTAATATGGTCCTAGTCTTGTCTAGTTCTGGTCTAGTCTTGTCTAGTTCTAATCTGGTCTAGTCTGGTCTAGTCTTGCCTAGTCTGGTTCTAATATGGTCTAGTTCTGGTCTAGTCTTGTCTACTGTAGTTCTAATCTGGTCTAGTCTTGCCTAGTCTGGTTCTAACATGGTCCTGGCCTGGGCTCCATACTCACATCTGTTAGTGAAGTTGTGAGTGTCCATGAAGGTGACGGACATGGGGTCGTCCGCGTGTAGGGTGCTCTGGTCGGCGTAGCTGCGGTCCATGGCGTTCACCATGTGGGTCATCTCCTGCCGAGTCGTGCCGATGGCGTCCTTACGTTTCTTGGCCAGTTTCCTGGAGGGTTTGGGCAAGCGGGGGTTAACAATGTGACATCATTGTTCAGGACATAATCAGTGTCACACACCATGAGGAGAGGAGGAGGAGGAGGGAGAGATAGGTGACAGGGGAAGGCTTGTCTCCATGACAACAGACCCTAGGGTTGGGCTAACATCCAATAATATGTGCAGACCATTATAGATGCCGTTTTAGGGTGAAGTATTATACACTACTGAAGGACGCATACAGTGGTAAAGGGAAGATCAAGGTGTGAAACCAATGCAGGAGTTCCCTGTGCTCTGAGGGAGAGAGTTATAAGTCGCATGCTAACATAGCTAGCTTGTCAACTCAGTTTGTGGCCTTTCTGCATGCTAACGCAGCTAACTAGTCAACTCAGTTTAGACCTTTCTACATGCTAACTTAGCTAACTAGTCACCTCAGTTTAGACCTTTCTAAATGCTAACTTAGCTAACTAGTCACTTCAGTTTAGGACTTTCTGCATGCTAACTTAGCTAACCAGTCACCTCAGTGTGATGCCTTTCTACATGCTAACTTAGCTAACCAGTCACCTCAGTCTGATGCCTTTCTACATGTTAACTTAGCTAACTAGTCACTTCAGTTTGGGGCCTTTCTACATCCTAACTTAGATAGCCACAGCTCTGACAACACATCTGACCTGGAGAGGGGTAGAGAGGGTTACTAAGGTTACTATGCCAGATCTCTGTGCAGTGAGAAAAGGGCTCTGCACACAGCGTGCGATTCTGTTGCGCGTCAACATTCCATTTTGAAGTTTGAATGGAAGTCTATGAGAACATCGCATCGGGGCCGTGTGTGTTGAAATGCGATGTTCTCATAGACTTCCATTCAAACTTCAAAATGGAATGTTGACGCGCAACAGAATCGCACGCTGTGTGCAGAGCCCTTAAGAGTTACGGTTAAGGAGTCTGAAGACCGGCTGATTGGCTGGCTGGCTGTCTAAATGTAATTAATTTTAATTAAGGAGAAGTCTAAATGACTAACTGACTGATTGGCTGGCTGTCTAAATAACTAACTGACTGATTGGCTGGCTGTCTAAATGACTGACTGACTGGCTGTCTGTCTAAATGACTGACTGACTGGCTGGCTGTCTAAATGACTGACTGACTGGCTGGCTGTCTAAATGACTAACTGACTGATTGGCTGGCTGTCTAAATAACTAACTGACTGATTGGCTGGCTGTCTAAATGACTAACTGACTGATTGGCTGGCTGTCTAAATGACTAACTGACTGATTGGCTGGCTGTCTAAATTACTAACTGACTGATTGGCTGGCTGTCTAAATGACTGACTGACTGGCTGGCTGTCTAAATGACTAACTGACTGATTGGCTGGCTGTCTAAATGACTAACTGACTGATTGGCTGGCTGTCTAAATGACTGACTGACTGGCTGGCTGTCTAAATGACTAACTGACTGATTGGCTGGCTGTCTAAATTACTAACTGACTAGCTGGCTGGCTGGCTGTCTGGCTGTCTAAATGATTAACTGACTAGCTGGCTGGCTGGCTGGCTGACTGACTGACTGACAGGCTAGCTGGCTGGCTGACTGACTGGCTGACTGACTGACTGACTGACAGGCTAGCTGGCTGGCTGACTGACTGGCTGGCTGGCTGACTGGCTGGCTGGCCAAAGTGGGGTTGGATTCCCTTACTAGAGCAGGAGAGAAGGCCTTCACCACCCAAACACCACACCCTCCTCCACCAAACACTCAGAACAACCAATAGGAGGCGTCTTCTGAGAGATCAACCAACAGGAGAGGTCTTATAAGAGGGCCGCTCCCACAGAGAGAGAGAGAGAGAGAGAGAGAGAGAGAGAGAGAGAGAGAGAGAGAGAGAGAGAGAGAGAGAGAGAGAGAGAGAGAGAGAGAGAGAGAGAGAGTGCTGTAGACGGACGCGGTTTACCATTTTAATCCAGAGCCTTTCTATGGACAAGATCCAGTCAATGGGAGGATGGATGGGGTAGTGAGTTAGAGACAGACACTCACATGCACACATACTCACACACATGCACACAGAGAGAATACAGGCCCACAAGTGCAGCATTCTTTTTTCAAATAACACCGCTTTGGTCCTCATGACTGGTGAGGCTTTGCAGTTTGCAGCATGTTGGCGCAATGGGGATGAGGCTGGATTGGTCAGAGCGAAACGTGCGAAGCGTTTTCACTTGAAAAAAGGATACTGCATCTTTAAAAGACTACATAGCTAACCCAAGGACAAGTGTTGTTTGTTTGTTGTTGTTTTGTTGTTGTTGTTATTGTTGTTGTTTGTATTTACTTACAGGTAATATGAGTATGAATAGTAGCTCCTCCTGGCCAGCCAATCAGAGACAGTGGGATAAAGACATGGTTGTGAATGCAACGTGTGAATCAGCAGAGTAAAGTGCAACAGCAAATTCTGTCTGAATAACTACTTCCTACTTCCTGTGGTTAGAATGACCACTTCCTGTCTGAGAGCTTCATCTGACATGCATTACTTCAATCTGGGCGTCATGCAGTTTACATTCCTGTGTAGCTGTGAAGATTGTGTGCAGAGAAATGTAATTCATTACAAACATGCAAGTACTGTGGGCTCATCTTCTGGATTTGCAATTGTGCCGATTCATATGTCATGCATTGAGAAATGGTCTCGTTCGATTGGACGAGCCATCTTAAGACTGTCAGTGTCATACTGTAGGTTCACATTGTGACCTATCATCATTATATATGTACGGTTATTTACATAATATAGAAAGAAAATGACCTAATAAGCATAATGGATAAACACAGCTGAGGAGAACAAGCTGCTAGCTAACCTGCAAAACAAGCAATGTCATGGACCACCATTTTAAAGATGCAGTATCTAGGTTCAGTTCAACAGGGGAACCCACAGAGGAAATGACTCCATCAGATCAGTCAGTAGAGCTCTTGATCAGGGAGTGTTGTGCTCCCCCCAAGAACCTGGTGTTTGTAACATTGTTGTCAATCATATCACTTCACATCTTTCCCTCATACATGGTGCGACCATTAAAATTAAAATATGAAAACAGGAAAATTAACATACAGATGTGGTAGAGGCGTGTACGTCATGGTATCAGTCTAGCCTGACAGAGAGGACTCCTAAACTCTCACTGAGAAGACAATCGTCAACGTGGCCGGAAGACAACAACCCAACAGCAGAACTGGTAACCCTGTCCCGTCACAGCCAGGGCTGAACGGTGGTAAAAGTTAATCGATGTGTTCACCATCAGTGGTCAATCCAAATGATCCGAGGTGAGGAAGGAACGATGCTTTGTCGGGATGAGAACGGGTTGAGAACGGATGACTGCCGTTCTGCTCTGTCGGTCAGATGGTTTATTCCTAATTATTGATCCACCTCTGGTTGATATGATATCTATTCACTATCTAAATAGTTCAGAGATATCATGGTAGAGAAGCTAGATTATCTAGAGATAACCTACCTTCTCTACCATGGTATGTCTTAACTATCTAGAGATAACCTACCTTATATACCATGATATCTCTAACTATCTAGAGATAACCTACCTTCTCTACCATGGTATCTCTAACTATCTAGAGATAACCTACCTTATATACCATGATATCTCTAACTATCTAGAGATAACCTACCTTATATACCATGGTATCTCTAACTATCTAGAGATAACCTACCTTATATACCATGGTATCTCTAACTATCTAGAGATAACCTACCTTATATACATGTACCATGATATCTCTAACTATCTAGAGATAACATACCTTATATACCATGGTATCTCTAACTATCTAGAGATAACCTACCTTATATACCATGATATCTCTAACTATCTAGAGATAACCTACCTTATATACATGTACCATGATATCTCTAACTATCTAGAGATAACATACCTTATATACCATGGTATCTCTAACTATCTAGAGATAACCTACCTTATATACCATGATATCTCTAACTATCTAGAGATAACCTACCTTATATACATGTACCATGATATCTCTAACTATCTAGAGATAACATACCTTATATACCATGGTATCTCTAACTATCTAGAGATAACCTACCTTATATACCATGATATCTCTAACTATCTAGAGATAACCTACCTTATATACATGTACCATGATATCTCTAACTATCTAGAGATAACATACCTTATATACCATGGTATCTCTAACTATCTAGAGATAACCTACCTTATATACCATGATATCTCTAACTATCTAGAGATAACCTACCTTCTCTACCATGATATATCTTAACCATCTAGAGATAACCTACCTTATATACCATGGTATCTCTTAACTATCTAGATAACCTACCTTCTCTACCATGATATCTCTTAACTATCTAGAGGTAATCTACCTTATCTACACCATGATATTTCTAACTCTAATCTAGAGATGAGCTGACTACTGGTGTGAATGGGAGGTGTGTCTGTCTTGCTGCATATTTCACTGGATGTCAATGTTCCCTTGTGATGAAATGGTCTGAAGGAGTAGTGTTCATCTCTCCAACAACAGGAGGAAGGAAGCGAATGATTGTCATCCAGACCACGTTCCAGGAGTAGGAGACAGAGAGGGGTAGGAGAGAAAGAAAAGGAGATGAGAGAGAAAGAGAGAGAGAAATGGATAGGGCAAGAGGGAGAGGGAGAGAAGAAATACTTTCATACCTGACCTTCTACATCTTATCTCACAAAGTAAGCTTGGAACAGCTCCACTAAACCCGAAACACCCAGAGAAGAAAATGGAGAAAAGGAAGGGAGGGGGAGGGAGCGAGGGAGGGAGGGAGGGGAGGGAAGTGAGGGAGAGAAAGAGAGACAGAGAGAGAGAGAGACAGAGAGAGAGAGAGAGAGAGAGAGAGAGAGAGAGAGAGAGAGAGAGAGACAGGGAGTAAAGAATAAAGCTGACCTGAAGAGAGAAAGGGCATGACAGAATAGAATGTCTGAAGTTGAGAGGTGTTGGAGGGGGTGGGGGTGTGGGTGGAGAGGTGATGATGATGATGATGATGATGATGGGGGGGGGGGGCTTTAGATAAGCATGGGTCATTAGAGACGATCCAGTCATTGTTCCTAATTGTCTGAGCACCAGGAGAGTCACAGAGGCACTGCTCTGCTGATTAACATTCACACAGTGTCAGCTGATCAGTACGCACAGTCACAGCCGCCGCCGTGGTTCTCTCTGCTGTCTGTCACCACCTCTCACAGAGACAGAGACGTCTCTATGACAACCACAACCATAAGACACATCCCGACCACAACCACAACCGTAAGAATCACATCTCGACCACGACCACAACCACAACCGTAACAGACACCTCTCGACCACAACCATAAGACACATCTCGACCACAACCGTAAGACACATCTCGACCACAACCACAACCGTAACAGACACATCTCGACCACAACCATAAGAGACATCTCGACCACAACCACAACCGTAACAGACACATCTCGACCACAACCACAACCGTAACAGACACATCTCGACCACAACCATAAGACACATCTCGACCACAACCATAAGACACATCTCGACCACAACCATAAGAGACATCTCAACCACAACCACAACCATAAGAGATACATCTCTACCACAACCACAACTGTAAGAGACACCGACATCTCGACCACAAACCCAAAAAAAACTATAAAGACAAGAGATGTTTATCCCAACCAGAACGTTCCAGATCCACAC
This sequence comes from Nansenia antarctica, assembly GCF_963989245.1. Lineage (NCBI taxonomy): Eukaryota > Metazoa > Chordata > Actinopteri > Argentiniformes > Microstomatidae > Nansenia > Nansenia antarctica. The sequence continues at coordinate 23,752,364 of NC_137676.1, read as the reverse complement.
CGCTACAGTCGCTCTCTCTCTCCACAGGCCTGCCACGGCGTGGACGTCTCTAACCATCTCTGACACTCTCATATCAGTTTCATATCAACAGGAACGCTGTGGTGAATGACCATGGTGATGTATGAGATGTTTGACTATGTGTGTGTGATAACCCAAATAATGGTCCACCAACCAACCAGCATCCCGCTGACGTGGAGTTCTGTTAAACGACCACAAGATGGCGCTGTTTCCCTTTTAAAGACAGAGACACGCACAGAGAGAGAGAGAGAGAGAGAGAGAGACAAAAAGAGAGAGAGCGAAAGAGACAAAAAGAGAGAGAGCGAAAGAGACAAAAAGAGAGAGCAAAAGAGAGAGAGAGAGAGAGAGAAAGAGAGAGAAAGAGACAAAAAGAGAGAGGGTGGCGGAGAGAGAGAGAGAGAGAGAGAGAGAAAAAAGAAAGTGAGAGAGATCAAGAGAACGAGAGTGAGAGCTGAGTGTGTGTCCCGGAGCCTCCCTACATACGGGAGCACTCAGGAAAGCCAGGCTTCCAAAATACAACCCCCCCCTCCTCCCCCCCCTCCACCCCTCCACAACACCATCTCAAAGGGGACCATTGAGTCATTGATTTCTTCCTTTAAAACAATCTCCCTCTGTTACTCAGAGGGGCCAAGCCACGGAGCTCCTCCCAGGTGCTCAGCTGCCACGAGAAGCCGTCAGGGTTCATTACAAACTCTGATCTGACTGGACTGGAGCTGATCAATAGCAGCAGCTTCCCTGTGTAACACACAGCCATGTCCGCTCACTGGCTAGCTCACTGGCTAGCTCACTGGCTAGCTCACTGGCTAGCTCGCCCTCCGGCCCTGGCCTTGCTGCCTCCTCACCAACCTTTGCTCCTCTCTCTCTCTCTCTCTTTCTTTCTGTGTCTCTGTGTCTCTGTGTGTGTGTGTGTGTGTGTGTGTGTGTGTGTGTGTACATGACATGGGATGGAATAAAGGGTGCTCAGGGTGAGTGTGTGTGTGTGTGTGTGTGTGTGTGTCGCTTCAAAAGCTGAGCTACAAAAAAGCAGCGGGGGGCGGAGCTAGGATGAAGGTGGGACTAGGTGTCTGTCACTCACCTCTTCTTGACCAATAGGATGGCGACCAGCACCAGGAGGATGAAAACCAGGACGCCAGCGCTGATGCCGGCGATCTTCACCACGCGGTCCGTCTGCTTGGCCGGGTCCGGGACCACCTCGGGCTCCTCTGTTGCTCCTGGGGGGGGCGGGAGGGGGCAGGGGGGTATGGAGGGAGGGGAGTTGGGAGTGGGGTGCAAAGGGAGGAGGGAAGAGGGGGGTGCGGAGAGAGGGGAGGGGGGGCGTCATTAACACATCAAACGTTAACACACACACACACCAACGTTGTTAGATAACCTCACCCATGGTTGGACCACAAATGCATCAGAATGGCCAACTGACCAATACGGTTTCAAGTACACTAACAGCTAGCTCCTATCAACCTATCATCTTTTGTGCACCAGTCACACACACTGATGTCATCATTTTATTGGCTGTCTTTGATGCCATTCGGAGAAGACTCTAGACGTGGGAGTCAGGAGCAACGATACACTACACCAGTGGTGTAGTCTACGTGATACGCAGGACTACGCCGTAAACCCACTAGGAAAGGCCAAGGATTTCCATATACCCACTTAAAAATGTGTGAGGATACGTAACAGCGTTTTGTGACACAACTTTCACTTTCATTCATAAAATTCACCCTGTCTGTGTTACGAAGCACTTTTTCAAGAATTTTGGACCGACTATAGCGTCATATACCATCAACGGGGGGAGATGCGACATTAAATATGTCAAAATGCAGCACTATCATGCACAGATCAGCCTTATAAGATATATAACGTTAGACAGGGAGCGCAGATTTATTTTCATGGCGAAATGAACGATATGAGGCTGGGAGGGAAAAATCACAGTCTACCCACTAGACTACACCACTGAACTACATTATCCCAGATGTGACACTCACAGTGGAGGAACTGGAAAAAAAAAGACTGATGGATAGATGATTAATTTATTTAAATAAAATGTCTTTTTAAATTACTTAAATAAAATGTATTTATTGTAAGTCGCTTTGGATAAAGGCATATGCTAAATGCCCAAAAATGTTCATAACTACTCACCGCTATGAACATGAAAACAGATCAACTGTTTGATGCCATGAACAGATCAACATAAAACATTTTAATAATAATATGGATAGAAATGATTTCCATTCGTCTTTAAACTCAGCATAAGGCAACAGACGATATGCATCAGAGAATCGTAATACAATAATCCTCATCTAATGTGAAACTATCAACAAGTAGAACATAATCCCTCAGAATCCCTCTCTCTGCCCTCTCAGCACTCAGCCATGTGACTCTAAACCCTGACCCCTGAGACTTTACCTCCACGTGACCCCCTCCAGGGTGACAGTACAGTTCATCACCCTGCCCTGTTGATAAGGACCACGCTAAACCCTTGCGATGACCTAAATTAAGACTTTTACCTAATCCTAACCTCTATCCTAACCTTAACCCTAATGTTTACCTAATCCTAACCTTTATTCTAACCTAAACCCTAATTTTTACTTAAACCTAACCTTAATCCTAACCGTTACCATAACCTTAATCACAACCTTTACCTACCCTTAAGCCCAATTTATACTTCTGCGTAAAATCTACACCGGAGCCTACGCTGTAGCTTGTCGCGCACCTCTCCAAAAATGTAACTACGCGGCACACCTACGCAGACCGTAAGAACTGTGATTGGTCCGCTTGGTAGCACATGATTCCGACATGATTCCGACATGATTCCGACTCTCTCGTAGGCCAAAATGCGGAAGCCATGACAGAAATGTAATTTACTTTGTCTGCAATTACTTATTAATAAGATTTGAAAAATGATGATAACCATCTTATTATCTTAGTTTAATGTCATTTCAATGCATTATAGACATTTTCTTTACAACAAGCATAACAAAAAAAATCGCTATTATGCCGCTATGAGTACACCGACCAATGCGACGCAGACCGACCAACGCAGAGGTATAAATTGGGAGAGCCCTTGCGTAGGCTACGGTGTAGCCGCGGAAGTATAAATTGGGCTTTAATCATAACCTTACCTAACCATCTGCCCAATCTCCATCTCTCCATCTCCCAGTCTCTCCACTCAGCATTTAGACCAGCCCTCCCTCCTCAGGACCAACCCGTGGCCTACTTCTCTCTACTTCTCTCTACTTCTCTCACTACAACTACACACTGGCATCTGTGTCACTGCAGGGCATACTCTACTGCCCCGTCCCCCTCCTCCTCCCAGACCACTTTACTGTCCTCCGCTCCCCCAAGACCACATTGTCTCACTCCCCCCCTCCCCGCCAGACCCCTCTATTGTCCCCTGTCCAGAATCCTCTCTTCCCCCCTGCTCCTCTATTGTCTCTTGTCCCAGCCCCCCCCTCCACCCAGACCACTCTCCCCCTCCCCCCCAGGGCAGGGGGCCACCATAACATCTTCAAGTGACCTCCTAAGACGGCCGCCACTCTCCATCCTTTTCATCCCTCCATCTAAGCTCCCCAGGCTCCCTAGTGTCCTCGTGGTAGAGTAGCACTCAACTCCTCACATCAAGCCTTTCATTCAGAGGAGAGAGGTCTCTTGCAGCTCCTACCACCATGACTCAGGCACAAGCTACTCCAGCCTTCCATTGTCTCTGTGGTATATACGGTTTTACTTGGGAGACCCTGTGAGAGAGTCAGACAGATGAGACGGATCTAACCCATCTATGAGTGCGTCACTCCTGAGAGGACCTTGGAGACGGCGTCTAACACAAGCAGATGGACAGGGACTTCACGAAAGGAAACGGGGACGCGCTCCAGAATAGGTTAGGGACAGACAGAATAAGTTAGGGACAGAGGGACAGACAGAGTAGGTTAGGGACAGAATAGGTTAGGGACAGACAGAGTTGGTTAGGGACAGAATAGGTTAGGGACAGACAGAGTAGGTTAGGGACATAGTAGGTTAGGGACAGACAGAGTAGGTTAAGGACAGACAGAGTAGGTTAGGGACAGACAGAGTAGGTTAGGGACAGACAGAGTAGGTTAGGGACAGAGTAGGTTAGGGATAGAGTAGGTTAGGGACAGACAGAGTAGGTTAAGGACAGAGTAGGTTAGGGACAGACAGAGTAGGTTAAGGACAGAGTAGGTTAGGGACAGAGTAGGTTAGGGACAGACAGAGTAGGTTAAGGACAGAGTAGGTTAGGGACAGAGTAGGTTAGGGACAGACAGAGTAGGTTAAGGACAGAGTAGGTTAAGGACAGAGTAGGTTAGGGACAGAGTAGGTTAGGGACAGACAGAGTAGGTTAAGGACAGAGTAGGTTAGGGACAGACATAGTAGGTTAAGGACAGAGTAGGTTAGGGACAGACAGAGTAGGTTAAGGACAGAGTAGGTTAGGGACAGAGTAGGTTAGGGACAGACAGAGTAGGTTAGGGACAGACATAGTAGGTTAAGGACAGACAGAGTAGGTTAGGGACAGACAGAGTAGGTTAAGGACAGAGTAGGTTAGGGACAGACAGAGTAGGTTAAGGACAGAGTAGGTTAGGGACAGACAGAGTAGGTTAGGGACAGACAGAGTAGGTTAAGGACAGAGTAGGTTAGGGACAGACAGAGTAGGTTAGGGACAGACAGAGTAGGTTAAGGACAGAGTAGGTTAGGGACAGACAGAGTAGGTTAAGGACAGACAGAGTAGGTTAGGGACAGAGTAGGTTAGGGACAGACAGAGTAGGTTAGGGACAGAGTAGGTTAGGGACAGAGTAGGTTAGGGACAGAGTAGGTTAAGGACAGACAGAGTAGGTTAAGGACAGACAGAGTAGGTTAGGGACAGACAGAGTAGGTTAGGGACAGACAGAGTAGGTTAGGGACAGACAGAGTAGGTTAGGGACATAGTAGGTTAGGGACAGACAGAGTAGGTTAAGGACAGACAGAGTAGGTTAGGGACAGACAGAGTAGGTTAGGGACAGACAGAGTAGGTTGGGGACATAGTAGGTTAGGACAGAGTAGGTTAGGGACAGAGTAGGTTAGGGACAGAGTAGGTTAGGGACAGACAGAGTAGGTTAAGGACAGACAGAGTAGGTTAAGGACAGACAGAGTAGGTTAAGGACAGACATTGTAGGTTTAGGACAGAATAGGTTAGGGACAGAGTAGGTTAGGGACAGAGTAGGTTAGGGACAGAGTAGGTTAAGGACAGACAGAGTAGGTTAAGGACAGACAGAGTAGGTTAAGGTTTAACCATCAGAGACCCACAGGTTTAACCATCAGGGGTAAAACGTTATTAATCGTCTCTGCCGCAGCCCGATGATCCTAAATGTTCCCTGGCATCATTACAGGCGTAATCCCTCCCTGCCTCTCCTCCAGCACATCACTGTGACGGCTCGTCATGACAACAACACACTGCAGGGATCCTAGCGGAGTTGGATTACAACCCTGGAAGATAACATTCTGCATTGCGCTGGGGGAATGTAAAAAAAAAAGGAGCCACGACCCTTATCAGATCCCCCCGCCTGGGTCGCCCTGACAACCTCTGGGCCAATAACACACCTCTGACAGCATGTACATGACAGCCGGCTAACAACAACAAGACTGCCACGCTACTCTATCCCAGACCGGATTAATCTATAGCCTATCTATCTCCAGGTGGTTGGAGTGATGACAGTTCATAGCATGAGAGACACTCCACTCTGGCATCTACCTACCTTCCCCCCCCCTACCCAACATGATCACTACTGAGGCACAGTACAGTATACGGTCTCACTGGCCAACTATAAGCACCCCCCCCCCCCTCCCCCCCACGCGTCAGGTCACACATTAAATAACCTGTGGGCGGGAGGGGCCACTTGATAGCGGGGTCCATCTAAGCCAGTTAACTCCTGCTGTTATAATTAACCCCTTAATGAAGTCCCTTTATGATGGAAACTAAACTCTCTTTCCTCCCAATCTGCCCCCCTCTGCCCCCCCCCCCACACACACACCCACACTACAATACAGCCACACTACACCACTACACACTATACTACACTACATACAATACAGACGCTAGTCACACTACACTAATACACACTATACTACACTACTGCACTACAATACAGACACTACAGTCACACTACTAAAGTCACACTACACCACCACTAGTGACACTAATACACCCCTAAAGTCACACTACACCACTACACTACATCACAACACCACTAGTGACACTAATACACTACTACAGTCACACTACACCCCATCACAACACCACTAGTGACACTAATACACCCCTAAAGTCACACTACACCACTACACCACATCACAACACCACTAGTGACACTAATACACTACTACAGTCACACTACACCACTACACCACATCACAACACCACTAGTGACACTAACACACTCCTACAGTCACACTCCACCGCTGGTCTCTCTCTCAGTGCTAGCCTCCTGGTCGACACACACGCCGCTCGTCAGAACAAGGTGATTTAGAAACCAAATATGACAGACGCCTCCTTCATGATTCTGTTCCTCCGCTCCTCTCCTCCCTCCCCCCCCTCCCTCCGCTCCTCTCCTCCCTCCCCGCGGCACGGAGGCCCCCCGCGGCCCGAGACAGAACACAGAGTGACCTACGCACCGCCATGAAACAGATCTGAATCAGAGCATGACAGAAAGACAGACAATGGGGGCGGGGGAGGGGAGAGAGGGGGGGGGGGGGGGAGAAAGTGAGCGGAAGAGAGGAGAGAAAGGAGGGGAGAGAGAGAGAAGACAGAGAGGGGGGAGTGAGCAGAGACGTGGGGAAGAGAGGAGAGAAAGAGGGACAGGGGGGGAGCGGAAGAGCGAGGGGCGGAGAGAGAGGGGGAGAGATAGAGAAAGATAGAGAGAGAGAAAGATAGAGAGAGAGAGAGATAGAGAGAGCGAGAGAGCTCTCTGCAGATAGAGTGTCTGAATGTTGACAATACTGCTCTATAGTCCATTAACTCTGAACCAGAAGGACGTTCATTGTACTCCAGAGGCGTCTGCTCTTACCTTTCCTCGCCAGTCGGAGACACTGCGTTTTGGTTTCCTGCGAACGACAAACAGAAACGCGATGTTAAAAAACACGTATGTAGATGTAGTATGAGATCGGCCCAGAAGATCACCGGCGCCCCCCTCCCCTCTCTGGAAGAGCTGTACAACACACGCTGCCTCAGGAAGGCCTCCAAGATCTCCAGAGACCCATCCCACCCTGGGTACGAACACTTTGCTCGGCTGCCCTCGAACAGGCGGTTCAGGACCATGTTTGCAAGGACAAACAGACTGAAGCTCAGCTTCTACCCCAGGGCCATTCAGGCCCTGAACACAGCAAAGACCTAGGTTCTAGGCCAAGGACAATCTAGACAAATTGATGGCAGCTACTAGATTGAAATCAAGTGGAATGGAATGGAATGGAATGGACTTTATTTGTCATTGCTACAGTACAGGTACCAAACAACAAAATTTAGGAGGGGTGGCTCCCCTGGTGTTAGGAAAGGGAAAAAAAACACATTTAGAAAAAGAATAAAATCACAAGAAGGTAAGGAGCTGGTTTACATAAATAAAGGCTATGTACACAATCCACTGTACTATACTGCACAGATAGTCAACTAGGGTTGTCATATTGCACAAAAGTACTTGTTCACGTTATTTTAAAGTGTCACAGTTTGCAGGCTTGAAATGTACATGTTTGTGCCTCAGCACTAGCTGCCATACAATCCGTCCGGACTGTCCTGGGCCCAGAACTTAGGCCTTTGCTGTGTTCAGGGCCCTGACGGCCCTGTGGTAGAAGCAGTTCTTCAGTGTGTTTGTCTTAGCGGCCGGGGTCCTGTACCTCCTTTTCGAGGGCAGCCTGATAAAGTGTACGTGCCCAGGGTGGGTCGGGTCCCTGGAGATCTTGGAGGCCTTCCTGAGACAGCGTGTGTTGTACAGCTCTTCCAGAGAGGGGAGGGGGGCGCCGGTGATCTTCTGTGCTGTTCTCACGACTCTCTGTAGCGCGTTTCTCTCCGCTGTTGTGCAGCTGTAGAACCAGTTGCAGATGCTGTAGGTGAGGATGCTCTCCACTGCGCCGTGGTAGAAGGCCACCAGTATCTCCTGCTTGTTGTGTTCTTTCCTGAGGCATCTCAGGGTGTATAGCCGCTGTTGTGCCCTCTTGATGTTGCCTTTTGTGTTGTCCTTCCAGGCCAGGTCATCCCGCATGTGATGTCCCAGGAATCGGAGGGTTGAGACTCTCTCCACGCTCTCTCCGTCGATGAGCAGGGGCTGGATCTCGGACTTTTTCCTCCTGAAGTCTACGATGAATTCCTGGGTCTTTGACTTGTTTAGCAGCAGGTTGTTAACCTTGCACAGCTTGCTCAGTTGCTCTACCTCATCCCTGTACGCCGCCTCCCCCCCCCCCCCCGAGATACATCCCACCACGGTGGTGTCGTCTGCAAACTTTACGATGTAGTTGCTGGGGTGGACGGGGGTGAAGTCGTGGGTGTAGAGGTTGTAGAGGATGGGGCTTAGCATGCAGCCCTGGGGGGACCCAGTGCTGAGGCTGAGGGCTGTGGAGGTGTGGGGGCCCACCCGCACCCTCTGGGGGCGGTCGGTCAGGAAGTCCTTGATCCACGCACATATAGAGTGTGATAGACCCAGGTCTAGTAGTTTGGTCACTAGCCTGTCTGGGAGGATGGTGTTGAAGGCGGAGCTGAAGTCCACGAAGAGCAGTCTCGCGTAGCTGTTTCCCCTCTCCAGGTGGGATAGAGTGGCGTGGAGAGTCGTCGCTATGGCGTCCTCTGTGGACCTGTGGGCTCTGTAGGCGAACTGGTATGGATCCAGGTTGGGCGGGAGGCGTGTGAGTATGTGGGCCCGGACTAGTTTCTCGAAGCACTTCATGATGATTGGTGTGAGTGCCACCGGGCGGTAGTCGTTTAGGCAGCTCACCGTGCTTTTCTTCGGGACTGGGATGATAGTTGAGGTTTTCAGGCAGGGTGGGACGGTGGCCTGGGACAGGGACTGGTTAAAGATGTTGGTGAAAACCCCGGCCAGCTGGTCGGCGCAGTCTCTCAGCACCCGTCCCAGAACGCCATCCGGCCCCGAGGCTTTCCTGGGGTCCACCGCCTTCAGTACGCGTCTCACCTCATGCTCTGTGAGGGTGAGGCAGCTGAGAGCTGGAGAGAGTGGTGTTTGTGTTGCGGTTACCTCCGTTCGCCCCTCATCGAACCGGGCGTAGAAGGTGTTCAGCTTTCCCGCCAGCAGGGGGTCGTCCTCTGCGGCTGTGAGCCTGTTGGCTCTGAAGTTTGTCATCTGCTGAACCCCCTGCCACATCCGCCTGGAGTCGTTGCTCAGGAGGCATTCCTCAATCTTCTCTCTGTGCTCTGCCTTGGCCGCTTTGATGCCGCGCTTTAGGTTGGCTCTGGTGGAGCTGTACAGCGGTGTGCTCTTCCCTGCGAAGAAGGCGTTGTCCCTCTCGTTGATCAGTTTTTGGACCTTCCCAGTCATCCATGGCTTCGTGTTGGGGTAGACCCGGACCCGTTTGTCCACGGTGACTGAGTTGGTGCAGTTCACTATGTGGTTCAGAACCGACGACGTGTACTGTTCCAGGTCCTCATGCTCATATTCCTGCCATAGGGTGTCATTTAGGCAGATCTGCAGTGGAGCGGACCCTTCTGGCCAGGTTCTGACAGTCTTAGTGGTGATGGGAGCACTTTTCCCCATTGTAGTGTATGCAGGAATCAGGAGGATTGACACATGGTCAGACATGCCTAGATGAGCTAGCGGACTAGCCTTGTAAGCACGTTTGATGTTGGTGTATACCTTATCCAGTGTTTTTTCTCCTCTTGTTGCACATTTCACATGCTGATAGAACTTGGGTAGTACTGCCTTCAGGTCGACATGATTAAAGTCCCCCGCTATGATGTGAATAGCCTGTGGATCAGTGCTTTGTTGGCCACTGATGACTTCATAAGTGTATTACACTTCAAGTATTACACTTCAAGTGTAATACTGAAACACAACTGTGTACATTTCAAACCTGCAAACTGCGACACTTTAAATGAATGTGCAATAACACTATGTGCAATATGACAACCCTAGGGTACATAAGGTTCAGAGAATAGGAAATGTTAGAATAGGTATAGCATAGCATAGAGTACAGCACAGTGTTTTATTTGTATAATATAGTGGATAGTGTACATAGCCTTTATTTATGTAAACCAGCTCTTTTCCCTTCTTGTTTTTCATTTTTTTTCCCCTAGCACCAGGGGAGCCCCCCCTCCCAAATTTCGTTGTTTGGTACCTGTACTATATCAATGACAATAAAGACCATTCATTCATGTACGAGACAGGAAATGCAATGCGACCAACCAAAAGGAGGCTGTCGATGAACAGGATGTCAGCGATGACAGGTTGAGGTCAGTGCGAGCCGACGCCACACAACAGACCGCTGGGGAGCAGATGAAGGAAAATGAGAGGTAGCCATTCGGTTGTTAAGTCTGACGTCAAACGTGACGTTTAGCAATTTCCGGGTCCAAAACATAAATTCCCTGCACCAGAGTACCAGTGTACTACAGCGGTAGAATGACAGTTCAATCGTTTTTTAGACTCGGATCTATTCATACAACAAGGGACACAGGACTTTCCTGTTTTCCCCATATTGTCAGGGTCTTTGAGCCTCGTAAAAGTGCTATACAAATATAATTTATTATTATTATTACTGCGACATTTCGAAGAGAGCGCCTCAGCCAACGTTGGACCCGGAAACACGTCATGACTTAACAACCGAATTGGTTGCCGGGGTGCGAGTCCTCAGAAGCCATTGGCCGACAGGATGCAACTCCTCAACAGCCATTGGCCGAGAGATCTGTGAACCCCCCCCCCCCCCCGCCACCCTGCCCCCCACCAGAGGCGGATTTAGGATTGTAGGAGATCCGGGGCTTAGCCCAGAGGGAGAATATAATGTGCGCGCGGAGCGCGCCGGAAAAATTTGCCTTCAACCTTCAACTTACCACCACCTTAAAGCGGACAAAAGGCTGTATTACAAAATAGACAGTAAACACACACACACACGTCAGTCACCATCATTTATATTTGTATAGAATTACAGAATTGATGGGCTGAGGCTAGTTATGTTACAGTATGTATATCAGGGCAGACTCTGGGCTCACCACTTATATTGTATTGATTGTCTTGTCCTGTGTTATATGACGATATATTACATGTATTGTTGGCCTGTGTATAGTACTGTGAAATCAAATCCCCCCTGGGACATTAAACAAACTTAGTTAGTTAGCGTTACATCTTAGGATAGATTTGAGTCATGTTCTGTATACATACATACTACCATAAGGGCATACTTAATGTGGTTACTTCATGTTTACTAGCTGTAACATTAACGTTACATCATTCTTTTTCACTTGTTACTCAGTCAACCAGAGTGCAGATATCAAAGACTATCAGCCTGTTATTCACTTTATTTGTATAAGTATTATCCTTTGTTTGATTTCTTACCATGTACCGTAACAGTACCTTGCTATGTTTCATTTTCATTATAAACATAACGTTATGTTATGATAGCCAGCTAGCATTAGCAAACCGGAAAAGTAGTGTCAGTGAGTCAGTCACCTTTCTAATAAGATTCACAAACCTGAAACATCATCTATGTCATCACTGCTGGTGATGTCATTGTTGTCAGCTGCTGATACTGCTGCTGCAACAGTTCTTGGCGCTTGTTTTGTTGAAAAAAACTTTGGGATATCCATGCTTACAAAGTCAGGCACTGATTGAGATCACGTCTTCTTCAGGGCAAGGCAGGCTACGCAGTACGCAGGCTAATGTCGCGCAGCTGCTGCCTCTCTGTTGGACTCCGGTACTGCACGTTACTCACGAGAGTTTTTTTTTTTTTTTTTTTTTTTAAAGTAAAACATTCGGGGCTTTTCAGAAAACATCCGGGGCTTGAGCCCAAGTAGCCACCCCCTAGCGCCGCCCCTGCCCCCCACCAAACCAATCCCTCCCTTCCTCACCTTCTCCACGCTGCTGACCGCCTGGAAGTAGATATTGTAGTTCTTCCGGGGCGCCAGTGGAGGGTTCCAGAAGCCGGCGTAGGTCTTGTTGTCTCCCACGGTGAACGGCGTGGGCTCCGGAAGGTTCCCCGGGGGGAGCTCCGCCGCGTAGTAGTACGGCTGGCTGCCACTGGAGGCGCTGTGGAAGGAGACGGGGACCTGGTAGCAGTCCACAGAGCCCGCCTCCCGCCGCGTGCGGTGGGGGTTCACCTCCTCCACCACGATCTGGTACGCACTGCGGACGACATGGCCGTCACCGTCAGTCAAGCGGCCAATCGGATCAGTCTAACAGGCTAGCACACAGTCTAACAGGCTAGCACACAGTCTAACAGGCTAGCACACAGTCTAACAGGCTAGCACACAGGCTAACAGGCTAGCACACAGTCTAACAGGCTAGCACACAGTCTAACAGGCTAGCACACAGTCTAACATGCTAGCACACAGTCTAACAGGCTACCACACAGGCTAACAGGCTAGCACACAGTCTAACAGGCTAGCACACAGTCAAACAGGAAAGGAGACCCTCAAGACCCTGATCTATCTGACGCCCCCCCCCCCCCCCCCCATAAGACCCTGATCTATCAGGCCTTTAGGAGGTGACAATTAATAACATGAAGAGATCTGTGGCGTATATATAGTATATAGTATAGACTACCGTATGGACTATAGTATAGTATATAGTATATAGTATAGAGTATAGACTACCGTGTGGACTATAGTATAGTATATAGTATAGAGCAGGGGTCGGCAATAGGCGGCCCGTGGGCCATTGCTGGCCCGTCACCAATAATATTTGGCCCAGCAGATTATTTTGAGAATCCACTTTTTTTTTTTTTTTTTTTACAATATCGGACCGACAGTCCCACACCACGCCTATAATGTCCGAATAGAGAATCGACCTCCACCTGAATAATGCGTATTGTACTTTTATTCATGTTGAGAGTGAATGACACAGGGACAGACAATCAGGCAGCGAAGCGCACTGACGCTGAACCCCTCAGAGTGAATCATAAGTAGGTGGACAAGGCGTGGTGCTGAAATAGCGTGTGTGGTTTGAAAAAAATAACATTAGCTCATTAAATCATTCAAACGTAATGTTTACGTATGTGACTGCAACACACATATGAACAGTAACAAAGCAAATTCTGTTTAATTTTCTGAAAAACATTGACAACAAAATCGGCGCAAAAGTGGTGGTAGGCCTATGCTCCTGAAACGACAGAGCAAACGCGCTATTAGGGATAATAAGTACAATGAGCCATAAGCCATTCATTCAAAATATACAAAATACAATTAGGTTATTAAATACAATAACGACAGGCTTGGTACTCACGTAATGTGAAAAGTGGCATCTCCCATCGGTCAGTATTTGCTTGATATCTGGTGATATTGACGTCACTTTAATCCGCGGTTGTTTTGAAAACTAATAATATTCTTGATTTGATTATTGATAATAGTGATAACTTGAGTGTTTTCAAAGGGACATTTAGGCAGGTTTGTAATAACGGACACTGTATTTCAAATTAATTAGAGAGAGTCTCAACTATCGCAACTCTATAGTTTATGCACCGCCGCAACCTTCTTTCTACGATGCAACGATCTCCTGTAAGGGGTTCAGAGCTGTCTGGAGTTCCTCCTGGATTGACACAAAACTTTACTGAGGAGATTTCTGGACTAATTTGACAGTCCCACTATGCTTTCATACTCAGTGATTACTAATTAATAAGACCATTATGATAACGACATGGATCCATGTTGAGATGTCCGCGAAACATGCAGAGATTGTTTGTTATTTGAAGGGTATACCGCCATCCGCAGGCAGTTTATTTTTATTTTTTATGCATCAATCGATTCCTCTCGTGCGTCTTTATCACATTCGTTGACGAAAAGGACGACTCGCATGTATAGAAAGGGAACATTGTGAGCACGGAAAATGAGTCTCACAACGGCTTTGCATTGATGAAACCAGGTAGGATATATAGTTTGCTGTCCATTCCTCTTTAAACGCCCTGTTTTCACTGTCAACTTTCCTCTTTAGACCTTTGGAGAGTGACATGATGTTTCTCTTAATAGCAGGTTAAATGTTTAGCTAACTTCACCCGACACGCAAACAACCAATCCAATAATAATGTGACCTTGTCTGGGAGGAGGGGGGAATAATTATCTGAATAAAACTATGTTAAATAATTATTAGAATAAGTTAGGCTGCGATACATCGTCAGTCCACACATTTATTATTCAAAACTATGGAAGAGGGTGAAACTACGTTTCAACGTTGTTGAGAATCACAACACAAACTCGCTAGTCAAGCCTAATACTGCAACGTAATGGATTGGACTACTACCTAGTTAACTATAACACTACTTTACATTGTTAGCAGGCTCACAAAACAAGCTATGTTAGTTGACTAGCAATGTGTACAAGTATTAGAACGTGTCACATTTTTTAAACAATCAATTACTTAAATTAGCCTTTGATTATGTTCTGGCCCGCCATCTAGTGGCTCAAAAAAATGTTGGCCCGAGGCCAAACCTAATTGCCGACCCCTGCTATAGACTACCGTATGGACTATAGTATAGTATATAGTATAGAGTATAGACTAGCGTATGGACTATAATATAGTATATAGTATAGTATATAGTATAGAGTATAGACTAGCGTATGGACAATAGTATAGTATAGAGTATAGAGTATAGACTACCGTACGGCCCGAGTGAGGTTGTGTGTGTGGTTGTGTGAGGTTGTGTGTGATTGTGTGTGGTTGAGTGAGGTTGTGTGTGGTGTTGTGTGTGGTTGTGTGAGGTTGTGTGTGGTCCACTGCGGCACACGACCAGACCCAGTGTGACACCCATGGCCTAGAGGAACCAGGTCAGCTCCCATTCACACAGACTCACTGCACACACACACAAAGTACCCTTATATATATATAGACACACACACACACACACACACACACGCACACACAGCCCCTCAGGCTGTTTGTTAACGGGGCAAGACATGCATGCTACAGTGCCAGTTATTAAAACACAGCGTGAGCCCCTTCACACACTGGGTTGACCCCACGCTTCCCCTCCTCCGCTTCACACCCAGCCAGCTACACGCCTCCCCATCTCCCCTCCTCCCCGCCTCCGCCTCACACCCAGCGAGCCTCACGCCTGCATGTCTTTCCGCTTCCCTAGCTCTCAGCATCCTCCAAGACTTGTTCCACTCGAGCAACACCCCCCCCCCCCCCCCCCCCACCCCCACACACACACACACAGTAATGACTGCCAGGGGCGCCTCTCGGTCTCAGTCTCTATCTCCGCCTCCACCTCCCCCCATACATCCATGCCCCTAATACGTGCCCTCCCTACCCCTCCTCCTCCTACCCCTCCTCTTCCTTCTACAACATCACTTTCTGTTTTTAGTCTAGGATATTGTGGGTGGAGTCTAGGATAGTGTGGGTGGAGTCTAGGATATTGTGGGTGGAGTCTAGGATATTGTGGGTGGAGTCTAGGATATTGTGGGTGGAGTCTAGGATATTGTGGGTGGTGTCTAGCGTATTGTGGGTGGAGTCTAGGATATTGTGGGTGGAGTCTAGGATAGTGTGGGTGGAGTCTAGGATAGTGTGGGTGGAGTCTAGGATATTGTGGGTGGAGTCTATGATATCGTGGGTGGAGTTTAGGATAGTGTGGGTGGTATCTAGGATAGTGTGGGTGGAGTCTAGGATATTGTGGGTGGAGTATAGCGTATTGTGGGTGGAGTCTAGGATATTATGGGTGGAGTCTAGGATAGTGTGGGTGAAGTCTAGGATATTGTGGATGGAGTCTAGGATATTGTGGGTGGAGTCTAGGATATTGTGGGTAGAGTTTAGAATAGTGTGGGTGGTGTCTAGGATAGTGTGGGTGGTGTCTAGGATATTGTGGGTGGAGTCTAGGATATTGTGGGTGGAGTCTAGGATAGTGTGGGTGGAGTCTATGATATTGTGGGTGGTATCTATGATATTGTGGGTGGAGTCTAGGATATTGTGGGTGGAGTCTAAGATATTGTGGGTGGAGTCTATGATATTGTGGGTGGAGTGTAGGATATTGTGGGTGGAGTCTAGGATATTGTGGGTGGAGTCTAGGATGCTGTGGGTGGAGTCTAGGATATTGTGGGTGGAGTCTAGGATAGTGTGGGTGGAGTCTAGGATATTGTGGGTGGAGTCTAGGATATTGTGGGGGGTGTCTAGCGTATTGTGGGTGGAGTCTAGGATATTGTGGGTGGAGTCTAGGATAGTGTGGGTGGAGTCTAGGATATTGTGGGTGGAGTCTAGGATAATGTGGGTGGAGTCTAGGACATTGTGGGTGGTGTCTAGGATATTGTGGGTGGAGTGTAGGATATTGTGGGTGGAGTCTAGGATATTGTGGGTGGAGTCTAGGATATTGTGGGTGGAGTCTAGGATATTGTGGGGGGTGTCTAGCGTATTGTGGGTGGAGTCTAGGATATTGTGGGTGGAGTCTAGGATAGTGTGGGTGGAGTCTAGGATATTGTGGGTGGAGTCTAGGATAATGTGGGTGGAGTCTAGGACATTGTGGGTGGTGTCTAGGATATTGTGGGTGGAGTCTAGGATATTGTGGGTGGAGTTTAGGATAGTGTGGGTGGTGTCTAGGATAGTGTGGGTGGAGTCTAGGATATTGTGGGTGGAGTCTAGGGTATTGTGGGTGGAGTTTAGGATAGTGTGGGTGGTGTCTAGGATAGTGTGGGTGGAGTCTAGGATATTGTGGGTGGAGTCTAGGGTATTGTGGGTGGAGTCTAGGATATTGTGGGTGGAGTCTAGGATATAGTGGCTGGTGTTCCTGAACATAGGACATGATCCTGGGTGCGACTGGTGAACTTGCAAAGTTTTAAAGTACCCACTCGATATAATAAACAACATTTTAACGATCACTAAATACTTGTGATAATGACTTGTAAACATGCTTTTCATACGTTTTTTAAAACTTTGGTTTTAGGACGTGTTCAAAAGCAAGGACTGTGTGTTCATCTAGTTATGTGTAGTTATGTGTTTTTAGCATGTGGATGTTTTCTCAGCATGTTGTGATGTTAGTAAAATACAGTTTAGACCTTCGTAGCGATGTGCTTTGTTAGCCGCTAACTGTTAGCAGCGTTTGTAGCTGTGGCTGCGTTTAGAGTCACTTTTCTCCCTTCAGTGTTTGAGGTGTACCAACATTCAAATACGCCTGTCGTGTTCAATATTTCTCTGATTTCAATGTATGACACATCATTTGAAAGCTTACAATATGTCGTTTAAACACATGGAAAAAACTGGAAAATGATTTTGGCTACTGGTTGCACTTTTCACCAGCAGCTGTCACGTCATGACGGGAAAAACCTCAACGAGTACGTAACAATGAACTGCTTCTACTGTGTGTGTGTGTGTGTGTGTGTGTGTGTGTGTGTGTGTAAAAAGAGCGTGCTTGTGAGGAAGAGAGGCAGTCAGATGGTTTGTATTCAGGACTGCTACCACTTTCACCACTCCCCCCCCCCCCCCCCCCCCCTCCCCCCAACACATACACATCCTCTCCCCCAACCCCGCCTCCCCACTCCAGCCCATAACGGCTTATTTAGTGGCTCTGACAGCTGGGACTCATCTCCCGATCTCTTTTATGACGTGAAGTACCTTCCAATTTCCGTACCCTGTCCGGCCGTGATAGGCCGACAGGAAATGAAGCCACGGCCCTGAGAATGGGCAGATCTAATGGAGATCGCCACGGCAACAGCCATGGTCCCGAATACCTAAACGTCCCCTTGGAGCTCCGTAGAGAGAGAGAGAGAGAGAGAGTGAGAGGCCTACGCTGCCCAGATACCCAACACTGAGGAACACTCGACGTTGTAGGGTTATAAGATATTTACTGTGTTATTACCCTGGTAAGTGCTATGGAACAACGCTAATCGCTACATAGCACTTATAGCTAAAATGCTAGCTTTTAACTAGTTTCAACCCTGACCCTAACCGTACACCAGAACCAAGGCAGAGCAAAGGGCTACCTTAGACCGGTGTGGTATATTAGGAAAGAGTGCCGCTTATGAGCTTCAAATAGTTCCTCATATCCTCTACATGTCTTCTTCTTTGGTGCCACACTTCCTGAAACAACACTTAAAGGTACTTAAAGGTCCCATATTATGAAAAAGTAACTTTTTCGGTGCTTAGGGTTAGGTAGGGTTGCCACCCGTCCCTTAAAATACGGAATCGTTCTGTATCTGACAGTTAAAAGATGCGTCCCGTTTTTTTTCTTCTTTTTTTCTTTTATTTGTTTTTCAGATGTTATCCCTTTTTCACCCAATTTGGTATCCAATTGAACCCAACCTAGCATCCAATTATCCCCTGCCTATTGCGAAGGATCCGCCGCACGACCCCGTGGCCGGCAGTCCCAGAAGAGGCCGCCAGGCAGACTAGCTGACTGGCTCCTCGAGCCCAGCACCTGTTATTCCGGCACCCCGGGGGCGCTGTTGCGCGACGGATCCTTGTCCGGAAATACTCCTATACCGCCCTCGGGAGCGGCCGCCCAATATGCCGCTCCCCGTGTGTGCCCCAGCCATATCCGGATCTGGCGAGCTGGGATTCGATCCCAGTCGCCGGTGGGCAGCTTGCACTAGTGGCCAGTGCTTAGACCGCTACACCACCGCGGGGCTCGTTTTGAACCAATACGGAACGCTGTTTGTTCCGTATTTTCAATCCACCCGCATTGCGTGATTCCTCCAATATATCATACAGAGCTGCCAAGTCTTTTATTTTGAAATTCCTTTAAATAAAGCTACCGGACACGATTTTCGTGGCATCCTTCTTGTATACAAATAATTGTGTGGGAGAGAGGGGCCGCCGCTGCCAAAACGTGCACAGTTTTGGGTCGCTCCACCGCCAAAAAATCTCACTCCAAACTTTTGGTGAAAGGCAGCCCTTAAGGCTTTATTGAAACGATGTTTAACTTATGATTTACTAGCACTGGCGCCCCCACCCGCCCTTGGGCCCGTGGTGGTCGTGGTCCCGAGGAGCGGGGCCCCTACTGCGAGGGGTGTCCCTTATTTCTCTGACTGAAAGGTGGCAACCCTAGGGTTAGGTGCTGTACCGTTTTGGTCTCTGATGACCATACTAACACAGAAACTGTGAAATACAGCAATTTGGTAAATCTTTTGCGGGCTGCATATTTCGGAAAATGAAATGCAATTTGCGATTCAACAAGCCGTTCGGTTTGGCTGCCCCCCGCCCACGTAGGGTGGGCTTCCATGGGCTGTGTGTTGAACATTTCCCCCGCCGTGCATTCTTACATTCGAAGGGAAACTCGTCTTTTTCATTTAAATGGTTTTGGATTTGGGGTTTTGGGGATGGGGAACACAGGGATGTTTGGCTTTTAATTTTCTTCCCTCGGGAAGCGTTTTTTCCTGCTACCCAGAGAATCTGCAGAAAACCAATGATGGCTTCCCGGTCTGTGTGTATCCGCATGTCACTTTCGAAGGCGAGATCCGATCGTTACCATTCAAATGGTTTTGCATTCCTTGTTTTGTGGGGACCGCTGGGATATGTTTTTTTATTTTATTCCCCCAGGAACCGTGTGTTTTTTCACCTCGTTGCCACACAGCAAACCGCTTCCCAACCCGTGAAACAGCCCTGAAACAGCCCGTCCAGAAAATGACAAACAGAAACGTTTAGAGGCACACTGGAATCTGGAAAAATCTGAGTGGTATTTTCAGCAAAAAACTTCAATAACATGTTGGGGGCCCCAGAGACCTACATGGAAATAGGTAATATAATATATAACATAATAGGTGTCCTTCCTTTAAGACTAGAAACGAGCCAGTGATTGGACCATTAACCTGTCAGGCAGTAATCTAGCCAGTGATCGGACGATTGACCTGTCAGTCAAAAGTCTAGCCCGTGATGGGACCCCTCACCTGATTGGAGCTCCTTTGGCCTGGGCGGGCTTCAGGAGGACCGTGATGGTGGTCGCTGTCTCGTTCAGAAACGCCTCCGAACCATCATACTCCTCCAGGGTCGGAGCTGCAGACACACACACACACAGATAGACTCATATTAATGCATGGAAGTATATTGGACAGATGCACTCACAGAGTAGATATGGAAGCATACACAAAACAGATAGTCCAGGGAGGGGTGGAGAGGAGAGAGAGGGGGTAGGAGAAGGAGGGGAGGGAAAGAGAGAGAGAGAGAGGGGAAAGAGAAGGAGAGGGTAGAAGGAGGAGGGTGGAGAGAGAAGGAGGAGAGAAAGTGGAGACTGAGGGTAATTGTTAGTAATGTGGTACAGCGTGCTGGGAACGGTAGTTCACTAGAATACCTCTCTCTCTCTCTTGCTTTCTCTCTCTCTCTCTCTCTCTCTCTCTCTCTCTCTCTCTTGCTTTCTCTCTCTCTCTCTCCTCAGAATCATCTCCATTTCCTGTGAGTACATCCTGTGTGGCTGACATTACGAGAGGAGGAGGAGGCGCTGGGAGGAGGTGGAAGTGCGTCTGTCCCGTTGTTGGGCCTATTAAGGCCTTTATCAAGAGGCTTTTAGTTCCTCTCTCCCGGGTCAAACTGATTGGTCTGAACGCAGGCGGCCGTCGTCGTAATTACCGGCTAGGTGCTCCGCTGTCGTCTCAACCAGGACAGCGACGACGCGGCGGATAGGAGCGTTAATCACTCCGCAGGAGTTTCAATTGAGCCTCAGAGTGGCGGTCGCCTCAGATGTTTACCTGAGATGTTGGTGGTGACGTTGAGGGTGGTGGCCGGCCCGAAGCCCTTGATGGTGCTGGCCCGGAGGACGAACTGGTAGGTGGTGCCGGGGTGGAGCTGGGAGAAGACGTGGTGGGAGGAGTTCCAGGGCAGCGCCACGATCAGAGGAGGACGCAGGAGCGGCACCGACGGGTCAAACGAGCGCACACCGCTGTAGCTTATCTGATTGGATGAAAGGGGGGACAACGTTCGCATTATTAATGAGCTGTTGATGACAAGTGTTCAGGACCCACCCTCTGGAACTCCCTCCCCATAGTGATCCGCAACGCCCCCACCCTGGACTCTTCAAACTAGCCCTCAAAACACATCTGTTCTCCAAGGCCTTTGGCCCCTAGTCAATGTTTCAGTTTTTGTTTTGTGGTTTTCTGTTTTGTCTGTCCGTTTCATTCCCTTGTAAAGCGTCCTTGGGTTTTTGAAAGGCGCTATATAAATTAAAGCTATTATTATTATTATTATTATTATTATTATTATTATTATTATTATTATTATTATTATTATAGGACACTATGACTGTTTGTCACTAATATTAGTATGTGGTGTTTCATTGACAGCATCTGTGGAGACAACAGGGAGCATAGAGATGGAAATAGTGCCTGTGGGCTTATGCAAACAGACTGCCAATGGCCCCTGGTCATAGCATAGATTACTTTTTCTTATCATGACGGATGGATAGATGATTCACTTACTTAGACTGTGTATTTGTTTTGTTGTAAGTCACTTTGGATAAAGGCGTCTGATAAATGACCAAAAATGTAAATGTAAATAGACCCTAACGTTTAGAGGACACAAAGTGTTCATCACTTCTCGTGTTGTGTTTGTGTACTTTTTAAGGCAGTAGGGGTTTGATGCAAGGTGTGACCAGTGACAATGTTTATTTTACTCATGGTTTTTAACCTGTATCGCTATATGTATTTATTTATTTCAAATAAAATACTAATTTGTCAGCAGAGCTGTGTCCTGCCTTCCTGAAAATGTTGTTCATGTCAGGGGGCATCAACCAGCTTCTTCATATCAGAGGAGAAGGTGATTGATCATGACCTAGTACTGGGTGAGGGTGAGATTATTATAAAATTAATTATAGATTGGTTCTTACCTCATACTGGAGGAGGTTGTGATTGGTTCTTACCTCGTACTGGAGGAGATTGTGATTGGTTCTTACCTCATACTGGAGGAGGTTGTGATTGGTTCTTACCTCGTACTGGGTGAGGATGTGATTGGTTCTTATCTCATACTGGGTGAGGATGTGATTGGTTCTTACCTCATATTGGGTGAGGATGTGATTGGTTCTTACCTCATACTGGGTGAGGATGCCGTTGGGGTCCAGAGGTTCCTTCCAGTAGAGGGAGATCCTGTCCTCAGAGGGTGTGGCCCTGAGGGATCGGCTTGGCACAGGGCCAGGGACTGGATTGGACAGACCCAGGGAGATGGGAGGGGTTATTAACACTATCCATCAATCCATCCATCCATCCATCCATCCATTCATTGACTCTATCTATCTATCTATCTCTCCATCTGAAGGCTCAGGGAAAAGTGGTCATGGGTCATTTAAGAGTTTAGTATCCCCGCAGTCATTCAAAGAAAAGAAAGGCCTAGAATATAGAAGTGGGTCGTGTGTGGTCCGCAGAAACTTGAAACAGACCATCCATCCACCCACCCTCCCACACACACCCGCCCATCCAACCAACCACCCAACCACCCATCCAACCACCCACCCATTCAAACACCCTAACACCCACCCAACCATCCACCCACTCATCCACCCACCCACCCATCCAACCAACCAACCAACCACCCACCCACCCACCCAACCACTGGAGGCTTGGTCAGAGACTGGTTTGAAGACACTCCAGCCAAATCGTGACGTTAGAATTATAAGGTTCTATCTCCATTTTTGTCAGAATTGAGTTTTTTTACATAATCTGATCCCCATTAGGTGTTTATTAATGCCTGTGTGGTGTTATTTTTAAAATGTTGAAATTAGTTAGTAAATACAATAATAATAATAATAATAATATTATAATAATAAAATACAAAGGTTCCATCTCACAAAACATAATGGAAGGTAAAAACTTTGACGGCCAATATCTCTGAACTACCCTAAACGGAGATAGAACCTTATAATTCTAAGCTCACGAATAAGGAACAACCCTATTGATTTAAAGAAAAGAACTCCGCCCCACCGTCCTCGTCGGTCTGGATGACAGTCTCGTCGCTCTCCTTGCGTCCCTCAGGGTTGGTGAGGATCATCTTGAGGCTGACGTTGGTGTTGGGGGGCAGGTTGCCCACCACGTGCCGGGGGGCCTTGGGGTCCATGTCCAGGCAGTCGGCCTTGGTCTGGTTGTTGGCGTTGTGGGTGTAGTGGTAGCAGATGGTCACGTTAAAGGTGTGGCAGCGCGTGATGTTGTACCCCAGGGACTCCCAGTCCACCGCGATGAACCGCGCCTGAGTCTCCGCGATCTTCAGTCTCTTGGGCGTCCGCATGGGCTCTGAGAGAGAGAGGGAGGAGAGAGAGGAGAGAGAGAGAGAGAGAGAGAGAGAGAGAGGGAGGAGAGAGAGAGGGAGGAGAGAGAGAGAGAGGGAGGAGAGAGAGAGAGAGGAGAGAGAGAGAGAGGGAGGAGAGAGAGAGAGAGGGAGGAGAGAGAGAGGGAGGAGAGAGAGGAGAGAGAGGGAGGAGAGAGAGAGGGAGGAGAGAGAGGAGAGAGTGAGAGAGAGGGAGGAGAGAGAGAGGGAGGAGAGAGAGAGGGAGGAGAGAAAGAGGAAGGAGGTTAGATGTGACTCTTTACTGTCAATATG
>NC_137676.1:23690000-23710000 GCF_963989245.1 Nansenia antarctica | reverse complement strand
ACTGGACTAATGCTACATACTGGACTAATGTTACATACTGGACTAATGTTCCATACTGAACTAATGTTCCATACTGGACTAATGTTCCATACTGGGGCTAATGTTACATACTGGGGCTAATGTTACATACTGGGGCTAATGTTACATACTGGACTAATGTTACATACTGGACTAATGCTACATACTGGACTAATGTTACATACTGGACTAATGTTACATACTGGACTAATGCTACATACTGGACTAATGCTACATACTGGACTAATGTTACATACTGGACTAATGTTACATAGTGGACTAATGTTACATAGTGGACTAATGTTACATACTGGACTAATGTTACATACTGGACTAATGTTACATACTGGACTAATGTTACATACTGGACTTATAATAATAATAATAATAATAATAATAATAATAATAACTTTATTTGTATAGTGCTTTTCCTGCAAACGTTGCAGCTCAAAGTGGTTTAATCATTATATAATCTTAATTTAATTATTTTGTAACTTAAATGCAATATTAAAAGGATGGGTTTTTATAATCTTCATTTAATTATTTAGTCATTTAAAGGCAATATTAAAAAGATGGGTTTTTAGTCTTGACTTGAACATGTTTGCTGAGGTTGCATCCCTAATGTAAACTGGCAGTGCATTCCACAATTTGGGTGCATAAAATGAGAATGCAGCCTCACCAAATCTCTTCTTTTGTAAATGTGGTACACAGAGAAAACCAGCGTCAGAAGACCTGAGAGCTCTATTGGGCTGATATGCTAGCAAAAGGTCTTTCAAACATTCTGGTGCTATGCCAGTGAGAGCTTTATAAACAAGCAGAAGGATCTTGAAATCTATTCTGAACTGAACAGGAAGCCAGTGTAGAGTTTCTAAAATAGGAGTTATATGAGCTTGTCTGCTTGTTTTGGTTAAAACTCTCGCTCCTGCATTTTGGACTAATTGCAGCTGGCCAATAGCTTTCTTCGGAAGACCAGAAAGGAGACTGTTACAATAGTCAAAATGTGTAATAACAAAAGCATGCATTAACACTTCTGCATCAGCTTGCCAAAGAACATTTCTAACTTTTGCAATATTTCGTAGATGATAAAAAGCATTTCTAGTGATAGATTTGATGTGAGGCTCAAAGCTTAAGTCAGAATCTATAATCACACCTAGATTCCTAGCTTCATGTTTGCAGTTTGAAAGCAAGGTTCCCATCGTATTCGACAATTTGTCTTTTTGTAGTTTTGGTCCAATGACAAGAATCTCAGTTTTGTCCTGATTTAGTTGTAGAACATTTTTGGACATCCAAAGTTTTATATCTCGGAGACAATTCTCCAGTGAGCTGAGCGCATGTGAATTATCAGGCAATACTGATATGTACAGCTGAGTATCATCAGCATAACTATGAAAATGTACACCATGTTTTCTGATCATTCCACCTAATAGGATCAGGTACAGGGAGAAGAGCAAGGGACCAAGAATAAACCCCTGAGGGACCCCACATGTGATGTTAACATTATCAGAAACAGAGTCTCCCAGGACAACAGAGAAATGCCTACCAGCTAGATAAGATTTAAACTAGGGATGCACCGAACATTCGGCCACCGAATGTATTCGGCCGAATATCGCAAAATAAAGCACATTCGGTATTCGGCCGAATGTGGTCATGTTTACCACCGAATAGTGGGCGTGTTTTGATGATACTTGCCAGGTCATTCTTAGCGAAGAACTGACGATGAGTGAAGGGAAGTCCAGGGTAGATGTAGACAGAGGGTTGATTGGGAGTGGAGACAGAGGGTTGATTGGGAGTGGAGACAGGTGTGCAGGTTTGGCTGAAGATCTAATTAGTGGGGACAAGCCTCAGCTGCGGCGGAGAGCACGCTGTGCTCGAGCTGTGGGGGCGGGGGAGGGTGTGTGAAGGCCCAGCCGTAACATGTCATTGAACCATACGGACATCAATACTTAAGCCACAACCTACAGAATTATCAAAATCCTGTAGCATCTCTTTAAAGAGAGTTCACCTAATTAGTTAACTTGCAATCTTCCAAAGTATTTTGTAATAATATTATCATGGCACATCATTCTTGTTAACACAAGTCATGAATAAAGCTTCGGCCTACATTGATGAAAGATTTTCTTTCAGCAGCTATTCAGGGAAAACAAAAACATTTAATTTGACTGATTTATTTTATTTATTGTGCTTTGTTGGTATAGACTGATGTCTGCTGGAATGTTCAATAAAAGTTATTTTTTTTCAATCTCAATTTCTTTCTTTGAGAAGCATGAATAAAAAGCAAAATGTATTTAGTTTATGCAATGATAAAATTAAAAACTGCCGATACACATTCGGTATTCGGTATTCGGCCAAGTGTTTCCTTAAATTCGGCTTCGGCCTCGGCCAAGAATTTTCATTTCGGTGCATCCCTAATTTAAACCACTCTAATACAAGTCCTGAGAGGCCGACACAGTTTTCTAAACGATGTATTAGAATAGTGTGATCTACTGTATCAAAAGCAGCACTCAAATCTAACAAGACAAGAACTGATACACCACCAGCATCTATGATAAGTCTGAGATTGTTTACAACCTTTACTAATGCAGTCTCAGTACTGTGGTTAGAACAAACACCTGATTGAAACTTCTCAAATAAAATGTTTTTGCTAAGAAAATCAGTAAGTTGTCTGAAAATCACTTTCTCAAGGATTTTACATAGAAATGAAAGGTTAGATATTGGTCTGAAATTTCCAAGAACTCTAATATCTTGCTAGTAGTGGTTTTATAATGGCAGATTTTAGGGGAGTGGGAAAGATGCCAGTTGATAGAGAGCAGTTACATACTGGACTAATGCTACATACTGGACTAATGTTACATACTGGACTAATGTTACATACTGGACTAATGTTACATACTGGACTAATGCTACATACTGGACTAATGCTACATACTGGACTAATGCTACATACTGGACTAATGTTACATACTGGACTAATGTTACAGAGTGGACTAATGCTACATACTGGACTAATGCTACATACTGGACTAATGTTACATACTGGACTAATGTTACATACTGGACTAATGCTACAGAGTGGACTAATGCTACATAGTGGACTAATGCTACATAGTGGACTAATGCTACATAGTGGGCTAATGCTACAGTACGTACTGGGGCTAATGCTATGTACTGGGGTTAACATTAGCAAAGGTTGTGTAAGAGAGATGTAAGAGTTGTGTAAGAGAGATGCCAAGTCACATGGGAGGAACAACAGAGAGACTATTTACCAGCTCTGTCAAACTGAGTGTGTTTCACTAGTACATCAAACTCCTGCCTCAGCACTATACTTCTCAGCATTCATCTTCATCAACACACACACACACACACACACACACACACACACACACACACACACACACACACACACACACACACACACACAAGCATCTAAAATGTAAAAAATGTGGCAGTGATCCTTATATACTGTTCAATACATCATATACAATTTGTCAATACATTTGGTCCAATGACAAGAATTGCAAATCCACAAAACAAAACCACAAAAAGACAAATTGTTGAATACGATGGTAACCTTGCTTTCAAACTGCAAACATGAAGCTAAGAATCTAGGTGTGATTATAGATTCTTGAGCCTCACATCAAATCTATCACTAGACTATCTATCACAAATCTATCACTTTTTATCATCTACGGAATATTGCAAAAGTTAGACATTTTCTCCGGCAAGCTGATGCAAAAGTGTTCATTAATAAGTCTGTTTGGACTATTGTAACAGTCTCCTTTCTGGTCTTCCAAAGAAAGCTATTGGCCAGCTGCAATTAGTCCAAAATGGAATGGACTGCCAGTTTACATAAGAGATGCAACCTCAGCAAATATGTTCAAGTCAAAACTAAAACCCCATCTTTTTAAAATTGCCTTTAAATGACTGAATAATTATGATGATGATTGGAGTACTTTGAGCTGCAACGTTTGCAGGAAAGGTGCTATACAAATAAAGGTTATTATTATTATTATTATTATTATTATTATTATTATTATTATTATTATTATTATTATTATAATGTTACTATGACAACTACAGCCATGTGGGAGTCTCTCCCTCTCCCTTTGTACTCTAGAGGGGGCTTCCTGTCTGAGTTCAAGGCCCCAACACTTAAATGCGCACACACACACCCCTCTGCAGGGTCTCTGCTGCCCCCCCCCCCCCCCACACACACACACACAGACACTTCCCTCCCTCCGGTCACAGAAGTAAAGCTACATTAGTGGTGTGTGCCAGTTGTTTAATGTGTTGGGACAGATGACAACATGACAATGCAGCACACCATCTACACACTAATTAACCCCCCCTTCTACTAGTGGCAGCTAGCATGTGAGTGTGTGTGTGTGTGTGTGTGTGTGTGTGTGTGTGTGTGTGTGTGTGTGTGTGTGTGTGTGTGTGTGTGTGTGTGTGTGTGTGTGTGTGTGTGTGTAGCAGTGTATATGTACAGTACAGGCCAACAGTTTGGACACACCTTCTCATTCAATGTGTTTCCTTTATTTTCATGACTATTTACATTGTAGATTCTCACTGAAGGCATCAAAACTATGAATGAACACATGTGGAATGATGTACTTAACAAAAAAGTGTGAAATAACTCTAAATATGTCTTATATTTTAGATTCCTCAAAGTAGCCACCCTTTGCTTTTTTGTTGTTAATAAAATATATATTTTTTGTTGTTAATAAAATATATAATAATAATATTATATATATATAATAACATATTATTATTAACACATATTATATTAAATATTATTATTATATATTTTATTAACAACAAAAAAGCAAAGGGTGGCTACTTTGAGGAATCTAAAATATAAGACATATTTAGAGTTATTTCACACTTTATTGTTAAATACATAATTCCTATGTGTTCATTCATAGTTTTGATGTCTTCAGTGAGAATCTACAATGTACCAAATACGGTAGTCATGAAAATAAAGGAAACGCATTGAATGAGAAGGTGTGTCCAAACTTTTGGCATGTACTGTATGTGGGTGTTTGTGTGTGTAGTGGTGTGTGTATGAATTTATATATAGGCCTATATATATATATATATATATATATATATATATATATATATATATATATATACGTATATATATATATTATTTTTATTTTTTATTTTTTATTTTATTTTATTTTATTTTGTGTACCGGTATTTATACATTTTACAGTGTGTGTGTGTGTGTGTCTAGTGTGGAGAAATGATCAATAGGTTGTTCTGCGGAGATGGCGTGACATTTGTGAGAAGCAAATGACACCGAGAGCAAGAGACCAAATCTAAACACCGAGTCGTCTCTGGAGGAGGGAGAGAGAGAGAGACGCCTTGAGCATTTTTACAAGGCACTCTTGCACGCAGCAAATCACACTGTGAGATTGACTGCAAAGGGGGGAGGCACACACACGCACACGCACACACACACGCACACGCGCACGTGCACACACACACACACGCATACACACACACACACACACACACACACACACACACACCCTATGCCGATCAGTCAGGTTCAATTCTATTGTGTATTGTGTTTGTCATTACAGTAAAACAAACTCAGGTTCACAGTAAAAGGTTATGCAACGATAGACAGAGTTGATTTTGTTTTGAGTTGGAGATGACACACTTCAGAAATGGTTGTGTGCGTGTGTGTGTGTGTGTGTGTCTGTTTGCTCTGTCTGCCCCCCCCCCCAGTCAATCCCCCCCGTCTTGTCCCCTCCCCCTGTCCTGCCCCCCCCTGTCACCCCTGCCCCCCCCCCCACCCCCTCCTGTCACCCCCGTCCCCTGTCTTGCCTCCCCCCCCCCCCCCCCTTCTCAATACACACCCTCTCCCTCTGCCCCCTCCATACCCATTGAGAGAGACGTTACATAGAAACCCACTTTTGACCCTAACTGTATCGACCAGAAGTTCCCGTCCAAACTTCGGGGTTTGTGTCTGACAGCCCGGCGGCCCAGGTCGGCCCAGCAGAACCACTGCGTGGACAGAACCGGAGATCTACTCTACAGATCTATGTAGACACATCTGTCAGGAAATACATCTGATGCGTCGGGTACAGGGCATTTAGGGTGTGTTCTCACTAGAACATTTCCTTCACTTGGAATCTGAGTTTAGGATAACATTTGTGAGAAAGCTGCCTGAGGCTGTCCATAGGAAAACAACAGCACACACGTGTTGATCTGGATAAGAGAGGGACGAAGGGG
Source organism: Nansenia antarctica (assembly GCF_963989245.1). NCBI lineage: Eukaryota > Metazoa > Chordata > Actinopteri > Argentiniformes > Microstomatidae > Nansenia > Nansenia antarctica. The sequence continues at coordinate 23,703,739 of NC_137676.1, read as the reverse complement.
CAATTTAAAAAATGTCTGACCAATCAACTATCACGTCTGTTGCTTCGATTGCGTATGTTACTTTGTTTACATGAAGGGCTGTGAGAACGCAAATCAGATAAATAATTTATGCAACAATGTTGCGAACTCATCCACTTGCTCCGGGTCCTGATTCGGACTTTCAGGTGAGAACATGACCTTAATCTGGAAACTTAAAACGGACACACTTTCTATCAAGTTTTACAGTTTTAAAAAAAAATATTGAGAGTTTTTTTTAATATTATGATTCTGACAGAAAAGTAGATGGTCTAAATATACGATGGATGCGTGTAAACACTGTCTGGGGTGGCGGACTTCCTGGGTGACATCTGTAGGAGAGTCATTAGAGAGGAGATGGCTGTTAGCTCCGTCTCACGCCACACGTCTACTCTGCGTCTGAGAGGAAGCTGAAAACTGCTGCATCTTTGCTCTGAATGGGTAGGACACACACACACACGTCTGTGGGAATACAGCGGGTCTATTGACTACCGAGGGATCTGTGTATGTGTGTGTGTGTGTGTGTGTGTGTGTGTGTGTGTAGATAATCACTCAGCTGACAGGGAGGAGAGTGGAGGCCCACAGTAATGAAACTCTGCTTACATCCCATCTCCCCCTCCCCTCTCCCCCTCCCCCTCCGCTCTCCCCCTCCCTTCTCCCCCTCCCTTCTCCCCCTCCCCCTCCCCCCTCCCCTGGTCTTGGACCAAAAATGGTCTTGGACCAAAATACATATCAGATCTCCTCCCACCCTATATTCCCGCAAGGTCCCTAAGGTCAGCTGAGACTAATCAGCTAATAATTCCAAGAGTAAAAACAAAACACCTCCCCTATATGACCTCTCCCCCTCCCCTCCCCTATACGACAAAAATAGTAAGAATACCGGCCGGTCTCACTCACACACACACACACACACACACACACACACACACACACACACACACTTGTTGTGCGTCTCCGGGCCCCCTGCGGAGCTGGACAACCATAGGCGCTTTTCCACTACTGGGCCAACTCGAGCCGAGACGGTTTATTCTCCTTTCTCTATTGCCAACCGAGCCGGGCCGAAGCGAGCCAAACCGGGCCGTTTTAGCTACCCTTCGCGAGCAGGAACTACAGGAGCGAAAGGTACTTTTTGCCAGGCTGCGTGTGACGTGTGACGCTGCACACACCATTGATTGGTCAATGGAAATCGTCATCCCATGTTCATAGATTTCATCGCTAACCGCCATTTTTAAATACCACAACAGATTTCGCTCTCGGAAAATGTCACTTACTGTTTCTGTAATAACTTATTAATAAAGATTTGAAAAAATATGATAACCATCGTATTATCTTAGTTTAATGTTATTTCTATGCATCATAGAACTTTTATTTACAACAAGCGTATGCTCCTCAGTCCAGCGCGCTTCATCATCCCCCTTCTAAAACTGCCATCTCCCCTTTCCATCCCTTATGTCATTTTATCAATGAACATTGTATTACTGTTAGTTCAACATTTAAGCCTCTTTCACACATAGTTCCCTGTAACTTCAATGGAATCCCAAGCTGGGCCGTCCAGCCATTTTCGCCGTTCACTCATGAGTCAAATGCCGGTAGTTCGCGTCTTGCTCCCTTTAACACATGTCGGCGTTTCCCTGGTTGCGAGATCTAAACTACTAGAACTGAAAGCGGCAGGTAACAGGCACGTAACATCCATATGCTGTATATATAAATAAATATATTTGACTACCAGAAAGACACCGGAGCACTCGTATCTATAACAAACGCGGAGATTGTATGAGCCCCGCGTCAGTCAGCCTTTCCGTAGAAATACATCGCTCCGTTATATAGGCTATCTAACATGTTTAAGGCTGATCTGTGCATGATACGTGATAGTGCTGCATTATGTTGGTCTATTTATATCGATCTATTCTTGCCAATTCCTTATTACCAGTGGAAAGGGGGAAGGCTAAAACACTTTGAATGGAATAGATAGGACTTTCCGTTCAATGGAGGAAGCATGAAGAGTTCATCTCGCTTTTCCCCCCGTTGATGTATTAAACAATCTAAGCAATCTAATCACAGCAGTTGTTATTATGTAATATTATTGATGGATGTGCCATTTTTGATGGAGAGCAGTGAGCGGATGACTGGATGTGAGCATGTATTTGACTAATGCCGATAAATTCGCGTCTTGCTCCGAAACCGGAGCTGTCGGCGCCGACAGGATTTTACAGCGTTCCTTCAAACTATCGTAATTCATGAACTATGCCCAATCTAAAAAATTCAAACAGTTTCTGAAAGCAGAGAAGTTGCACTTTTTGAACAGTTGAACTTTTTTAGGCTTATTACGGTAGTTCACCAACAAAAAAAAGCACAGTGCTCAACGTGTCAGGAGAAATAAAAATAGAATCAGGGCTTTAACACGTCGGCATTTCCCTGGTTGCGAGATCTAAACTAGTCTACTAGAACTGAAAGCGGCAAGTAACAGGCACTTAACGTTACATGTTGTAAGGCTGATCTGTGCACGATAGTGCTGCATTTTGACATAATTCTTATCGCATTTCCCCCCGCTGAGCTGTATAGAATCTTATGACACGTAACTCCTCTTTACAGTCCCGGGTCGTTCCTGATCTCTTGTGTATGGTCTCTATGTATAGTGGAGAACGATTCATATGGAACTTTTCAAAAGCGTGCCGAGGCGAGCCGTGCCTAGCCGAACCGGTCTGGTCAATGGAAAAGCGCCACATGTCTCCAGTGCTTACAGGAGTGTCTCCTCCTCAGCCACCTTCATCATGCGTCGCTGACTGACGTCATCTTACCAAGAAGGTGTGTGGGTGTGTGTGTGTGTGTGTGTGTGTGTCAGACACCAAGCTGATTCTCTTTGCTTTTTCCAATTATGTTCCACCAGGCCCTGCGGCCGTCATCTGTATGCAAATAACACAGAGAGGAGAAACACCGCAACACTGGGGAACCATGGCACTAGACAATAAGAGAGAGGTGTGTGTGTGTGTGTGTGTGTGTCTGTGTGTGTCTCTGTCTGTGTGTGTGTCTCTGTCTGTGTGTGTGTGTGTGTGTGTGTGTGTGTGTGTGTGTGTGTGTGTCTCTGTCTGTGTGTGTCTCTGTCTGTGTGTGTGTGTGTGTGTGTGTGTCTGTCTGTGTGTGTCTCTGTCTGTGTGTGCGTCTGTCTCTGTCTGTGTGTGTGTGTGTGTGTGTGTGTGTCTCTGTCTGTGTGTGTGTGTCTGTGTGTGTGTGTGTGTGTGTGTGTGTGTCTGTCTGTCTGTGTGTGTCTCTGTCTGTGTGTGTGTCTGTCTCTGTCTGTGTGTGTGTGTGTCTCTGTCTGTGTGTGTCTCTGTCTCTTTGTATGTCTCTTTGTATGTCTGTGTGTGTGTGTGTGTGTGTTTGTCTCTGTCTGTTTATCTATGTGTATGTCTGTCTGCGTCCATCTGTCTGCGTGTCTCTGTCTCTGAGTGTGTGTGTGTGTGTGTGTGTCTGTCTCTGAGTGTGTGTGTGTCTGTCTGTCTGTGTGTGTGTGTGTGTGTGTGTGTGTGTGTGTCTGTGTGTGTGTGTGTGTGTGTCTGTGTGTGTGTGTGTGTCTGTCTCTGTGTGTGTGTGTGTGTGTGTGTCTCTGTGTCTGTCTGTCTGTGTGTGTGTCTGTCTCTGTGTGTGTGTGTGTCTGTCTCTGTGTGTGTGTGTGTGTCTGTCTCTGTGTGTGTGTGTGTCTGTCTCTGTGTGTGTGTGTGTGTGTGTGTGTGTGTCTGTCTCTGTGTGTGTGTGTGTGTGTCTGTCTCTGTGTGTGTGTGTGTCTGTCTCTGTGTGTGTGTGTGTGTGTGTGTCTGTCTCTGTGTGTGTGTGTGTGTCTCACCTGCACACTTGGTCCTGGTGATGAGGGGGGGCCCGGGTCTCCCCCTCCCCCCCTCGCTGGGCCGGGTCAGAAGGACCCTGATCTCGTACTCCGTGTCGGGGTCCAGGTGCCACAGCTTGTAGTTGGGCGAGTTGACGGCGTGCGTCTCGATCCAGCTGCCCGAGGTCATGCTGTACTCCACCTCCTTCTGCACGATCGGACCGTCGCCGAAGATGGAGTTGGCGTTGAGCTGGATCAGCAGGTAGGTGGGGCCCACGCCCAGGAGCTGGGGGGGCGCGATGGGCCTGGGGGGCTCTGGAGGAGGGGGGGGAGGGAATATTTTTAATCCAAAGTGATTTACAATTACAAGGACTGAGGGCTAAGTGGCTTACTCAATAGATAGATAGAAGAGAGTGAGAGTGAGAGTGAGAGTGAGAGAGAGAGAGAGAGAGAGATAGATAGCAGCCAGAGGAGTTGCTGTCTTTACAATAAGCATATTTGCAAAAGTACGTCAAACACCGCTACCAGACATCACAACCATCACAGTTAACACTTCCTGTAAGAACAGTTAACACTTCCTGTAAGAACAGTTAACAATTCCTGTAAGAACACACACAGCCACAAGCAGTCAGAGAGCTGGAGAGAAAGAGCTTACTTTAACCCTTTTCATTATTTATTTATTTTACTAATACTGAGGACAGCACACAGCCGCCGGCGCCCAGGTCTGAGCGCAGCGCAGAGTGAAATCTTTGAAGTTTTTTTCCTTTTTATGTTCCAGGCCACATCATCACCACCACGGCAGTAGAAGTAGAAGTGTTCCTTTTTACGTTCCAAGAAAACAGCGAAGCAGCAAAGCGTTTCCAGCCACTTCATTATGGACCCGGGGTCTCCTCCAGACACACAGACTAAATGAACCAGGGGCGTCTTGGCTGTTTATTGACGAAAACAATGAATTATTTAACCTGGGGTGTTGGATGGGAGAGGTTGCTTTCCAGGAGAGCAAACCCCATCCAGGAGAAACCATGGAGACGAAGCAATTTAAATGCTGAGGGGAGAGGGAGGGGAGACAGCCAATCAGAGAGGGGCGACAGCTAATCTAATCGGAGCGCTTGTACCTGCGGGCCACCAGACGAGTGTTTGGCGCTGACTTCATCAAGGCACGCACACGCACACGCGCGCACACACACACACACACACACACACACACACACACACAATAGCCCATAGTAGCCCATAGCAACCTATAGTACCTATACCTACCTATAGTAGCCCATAGTAGTCCATAGTAGCCTGTTCAAGATGGCGGTGCGCACAGACGCTGCGGCTCGAGTGGCTATAGTACCTATACCTACCTATAGTAGCCCATAGTAGTCCATAGTAGCCTGTTCAAGATGGCGGCGCGCACAGACGCTGCGGCTCGAGTGGCTTCAACACTGGTGTTCTTTAGTGTTTTTAAGTTCATTTGTATGTACATTTTTATTTTAGTACTTATAGGGAACGGTTGTGTAAATAGTACCTACAGCAGACTAGACTTACCAGAAGTTGGTGCGAAAAACGAGGGGACTGTAACGGCGAGTTCTTGAAACAACATAGGATCCCATTCGACCTCGCGCGGTCGCCGGGTGAAAAATATTACGCGATCCCAGCCCTCAGGCGCAAGCGGCGGAGGCGAGACCGTAAACAACGCCGAGGAGGAAGGGGAGGCCTGCTAGCCAGGCTGAGACGTAGCCCGGATAAGCCAGCTTTGCCGAGTATTTTCCTATCCAACGTCAGGTCCCTGGCTAATAAGATGGACGAATTGCCACAAATAACATCGTGGGAGATAGCTGTGTGATTATTCTCACTGAAACCTGGCTAAATGACACTATCCTGGACTCCACGATTAGCCTGGAAGGGAGATCCCTTCACCGGGTGGACCGCACGCTGCTTAGTGGAAAGACCCGCGGAGGTGGGCTCATTATATCTACGAAGGATAGCTGGTGCTTAAACACGAAAACTGTAAGTAGCCACTGTTCCCCAAACCTGGAAAACTTGACTGTTAAATGCCGACCCACTTACCTCCCGAGGGAATTCAATGCAGTGTATACTACAAGCGTTTACATTGCACCAAATGCAGATGGTAGCTTAGCATTGGCGCGGCTATATGACGTCATCAGTGGTCAACAGAGCGTGGACCCACAGGGAGTCCACATTATAGCCGGAGATTTTAATCATGCCGACCTGAAGGCAGTCCTACCCAAGTTCTATCAGCATGTTAAATGTGCAACAAGAGGAGAAAAAACACTGGATAAGGTATACACCAACATCAAGCGTGCTTACAAGGCTAGACCGCTAGCTCATCTAGGCATGTCTGACCATGTGTCAATCCTCCTGATCCCAGCCTACACTACCATGAGGAAAAGTGCTCCCATCACCACTAAGACTGTCAGAACCTGGCCAGAAGGGTCCGCTCCACTGCAGATCTGCCTAAATGACACCTCATGGCAGGAATATGAGCATGAGGACCTGGAACAGTTCACGTCGTCGGTTCTGAACCACATAGTGAACTGCACCAACTCAGTCACCGTGGACAAACGGGTCCGGGTCTACCCCAACACAAAGCCATGGATGACTGGGAAGGTCCAAAAACTGATCAATGAGAGGGACACACGCCTTCTTCGCAGGGAAGGGCACACTGCTGTACAGCACCACCAGGGCTAACCTAAAGCGCGGCATCCGAGAGGCCAAGGCAGACCACAGAGAGAAGATTGAGGAATGCTTCCTGAGCAACGACTCCAGGCGGATGTGGCAGGGGGTTCAGCACATGACAAACTTCAGAGCCAACAGGCTCACAGCCGCAGAGGACGACCCCCTGCTGGCGGAAAAGCTGAACTCCTTCTACGCCCGGTTCGACGAGGGGCGAACGGAGGTAACCACAACACAAACACCACTCTCTCCAGCTCTCAGCAGCCTCACCCTCACAGAGCATGAAGTGAGACGCGTGCTGAAGGCGGTGGACCCTCGGGGCCGGATGGCGTCCTGGGACGGGTGCTGAGGGACTGCGCCGACCAGCTGGCCGGGGTTTTCACCAACATCTTCAACCAGTCCCTGTCCCAGGCCACCATCCCACCCTGCCTGAAAACCTCAACTATCATCCCAGTCCCGAAGAAAAGCACGGTGAGCTGCCTAAACGACTACCGCCCGGTGGCACTCACACCAATCATCATGAAGTGCTTCGAGAAACTAGTCCGGGCCCACATACTCACACGCCTCCCGCCCAACCTGGATCCATACCAGTTCGCCTACAGAGCCCACAGGTCCACAGAGGACGCCATCGCGACGACTCTCCACTCCACTCTATCCCACCTGGAGAGGGGGAACAGCTACGCGAGACTGCTCTTTGTGGACTTCAGCTCTGCCTTCAACACCATCCTTCCAGACAGGCTAGTGACTAAACTACTAGACCTGGGACTATCACACTCTATCTGTGCATGGATCAAGGACTTCCTGTCTGACCGACCCCAGAGGGTGCGGGTGGGCTCCCACACCTCCACAGCCCTCAGACTCAGCACTGGGTCCCCCCAGGGCTGCGTGCTAAGCCCCATCCTCTACAACCTCTACACCTACGACTTCACCCCCGTCCACCCCAGCAACTCCATCGTAAAGTTTGCAGACGACACCACCGTGGTGGGCTGCATCTCGGGGGGGGACGAGGCGGCGTACAGGGATGAGGTGGAGCAGCTGGGCAAGCTGTGCAAGGTTAACAACCTGCTGCTGAACCAGTCAAAGACCCAGGAAATCATCGTGGACTTCAGGAGGAACAAATCTGAGGTCCAGCCCCTGCTCGTCGATGGAGGGAGCGTGGAGAGAGTCTCAACCCTCCGATTCCTGGGGGTGCACATACAGGATGACCTGTCCTGGAAGACCAACACAGCAGCCATCATCAAGAAGGCACAACAGCGGCTCTACTTCCTGAGAGTCCTCAGGAAATACCACCTCAGACAGGAGCTGCTTGTGACCTTCTACCGCTACACAGTGGAGAGCATGCTCACCTACTGCATCTGCGTGTGGTTCTCCAGCTGCACAGCCGCAGAGAGGAAAGCGCTACAGAGAGTCGTGAGATCGGCCCAGAAGATCACCGGCGCCCCCCTCCCCTCTCTGGAAGAGCTGTACAACACACGCTGCCTCAGGAAGGCCTCCAAGATCTCCAGAGACCCATCCCACCCTGGGAACGAACACTTTGTTCGGCTGCCCTCGGGCAGTCGGTTCAGGACCATGTCCGCAAGGACAGATAGACTGAAGCTCAGCTTCTACCCCAGGGCCATTCAGGCCCTGAACACAGCAAAGACCTAGGTTCTAGGCCCTGGACAATCTAGACAATTTGATGGCAGCTACTAGATTGTAATCAAGTGCAATACTGAAACACAACTGTGAACATTTCAAACCTGCAAACTGCGACACTTTAAATGAATGTGCAATAACACTATGTGCAATATGACAACCCTCGGGTACATAAGGTTCAGAGATAGGAAATGTTAGGATATGTATAGCATAGCATAGAGTACAGCACAGTGTTTTATTTGTATAGTATAGTATAGTGGATAGTGTACATAGCCTTTATTTATGTAAACCAGCTCTTTTCCCTTCTTGTTTTTAGTTTTATTTCCTAGCACCAGGGGAGCCCCCCCTCCCAAATTTCGTTGTATGGTACCTGTACTATATCAATGACAATAAAGACCATTCATTCATTCATTCATTCATTCATTCATTCATAGTAGCCTATAGGAGCCTATAGTAGCCCATAGCGGCCGTCTAAGTGAGCAGGTGAGTGTTTGATGTCGCTCTTCTCCAGCAGCTCATCCATCATGTCTGAATGATCATTGGTCACTGAGGCGAAGCGCCTTGCTGCCCTTTCATCCTCCACTCATCCTTCTTTCTTTGCTACCTCCACTCAGCCCCCTCCTACTTCATTCTCCACTCATCGCCCTCTTCCTTCATTCCCCTCTCATCCCTCTCTCCTGATGTCCTCCTCTCATCCCTCTCCTTCCTTCATTCTCCTCTCATCCCTCTCCTTCCTTCATTCCTCTCTCATCCCTCTCTCCTGATGTCTTCCTCATCCCTCCCCTTCCTTCATTCTCCTCTCATCCCTCTCCTTCCTTCATTCCTCTCTCATCCCTCTCTCCTGATGTCTTCCTCTCATCCCTCTCCTTCCTTCATTCTCCTCTCATCCCTCTCCTTCCTTCATTCCTCTCTCATCCCTCTCTCCTGATGTCCTCCACTCATCTCTTCCTTCATCTTTCAGCCGCCCCCCCTCCTCCTCCCAACACCAGCAGCTTGCCTCCCTCTCCCCCTAGCAGCCATTCTAAGGAATTGATTTTCATTTATTGCCATGCAGTCAACAGCCTCCGAGGCAGCCGCTTGATCTAAAAAAGGGGGATGAGAAGGAGAGGAGAGGAGGGGTGGGGTGGGGTGAGAAAATAGAAGAAGAGGAGTGCGCTGCAGGGAGAGCGTGGAGGTGGTTAATAGGGACTCTAAGCGGCGGCGGTTCGGCGCGGCGGGCGTCGTTTCAACATTCCATCCCGTTGCCGTAGTAACGTACGATAATATTCAAATATTCAAATGAAAATAAAATGAGAATGTACTGTAGATGTAGATTTTATAGCGTCGCTTACGTTACTACGGCAACTCGTTGGAATGTTGGAATGACGCCTTAAAGTCCCTATTGGTGAGCTCTTAGGGAAGGGGCGGGGTTTAGCTCTGAGGGGAGGGGCGGGGCTTAGAACAACAAGGATTTGGATGCATTCTACATCCGACTGGTGGTGTTACATCAGGACCAGTCACTTCCTGTGTTGGTGGTGTTACATCAGGACTGGTCACTTCCTGTGTTGGTGGTGTTACATCAGGACTGGTCACTTCCTGTGTTGGTGGTGTTACATCAGGACTGGTCACTTCCTGTGTTGGTGGTGTTACATCAGGACCGGTCACTTCCTGTGTTGTGTCTATAGCTGATAGCCGAGTGTGTGTGTGTGTGTGTGTGTGTGTGTACGTGCGTGCATGTTGAGACTTGCAGATAGGTGACAGCATCATTCTGTCTCTCTGTTTTATTGTGTTGAAACAGTCCACAGGCCAACCTCCGCTCAGCTCAGATATAATTAGACCCCCACCAACCGCCCCTCCCTCCGTCGCCCTCCCTCTCCTCCCCCAAAAAGAAAGACACACAATTGCAAAAAAAATGGAAGAAATCAATTCCCTTGTGGATTAAATCAACCCAGTTTCATATTTATATCCTTTCAAAACAATGTTGCATTTTGACATGGCTTCTCCGTGTGTATTCCAGATTCCTCCTCTACATCATTAGAAGGCCTCATCACAGCCTAAGTGCGTCTCTTTGAGGCTGCGCATGTCACACCCGGGCTTTCTTCACCACCAACGAGCTGACACTTACCCACAATGCATCGCTTTACGTTCCTGTGTCCCAGAATGCCTCTCAGCTGACAGGCCTACCTGCCACCGCTCAAACACTTTGTTTACGGCAACGTGGCACACACCACAACCCCCTTCGCGCGTGCGCGCGCACACACACACACACACACGCACACACACACACACACACACACACACACACACACACACACACACACACACACACACACACCAGGGGAGATGACAGCACAGTATCTTTAGTCATTAAACAACATACCACAAAGACTTACAGTAGATGAGGCAGAGTGTGGAAGGATGATGTTACAAAATAATAGATATTCTATAATTAATATGGATTATAATTATAATTATAATAAAACATGAAATAATAAATAAAAGAATTAATATAATTGTCATAAAATACATAATTAATATAATTATTAATATTCTCAATACCATCCATATTATATCATAATAGAGAGGGATTCATTGCTTATGTATAAAAATCCTTCCTCCCATCCCTCTATCCCTGTTTCTCTCTTTCTCCAGTGTCTATATAAAACAATATAATAATAATAATAATAATAATAATAATAATAATAATAATAATAATAATAATAATAATAATACATTAGACTTATGTAGCGCTTTTCTACAGCGGTAGAATGACAGTTCAATCGTTTTTTAGACTCGGATCTGTTCATACAACAAGGGACACAGCACTTTCCCGTTTTCCCCATATTGTCAGCATCTTTGAGCCTTGGAAAAGCACTATATAAATATAATTAATTATTATTATTACTGAGGCATTTCGAAGAGAGCGCCTCAGCCAACTTTGGACCCGGAAACACGTCACGACTTAACAACTGAATAGATATTGTGGTAGTATTGTCGGTAGCACTTTTCCTGCTGCAACTGGTGAACTGATGATTCACTTGCTTAGTCAAATGTATCAATTGTAAGTCGCTTTGGAATAAGGCGTATGCTAAATGCCAAACATATAAATGTAAATGTGGGAGGCAGAGGAGGGAGGGAGGCCATAGGGGGGGGGGGGGGGGGGGGGGGGGCGCAGGGCCGCAAGGCCTCCTCTCTGCTGGAGCAACAAGGTGCAGGCAGCCAGGCTTGTTGTCCGCTGTGTCGCCGTCAGCCTTGTCATTAAAGTTTAGTTGGATGAGCGAGAGGGCGACATCATTACTGCAAACTCACTGAGACACGACGGCTGACCAAGTACACTGCTGCACTGTGTGTGTGTGTGTGTGTGTGTGTGTGTGTGTGTGTGTGTGAGTCTACTGTGTGTACGCATATGTTTGTGTTCACACACGCACGCTCCTCCACTGCTGGAGGCCCACACACACACACACACACACACACACACACACACAGATCAATACTCCTTGGGGGTTGAAAGAAAACTTACAGCTGAGATGTTTTTCCTTCTTCATTTTCCAAAGCGGTGTTAGCCCCCCGGTAGCCCCGGGCCCTAACGTGTCACTAGCGGTTTGGCGAGAGGAGAGAGCCACTAATAAACCTCCTGCCCCCCCCCGGGGGTCGGACGCACCGCGGACCGCCATCCTCCGTGCCACTCGCGTTACAGCGCATCCCTATCAATGGCCCCAAAATTTCCGTTAAAATTACCGTCTCTCCGTGGCGACCCGGCAGCTCCCAGGCGACAGGCTGTCAGGGGAGTGGATAGTCACCAGGGGGGAGGGAGGGGGGAGGCTGGGGGAGGCTGGGGGAGGGGGGGGGGAGGCTGGGGGAGGGAGGAGGATATCGGAGGACGGGAGGACTGGGGGGGGGGGGGTGTTGTTGTGATGCATGATGCATGGAACGCAATGAGGAACGGTGTCAAACGGTGGTGGGGGGAGGCTGGTGGAAATCACGCGCAGGAGGGGAGGGGGGTGGGGGGAGGCACCATTCCTCATTGTGTTCTGGACATTACAATGACGCCCCATCCGCCCATGTTCTACCTCTGCCAGCCTCGCGGCGGTCCTCACCGTGGTCATAACATCAGGGCTCCCCCCCCCCCCCCCCCCCCCCCCCCTGGCCGTAGAGACATTAGTCCCCTGGCCGTAGAGACTGATCTAACAGCAACATTTAGTTTCCAGTCTTTCACACTCAGACATCCCTCTCTTCTTCTCCTCTCCTGCTGGTTGAGTGAGGGGAGGAGGAGGGGGAGGAGGAGGAGAGTGGCCCTTTCTCAATGGTAAGAAACCTGTTTACTAGCTTCCTCTCCTCCCTCCTCTCCTCCGTCCTCTCCTCCCTCCCCTTACCCTTCCATGGGAGGGGAGTCTCTAAGATGGAGGAACTTAGCCGTTGTCCTCCGAGGCGTTGTGAGAAGGGAGTGGGTTTGTCCCATCTGAGAGAGAGAGAGTGCCAGGGTGTGTTAGTGTGACACATGACAGAGAGAGAGAGAGAGAGGAGAGAGCTTAGAGCCCCCACCTCTCTCCAAGCTCTCTCCTCTCTCTCTCTCTCTCTCTCTCTCTCTCTCTCTCTCTCTCTCTCTCTCTCTCTCTCTCTCTAAGCTCTCTATCTCTCTATCTCTCCACTCTCTATCTCTCCAAGCTCTCCTCTCTCTATCTCTCCAAGCTCTCCTCTCTCTCTCTCTCCTCTCTCTCTATCTCTCCAAGCTCTCTCTCTCCTCTCTCTCCAAGCTCTCCTCTCTCTTTCTCTCTCTCTCTCTCCCCTCTCTCTCTCACCTCCCCTCCCCTCTCTCTCCCACCCGCCCCTCTCTCCCACCCCCCCTCTATCTCCCCCCCCCACCTCCACACTGACCCTAGTAAGGACGTGTTCTAACAGTCCTACTCCTCTCCTCTCTGATATGAATATCAGATTCCAGAAGATGCCTTCATGTTGGTAAACAGATGCTGCTTGTAGCCGCCGTCGCATATTTATCCCTGCAACCCTCCTGCATAATGCAGCTGATGAATATGTAGAATTTCTGCCCATGAATTTCAAAAAACGTCCTCCGCAAATCATGAATGCAGAATATTTCAGAAGAAATATTTCTTTTGAGTCTAACCAATTACGGGTCGAGTCTATAGAGAGACACGTGAGTGGTGTGTGTTTATCTAGGAGGTGGTAGTCAGGTCTGTGTGTGTGTATGACGGGGCAGCAGATTAGCATATTAGCATAAAGTAATTCCGCAGATGCTGTTATCTGCAGTAAGTGAAACACCGACTGTACACATCAAAATGATCATTATTATGAATATTATTATTATAAGACTTTCTATGACAGGAAGTGTCAGACGCAGTCACAGTATTAGAGGAAAGGGAAGAAAACTAGTGTGTGTGTGTGTGTGTCTATGTGTGTGTGTGTGTGTGTCTATGTTCTTCTTCTTCGGCGTATGGGTAGTTGTTTTTCCTCTCCACTCCACCAGGCTCGGGGCCGAGGGGCTACCCTTTTACCACCCCGAGACCTGGTTGAGGGGCTCACCCGGGCTATATTTCTGGACACCCCTCCAGAAGCCACGTCATCGTCTCGTCATCTAATACCGACAGAC
>NC_137676.1:23675000-23685000 GCF_963989245.1 Nansenia antarctica | reverse complement strand
CCCCCTCCCTCACTCCCTCCCTCCCTTCCTCTCTGAGTGCAGCTGTCAGAGAGGATGAATGCTGGTACTGTGGAACAGGGGCGGAGGGGACCGGGGCACACACACACACACACACACACACACACACACAGACACACACACACACACACACACACACACACTGCACCAGTGGTCTGCCAGCCCACTGACCCCAGACCAGCCAGTGTAACCAGCCTGTCTAATGAGCTGTCATAGCTAATCAGGCCAGTGTGTTATAAGGCTTCATCAGGCTGGTCAGAGGAGCCTCGTTAGGGCAGGGCGGCACAGGCCTCGTTAGGGCAGGGGGGGGCAGGCCTCGTTAGGGCAGGGGGGGGCAGGCCTCGTTAGGGCAGGGGGACGCAGGCCTCGTTAGGGCAGGGGGACGCAGGCCTCGTTAGGGCAGGGGGACACAGGCCTCGTTAGGGCAGGGGGACACAGGCCTCGTTAGGGCAGGGGGACACAGGCCTCGTTAGGGCAGGGGGACACAGGCCTCGTTAGGGCAGGGGGACACAGGCCTCGTTAGGGCAGGGGGACACAGGCCTCGTTAGGGCAGGGGGACAAAGGCCTCATTCAGCTGGGAGGGGCTTTGGAAACTGTTAATGTTTGTTTTTTCTTCCATTGTTCCTTTTTGTAGAAGGGCTCCTCAATGATAATGTCTGGATGAACACGGAGGAACAGCTATTACAGGGTGTAGGACAGCTATTACAGGGTGTAGGACAGCTATTACAGGGTGTAGGACAGTTATTACAGGGTGTAGGACAGTTATTACTGGGTGAAGGACAGCTATTACAGGGCGTAGGACAGCTATTACATGGTGTAGGACAGCTTTTACAGGGCGTAGGACAGCTATTACATGGTGTAGGACAGCTATTACATGGTGTAGGACAGCTTTTACAGGGCGTAGGACAGCTATTACATGGTGTAGGACAGCTATTACATGGTGTAGGACAGCTATTACATGGTGTAGGACAGCTATTACAGGGTGTAGGACAGTTATTACAGGGCGTAGGACAGCTATTACATGGTGTAGGACAGCTATTACAGGGCGTAGGACAGCTATTACATGGTGTAGGACCGCTATTACAGGGTGTAGGACAGCTATTACAGGGCGTAGGACAGCTATTACAGGGTGTAGGACAGCTATTACATGGTGTAGGACAGCTATTACAGGGTGTAGGACAGCTATTACAGGGTGTAGGACAGCTATTACAGGGCGTAGGACTATTAGACAGCGCAGAGTCAGCGTAATCATCCGCTCATTTCCTGTTCTAGTGAAGCTGCTGTACACACAGGTCACTCTGGGCTCCCTCTCCTCCCTCTCTCTCCAACTCCACCCAAACACTGCTCCCCTCTCCTCCTCCCCTCCCCCCCCTCCTCCTCCCCTCCACAGAGTCACCTTCTACTTTATCTTCTTGTGAGAAGCACCCGACCCATCAGCGTTACAGCAGCAGTGTACTCTGGGTAATTACTGTGTTAATGACTTACCACATGGACAACCACACACACACACACACACACACACACATACAAAACTTACCACATGGGTAACTCAGAACTGAAATGTCATCAATCGCTATGAAGCCAGTCTTTCCATCAGACACCTCTGCCTCGAATATGACCTGGAGGAGAGGGAGAGAGAGAGAGAGAGAAAGAGGGAGAGAGGGAGAGAGAGAGAGAGACAGAGAGAGGGAGAGAGAGGGAGAGAGGGAGAGAGAGAGAGGGAGAGAGAGGTTAGATATTCTGTAGGGGGGTGTCAGAATAAAGAAGAGGCCCCACGGTAGCTGGGGGTCAGGACTCGGACACACACACATCAAATCAAATCAAATCAAACATTATTATTCCAGCGAACGGCGACGGCCTCCCGCCAGGCAGGCCCGGCCCCGCCTCCGCTTTATATCGCCACGGCAACGCGACCGTTTAACTCAGATTGGTAATCTGAATCAGAATCCCCAGATGAAATCCGGAGGGGAAGTATCAATAGATCAACATCAGGCGGCAAAATAACTGAATATTGTAAAATACTGAAACGCCTCATACTGAAACGCCTCATACTGAAACGCCTCATACTGAAACGCCTCATACTGAGACACCTCATACTGAAACGCCTCATACTGAAACACCTCATACTGAAACGCCTCATACTGAAACGCCTCATACTGAAACGCCTCATAACTAAACGCCTCATACTGAGACGCCTCATACTGAAACACCTCATACTGAGATGCAAACGTGGTGGCGCGGCGATGGAAAAGGAAAACTGAGATATTTTGGCTTTTGTCAACGACAACGACAACGACGTCCTCGTAAGGAAAAGGACCTTAGTTCTTCTGTCGCGCCAGAAGGAGAAAAGCTTCAGTTGGCTTCATAGGCAGGGTGAGCTGTAGGTGAGCTGTAGGTGAGCTGTAGGTGGGAGGGTGAGCTGTAGGTGGGAGGGTGAGCTGTAGGTGAGCTGTAGGTGAGCTGTAGGTGAGCTGTAGGTGGGAGGGTGAGCTGTAGGTGAGCTGTAGGTGAGCTGCAGGGGAAGTGGTTGTGCGCTCCGACAACATCTCAAATACATTTATAGAGGGTTTTCTCTTATTATCTATTATCTTTTATTTAAAAAAAATAATAATCTACGGAGCCCCTCTGGGGTCACATGGTAGAAAAAATGTGTGAATCCGTTCCCTCGGTTTTGTAATTCGTTCCCTCAGTTTAGTAATCCGTTCCCTCTGTTTAGTAATCCGTAATTCGTTAGGGTTAGGCCCTACGAGCCAGAACGATCGCAAGGATTAGGGTTAGGGTTAGGGTTAGAATCCTTGCGATCGTTCTGGCTCGTAGGGCCTAACCCTAACCCTAACCCTAACCATAACCCTAACCCTAACGAATTACTAAACTGAGGGAACGAATTACAAAACCGAGGGAACGGATTCACACATCAAATATTTTTTTTCTACCTTGTGGGGGGCTCCGTACATTTCCAACAACCATTGAACAATCGTCCAGCCAGTGGGTGGGCTGTTACAGCAGTTGAGTATAATTATTACAGTAATGGCAAAGTTCTCACTGCCTGCTGTCAGTACGGGACCGCAAAATGCATTCATAGGAAATTCATTCACCTTTGGATAAAAGCAGAAACAGTGGTAATAATAATTGGAATGGATTTACCGGGTTTCGGTTATAGAAAAAGGTAGGCGTTAGTCTATTAGTTACGGCTGTGCTTTGTGCTTATGGTTTGGTCTGAGGCAAGGCAGCGCTGTGTGTCACTCGGTGTGGGCAGGCCTAGAGATCAGGGTGCCGTGGTGACTGGCTACGTTAGCTTGTCTGTCAGAGAGACGTGCTGGGCTGTCAGTGTCAGTGTCAGGATTTGCCATCATGATTTCAGATTATTGGCTGGCCAACTATATGGCTATTATTTGCCTTCGTTAATTGTTTTACAATTCTGATCGCATCTGGGAGCAGTTCTGCTGTCAAGATTGTTGTTCGTAATCACTTGCTTGTAAGCTAACTAGCTTGCTACTGACCAATCTTACTGAAATTGCTTTGTTCTTACCTGTGTTTGGGTATGGCAGAGTACACTAACTTCGCAGTGCGCTACAGTAACTCCAGTTCAGCGCATCGAGACAAAGTCAGAATACCGCAACTCAAGTTGCTGTAGTTTGCCTTGGTTTCTCTAGGCTTTTTTGAAGTTACTGTAAATACTACCTATTTTCTCTAAAATACAACACAGTAGAGACAGGATATTTGGCCACATGATAAAGAATGTCTTAAATGTCACAAAAATGATTTTAACACATTTTTGACCAACATTGAAGTTACTGCCTTTTGCCTTTGTATGGCGGTGTAATGGCAACGTTCTCACTGCCTGCTGTGAGTAGGGAGGCAGAATGCTATACGAAATTCCTTCAGGTTTGGATAAAAGCAAAAACATTGGTAATTATCTCTAGATATTCATCTTGTGATAAAACCTGTTAGCCATGTTAACCTGTTAGCCATGCACAAATCAAGCTGCTCACCATTTTCAGAATGGTAACACTGTTTTGGGGGGAACTTTGTGTAGAAGTGTCCAATATGAATGATCTTGCTATCAAACTAAACATGTTTTACCACAGAGAAGCAAACAACAAAATGAATACAACACTTCCAATCCACCTGAGAGATATGGTGACCTTGGAAAGATTATTGTTGGAAAAAGTGTTCCTTGCGAGAGTCAATAAACTCTCCCATGTCAGGACTGATATGGGCAACCCCTCCAAGGAAGACAGTGGGGACATGCCAGGCAGTAGAGGAGGGCTAACATTCTCGTCAGTCAGTGTTCTGCCACCCCTGCAAGAGATTGGTCTTCAGCAACTATGGATTGCCTTTGGCCAAGGCCGGTTATGGTTAAAATGGCCAACATGGCAGCCATTTTGAAATGTACGTGGCTAACAGATTTTTTCCAAAGAATGACCCAAGAAGACTCAGTAACATGTTGGTGCTTTTAACCACAAGTGGACCTTATCTGCTCCACTACAATGGAGACCAGCCAATCACGTGTCTGAACACAGAGGACCCTGGCCAATCACGTGTCAGAACACAGAGGACCCTGGCCAATCACGTGTCTGAACACACCTGGTTTAGAGGTTGTGACTCCTGATGATGTCATACTAAGCAGGGCTCTCTCACCACCTGCAGGGGGTTCTGGGTTGGGACTGACCTCCTGCTCCCCGCCAGGTTCGTGTCCTCCTCTCTTCATCAAAGGTCGACTATTAAAACACATTACTGCTCTGTGATTGGAGGATTGGGCTCTTGATCAATTAGGATGGTTGATATGGGAGTGGCCAAAACTAAAGCTAAAACTGCTTTTTCAGACAAGAACTGAGAGAGGGAGGGAGAGAGAGAGACAGAGAGACAGACAGAGACAGAGACAGAGAGAGCTGGAGAGGAGGAGAGAGAGAGACAGAGACAGAGAGAGCTGGAGAGGAGGAGAGAGAGGTGGAGAGAGAGGGAGAGAGAGGTGGAGAGGGAGATGTAGAGGTGGGGAGTGAGGGTGAGAGAGAGCGTGAGAAAGGTGGAGAGAGTGGATGAGAGAGAGCGTGAGAGAGAGAGATGGAGAACGAGACAGAAAGAGATAGAGAGAAAGGACGATATATTATAGAGGGAGAGAATGAAAGAGAGCGGCGAGAGAGAAAGAGTGTCAACAACAGCTAAGTAAGTCCAGGCCATCTGCAGCCTGTAGCTTAGCAGAGGAGCTGAGCTGAGATCAGGAGGAGTGATCGCCCCGTAATGCAGACGACATTTGTGAAACAAATCTTCCGCCGCCACTACCCTTAAATCCAGCCAGGGGATTAAACACACACACACATCCTGTCATACTTATGTTAGTAGCTTTCAGGGGGTCTCACACATACATACACACACATATATATATATATACACTCACCCCGCGCACGACCGCGCGCACACACACACACACACACACACACACACACACACACTCAAAGTTGCGAGTGTGAGTCTGCAGGCTGTAGTTGTGTTATTCTGGGATGTAAGGCTGAGTGCTGACAGAGGAGAGCCGGTCGTCGTAGTAACAGTAAAGCGCTGCTGTGTGACAACCTGAGCTGCTGCAAGTACCTTAACACACACACAGGGGTACGCACACACACACACAGGGGTACGCGCGCGCACACACACACACACACACACACACACACACACACACACGGGTACACACACACACGGGTACACACACATTTACATTTACATTTACATTTACATTTTTGGCATTTAGCAGACGCCTTATTCCAAAGCGACTTACAATCAATACATTTGAATACTAAGCATGTGAATCAGCAGTCCACCATTCGTTGCAGGAAGAGTACTCTAGCTCGGGCCCTGGGCCACTGATAGAAGGAAAAACCTTCTCCCTATTATCGCCTTCTACTAAAAAAAAAAAAAATTTTCACACACACCGGTCGGCGCATTCCAACCGAAAATAAATTGGTTCGGAGCCTCAAAAGTTGGTTCGCAGGTTCCAGAACGGGAACGGTTCCTTGGTGGTGTGAAAGCCCTAACAGAGGTGCGTACACACACACACACACACACACACACACACACACACACACACACACACACACACAGGGGTACGTGCGCACCAGTGGCGGCTGGTGCTAAACATTTTGGGTGGGGCACAGCAGTGTTTCCTCCAGGATTGTTCATATTAGTGGCGGGGGGTCCTCTTTCGCGCGCGCAGCTTGCGATTTTGTTTTCGCGTGCACAAATTTTTTTTGGGCGTGCACGCGCACGTTTACCCGTACCTCCGCCGTTCTGTTCGTGGTGATTTTAGAGGCAATAGATTATTTTTTTTAGATTATTACTAACACCAGAAGACAAGACATACAAACTGTGGTGAGCTACATTGCTGGTGTAACATTAGCTAGTAGCTATCCATTTTTCACTCATACACGGCCGGAAAAGTGAACAGAAATACAACGCTGACTTACGGTGGTATCTTGCGGCTGTCTTCACAAAGAGCTCCAGGATGCTTTCGCTTGAGGTGCTCGTTCATTGCAGATGTACTCCTGTGATAGGCCATTTCATTTCTGCACAGTTTACAGACCACCACATTGTTTTCTTTTTTTGTAAAAGCCGGAAATTGCAAAACGTCACGTTTGACGTCAGACTTAACAACCGGATATTCAGGACGCACATTTTTGCGCCCCGGCCTAGAAATAGGAGACAGCCAATTGGAGCGCTGCTACAGCTCACGTGTAAGCGAAAAGTATTCGGCCTGCCATAGACTTGCATTGACCGGCGCCCCGACGCCTCCCCCTATGTATTTTAACAGTGAATTTTACACACACACAGATAAAATGTTTATTGTATTGGAGGATTTTTAATGAATGCTGATAGACGCCGACAGAATATCAGCCGCATTTTGTGAATAAACAATGTTTATTTAAAAAAAAAACTTTTACAAATCGCAACTAGGAAGTGAAGGTGGGGAACTAGGAAGTGAAGGTGGGGGCGGCGCCCCAGCGCCCTCTATCGGCCAGCCGCCACTGGTGCGCACGCGCACACACACACACAGCCAGCTTTTTCCCCCTCAGCCCTTTTGACAGCTTGTATAAATAGCCAGCAGCCTCTCCTGAATGAACTGTCCCAGGATCACCTCAGACAGGAGGGGAAGGAGGGAGAAGTCAACGTGAAGAAGCTGAGATGCTAACACTGCTGCTACGTTGAGATACTAACACTGCTGCTACGTTGAGATACTAACACTGCTGCTACGCTGAGATACTAACGGCCAAGCTCCACCATGGCCATCGAGCGTTGCGTCAAATGTGCGTTGCGTCCGGAATTTGGGATCAAATGCATTGTAATCAATGAAAGGTGCTCCACCTGCTGCGTTGCGTCAGCGTTGCGTTGACGGTGGACGCAGACGTCACAATGAGACCAATTGTATATTTACAATTGTAGTTGTTGGTTATAATTGTATAGCCTATTGGTTGTTTTCTGGTGTTGTTTTATTGTTTTGCTCTGTTTGTAGTGCACTTGATATTATCAGGCATGAAAACAGGTCGGGGTGAAAAAGGTGAGAAGGATATGAGACCCGGATCCTGCTAGGGCAGTCGGAGACTGAGAGCCAAAAAAGATTATTGGGGTACCAGAAAGAGACACATCATACATGCGGGCTCACAAAAGCTCTCCCTCTCACTCTCCCTCACTCACACACACACTCCAATAGGCTACGAGACCAGTGGCGTCATTTCAGCAAAAGCCACGATATGGCATGGTACCGAATGGGGGGGTAGAGGCGGATTTTTTCCCTCCAAATCAGTTATGCAATAGTAAATTTTAGTGAGTTGTTTCTGTACAAAAACGAAAATATGAATGTATAATTAAGTGCAAATAAAGTATCTTTACATGTTCACATGTAAACATACACATATGTTGTATAAGAAACTAGACTGACAACTTCTCATGAAATGCGCAACAGTGCAGCTTTAATATAAGCTAGTACAGTGTTTCCCAAACTGTGGGGTGTGGGGGGTACTGCAGGGGGGGCGCGTTTAATTTTGTAAAATATATATATATATATATATATATATACCTGTATATATTTGATGACGCCCTTAGTCTGTGTACTACGGTAGCAGTCGCACTGTTATTCTGTTCTTGTATGAAGGTACGTCCTAATGCTGAAGAGAATACCGAGTCTGCTTTACTTATTGTTCATACGCGATTCATGTGCACCCAAGCTCAACACATACCATATATCTGCCATATATCATACTTCCGTTATATATCGAAAAATATGATGATAAATACATATAAAACGGGCCTGTCACGTCTCCAGTACATTAGAACTTCGCATCCTTTGATACATATGGCGGGATGTAAGGATCTTGTAACTTCGCAAACAATGGCAAAATTGAAATAGTTTACTCTATGTTCAACTGCCGCGGCGAAGTTACAGATCCTTACATCCCGCCATATGTATCAAAGGATGCGAAGTTCTAATGTACTGGAGACGTGACAGGCGCGTGAGACTGCCATATATGTGCCGTTTTATATGTATTTATCATCATATTTATATCATCAAGGATCTTGACGGGATGTAAGGATCTTGTAACTTCGCAAACAATGGCAGAATTGAAATAGTTTACTCTATGTTCAACTGCCGTGGCGTTGCCTTTAATATACAAATATTGTATGACCCTCAGCCTGCTCACACGGCGCGGCTCCATGGTTCTTTGGTGGAAAGGCATTTTTAACGAACTCCCAGCAAAATCAAAACATGAAAATCTTCTGTCACTACCTTTTCCAGTTGAACATAGAGTAAACTATTTAAATTTTGCCATTGTTTGCGAAGTTACAAGATCCTTACGGCCAAGCTCCACCATGGCCATCGAGCGTTGCGTCTAATGTGCGTTGCGTCCGAAATTGGGATCAAATGCATTGTAATCAATGAAAGGTGCTCCACCTGCTGCGTTGCGTCGCGTCAGCGTTGCGTCCGATGGCTGCGTCCAAAGTAGACTTTCAAAAAAGTTTGATTTTTGACGGTGGATGGACGCAGACGTCACAATGAGACGGCGCCCACGTGGGGTGTCAATCACCGCACCTGTGGTGAACTCTTGTTGCAGTAATGGACGACGAACGGCTCATCCTTGAGGTCGAAAAATATTATATTATATGAATTGCGAGCGTCAATGCTTTTCTACGATACTACGTGTAATGTCACTTGGACATAGAATAATAAGACACTTGAGTCTGGGTTCAACAAAGGTATAACCAGTTTACTTCGGTTCTCTCGACACCTGTCAGTCACCTACTGGTGTATCATGAACTCTCTCTAAGGCGCATGCGCTGTCCTGACTATGAATTAACCCATTCATTACACTACGGATGAATATCAACGTTGACGCGACGCAGCAGGTGGAGCTTGGACAACGGGAAGTTGACGCAACGTCGATGGCGAGTTGATGCGACGCAGCAGGTGGAGCTTGGCCGTTAGGATGCAAAGTTCTAATGTAGCTACTGGAGACGTGACAGGCGCCTGAGACTGCCATATATCTGCCATATATCATACCTCAGTTTTATATGTATTCATCATCATATTTTTCGGGCATTTAGCTCATTAAACGGCGAAAATCACTGGCGGACCTGGGTTGCGATTCCATTTAATTTACAGGGAACTATGTGTGAAAGGGGCTAACAGCTTGCAAAATAGTCTGACAACGCTAACGTTGGTAGTTATCTGTACTGTATATGTACTGCACTTAGTAATGTAGGTACCAAATGTTAGTACCAAATGTTAGTACCAAAGTTAGCCATCTATCGTTAGCTAGCAATTTGTATTTTGTTAACGTTACATTCTTATCTCAGTATTTGCGACTTCAGTCCTTGTTTTCTCTCAGCATACAAAAACCTCGGCTGACGTTCTGTCACCAATTTCTTCACCAAGGAGTTTCACACGCACATTACAGTTTCAGCCCTTCACGCCTGCGCACCTGTTCGCTACGTTGCT
>NC_137676.1:23622500-23670000 GCF_963989245.1 Nansenia antarctica | reverse complement strand
GACCGACAACATCAACAACAACCACCACCACGCTTCACCTTGCCTGTCTGAGAGGACTCAGGTGAGAGGAAACGTGTGCAATGACACGTAGTGACCAGCAGGGGCAACAGACCATCCTAAAAACAGACAGACAGCTGCTGTGCTCACACACCTGAGGCCAAACCTCAAATGTCTAACCTTTGGTTCCTAGCCTCCCCCGCCTCCTTCTCAAAACTCATTGGCTTCGTGCTGGCTCCTCCCCTCAGACCTTCTCCACTAATGAGTTTTGAGGCGGGGGGAGGGGGGGGGGGGGTTAGAGGACAATGAATCAAGGAAATACTTTTGACGCTTCGCCCCTTGTCTCTCCCTCCGAACCTCCTCGGTGTGACAGAACATCGAACTCTCTCAGGAAGCTTCATAACAGATATTAAGACGGTTATAAAGGTGTCATAACAGTGACATGGTGTGGTAATAACTCCTCTGTTCTGGATTTACAGGAGAGCCTCCTCCTCGCTGAGGCCAACTGTCACGAAGAGGTGTCCTATTACGCTTGCCGTAGTCACATGACAATCTGCCCCAAGGTCTCTTCTGCCCAAACTAGCACAACGTACCACAAGCACAATAACACACTGCATACCCAGCTCTAATATACTATACTACTATACTACTATTCCACCAAATAATTATCTATCTATATTTATATATATTATTTTCTTTTTTTTCAGATTTTTCAAACAATAACCATAAACGCATCACCAATATTCACTTTCACTCAGATGTGACACGTTGAATCACTGAATCATTCAAACCCTCCAATTAGCTACATGTCAGACCCTGGTGTTCAACACACACACACACACACACGAAGAAGCAACATGCAAATGAATTCCCACTAATACAACGCTGGCAGAGAGAGACAGGCTTAGTGAGGCAAATCCCTCTCCGAAGACAGATACATATGGAGAGGGGAGGATGGGTGAGAGAGAGAGAGAGACATAGAGGAGGGAGGGAGAGAGAGAGAGAGAGGAGGGAGGGAGATGGTCTGGGGGGAGAGGAGAGGAGAGAGAGGGAGGAGGAAGAGAAGAGGAGAGAGCGCACTAAGTAGCCTACACAGTCACTAGGTAGCCTACACAGTCACTGGGTAGCCTATAGTCACTAGGTAGCCTACACAGTCACTAGGTAGCCTACACAGTCACTGGGTAGCCTATAGTCACTAGGTAGCCTACAGTCACTAGGTAGCCTACACAGTCACTAGGTAGCCTATAGTCACTAGGTAGCCTACAGTCACTAGGTAGCCTACACAGTCACTGGGTAGCCTATAGTCACTAGGTAGCCCACAGTCACTAGGTAGCCTACACAGTCACTAGGTAGCCTACACAGTCACTGGGTAGCCTATAGTCACTAGGTAGCCTACAGTCACTAGGTAGCCTACAGTCACTAGGTAGCCTACAGTCACTAGGTAGCCTACAGTCACTAGGTAGCCTACAGTCACTAGGTAGCCTACAGTCACTAGGTAGCCTACAGTCACTAGGTAGCCTACAGTCACTAGGTAGCCTACAGTCACTAGGTAGCCTACAGTCACTAGGTAGCCTACAGTCACTAGGTAGCCTACACAGTCACTAGGTAGCCTACAGTCACTGGGTAGCCTACAGTCACTGGGTAGCCTACACAGTCACTGGGTAGCCTATAGTCACTAGGTAGCCTACACAGTCACTAGGTAGCCTACAGTCACTAGGTAGCCTACACAGTCACTAGGTAGCCTACACAGTCACTAGGTAGCCTACAGTCACTAGGTAGCCTACAGTCACTAGGTAGCCTACACAGTCACTAGGTAGCCTACATTCACTAGGTAGCCTATAGTCACTAGGTAGCCTACACAGTCACTGGGTAGCCTACAGTCACTAGGTAGCCTACAGTCAACAACAACAACAACTGTCAAGGTAACAGAAGAATACAAGCTAGAATACAAGCTAGAATACAAGCTAATACAAGCTAATACAAGCTAGAATACAAGCTAGAATACAAACTAGAATACAAGCTAGAATACAAGCTAATACAAGCTAGAATACAAGCTAATAGAAGCTAGAATACAAGCTAATACAAGCTAGAATACAAGCTAATACAAGCTAGAATACAAGCTAATACAAGCTAGAATACAAGCTAATACAAGCTAGAATACAAGCTAGGGGAGGCTGTGGCTCGACTGGTAGAGCTGGAGACTAATGATCGTGGTGTGCCACTAAACCCCTAATTGACCCCTTGCCTAGACGCTCCCTCTAGAGCATAAATGCATGTCGTTGTACTCTGTGCAATGGCAAACTTTGAATCCCTTTCATCCCTTTGCATCACACAATTCCTGCAGATTTTCAGGTGCAGTTTCAAGCTGTGAATCTCCCGTTCTACCACATCACAAAGGTGTTCTATTCAGTTGTTAAGTCGTGACGTGTTTCCGGGTCCAAAGTTGGCTGAGGCGCTGGCTGAGGCGCTCTCTTCGAAATCAGTAATAATAATAATTCACTATCTTTATATAGCGCTTTTCCGAGGCTCAAAGACCCTGACAATATGGGGAAAACGGGAAAGTGCTGTGTCCCTTGTTGTATGAAAACCAGTCTAAAAAACGATTGAACTGTCATTCTACCGCTGTAGTACACTGGTACTCTGGTGCGGGGAATTTCTGGTTTGGATCCGGAAATTGCTAAACGCCACGTTTGACGTCAGACTTAACAACCGAATTGGATTCGGATCCAGTGACTGGGAAGGCCACTGAAGAACACGGAACTCATTGTCATGTTCATGAAACCAGTTTGAGACGACTTTGAGACAACATGATAATCATGAGCTGCAACGTTTGCAGGAAAAGTGCTATACAAGTAAAAGTTATCATTTGTATTATTATTATTATTATTATTATTATTATTATTATTATTATTATTATTATTATCATCATCATCATTCTGGACGTAGCCATTAGACGATGGGTACATTGTGGCCATGAAGGGATGCACATGGTCAGCAACAATACTCAAATATGCTGTGGCGTTCAAGCGGTGATTGATTGGTATTAACAGGCCCACAGTGTGCCAAGAAAACATTCCCCACACCATTACACCTGAATGAATGAGAAGGTGTACAGGGCCCTATTCCACGAAGCTCGATAAAGTTCTAAGCCTCGATAAAGTTCTAAGCCTCGAAAATGTTAGCTTGCGTTCGGTGCCATCATAGTGGCTCAAATAATTCGCTGCTTGGTTGAGCTCCTTCTGAGTCAGATATAATTAGCCTGCTCCCGACCAGGCTAAAACACAGGCTATAGTCATTCGTGCGTCAAAAAAGTCTCACAGGCGGAAACTAAACCCCGAACGACAGTTCCTCATGTGTCTTTTAGGAAATATTAGTTCCCACTTCACACAAGATAGATAGATTAGATATTTTGACTGTGTGATAGATAGATAATTTGATATTTTGAAAGTTTGATCGATCGATAGATAGTTTGATTGTGTGATAGATAACTTGATATTTTGAAAGTGTGATAGATAGATCGATAGATCAATAAAGAAAAGAGTGTAAAAAAAAAAAGTAATTGTCTCAACTTGCATTGCTGTCATCACAGCGGTCTGGCTGGCGTAGTGGTTAAGGCAGCCGACTCGAGTTCCAAAGGTTGCGAGTTCGAGACTTGTCTAAGTCATTTTTTTTTTTTACATTTAACCGAAGATTTCATGCAAAGGTTTCAAACACCATTGTAATTGTGTCAGTTCTTGTAAATTAGCCTGCACCATAATTGTATAGCCTACATACTTTTTTAGATGAGATTTTAGATTAGATTCAGACAACGAAATGCAGTAAAAAGTGCGTCTGAAGAGGGATTCGAACCACCGATATAAAATGACGAGTAAATCCTATGGCAGCGGTCGATACCACTAGGCCATTGTGGCGATATGACGGTTTGTAGCTTGCTGCGGATATCACCACTAATATTCATTTATTAAAATATGAACATATAACAATAACTGGGGCTAGTATGACCTACGCATTTAATCGGTCAGCAATTTCTTGCCAAACCATTTCCCTCGCCTTGTTAATTGCGGCAGTATTGCACTATTTTACATCTTATTTTTCCGTCTTCATAAAAATCAATAATTCGGAATGCTGCGCAAATGTAGTACCCCTGCAGAGTGGAGTATCTTCATTTCGACAGATCGACTCTTCTGGGCTGCGTATGTCTGCGTGCACTAGGGATGGACGGTTTCCAATTATTGAAACCGAAAAACCGTCAAAGACTAAAACCGCGGTTTTCCGGTTAACCGAAAAGGTAAAAAAAAAAAAAAAAAAAAAAAATGCCAATTTCAAATAATTGAGCCCTACTGCTACAATACACTCGTGTCGAACACCATTAAAACACCGTAAGCACAGTCGCAACACATTTAGGCTACTTAGTTTCACAAATATAAGTGGAAAGGCAGACTTTTGTAAGCTACACCATACATGAAAACACATGAACACTTAACACACCAGCTCCGCTGATCCAGGGTGCACGCCTGCACGGAAGATCATCTCTTGGAACAGCGTCTTCATTGAATGAACTGCTTTCTCAATATCTTGGTTCTTAGACAAAGTTTCAGCTGCTGCTCAATGTATTTAAATATTTGAATACTGCTCAATAATCACTGAAATATTAGACTTAGAATTATGCAGTGAACATACTTAAAGCTTTTCATAAAAACCACATGCCGCGAGACTGACTCGTCCTGAACTGTCGTAAGTCAATCAACAAAGAATGCCCCATCAAAATAAAAGTGCCCATGGTAGAGCTGTCAAAATAGAGCTTTCAAAATAAATGTACTAATACAGATAGAGATAAATACAGAACTACCTTTGCGTCACTAAGTGACCGCGTATCTTCTGAGACATGCGTTCTGTCATCACTTTCAGTAGCGCCTTCACACACAGTGGCGCTGTGCACAAACACTCTTGATCCGTATAGCTCTTGTTTTATTATATTGTGGTTTAGTAAATACTGCTCTTGGAGTTACATTCAATGCATGATTTGTGCTATAGAACATAAATAAAGTTTGATTGATTGATTGATATCAAATCAAATCACATTTTATTTCTATAGCGCATTTCTCACAAAAGTGACCCAATGCGCTTTACAGAGAGCAGCGAAAATTATCTTATTAAATGTAAGCGAGTAATTGTAAAAAACCTTTCCTATCTACCAATAACTGAAGGCAACTATCTTTCCCATAGAGTGATTCGTTACCCTTAAATATAATCCCAATTAGATATTAATCCTCAGTTATTCTTCACAACTGACCAAACCTCTCACTCATTGCGCGGCAGATTCAGACTGTATCATTGTTATTTTCACACACGACAAACATGTGACATGTTCCAGTTTTATTCTTTGAGCAACATAGAATATACAATAGAATAGAAAACGTAAACAAAAACATCTATAAATATAAATACAAACGAGTGCAAATTGAGTGCAAGCAGGTAAAACAATTGTGCAAAGATATCACTGATCACATTCATTCTAATTCTAATTCACAACCTATGGCTAATAACTAAATAACAAAAACTGGCAGTAACAAAAAATGAGCATAAAAGCTATTAAAGGCTATTAAATAGTCCGTTAATCGAGGTTCTTCGCAAGAAACACGAGCATGTTCACCTTTTCAGGATTCAGCTGCGCTCGGAACGGACTTACAATTTTGCCTGCTGCGCTGAACACCCGCTCTGAAGGTGAACTTGTGACACACAGTGGCGCTGTGCACAAAGTACACTCTTGATCCGTATAGCTCTTGTTTTATTATATTGTGGTTTAGTAAATACTGCACTTGGAGTTACATTCAATGCATGATGTGTGCTATAGAACATAAATAAAGTTTGATTGATTGATATCAAATCAAATCACATTTGTGACTGCTCCTGGTGTGTCTGGACACCTCTCGGAAATGAGAAAGACGTCAAATTCGTCTTGAAAGTTTTTAGTTTTTTTTCAGATTTTCGTTTTTTTAGCTAACATTCAACTCGAAGATGTGAAGTACCCACTCGTTATTTTTCCGAACAGTTTTACGTTGATTAAATAAGTGTAATCTATAACACAATGACTTCGTTTCTTGTTGTTTGATGGGGATTCATTATCTTTGATGGGGATTTTCTGTGCTTAGTGATTTCAGGTGTAGCAACTTTCAAATACTCATGTCGTCTTCAATTTGTTTCCGATTCCAATGTATGATGCATCATTTGAAAGCTTACAATCTGTAGTTTAAGCACATGTAAAAAACAGAAAAATGACTTAGCCTACAGGTAGCCCTTTTCATTGGCCTGTGTCACATTTTATTTCTATAGCGCATTTCTCACAAAAGTGACCCAATGCGCTTTACAGAGAGCAGCGAAAATGATCTTATTAAATGTAAGCGAGTAATTGTAAAAAACCTTTCCTATCTACCAATAACTGAAGGCAACTATCTTTCCCATAGAGTGATTCGTTACCCTTAAATATAATCCCAATTAGATATTAATCCTCAGTTATTCTTCACAACTGACCAAACCTCTCACTCATTGTGCGGCAGATTCAGACTGTATCATTTTTATTTTCACACACGACAAATATGTGACATGTTCCAGTTTTATTCTTATTCTATTTTATTCTTCTAAAATAAAAATAAAATAAAAAAATAAAAAAACGGTTTCAGACGGTTTTGATAAAAAACCGTTTCTAATTTTAGAAACCCCGGTTTTCGGTTTAACCGAAAAACCGTCCATCCCTAGCGTGCACGCGCTCATATCGAAGATTTGTAAGCCTGTCTTCTGTGAACACTGATGACACAAGGCTGATCCTCGTTCGAGGAATCACCTGAGGCTTGAATTCCAATCTCGAGTTGCCTGAGCGCCGCATTTATTTATATCGCAGCTATACTGATCCACCTTTAGTGGAATGGGCCCCAGATGTTCCTAACAACATGTTCAGTGAGTGTACTTCTATACATATTCTAGTAACAACGTTATCGAAATATTAATCTAACCAGGAAGTGGTATAGAGGTCACATGTTGTTGAGAGATGGGTTCACACAGTTCACTAGTATCACCCTCCTCTCTGGTGGGGAGGCAGACAGCTAGTATCCCCCTTCTCTCTGGTTCACCCTCCCTCAGACACAGAGCCCTGGGGTGTCACCTCAGAATATCTCACTGGGACACACACACTCTCTATCTGTGTGTGTGTGTGTGTGTGTGTGTGTGTGTGTGTATCTGGATGTAGCAAATATACAGTACCGTATTTTCCGCACTATAAGGCGCACCGGATTATAAGGCGCACCTTCAATGAATGGCCTATTTTAGAACTGTTTTCATATACAGGGCGCACCGGATTATAAAGCGCACCGGATTATAAGGCGCACCGGATTATAAAGCGCATAGAATAGAAAATACTGCAGTCAAACGTTTGACTGGGGTTGCGTTACGCCCAAGCTCCACCTACTGCGTTGCGTCACCTCTCCATCGGTGTTGTGTCAACTTCCCGTTGTCCATGCTCCACCTGAGCGTTGTCACCGTCAACGTTCTACCTGCTCCACTGTCAAAAATATATATTTTTCCACCTCAAGTATCAGCCGTTCGTCATCCATTTTTGCAACAAGCGTCAAGGACCTGCGGTGATTCACAGCTGACTCGCGTGAATAGCAATTCGCAATAGCTGCGACCACGAGATATAGAGTAGTTAGCTACAAGCATTTTCAATCTGGTATTATCTCTATTAGTGGATTAACCGCTGTGGTGATTTAACAGCTGATAAAAATACATCAAGTAGACTACAAACAGAGCAAAACAATAAAACAACACCAGAAAACAACCAATAGGCTATACAATTATAACCAACAACCAATATGTGACAGCTCCTGGTGAAATGTGCAACGTAATTTTTCAGTTTTGTGACTCTGAACGCAGCCACAGCTACGAACGCTGCTAACAAAACACATCGCTACGAAGGTCTAAACTGTATTTTAATAACATGACAACATGCTGGGAGAACATCGACATGCTAAAAACACATAACTACACATAACTAGATGAACACACAGTTCTTGCTTTTGAACACGAGCTAAAACGAAAGTATGTTTACAAATCAACCCTCCCTTACCGGTAGCCTCCGGCAAACGAGAATAATGAATCCAATACACAAGTGTTTAGTGATCGTTAAACTATTGTTTATTATATCGAGTGGGTACTTTAAAACTTCAAGTTGAAAGCACCAACAAGGACCGCCTCGAAATTCATCGATGTTCATGTCCCATGCTCGCGCTGTTGCCTTCATTCGAATAGTGACTGTAGAGACGCTTCTACTTGCGGCTCTCTGTTCAACAACCCACTGTTGGAGTTTGTCCTCTAACTGTGTCTAACTGTGGCCATCTCGCTTTGTTCCCTCGGAAACTCTGTTTAGTCTTCTTTACTTGGGGTCTTTATACACACAAGTGGTGTGGGACTGTGAGTAAGCACAACACCGGTGTTTACTGATTACCGTAATGCTGCAAGCGGTGCGGCTTTGTAGTTTACCAGTCGTACTGAAACATTTTGACAGAGCGCCTTGAGCGCCGTGTACAACCAGTATGGATCAACCAATTCACAAATTGATCCATATATAAGGCGCTCCGGGTTATAAGGCGCACTGTCGTTTTTAAAAAAAATTAAAGGCTTTTAAGTGCGCCTTATAGTGCGGAAAATACGGTATTAACCGCATACACACACACACGCACACACACACACACACACACACACACACACTCTCTCTCTCTCTCTCTCTCTCTCTCTCTCTCTCTCTCTCTCTCTCTCTCTCTGACTCACAAACAGCCATGGAGCGGCCATCCTCAGGACTGGGAGGTTGGGTTGTCAGCCAGGCTTTAGATGACACAGACTGATAGATATCCTGCCATGCACCTCGGGTGCATGTACACACACACACACACACACACACACACACACGCACACACGCAGTGCCCCAGTCCTCTCTCCTGAGTCCAAGTCAACACTGATAAATCCCCCCATCCCCCTCCCCCCTCCCCTCCTCCTCCTCCCCCCCTCCTCCTCCTCCCCCTTCCCCCTCCTCCCCCTCTTCCTCCTCCTCCTCCTCCTCCCCCTCCCCCTCCTCCTCCTCCTCCTCCCCCTCCCCCCTCCTCCTCCTCCTCCTCCTCACCCTCCACCCCCTCCTCCTCCTCCTCCCTCAAGCTGCACAACAACCGCCATGCATAGCTGTTGCTGATCATTGACTTTGGTTTACTTTTATTTAATTTAGTCTAGCTGTTTATTTTATTGAGTGGAATTAATTGGTAATAAAAGAATAACATAATAAACAGATTAACTCATTGACCCGGCTGACATTTAGAACACTGGGTTGTCCTGCAGAAGACTCACAATCGATATGACATTTGAAGAATGCCGATCTGAATTAATGAATCCCCATTCAGCCAGCTGCCTCTGCCCTCTCAATGATCATTTCAATAATTAACTCTCGTTGTTTATGGTGTTTAATGTCTTTTCAGACCAAGACTGATTACAAATGTCTGAGGAAAATTACTATTCAGACCTGGCTGTTAGATCGTCCGTCTCCGATGTCACGGTGTGTGTGTGTGTGTGTGTGTGTTCGCCCGCGCATGCGTATAGTGTGTGTGTGTGTGTGTGTGTATGTGTGTGTGCGTGCGCATGTGTATGGGGTGTGTGTGTGTATGTGTATGTGTGCATACGTATGGTGTGTATGTGTGCATACGTATGGTGTGTGTGTGTGTGTGTGTATGCTTCCATGTGCATGCCTACGGTGTGTGTGTATGTGTGTGCGCGGATGCCTACGTTGTATGTATGCATGCATGCGTGCGGCGCATGTGCGAGCGGCGCGTGCCTGCAGCAGGGTGTACCTGGTACTCGTTGGGCCAGAAGGTGCTGACGGCCAGCTCTGCGCGGAGCCAGTCCTGTCCCGTGGGGCCACTGACGTTCCAGATGGGGTTGGCCACGGGGCCCTTGTTCACCTTCACCAGCACGTTCAGCGTGCCGGGGCTGCGGCCGTCCGGGCTGGACAGCAGGTAGTTGAAGTCGATGCAGTGGGTGTCGTTCTCCTTCATGACGGGCAGCTGCAGGCGGGCCTTCTCCCCCGCGTCGTGCTGGGACGAGTCCACCATCATGTAGGACCCTGAGGGAGGGGAGGGAGAGAGGGAGGGAGGGGAGGGGAGGGAGGGGAGGGAAGGAGGGGATTGGAAGGAGGGAGGGAGGGAGGGGAGGGAAGGAGGGGATTGGAAGGAGGGAGGGGAGGTTAGGGGAGAGAAACAATTGGTTAAAAGTTTGATTGTGCTGAATGGAAGAAAATTCCCCTAATAAATCATGAAATATTGCTTCATTTTCGAGAAAACACACGCAAGGATTTTTTAATAAAAAATAAAAATGTTAAGAATAGATACATATAGATATAAACATTTAACAACATAATAATACAGCCAATCCCCTCGGTGCAACAAGGTTCCAATCCACTAAAACACAATTTAGGTTCCACTGTCTTAATACAATAAGGGCCAGCCTATATTTTTTCAGTTAAGGTCACATCATTTCTGTCACACATTTTGCTACACATGGCTGGCTGTTAGCCCTGGAGCTAGAGTGCTAGGCAGCAAGTTATTTTACATTATATTTACATTTAAATTTTTGGCATTTAGCAGATGGCTTTATCCAAAGTGACTTACAAGAAGTAGGCCTACATTTGTCTAAGTAAATAATAATGAATAATGAATCTATTGTGGCCAGGGACCATTGACAGTAACAATGCTATTTTTTTAAATTTGTATATTTACAGTGGAGAAACTGTACAGGGGGGTAGTGGGGATGAGAAGGTCTTTAGGAGGGACAGGTAAGATGTAGCCTGAAGAGACGGGTCTTCGATCTACGGAGGAAGGGCGTATGCTGGACTGGCTGCTAGCCCCAGGGCTAGCCAACAGGCATGGTCCACGCCTCATCTCATCTACATGTGTTCACTGTTATCAGTCCTGCTGCCAATAACATCACAGCTCTTCCAAAACCTACTGCCGTGCTGCCAATAACCTTAATGATCCCAACTGCACTTCAAATGAAACTTTATTCGTTCAGCTCATGTCAGATACACGGTTAGAATGCAACTCACTTTACAGGATGAATACATCCAAACAGAGGCAGGCAGTTAAAAACACAGCAAGATACAACTAAAACACTGCTGTTTTCACAGGTAGAGGAGATGGCAGGGGGACCCACCAGGTTAGCTGTGATTAACTATGGGGATGCTAGGCTATGCTATGCTGTGCTGGGCTATGCTAGGCTGTGCTAGGCTAGGCTAGGAAGAGAGCAGCTACATAGGGGAGACAGTGGTCTGTGTGACAGCCTTCATTTCTGACATAAGATGAGGGGAGGCTGGTGGAGGTAGAAATCGGAGGACAGGCCCATTGAAAATGCATGGGACAGATGCAGACCAGCGTCTGATTTCTACCTTCCCTCCAGCCTCCGCTGATACAGGCTATGTTCATAAATTCGCTCTGGAATCTGATCAGCAACTCTTGTCCAATCAAATAACTTGGTCCCTTTATGACGTTGAACCCAGAGTGCGCTCCGGCTCAGAGCGAATTTACGAACACAGCCACTGACACACAAGGAGGCGTTGGAGTTCATCTGCAGTGTGCTGTTTAAAGTCTCCTAAAGTTAAAGTCTTGATTTGTAGTACAACAGCGTTTCTTAGAAATAACAAATTGTTGAAGTGTATATTTCCAACCGATTCCACGGAAGCCTTTGAAATTAGTTGAAAGTGGATTCTTTGTCATTCAGAACAAAGAGGGTTTGGCTGCTGGAGGATTTGTTTGAGGAAACAAGCCTCCCCAACAAATCAAGACAGGCCCCCCTCCCCCTCCCCCTCCCCCACTCCTCCTCCCTTCCCTTTTAGGCTGTGTCTCATTAGGTAAAACAAATAAATAAACACTCCACCCCCCTCCCCCTCTCTACCCCCACCCCCCTCTCTCTCCCTACTTACCCTCCCCCTCTCTCTCCCTATTTACCCTCCCCCTCTCTTTCTTTCTACTTATTTAGTAAAGTAAAAAATAGAAAAAGAGTTAGATCATAACGCCGCCAGA
This sequence comes from Nansenia antarctica, assembly GCF_963989245.1. Lineage (NCBI taxonomy): Eukaryota > Metazoa > Chordata > Actinopteri > Argentiniformes > Microstomatidae > Nansenia > Nansenia antarctica. Next base: position 23,657,896 of record NC_137676.1, on the reverse strand, counting down.
GAAGAAAAACAAAGGAAACAGCAGGAAAGAGAGAGAGAAAGAAAAAGAAAGAGAAAAAGAGAGATACGGCCAAAAGCAGTTGGCAGTTCTATGACATACATCTTTATTATTTAAATATTTCACTTCCCCACAAAAGTTCAAACAAAGGAACAGAATCCATATGTTGTTCAAAAGCCAAATCCTTGGTTTGAAGGGGTAATTTCACAGTAATAATGAACAGAGAGAACTGTAAACCGTTCATTCACCAACATCATTCGCCAACGTGGCACCGTGTGTGAAAACACCTCTGGGTTTACGAGGACAAACGAACGCAAACAACCTGGACATCACCTCAGACATCTGCTGTTTCTGGACATCAAACAACTTCTAAATAATGTCCTCATTTCCCGCTAAACGTTTTGTTGACTGAGGAGGTTTTAAAACTGCCTATGCCTTCAATAACACAATGACATGCACACACACCCCACACAGGCACAAAGTCACCCACCTGGACAACACCACCTGTCCTGTGGAACCAAACCTGAGCTAGCCCTAGAGCCAAACCAGGGGAGGCTGGTGGAGGTAGAAATCGGAGGACGGGGCTCCTTATAACGCGTGGAACAGAATGAGGACTGCTGCATTGTGACAAACAATGAACCCATCCTCCGATTTCTACCTCCACCGGCCTCCCCTGTCCTACAGGGAGACCCCCAGCTCTCCCCCAGCCCTACCTGCCCTTACAGCCCCGCAGCTGGAGGAGACAGGTGTTCGGGTGGTTGATTACCACTCACAAAATACTTCCAGTTAATTCCAACAGCTGCAGCCTCATTACCCCCTTGGTCATCAAAGTCATGTACGTCCCCCCCTACCCCCTGCTTCATGACCCCCCTCCCGCGGTCCTTGTGTATATAGCCTCTCTATATACGACTCTGATGACCCTCCAATCTGGTGGTTATTGGGTAAACACCCCGCTCAACCACCACCCACCACCCCCACCCCCCAACCACCCCCCAACACAGGGAGCAGGGGTCAAAGGTAAGGGGTAATCTAGCCGCAAATGGAACATGGTGTAGATCTATTCCACCGCATGGCATCACACCCACTCATCACCACGCCCCCTTACGCGACCTTGAACAACCCTAAACAACCCCCCCGCACCCAAGCCCGGGGAGCAGGGGTGCAGGGGTCAAGGTTCAGGAGTAATCTTCCCCTAGGGGGAGCCAGGTGGTGATGATCTATTGTGTGACAATGACAGATCAACGATCTCATGTGTCTTCCAGCTATCAGCAGTTGTGGTTCGCGTGAGAACTTTCCCTCATAGGTCTTTTTTTGGGGGGGGAGTTTTATTCGATTGATTGTCATCAGGAGAATCACTTGGGCTCTTAATGAGGGAACCTGAGAGGAAAGCTCCGGAAGGCTGTTCTACCTCCGGACGGCGAGGTCTGTTAGGTCCATCAGTGACATCATCACAGCCCAGACTCTCTCCTCAGGCAGCTGGGTGGGACCCCCTCTCATACTCCAGACGACCCCTAACCTACACACTACAACACTCACCCTAACCTACACACTACAACACACACCCTAACCTACACACTACAATACAACACTCACCCTAACCTACACACTACAACACTCACCCTAACCTACACACTACAACACTCACCCTAACCTACACACTACAATACTCACCTTAACCTACACACTACAACACACACCCTAACCTACACACTACAATACAACACTCACCCTAACCTACACACTACAATACAACACTCACCCTAACCTACACACTACAACACTCACCCTAACCTACACACTACAATACAACACTCACCCTAACCTACACATTACAACACTCACCCTAACCTACACACTACAACACTCACCCTAACCTACACACTACAACACTCACCCTAACCTACACACTACAATACAACACTCACCCTAACCTACACACTACAACACTCACCCTAACCTACACACTACAACACACACCCTAACCTACACACTACAATACAACACTCACCCTAACCTACACACTACAACACTCACCCTAACCTACACACTACAACATACACCCTAACCTACACACTACAACACACACCCTAACCTACACACTACAATACAACACTCACCCTAACCTACACACTACAATACAACACTCACCCTAACCTACACACTACAACACTCACCCTAACCTACACATTACAATACAACACTCACCCTAACCTACACAATACAATACAACACTCACCCTAACCTACACACTACAACACTCACCCTAACCTACACACTACAACACTCACCCTAACCTACACATTACAATACAACACTCACCCTAACCTACACAATACAATACAACACTCACCCTAACCTACACACTACAACACTCACCCTAACCTACACACTACAACACTCACCCTAACCTACACACTACAATACAACACTCACCCTAACCTACACATTACAATACAACACTCACCCTAACCTACACACTACACTACAACACTCACCCTAACCTACACACACTCACCCTAACCTACACACTACAATACAACACTCACCCTAACCTACACACTATAATACAAGACACCAACCCTAACCCCTCTAATCACGCCACATAACAAAGCGTCACATACTTTAATCTCTGGTTGTGGTAAAGCTGGGGTCGTGGTCTGGTCTAATCTCTGGGTGGTAGTGTTGGGGTCGTGGTCTGGTCTAATCTCTGGGTGGTAGTGTTGGGGTCGTGGTCTGGTCTAATCTCTGGGTGGTAGTGTTGGGGTCGGGGTCTGGTCTAATCTCTGGGTGGTAGTGTTGGGGTCTGGTCTAATCTCTGGGTGGTAGTGTTGGGGTCGTGGTCTGGTCTAATCTCTGGGTGGTAGTGTTGTGGTCTGGTCTAATCTCTGGGTGGTAGTGTTGGGGTCTGGTCTAATCTCTGGCTGGTAGTGTTGGGGTTGTGGTGTGGTCTAATCTCTGGCTGGTAGTGTTGGGGTCGTGGTCTGGTCTAATCTCTGGGTGGTAGTGTTGGGGTCGTGGTCTGGTCTAATCTCTGGGTGGTAGTGTTGGGGTCGTGGTCTGGTCTAATCTCTGGGCGGTAGTGTTGGGGTCGCGGTGTGGTCTAATCTCTGGCTGGTAGTGTTGGGGTCGTGGTGTGGTCTAATCTCTGGGTGGTAGTGTTGGGGTCGTGGTCTGGTCTAATCTCTGGGTGGTAGTGTTGGGGTTGTGGTCTGGTCTAATCTCTGGGTGGTAGTGTTGGGGTCGTGGTCTGGTCTAATCTCTGGGTGGTAGTGTTGGGGTCGTGGTCTGGTCTAATCTCTGGGCGGTAGTGTTGGGGTCGTGGTCTGGTCTAATCTCTGGGTGGTAGTGTTGGGGTCTGGTCTAATCTCTGGGTGGTACTGTTGGGGTCTGGTCTAATCTCTGGGTGGTGGCATTGTTGTCACTACAGCTCTGCTCCACCACGAACCACAGGACTGTATTCCAGAGTGAGGAATCTGATAGGCTCCTGGCCTGGGGTACTGATGATCTGATTGGCTCACAGCCTAGGAGGAAGGCCAGGGTGCTGTGGAAGTCTTCCTCTCCAGAGTGAGGGGTCTGATAAAGCCTGAGGCGTGGGTGGAGGGAGCGTGGAGGGGGGGAGGGAGCGTGGAGGGGGGGAGGGAGGGAGGAGGGAGAGAAGCCTGCTATCTCACTCAGACCCGGTCCTCAGGGCTCGCTCTCTCTATATTCAACTGAGCTACATTGGCGTGGGAAACGTACGTTTAAGCAAGTGGCATAAACATTAAAACATTAACAGCAAACATCACACGCACAAAGTCTTCAAAAGGATGGAGACATTTCAAATGTGAACGTCGAAAACAAATCAGAAATCTCTCTCTCTCTCTCTCGGTGCATGTCATAGAACTGCCAACTGCTTTTGGCTCTCTCTGTCTTTCTCTCTCTCCTCTTCCTTTCCCTCTCCCTCTCTCCACCCCTCTCCTCTCCATCTCCCCCCCCCCCCCCACCCCTCTCCTCTCCATCCCCCCCCCCCCCCCCCACGCCTCTCCGCCAGCTATCAGGGAGATCAACGTTCAACCGAGCCAGACCCTCATCTCTGCGCTGGATCTCCTCCAGTGGAACATGAGCCAATTAGAGTTCCCGGACCCTAGGCAGTGGGAGGGAACTGTCTCTCTGGACCAATGGCCGGAGGGTTTGCTCTCTCTGGCTAACGGTGCTTGAATACTACATCATTCAGCATCCACAAAGAATCAATTGATGGCAATTAAATACACTTTTCAAAACAGTTGCATTAGTGTGAGCTCCAAAAAGACTGGCAGGGAGGCAGGCAAAGAAGGAAGGAGAGTGAGAAAGAAAGTGAGAGACAGAGCGAGGGAGGGAGAGAGAGAGAGAGAGAGAGAGAGAGAGAGAGAGAGAGAGAGAGAGAGAGAGAGAGACAGGGAAGCAGGCAGGGAGGGAGAGAGGGAGTGAGCCAGGCATGGAAGGAGGGAGAGGGGGGAGAGAGACAGAGAGGCAGGGAGGGAGGGAGTGAGCCAGGCAGGGAAGGAGGGAGAGGGAGAGAGAGAGACAGAGAGGCAGGGAGAGAGGGAGGGAGTGAGCCAGACAGGGAAGGAGGGAGAGGGAGAGAGAGAGACAGAGAGGCAGGGAGGGACAGAGGGAGGGAGAGAGCCAGTTCAGTTGGTGTGTCAGGATTAGCCTAATGCACTGGCTGGCAACACAGTCCAATCTGGATGTGAGATCTGAGAGGAAGCTGGCGGAGGAGTGACAGGGAGAGGCAGCGGCACACAAAGAAATAGAGATAGTAGAATAGAGATAGTAGAATAGAGGTAGTAGAAATAGAGATAGTAGAAATAGAGATAGTAGAAATAGAGATAGAATAGATAGTAGAATAGAGATAGTAGAAATAGAATCTCTATTCTACTATCTCTATTCTATCTCTATTTCTACTATCTCTATTCTACTTCTATTCCACTATGTCTATTAATAGATCTACTATCTCTATTCTACTATCTCTATTCTACTATCTCTATTAAGATAGTAGAATAGAGATAGTAGATCTATTAATAGACATAGTGGAATAGACGTAGAATAGAGATAGTAGAATAGAGATAGTAGAAATAGAGATAGTAGAAATATAATCTGTATTCTACTATCTCTATTTCTACTATCTCTATAGTAGAGATAGTAGAATAGAGATAGTAGAATATATAGTAGAATAGAGATAGCAGAATAGAGATAGTAGAATAGAGATAGTAGAATAGAGATAGTAATAATAATAATATGTTTTATTTCTATAGCGCTTTTCCTGCAAACGTTGCAGCTCAAAGTGCTCCAATCATTATATAATCATAATTTAATTGTTTTGTAATTTAAAGGCAATATTAAAAAGATTAAGGTTTTCAGTCTTGACTTGAACATATGTGCTGAGGTTGCATCCCTGATGTAAACTGCCCTGTGTCCTGCTCTTCTCTAGTGACGCTTACAGTTGGCAAACGTTCAAATCAGCCTAGATACCTGTAGCACCTAACCCTAACCCTGTAGCACCGTAAGAACAGGTCTGGGGTCTGTCCTAGATACCTGTAGCACCGTAAGAACAGGTCTGGGGTCTGTCCTAGATACCTGTAGCACCATAAGAACAGGTCTGGGGCCTAGATACCTGTAGCACCGTAAGAACAGGTCTGGGGCCTAGATACCTGTAGCACTGTAAGAACAGGTCTGGGTCTGTCTTAGATACCTGTAGCACTGTAAGAACAGGTCTGGGTCTGTCCTAGATACCTGTAGCACCGTAAGAACAGGTCTGGGGCCTAGAGACCTGTAGCAGTGTAAGAACAGGTCTGTCTTAGATACCTGTAGCACCGTAAGAACTGGTCTGGGTCTAGATACCTGTAGCACCGTAAGAACAGGTCTGGGGCCTAGATACCTGTAGCACCATAAGAACAGGTCTGGGGTCTGTCCTAGATACCTGTAGCACCGTAAGAACAGGTCTGGGGCCTAGAGACCTGTAGCAGTGTAAGAACAGGTCTGTCTTAGATACCTGTAGCACCGTAAGAACAGGTCTGGGTCTAGATACCTGTAGCACCGTAAGAACAGGTCTGGGGCCTAGATACCTGTAGCACCATAAGAACAGGTCTGGGGCCTAGATACCTGTAGCACCGTAAGAACAGGTCTGGGGTCTAGATACCTAGCAGCGTAAGAACAGGTCTGGGGCCTAGATACCTGTAGCACCGTAAGAACAGGTCTGGGGCCTAGATACCTGTAGCACCGTAAGAACAGGTCTGGGGCCTAGATACCTGTAGCACCGTAAGAACAGGTCTGGGGCCTTGATACCTGTAGCACCGTAAGAACAGGCCTGGGTCTGTCCATTAGTTCCAGTATAACTGAGGTTCATTTAACCACTCCTAAACAGGTCCATTATAGTTAATCAGTGACTGTTGTATGTGAAGTCTGACTGTGTTCCTGTCGTCTGTTTGTCATTCACTCCAAACAGCCGTCCTATAGGCTGAACTACTCACTCTGTTTCCACTGGTAATGTCTGACTCTTTACCTCTCTAATGTCCCACTTTAACCCTGCAGGACAAGAACCTTCTGAACATCAGGAGGTGGCTTTGATGATAATAATAATAATAATTATAATAATAATAATAATAATAATAATAATAATAATAATAATAATAATAATAATAATAATAATAATGATGATAATCATAATCATAATAATAACAATAATAATGATGATAATAATAATAATAATAATAATAATAATAATGATAATAATAATAACAATAGTAATAATGATAATAATAATGATAATAATAATAAACTCAAGGACACTGTACATAAACGGGAAAACGAAGAGAAGCAGGTCAATAAACAATAAAAAAAACAGCAAACAAAAACAGAATAGAGACACACAAGATAAAATCATATCAATAAAAAAAAACACACACACACAAAAACACACACTACACTGTACACACTACAGGGCTGACCTGAACCTAAGGATTATCAAGGACCCCAACCACCCAAATCGGAAATTGTTGGAACTACTGCCGTTGGGGAAACGGTACCGTAGCCTCGGGGCAAAAACCCAGAGGATGTTGAACAGCTATTTTCCACAAGCAGTCAGACTCCTAGAGAAACACACTGGCACAAGACAACCCCCCACTGCATTAACAACACATATCTGACTACCTGACTAACCTGGGGGCCGTTCCACTAAAGTGGATTAGTATATCGGCGATTGAAATAAATCAGGCGATCAGGCAACTCGGGATTGGAATTCAAGCCTCAGGTGATTCCTCGAACGAGGATCAGGCTTGTGTCATCAGTGTTCACAGAACACCGGCTTAGAAATCCTCGATATGGGCGCGTGCACGCCGACATAAAGAGCCCCGAAGAGTCGATCTGTCGAAATGAAGATACTCCACTCTGCAGGGGTTCTACATTTGCGCAGCATTCCGAATTATTGATCTTTATGAAGACGGAAAAATAAGATGTAAAATCCCTTAACAAGGCGAGGGAAATGGTTTGGCAAGAAATTGCTGACCGATTAAATGTGAAGGTCATACTAGCCCCAGTTATTGTTATATGTTCATATTTTAATAAATTAATATTTACTACTGTGGTGATATCAGCAGCAGGCTACAAGCCGTCATATCGTCACAATGGCCTAGTGGTATCGACTGGACACGCCCCTTTCAGGAAGTGTTTGGTGGGAGTGTTTGGCTTCCCCCAGCAGCTTGGCTGTTTGGGGGGGTAACATATTTTGGACTCTCGGACGGATACAATGGAAATGAAAAAAGGAATGGAGAAGGACAATGAAAAGAACATCGGCAGTGGAGCAGCAAAACAACAAGAGAAGCAGGTACGAAATTATGAGAAGGCGTTGACGGTGATTGTGAAGGTGGAGGGAGAAGGGGAAGTGACGTTGATGGAGTTGTTGAGAACAACAAAGATGGTGTGTGGAAGTGTGGAGGCGTGCAGAATGAAGGGGAGAAACTCCTATGAAATGACAATGGGATCTGTAACAGCAAAAGAAAAAATCATGGATGGCTTCAGAATCAAGGGGTGTGAAGTCACTGCAAAAGAACTAATAAATAATGAGGTGGTGGTATCATTCATGAACCTGCCAGCTTATGTCTCTGATGAGGAGATATTGTACAAACTAGATGGCTGGGGAGTGACAGCTGTATCCCCTATAAAGAGACGGATGTGGCCTGGAACAGATGTGGCGGACGGGACGAGATTTCTGAAGGTCAAATTCAATGGCACAATAACATCTCTGCCATACGGGCATACTCCACAAAGTTTCAGACGGCTGAAGGAGCAGAGTTTTTTAAAGTTGTCCATGATAGACAAGTGAGAGTATGCAGAATATGCATTCAGCCTGGACATATAAAGAAAGACTGCCCTGAATTCAAGTGCCACAGATGTGGGGAACAGGGGCATTATGTAAGGGAGTGTGAGGAGGGAAGGGAGCGGCGGAGGAGAAGGAGTGATGACCAGGGTGGAGAGGAGGAGAAGGAGGAAGGAGAGACGGGAGAGGAGAAGGTGGACGAGGAGCCGGTGGGCGGAGAGGTGGTGAACGAGGAGCTGGTGGTCGGAGAGGTGGTGGACGAGGAGCTGGTGGTCGGAGAGGTGGTGAACGAGGAGCTGGTGGTCGGAGAGGCGGAGGACGGAGAGGCGGCGGCAGTGGAGGAGGAGGTGGTGATGGACAGAGAGGAGGTGAACGTCGAGGAGGTGATTGAGGAGATGGTGGTGGGAGAAGAGTTGGAGGAAGAGGGTGAGGAGGAAGTGGTGGTGGAGGAGACGCCTGCTGGCGGTGTGGAGGAAGACCAGCTGACCAGCAGTCTGGACAGTGTGTCAATAGACTTGAGCAACAGAGGAGGAGTAGAGCTGGAGAGAGACAGTGGAAGGAGAGAAGGGGTACGGACAAGGCAAAGTAGGGGGGGGGGGGGGATGAAAAGGATGAGGGGTCTGTTTTAGGAAGTGATGAAGAGGACTTTCCTGGGTTAAAGGCAGGCAGGAAGAGGCCGTTGGGAGCGAAGGTTAAACGGAAGGTGGGGGGGAAAAATATGAGGGTAAAATGAAAATGTATGTAATGATGTGGGTTCATGTAATCATTATAATGATGTTGTCTATTTTTTCGTTAAATGCAAATGGTGTGAAAAATGTGTTTAAGTTAGAACAGGTTTTGAAAACATGTGATGCAGATATAGTGTGTCTACAAGAGACACATTGGGTGGAAGGGGAGATGGGTGGAGTTGAAAAGAGATGGGGAGGGAAGGTGTTTGTGAACAATGGTGGGAATAGATCCAGGGGGGTGGCGATTCTGGTGAAAAAGGGGGTAGTGCAAAAGTTGAGGCAGACAACAGATGAGGTGAATGGGAGGGTGATAGGGATTGAGTTTGAATATTTGGGGAAGAGCTACAGGGTGGTGAATATATATGCACCAAATGAGGATAGAGAGAGAAGTTTTTTTTTTGAAGAGTTGAGAGGGAAGTGCGGGGAGAACTGTATGGTGGTGGGAGACTTTAATGTGTGGTGCAGCCGGTTAGATGCCTCTAAGAGTTGTATGTTTAGGGGTGATTCTTCTAGGGGGGTGCTATTGCGTGTAATGAGGGAGATGGGAATGATAGACATTTGGAGGGAGAGGAATCCTGCTAGAAGGGACTTCTCTCGGAGGCAGGTGGTGGGAGGCATCCTGAAACAGAGCAGGATTGATCTAATGTGGGTATCAGAAGGGATGAGGGAAGGTTTCAGCCAGGTGAGGTACAGGATGAACACTCTGAGTGATCATGCAGTGTTATGGTGCTTTTCCATCAGCAGCCCGGGTTAGTGCAGTTCGGATCGGTTCGAGGTCAGGTCGGGTCACTTTTGATCTGTTCTGGTTTTCCATTATACACAAACCGACCCGGACTAGTAGGAGGAGTAGACGATAGTAGGCGGAGTTACGCGTCATAACAGCGCGCCATGGTGGTGACCAGGGACGTGCCGTCCATATAAGCAGGGTAAGCAGTGCTTACCCAACGAAAAAAGAAAAAAGGACCGTGAAAATATTAAAATAAAAGTGCATGTAACCGTTTTTTGTTTTCATTAAAAGAGTCGTATTTTAGGTCCCAGGGCAGCAGGAGTCATTCATTTTGACGTTGCATTTTTAGCGCCACCTGTAGGAGTAAAGCACTTCCTACTCTACTCTGAGTAAAGCACTTCCTACTCTACTCTGCATTGCATATAAGCACTCCTCTCTCTGCTTTCCCTCGCGTACATTCGAATGTGTGAAAATGTCTTTTTTATTTTTTTCCGATGCCTCAGCCCGCTGTTTAATGTGACCAGGGTAAGCATGCTTTCAGCCAATCAGAGTAGTTCTTTAATTCCGATAAGAGCTACTGATTGGCTATCATTTTCAAGTTCACAAGTTCACAAGTTCACACTACTTTCTCTCGCCCGGCAGAATAGTTTATGCTAGCTCAAACGATCTAATCAATAAGGATAACTTGCAAATATGGACATTACTGTCAGTGTCAGCGACCTAAAGGGATTTTGTAGACAGGGCTGGACTGCAAAAACAGAACTACTGGCTAAAGGCCGGCCAAAGCTACACTACAGCAAGCCTGGTATGAGCGGTTTATATTATTTATATGATTCGCGAGGCTGGTGGCGATCTGTGCTTGTTTATATGGTTTGAGTACTGCTGTGCTGCTGGTTATGGCTTCTTATTTAAGACTTCCTCTGCTTTTACCTTTGAATTATTATTAAATTATGTCGGCCTGTGCCGTTGTGTTTGGAGAGAGAGCTGCTTAATCAATCGCTGAGATAGGCCTAATGTCGCTGTCCGTGACATTGGTTCTGAACCAAAAGTGTTTGAGAGAGATAAAGAGGGAGGGTTTGTGATGTGATGTCAAGTGCCTGTGTGACAAAGTGTGAAAAGAAAGTGTGTTGTGAGTTTACTATGGAGGTTGGAAATGGTGTGTGTCTGTGTTGTGTGTGTGTGCGTTAACTGCGTTTGCGATGTTGAAACTGGACTTGTAGATTTCAGCAGGCTGGCTACTTGAAAATATCTTGGTTCAAAAAAGATTGAACAATGAGCACCCTTGATATAGTCGAAACTGGCAACTGTTTTTTTTGTTTTTGGTAATCTGATCACAAAGTGACACTACCGTTTATTAGCGGGTTCTAGGGCATCAAAATTGCATTTCCTTGAAACTGCGTTCACTGATAGCGTGTATGTGTAATTACGTGTATTTCTATATTTTATGCTTACCCAATCTAAAAGCTCACGGCACGTGCCTGGTGGTGACGTATATTTTCACGAGACATAACAACAGCAACATGGAGCTATCCTATGCTTGCAGCTATCCTATGCCTTTCCCTCGGCATGTGGTATATTATTAACCGTGGTTTTTGGGAGAGAAAAGAGAGAAGACAGAAGAGCGAAGACAGAAGGAAGGACACTCGAAAGAGGAATGCTGAAAAGAGAAAGAAACTACTGTGGGCTATCGTAAGGAGATGGCTACTACTTTAGCTCACTGTAGCGTCATTGTTATGTTCAGGAGACGGCTACTGCCTGATTGTCTGCATGTTTGAATCATTTCTATTGGATTTTGTTCTGCACATATGTTGTTCTACACATAATAAAGTCATGTTTTTGAACCCTTAAAACCACTGCCTTCACTTGTCTGCTTTATGAACTGTAGCATCATTGTGTGCCGTCAACGGGAGTTGCACCAGCTGGCGCGGTACAGCACTCTCTCTATATATTTCAGGCTAAACTGTGCAGTGTAGCCGGCGTCCTGGTTCCTCCAGCAACCGGACACTTCCATAAATAACAACAAATATGTAATATGTAAATATGTATAATACCACGTTCATTGATAAAATGACGCCAGGGATGGAAAGGGGTGAAGGGGGATGATGAAGCGCTGGACTACTGAACGGCAGCACAACACAACGGGGAAATGCGATAAGAATTATGTCAAAATGCAGCACCAATCATCATGCACAGATCAGCCTTAAAACATGTAACGTTAGATATATATCGTTATACAGGGAGCGATGTATTTCTACGGAAAGGCTGATAGATTGTAGAATCTTCTTGTCGGTAAAACGATGGAATCAATCTATTGAGGATTGTGATCTTAAATGCGTTGTCATCTCATAGATTAGGTGCACAGCAATGACAGCATACACGATTTGACAAGGAAATAGAATGTTCAACACGGGTTGGAATCTCTGTACTTGATTTATTAAGACAGTCAGCGAATGGTTCATCAGCACAGTATCTCAGCATCGGCATTCAATGACATCATTATACAGACAGGCTGATAGATACGAGTGCAGCGCTGTCCTGCTGGTGCGGGGCTCCAATCTCCGCGTTTATAGATCGATATAAATAGATCAACATAATGCAGCACTATCATGCACAGATCAGCCTTAAAACATGTAACGTTAGACAGGGCTGGACTGGGACAAAAATTAGGCCCTGGCATTTTTGGCCCAGACAGGCCCACCCCAATCGGTCGGACCACACCCACCAGCACAAAAATACTTGCCTTATATACTCGTCTTATATACCGTGCTGTACAGTCATATGACAAACTGTAGTATTCCCCCAAACCACTACAAAGACGACTACATACAATAAGCAATGGTACCAGTGCAAGTAGACCAGTGTACTCAGTGATCAGATTCCAGAGCGAATTTACGAACGCAGCCTTGTTGTTCTAGATTTTTTTTCCCATTATCAACCTATCATTGCGCTTTAGAGTAAAACAAAGCACGCAACTGTCGCGTCTATCTTTTCATGACAACTCTACATTGTGATTTACAAGGGATATTAACTAATATTAAGTAATATTATTACTTGGTTACATTTTGCAATTGATCCGCGGTACACATGCGTGCCGAACCGTGGGGGGCGATCCGTTACACCCCTACACAGCTACCTATATTTTCCTTACCGGGTCAACGGTTACAGGCTGACTCGGCCCCGCTTCTTCTGTATCCTCTCTATCCTCTGTATCTGTACCCTGCTCCCGCTCCTCCCTGCTAGCCTCCTCTTTAACCTGTTGCTGTTGCTGCTGTGGTAAACTTGAGGGTGCAGCAAACATGTCCCTAATGTTTACACATTTGGCAGGATCTGCCTCGAGTTTCTTCTTGTTTTTCTCCCTAAGTTTTTCCCAGCCTCCCTTCCGTTTTAGTGTGCTTTTGCGCTCCATCTCTCTCAGTATCTATCTAGTAACTATCCAGGCTAACTAAATTTATTTTGCAAAACTACCGCGAAACTGAGACGGAGGTCTGGTGCTGCGTGCGTGCGTGACCCCTGACCCCCCCCCCCCCCCCTTCTCTCTGTTGATTGGGCCAGCCCAGTGTCTGTATAGAAAATTGACCAATGGGCCGCTGTCCCTGATTTATGGGCCGTTCAATGGTAACTTTCGATTTATGGGCCGTTCGATGGTAGCTTTCGGCCGGGCCGGCTGGTAAAAAAAATTATTGTAAAAAATTAAAAACTTTTTTTTTCTTTTTTTTTTGCCGGTCGGCTCGGCCCAAAACTACCGCGGGCCACCGGGCAAATGCCCGGTATGCCAGATGGCCAGTCCAGCCCTGACGTTAGATATATAACGGAGCGATGTATTTCTACGGAAAAGGCTGACTGACGCGGGCATTTGAATGGAATTCCGGGGTAGAAATATTCTCTGCCCCCGCTGTCAACTGGACAAGCGGTGCTGCGAGCAGCAGCGGCCGGGTGAACTCCCGGTTCATCGAGTTTACGGTTAAAAGCATAACTTCTCGGGGTGTCAGCGCGGTGGTTAAGGGCTCAAAATGACCGTAGACAGATGGTGAAGTTAGCAAAGGAGTATTATGTTTGTACCACCTCCACAGCCGGTGTTATTCACGGGCAAAGACGGTGCATAATAGCGATTTTTGTGTTGTGCTTGTTGTAAATAAAAGTTATATGATTCATTGAAATGACATTAAACTAAGATAATACGATGGTCAGCATAATTTTTCGAATCTTTATTAATAAGCTATTACAGAAACTGTAGTGACATTTTCAGAGAGCGAATGTGGTATTTCAAGATGGCGGTTAGTGAAGAAATATATGGACGATGGGATGACGATTTTCCATTGACCAATCAACGGTGTGCAGCGTCACACGTCACACGCAGCCTGGCAAAAAGACCCGGATATGAAATTGTAGACCCTGGGGTCGATGTGGAGCTAAAGAAGCGAGCCGAAGCGAACTGAACTGACCTGGGACGACTAATGGAAAAGGGGAAAAGAAGCAGACCGAAGCGGGCTGACCCGGGTCAGCACCGGGTCAGCACCGTAGTGGAAAAGCCCCATTAGAGTGTGTGTTGGGTGTGGAGGTTGAAAGGAGGGGGGGAGGAGTGTGGTGTCTGAATGCAGATTTTGTAAAGGAGGAGAAATATAGGAGGGAGGTAGAAAGGTGTGTGATGAGGGAGAAGGAGAGGAGTATGTATGAGGATGATACAGGGAGGTGGTGGGAACATTTAAAGGGGGGAGATTAAGAAGATTAGTATGAGATATGGATTCTTAATAGGACTGGTTGTTAAAATCCCTAAATATTCAGCACAACAATTGAGTGGAGTTGGAGATGTCCTCTTGGGTGGAGTGGAATTTGGCAATGATCACGTGGTGCCACCAGTACGACACATCTTCAGTTGTGGTCCCCGACCTCATTGGGTGTTTCGGCCAGTTATCACAAGACACCCTCTGCCGAGGTTGGCCCACCACAGGCTGATCAGGCCTGGGTGTGTGTCGCACGGTGGCACCACGTGGTCATTTGGGAGCCCATGTTGGGTCCCTACGTTTCAGCCACAGCCAGTGACTGCTCCGTTCTGCTGCAGTGGACAGTTCTCTGATTGCCTTCCGTTGGGCCTGTCCTCTGATCCCTACTGCCCTCAGGAGCGTTGTGGTGGAGCTGGCTACAAAGCCTCTGCAGCCCACCTCCACTGGCCACACCTTCACGTTCCAGCCCCGCCCCTCTGCTTCGACTGCTAAGTTGGCATACCGCAGCGTCTTCCGTTCGAATGCCTCATCGATGGACTCCTCCCAAGGGACCGTCAGTTCTACGATGAAGACACGCCGGCAGGACTTGGACCAGAGGACTAGGTCTGGGCGCAGGTTGGTCGCTGCAATTTCGGGTGGGAAGGTGAGCCTCTGGCTGAGGTCTACCCGCATTTCCCAATCCCGGGCTGCGTTCAGTGGGCCTGAGTCTGGAGGTGATGGCTTGGTCCGCTGTTTCTCCCCTTCCCGGATGAAGGTTGTTTTCCGTGGAAAGGTAGTCTGGGCATTTAGAGGCATGGCGTTGGTGGTTACCCTCTTGTGCTCAAGTTCGGCAGCCAAGCACTTTAGCACTTGGTTGTGGCGCCAGGTGTATCTTCCTTGAGTTAGACTGGTCTTGCAACCCACCAAGATGTGTTTGAGGGTTGCTGGGGCTGCACACTGGAGACAGGCTGGGTCCTCTCCATACCAGAGATGTAACTTGGTAGGAGAGGGCAGGACATCATATGTGGCTCTGATGATGAAACTTAGCCTATTAGACTCCATGCTCCACAGCTCGTTCCACGTGATTTTCCTCCTCTCCACGCTCTCCCACTTCATCCAGCGGCCTTGCTGGGCTTGGGAGACTGCCTTGGCGCACCTGGCTGCTTCCTCCTGGTGGCGCACCTCCTCAACCACCATCTTCCGCCGTTCGGTTGGAGTAGCCTTTTGCCATGTGGGTGTTGTTGTTTCCAAGCCAAGGCCCCCTCTGCCATGTTGGACATGCCCCACTATATCCCGGTGTCTGAGGGCGGTCTTTGCCACCGCAACTGCTGCAGATGGCTTCCATTTCCTCCCCGTTGCTAGGATTGGAGCAGCACCTCTGACGAATGGATCCCGGGATTCTGTGAGAGTCATTTCCAGCCTTGATTTGGCACATTTGTACTCCTCCACCAGGCTTGAGATTGGTAGGGAGAGGGCTCCGTTGCCATACAGGCCTATGCTGCTAAGGCCTCTCGGCAGTCCAAGCCACTTCCTCACTTGTGCATTCACCAGTCTCTCCAGCCGGTTGGCATGGGATAGTGTGACCTCGTAGATGGAAATTGGCCACATGAGACGGGGCAGCAGTCCAAACTGAAAGCACCACAGCTTCAGCTTCCCAGGGAGAGCAGTGTTGTTGATCTGCTTGAGGCCACTGATTGTATCCTGCTTGAGTTGTTCCACCTGCTTCGAGTCTTTGAGTTCTGCGCTATACCAGCGGCCAAGGCTTTTGATAGGCTTCTCCAGAACTGTTGGTATTGGCTCGTTGTTGACGTGGAACCTCTCATTGGCGAGCTTGCCTTTGACAATGGAGATACTGCGGGACTTACTGGGTTTAATCTCCATTCGTGCCCATTTGATGTTTCCCTGGAGTTTATCCAGCAGGCGTTTGGTGCATGCGTTTGTTGTTGTTATTGTCGTCATGTCATCCATGTACGCCCTGATTGGAGGAAGACGCAGACCGCTCTTCAACCGTTCCCCTCCAACAACCCATCGGGATGCTCGAATAATGAGCTCCATTGCCATGGTAAACTCCAGTGGAGAGATGGTGCAGCCCGCCATTATGCCTATCTCAAGGTGCTGCCAAGCAGTTGTACTGGCTTGTGCTGTAACACAGAACTGGAGGTCCTGGAAGTAGGCTTTGACCAGCCTTGTGATGCCCTCTGGGACTTGGAAGAAGTTGAACGCTGTCCACAAAATCTCATGAGGCACTGACCCGAAGGCATTGGCAAGATCTAAGAAAACCACATGCAGGTCTTTCTTCTCCTTCTTGGCCGTTTGTATCTGGTGCCAGATGACATTTGTGTGTTCCAGGCATCCTGAGAATCCACTTATCCCTGCCTTCTGCACTGAGGTGTCGACAAAGTTGTTCTTCTGCAAGAATACTGAGAGCCTCTGGGCCACAACACTGAAAAAAATCTTTCCTTCCACATTCAGTAGACTGATCTGGCGGAACTGGTCGATGGTTGAGGAATTCTTCTCTTTGGGAATCAGGATCCCTCCTGCCCTTCGCCATGCCTTTGGTATGATTCCCTTTTCCCATGCCACTTTCATTAGCTTCCAGAGGTACTTCAAGACGCCTGGACTGTTCTTATATAGCCTGTATGGAACGCCGTTGGGCCCAGGGGCTGAGGCTGTTCTTGCCCGTTTTACTGTGCTCTCAACTTCGCTCCATGTAGGGGGCCTTGTTTCCATCTGGTGCTCAGGTGGTTGGATTGGTGGCATGTCATCCGGAATGCTGGCTGGCACATGCCTCTGGTTGTCAGAGTAGGTCTTCCTCAGGTGCTCCTCTAGTTCCCTTATGGGGTACTTTGAGGGTCCCCGTTTTCTCCTTGACAAAGAGGTCTTTGACGAACTTGTAGGGACCTCTGTAGAAGGCAGTCCTCGTTCGCTCTTTCTTCTTGTGTTGCTTTCTCAAGCATTCTGCTCTTCGCAGTGTTGCAAGACGCTGCTTGATGTCGGCCTGTAGTGCCTCAAGTCCTTTCCTTTCCACTTCTGTGGCCTTCTTCCACTGTTTTCTCAGGCACCTTCTTTCTTTCACAAGTCTTTCAATCTCTTGTTGTCTCCTGGACTTGAGATGGGCTGATGGTTCCTTCTGTGTCCCATGGATCTTACTTTTCACCCCAAATCTCTCTGCTCCATAGCTGTAAATGATCTCTCCAATCTTGTCCAGTTTTCTTTCCACGCCCCCTTTCAGACCTTCTAGAAGATGGACAAGGTCTGTGTTGGTGTTTTCCCACTCCTTTTTCTGGCAGGCTTTAGGCCACAAGATTTGAGGCTTTCGTCCATTCATCTTCCTCTCTACTGCTGTCTGTGGCTGGATAGGCTCTGGACTCATGTCCGTTGATGGATCTGTGCTTGGTTGAGCTTCGTCTGGGGTTCTGATACCCTGTGGACTGTGGTGAATATCCTGCCACTGGGCTTCACTCGACTGATTTGCCCTACCTCTGAGGAAGTAGTGGTCAATGCGAGGCACCTCGCTATTAAAATCCCTAAATATTCAGCGGTGGTAGGAATAGGAATAGAATAGAGAGGGAGAGGGAGAGGAGGTTGAGGGAGGAATTGAGGAGAGAGGCAGATAGATTAGAGGAGGAGGTAGGATATGATGTGGGGAGGTATGTTAAGTTTAGGGAAGATTTTAAGGAGTTTGAGGAGAAGAAATGCAAAGGGGCGATTGTTAGGAGTAGGGCCAGGTATGCATTGGAGGGGAGAAATGTACAGGGTATTTTCTAGGGTTAGAGAAGGTGAAACAGAGTATGAACTGTATAACAGAGTTAGAGGGGGCAAAGGGAGAAAAGGTTAGTGATTTTGTAGAGATAGCAGAGAGGGTACAGAGCTTTTATGAGGATTTATTTAGGAAAGAGGAGGTGGATGAAGAGAGCATAGAAGAGGTGTTAGGAACAGTTAGGATGGAGATAGGATAATAAGGAAATGTGTGATAGGGAAATAGTGATAGGAGAGATAGAGGTAGCAATAAAGGGATTGAAAAAGAATAAGAGTCCGGGATTAGATGGGTTGGTGGGTGAGTTCTATGAGGAGTTTAGAGAGTTGCTGGGGCCAATATTATTGAAAGTGTTCACATGGATGGAGGAACGAGGAGAAATGCCAGCTACTATGGCAATGGGGGTGGTGAGCATTGTGTACAAGAATAAAGGCAGTAGGGGGAAGTTAGAGAACTACAGGCCCCTCACAATGTTGAACACGGAATACAATATTTTAGCAAGGGTGTTAGCAAATAGGATGAAGAGGGTGATAGGGAAAGTTGTAGGGAAGACACAGGCTTATAGTATACCAGGTAGAGATATAGTGGACACAGTGTGCAGTATTAGGGATGTGATAGAGTATATGAAAGTTAGTGGGGGGGGGATAGTGGTTAGTTTAGATTTGAATAAAGCTTTTGATAGGGTAGATCATGGGTATTTATATAGAGTGCTAGAGAGATTTGGATTTGGAGATAGGATGATAGGATGGGTGAGGAGGATGTATAGTGAGGCTAGGAGCTGCGTGAAGGTGAATGGGATACTTACAGATAGTTTTAGGTTAGGGAGGTCGGTGAGGCAGGGGTGTCCGCTATCGGCTCTGCTGTACTCACTGTCAGCAGAGCCGTTAGCATCATATATAGCACAGAACACAGGGATTAGAGGGATCAGTTTGCCAGGAGGTAGGGTCAGTGTGTTAAGCCAGTATGCGGATGACACAACAGTGACAGTGAGGGACAAAGAAAGTGTGAGGGAGGTGATGGAGAGTGTAAGAGTATATGGTAGGGCATCTGGGGCAAAGGTGAATGTAGAGAAGTCGGAGATAATGTACAGTATATAGGTATGGAGAGGGAAGAGGGAGATGAGTTAGGGTTGAGGGAAAGGTAGGATTACTTTAGAGTGTTAAAGGTAGGATTACTTTAGAGTGTTTAGAGTGTTAGTTAAATCTAGGTATAGAATCCAGAGAAGGTAGGGACATGGAGTGGGAAGGGATATTGGGGAAGGTTAGGAAGACGTTAGGGTTATGGAGGATGAGAAGGCTAAAGCTTAGAGGGAAGGTGGTGGTAGTCAATGCACTCTTGATGTCCAAATGTGTGTATGTAATGGGTGTGTTGGATGTGCCAGAGAGAGTGGTTAGGGAGGTTGAGAGGATGGTGAATGAGTTTGTATGGGAGGGGAAAGGGATAAGGATTGCACGGGAGGTATTAGAGAATGAATGTAAGGATGGAGGATTGGGGTTGATGAATCTGGAGGTGAAAAAGAAGGCTATGAGGGTGAAAAGGATGGTGAAGTATCTATATGGGGATAGAGAGTTTGCATGGGAAATATTCATGGCTGAGGCCATCAGTAAGAGTGGAGGGTGTGGGGAGAGTGGGGTGTATATGAAGATGAAGAAGGAGATGTTAGAGGGAGTAGTACCTTTCTATAGGGAGGTTTTGGAGGCATGGGGGGAGTTTCTACAATGGATATCTTATGAATGTGAAAATGTGAGACAGGTGTGGGAGCAACCAGTGTTTTTAAACCCAAGAATAAGATATGAAGGGAAGGAATTGTATGATAGGGCAATGATGAGGGCTGGGTTGGTAAAGGTGAGGGATTTGGTGTATGAATTTGTACCCGGATTCATGCCTGCAATGGTGGTGGTGGATGCAGTAGAGGAAATGGGAGATGAGATGTGCGAGGGGGCAGCGAGGAATATGTTAGAAAAGATTAAAGAAGGAATGCCAGTGGAGTGGAGGGCAATGGTGGATAGAGAAGTGGAGGAAGAAGGGGAGAGAAGAGAGGTAGGGTTCTTTATAGGTGAGGGGGATGTCAAAATTAAAATGGGAGGTGTGAAGACAAGGATGATATACAGGATACTGAGGAAAGGGAAGGTGAGGAGGCCGGCTGCAGAGAAAGTATGGGAGATAGTATTTCCAGAGATGAGGGTGGGAAGGGTATGGGAGAACTTGAAGGTGAAGTGGAACTCCATAGAATGTGAGGAGATGGATTTTTTACTGAGGCACAACAGGATTTTTAACAATGTTATTATAAGCAAGTTTGAGGCAAATGTTGATAGGATGTGTGATGTATGTGGGGAAGCAGCAGAGACATTTATGCACCAATATGTGGAGTGGGGGAGATTGGGGTTACCGGTATATATGGAGAAGATTAAAGAGTTGATTAGTGGAAACTGGGAAGGAGGGTATGTGGAGGAGATGGATTGGAAGGAGTTGTGGTTGTTTGGGGTGGTGGGTAAGAAGAAAGGGTGTAATGTGAATTTGCTGAATTATGTATTGAGTCACGGGAGGTATGCGGTCAGGCTGAGAAGGAATGTGGCTCATTATGAAAAGAGGGTGGTGGATGTGTGGGAGGTGTTTAAGGATCTGGTGAGAAGGGATGTAGGTATGATAAGGATGTATGTGGGGAAGGAGACATTTTAGAAGGTGTGTGGGGAAGGGAGCACATTTATAACTGTGGGGAAGGATGGAGGGTTGGTATATGATTTTGAATGAATTGTTTTGTTTGTTTGTTTTTTGTTGTTGGTTTGAATTGATGCTTTTATTATTTTTGTTGGTTTGAACGTTGGGTTTTCTTATTTTATTGGTTTCTTTGAGTTTGAGATAGGGGGCTGATGCCTACCTATGTGTACATAATGTAAATAATAATAATACAAAAAAAAAAAAAAGTGGTATGGACCGCTGCCATTGTTTTTATTCGTCATTTTAAATCGGTGGTTCGAATCCCTCTTCAGACACACTTTTTACTGCATTTCGTTGTCTGAATCTAATCTAAAATCTAATCTAAAAAAGTATGTAGGGTATAAAATTATGGTGCAGGCTAATTTACAAGAACTGACACGATTACAATGGTGTTTGAAGCCTTTGCATGAAGGTTTCGGTTAAATGTAAAAAAAAAAAAAAAAAAAACACTAAAATCAAGTCTCGAACTCGCAACCTTCGGAACTCTAACTGGTTTCCTTAACCACTGCGCCAGCCAGACCGCTGTGACGAAAGCAATGCAAGTTGATAGACATACCTATACCTATTTATTTTATTTTATTTTTTACACTTTTTTATTTATTTATCTATCGATCTATCTATCACACTTTCAAAATATCAGGTTATCTATCACACAATCAAACTATCTATCTATCGATCGATCACACTTTCAAATTATCAAATTATCTAGTATCTATCACACAGTCAAACTATCTATCTACAGTATATATCTCGTGTGAAGTGGGAACTAATATTTCCTAAAAGACACTTGAGGAACTGTCGGGATGTAGTTTCCGCCTGTGAGCCTTTTTTGACGCACGCATTACCTTAGCCAGCCTCTTAGCCTGCTCGCGACCAGAATAACTCGGGAGGCTATGTTGAATAGCAACCAAACAGGGAATTATTTGAGCCACATTGATGGAACCGAACGCAAGATAAAATTATTGCCGATTAGAACTTTATCGCGGATTAGAAGATAATCGACCTTCGTGGAATACCCTCCTGGTCACTACCTACCTGAACTCTATACTGCCACATGTTTGTAACATATTGTGCATCGTATGACAGTGAGTCACATCTCACTGCAACCTGCACTGCATTTTTGCACAACCTGATATTACTATTAGTAGAAATATAAATAGTAGAATAGAGATAGTAGAATAGAGATAGTAGAATAGAGATTGTAAAATAGAGAGTAGAAAGGACATGGCCATGGACATTCTATTGGGGGGCGCAGGTAGTCTAGAGGTTAGAGAGGCCGGTTAGCAATCGGAAGGTCACTGGTTAGATCTCCGCCTCAGGAGGGAGCTGCATGTGCCCTTGCAGTGTTTCCTCCAGGAATTTTTCCAATGGTGGCGGATAGCCGTGACCGCGCGATTTTTTCCCGCGTGCACGAGCATGAAACGCGCACGCGCGCTCAAAACAACAATCTAAATTTTTTTTTTTTTTTTTTTTATAATCACAGCCAAAACTAGAGGATGGCCCAAAAATATAATATATGAATATACAGAATATAAACTTGTGACTGACAGTCACATACACACACAAAGATCATCAGCTATAATATAATACGAAGTAGGCCTACATGAGCACAAAAGCGGCTAACGTTACTGATTAACTGTTTACTGTAGTGCAGAGAGATGGTAGTCGTAGGCGGCGTATCAAATGACAAAGCTAAACGTTTAATGATCGTTCATGTCAACAACACACTCAAGCAGTAAATAGAACAGTCTAAACAACTTGGGTACTACGGACGGAACAATAGTCTCAACCTATAGTTCCGTGCGTGAATTATGTCAACCCACCACATTACAGAAGTAAAATCACAGTCAGATGGAGCATTCGGTAAACAGCTGAGTATCAGCTGAGTTAAAGAAAACAAACTCTTACCTTTGATGAGACCCACATGAGCCCTGTTTTCCCGTACTTCTCCCGTGTGTCTCTTATTGTCCAAATGTTCCCTGAATTTAAGCTGCATGTAATTCCGTTGTCAATAAAAAAATCGTCTCCCCTTCTTTTCCCCTTGACAATACTGTGTCGTTGCTAAAGTGACGGCACATAAGAATCGTTTTTTGACTTGCTAATGTCTGCTAACGTAGCACTTGAAACTGGCGCCGTTCTCTGGACTGCAGCTGCTCCCGCGTTAGCATTAGCATCCATCTTTTCTTCTCCCTTCTCACCGTCACGAGCTCAAATGACACTTGTCGGCCGATCTAACTCTTAACACTCACTTACAGGACTTCTGACACCATATGTCGTGTTATTCTATTAAACATACACGTGAGTCCTTCTGTATTTCAATGTAAGTGTCTTTATTTTAACTCGCTCTGTAAGCTCTACAATACCGGTCCCTTGTTGTCTCGTCGTAACCTGCCCACCTGACCTGGGGGGTATTCCATCAACGTCGCTAAAGGAAAATCCTGGCTTATTTTTGATAACTCTCGTGAGACCTATCAGAATATGCCTGGATATTTTTAAGAACTCTCGCGAGATTTATCAGACTAAACCTGGATTTTCCCTTTAGCGATGTTGATGGAATACCCCCCTGATGTCACTACGGTGGCCTGTACACAATAACAATAATACCACAGTTCACATTTAGACCAATCAGGGCCCTATTCCACGAAGCTCGATAAAGTTCTAAGCCTCGATAAAGTTTTAAGCCTCGAAAATGTTAGCTTGCGTTCGGTGCCATCAATGTGGCTCAAATAATTCGCTGCTTGGTTGAGCTCCTTCTGAGTCAGATATAACTAGCCTGGTCGCGACCAGGCTAAAACACAGGCTATAGTGAGACGCGCGTCGAAAAAGGCTCACAGGCGGAAACTACATCCCGAACGACAGTTCCTCCCTAGGAAATATTAGTTCCCACTTCACACGAGATAGATAGATTAGATAGTTTGACTGTGTGATAGATAGATAATTTGATATTTTGAAAGTGTGATCGATCGATAGATAGTTTGATTGTGTGATAGATAACTTGATATTTTGAAAGTGTGATAGATAGATCGATATATCAATAAAGAAAAGAGTGTAAAAAAAAAAGTTATTCTCTCAACTTGCATTGCCGTCATCACAGCGGTCTGGCTGGCGTAGTGGTTAAGGCTGCGGACTCGAGTTCCAAAGGTTGCGAGTTCGAGACTTGACTAGGTCATTCATTTTTTTTTTTTACATTTAACCGAAGATTTCATGCAAAGGTTTCAAACACCATTGTAATCGTGTCAGTTCTTGTAAATTAGCCTGCACCATAATTTTATAGCCTACATACTTTTTTAGATGAGATTTTAGATTAGATTCAGACAACGAAATGCAGTAAAAAGTGCGCCTGAAGAGGGATTTGAACCACCGATATAAAATGACGAATAAATCCTATGGCAGCGGTCGATACCACTAGGCCATTGTGGCGATATGAAGGTTTGTAGCCTGCTGCTGATATCACCACAGTAGTAAATATTCATTTATTAAAATATGAACATATAACAATAACTGGGGCTAGTATGACCTACGCATTTAATCGGTCAGCAATTTCTTGCCAAACCATTTCCCTCGCCTTGTTAATTGCGGCAGTATTGCACTATTTTACATCTTATTTTTCCGTCTTCATAAAAAAGCAATAATTCGGAATGCTGCGCAAATGTAGTACCCCTGCAGAGTGGAGTATCTTCATTTCGACAGATCGACTCTTCTGGGCTGCGTATGTCTGCGTGCACACGCCCATATCGAAGATTTGTAAGCCTGTCTTCTGTGAACACTGATGACACAAGGCTGATCCTCATTCGAGGAATCACCTGAGGCTTGAAATCCAATCTCGAGTTCCCTGAGCGCCGCATTTATTTATAGCGCCGCTATACTGATCCACCTTTAGTGGAATGACCCCCAGGAGCCCTTGTGTCACGTCGTCAACTGAATGTCATTAATCTGATTTTGGATCAGCGGTTAGAGAGAGATGGGCGTGGATTTAGGTGCACTTTTAGTCAACATCCATTATAGCGCTGATCTAGGATCAGATATATTTTAATCAGCTAAAAAAAAAAAAAAAAGGGTTTTTTTAGAACTTTTTTTGTTTTGTTTTGTTTTGTGTGGACTGAATCAATTCGTGGCGGAGGAAATTCATTCGTGGCGGCCCGCCACCAATAAATGCATGTAGAGGAAACACTGCCTTGAGCATGGCACTTAACCTCTAATTGCTCCAGGGGCGTCGACTATGGCTGACCCTCTGCCTAGAGCAAAAAAGACCAAATTCTAACAATTTATTGACAACTTGATTGCAGGCAAAAAGTTCTTCTTCTTCTTCTTCTATTTCTATTTCTTTACGGCAACATTGACATGAAGAGGGACCCACAATTATGCTGGTAGATGACCCTACGCCAAACCTACCCCTAATCTCAACCCTTACCCCTAACTGTTTTATCTCTCAACCCTTACCCCTAACCGTTTTAAATCTCTCAACCCGTACCCCTAACTGTTTTAAATCTCAACCCTTACCCCTAACCGTTTTAAATCTCAACCCTTACCCCTAACCGTTTTAAATCTCAACCATTACCCCTAATTGTTTTAAATCTCAACCCTTACCCTAACCGTTTTAAATCTCAACCCTTACCCCTAACCGTTTTAAATCTCAACCCTTACCCCTAACCGTTTTAAATATCTCAACCCTTACCCCTAACCGTTTTAAGTATCTCAACCCTTACCCCGAACCGTGTTAAATCTCAACCCTTACCCTAACCGTTTTAAATCTCAACCCTTACCCCTAACTCAGGGGTCGGCAACCTTAAATGTTGAAAGAGCCATATTGGACCAAAAAACAAAAAAACTAATCTGTCTGGAGCCGCAAAAAATGTAAAGCCTTATATAAGCCTTATAATGAAGGCAACACATGCTGTAAGTGTCTATATATTAGCCTACTATCAAAATAGTAGGCTACAAATACATAAGCCTTAGCACATATGCATACAACCGAATGCAAACGTATTGTGCTTTACAAAAGTGAAACACTAGGATAGCGTAAAGGGGGTCTGGGGGGTTCCCCCCAAACATTTATTTAACAGAGTAGATGCAATTTTGCGTATTCTGGTGCCTTTTAACAAGTGGGTTGATACTTTTATCTGGCTATACTAGCCTGAGAAAAAATATGGATAAGTTTGTAATTTCATCCGGAGGAAGTGAGCAAACCAAGAGATCGTCAGCCAAAAAATAGACAAATCTACAGACTGTAGACTCCAGTACCAAATGAAAACTAGCCTCTCTCGTCCTTTTTTCACTATTTTAAGTTAAACCCTCTCAGACCCACAGCCACAGGAACGCCGGCGCTTCCAAATATCATACCTTCTTTAGAAGTTCATAATTCGGAAACGGTTTGAGCTAAAGACAAGCCGCTTTTTGCATTTAAAAGTAGGCAAATAGCGCTCACCGGGAAGCTCCCGTTCATCGATGTGCATCGCCGATGTCCGTCTATAAATCTAGCCACAAAGTTGTAGACAATGTGGATAGTTTCTTGCTTTGCCTGCCTTAGTACTTCGTCAATCCCTGTGGATATAGGTCTACTCTTGAAAAAAACCTGTCACATCCAGTCTCATGTTGGGTCCAGTCAAAATACTAGTCATGTGCCAACATATCCGAATCCTATTGGCCCTCTTACAACATTACAGCGTAAGCAGGAATGTAGTTCAAGGAGAGACACCGCGGCAACGTAAAAAATAAATAATCGTTGTTAATTTCCATTTGTGGTCAAAGCCACAGGGAGCCACTGAAGATGGGCAAAAGAGCCGCATGCGGCTCCGGAGCCGCGGGTTGCCGACCCCTGCCCTAACTGTTTTAAATCTCAACTCCAACGGAGTGACATCAGAGCATCCCACTTAGCATTTAGCGTTTTTGTCTGATGTGACTTTTAACATGGCGGAGTAGCCAGATGGACAACAGCGTGTTAATGACCCATATGAGTTCTACCCAACTACAATGTTTCTAGTGACACTTAGTTGTGTGTGTGTGTGTGTGTGTGTGTGTGTGTGTGTATGGTTCTTCACCAGCTTGGTGGTGGTTGTGGAAGAGATCAATCCCATTGTAGAAGCCTGGCCACAGAGATTAGGACGCACACGCACTTACGGTGGTACACGCGCACGCGCATGCACACGCACGCACACGCACACACACACACACACACACACACACACACACACACACACACACACACACACTTCTACACTCATAAAGCTGGGTGTGCATCTTTGCAATGGTATTAACCAGAGGTAAAACCTACCCAGACACACACACACACACACACACACACACACACACACACTCCATCTAAAGGCAATTTCAACAACTATGTGGGCCATTGTTGTGGCAGAGTGACATTTCTGTTGCAACCGTAAAAACGGGGCTTATTTTCTCTCCTCAAAGCAATTCTGTTTCTTCTCTGGCAGTTGTACTGAGATTAGCTGTTGCATGACAGCTTATAAAAGCAGTCTGAGAAAGACAAAAAATGAACATTGTTGGATGAAGATGGGCACAATACAATAATTGAAAGATGCTTTTAATAAGTGCTATTATGTATTGTTCAGATTCACTTACGATGGTAATAAAGTAGTACAGTAAGAAAATATTCCTTATGAATTAAAATGTAAAAAATGTGTCCCTCCTTTGGTGAATCTATCGCTTTCAGAGTTCAGGTGTTCAATTTCCATGAATGTCCAGTGTCATCAATGCCCACACTAAAACAACGGAAATGCCAATCTACAAGACATGATGTTGGTTTAAGAGATAGTGGTCATAGGAGTAATGCCAGTCAACAAGATGGCTGACATGAGAGAAATGCCAGTCAACAAGATGGCTGACATGAGATAAATGCCAGTCAACAAGATGGCTGACATGAGAGAAATGCCAGTCAACAAGATGGCTGACATGAGAGAAATGCCAGTCAAGAAGACGTCTGACAATATGTCAGTATAAAAGACAGCGGTCATAAGAGCAATGCCAGTCTTTAAGATGGCTGACATAAGAGATATGCCAGTGAACAAGATGGCTGACATAAGAGAAATGCCAGTCTTTAAGATGGCTGACATCCATCATGTTCTATGGACTGCTGGCGAAACAAGGTGGCAACAGAGAGACTCTGATATGCCACAACACACACACACACACACACACACACACACACACACACACACACACACACACACACATATATACACTAGGGGTGCAACGGTTCTCGTTTTTTTTACGGACGGTACGGTTTGCGTTCCACGGCTCAATTCACTAGTGAACCGTGACGGTTTTCGGTTTATGCTGCGATTTGGCTGCGTTCGTAAATTAGCTCTGAGAGCGCCGCAACAGTTTGAGGAAGCCCCGGATTCCTACAAGTCTGCGGTGTGGGGTCATTTCGCTTTTCCCGTTGAATACGACAATAAGGGGGGGGAAACAGTGGACAGAAATATTACTGTCTGCAAGCTCTGCTTAAAGCGTGTGCCATATGCAAATGGTTGCACCTCTAACATGAACCAGCATATTCGCCGCTACCACTCAACGATAACACTGACTGGGAGCAGGAAAGCCAGTCAGGTAGCGTCAGTGAGCAGACAGCAGTCTCTCTCTGATGCGTTCGGACAGACGTACACTACCACTTCAGAGAAACACAAAAAAATAACCAATGCAGTGGGGATGTTCATTGCAAAGGATTTGCAGCCCTTTTCGGTGGTTGGAGATTTGGGTTTTCGAAATCTGATAAAAACTCTCGAGCCCCGTTACAGTGTCCCCTCCCGTACATCATTCAGCACCAAAATAATCCCCGGTATTTACCAAACAACGCGCAGAGGCATTGAAGACGATTTGGCAAAAACACAGAGCTTTGCACTGACTACGGAGGGTTGTACCTCCCGGGCAACGGAGAGTTACCTCACTGTCACGGTCCACTACATGTCACCGGATTGGGAGATGAAGAGCGCAGTACTGCAAACTCGTCCACTATACGAAAGCCATACCAGCGCGCACCTGGCAGAGGAACTAACAAATGCAGTGACTGAGTGGAAGTTGGAGAGGCCAAACATAACAATTCCCGTAACAACAGACAACGCAGCAAATATCGTAAATGCGATCCATGAAGCTGGTGGACTGGGGCCACAGATCGGCTGCTTTGCGCACGTCGTAAATCTCGCCGCCAAGAAGGCAGTGGCAATAACCCCGGTGTCCCGCCTCCTGGGTAAGATCAGACATGCAGTCACTTTCTTCCACAAAAGCACCACAGCCCACCATATTCTGACAATTAAACAAGATATGTTAGACTTACCAAAACACAAATTAATCCACGATGTCGCAACTCGTTGGAATACAACACATGACATGTTGGAACGCTATGTGGAAAGTGTTACTTTTGTAGTGTGAATTTGTTTTCCTCCTGTTTGTATACGGGCTACCAGCTGTCAAGG
Organism: Nansenia antarctica; assembly: GCF_963989245.1. Classification (NCBI taxonomy): domain Eukaryota; kingdom Metazoa; phylum Chordata; class Actinopteri; order Argentiniformes; family Microstomatidae; genus Nansenia; species Nansenia antarctica. Next base: position 23,628,502 of record NC_137676.1, on the reverse strand, counting down.
CTAAAGTGCACTTTTACTTTCGAAAGTGTTTATTTATTTTTGGACATTTGAAAGTGTTTTTTGTTTATATACAATGATATATACATTATATACATAACATATACATGTGTATGTTAAAGTTCCATATTATGTATAAGCAAAATAAAGTAAAGTAACAGTTTGTAAATAAATAGTAGCATTTGTTTCTGAACCGAACCGTACCGAAAACCGTGACCCAAAATACCGAACCGTACCGAACCGTGGGCCAACTGAACCGTTGCACCCCTAATATACACACACACACACACACACACACACACACACACAGCCTACGGCATGGAATAAATCATAAAGACAGTTTAAACAATGCTAGTGTAATCCATGCCAGTTTAAACGGCGCCAAACTAAAGCAGCGCTGCCGTCCATCAACTCAGCTCAAGTTAGCAGACGCAGCTCCAAAGAACAATCTGGAACTAAACCTTTTCCCAAAATGTCAATCAAGCAGCGTTTCTCATGGAGATAAAGGTATGGTAAATGCCAGTGGTTATCTGTCGGTGCCCCCCCCCCTCCCCCCTCCTTCACCGCCCTGTCTGAGGAAGCTGCACCACTCAGCTACTTGATGATAAAAACTTATTGCATTTCTGAGATCTGCTTGCCGAGCTGAAACACTTTGATCAGATCATTGTGTAGCCGGGATTGGCTGTGTTACAGAGGGGTTGGGGGGTGTGTGTGTGTGGGAAGAGGGGGGGGGGGTTCCTGCTATAGCTGTGTAAGAAGAGGGCTTTGCAGGGAGGAAAGGAGACGGGGGAGAGAGGTGTGTGTAGCTATGCAGAGAGGAGGGTGAACATGGAGGAGAATTAAAGGAGTAGAAATGTTTAGTTCTGTCTGTAGGAGTGAGGTTGATAATGTCGGGGAGGAGAGCTGTTTTGTTTAACAGCGAAGGGAGGCGAGGGGGGAGGGAGGGGTGCTGTGGTTTGTCAAGACAACCTTGCGTGTCTGTCTGTCTTCTCACCCGGTGGAAGGGAGGGACCCAGCGAGAAGTCCAGAACAACATTCCTCTGGAGTGAGCCGTCCGTGCTGCTAACACAGAGAGCCTCCCGCCTCTCATCTCCAGCCAGGTTCTGTCTAAACTCTAAACATTCACAGTCAGCCGAGGAGGTTGGTTGAAATGATCAGTCCCCCCCCACCTGTTTTAGAACCTGGCCAATGAAGCAGTCATTCTCTCTCATTATCACCATGGCGACGTGTTGTCGAACACACCAGTGAGACTGCTAACCCCCCCTGGGAACTGTGTGTGTGTGTGTGTGTGTGTGTGTGTCTTATTTAGATCACTGCAACATCTGTTGCTGCTAACCAGACAGTTCCATTTTAGGCCTGTTTCTCTGCTCTCCAGCAGACGCTGTCCCCCAGCCCTGGTCTAGTCTGGCCTAGTTTGGTCTGGTCTGGTCTGGTCTGGTCTAGTCTAGTCTAGTCTAGTCTGGTCTGGTCTGGTCTAGTCTGGTCTGGTCTGGTCTGGTCTGGTCTGGCCTGGTCTGGTCTGGTCTAGTCTGGTCTGGTCTAGTCTAGTCTAGTCTAGTCTCCTCTAGTCTGGTCTAGTCTCCTCTAGTCTGGTCTAGTCTGGTCTGGTCTGGTCTGGTCTGGTCTGGTCTGGTCTGGTCTGGTCTGGTCTGGTCTAGTCTAGTCTAGTCTAGTCTAGTCTCCTCTAGTCTGGTCTAGTCTCCTCTAGTCTGGTCTAGTCTAGTCTAGTCTGGTCTAGTCTAGTCTAGTCTGGTCTAGTCTCCGCCCTCACAAAAATGGACTGACTTACATAGCGCCTTTATCCAAAGCGCTTTACAACGGCCTCTCATTCACACATTCACACACCAATGGCGGCAAGCTGCCATGCAAGGCGCCGGCCCGCTCACTGGGAGCAATTTGGGGTTCAGTGTCTTGCCCAAGGACACTTCGACATGTGGCCAGCCGGGGCACGAACCGCCGATCTGCCGACCTTGCGATCATTAGACGGCGGCTCTACCTCCTGAGACACAGCCTCTACCTCCTGAGACACAGCCGCCCCGTGAAGACCTGCCTCAACACTCTGACGAGACGCAGCCTCATTACCACCATCAGCTGATGACCTTCTGGCTTCCCTTGCATGATTAATTACCTAATATCTTATTAATTGGCAAATTTAGCTGAAAGTGAAAAGCTTTAATTTCCTTCTCCCGTCATCCGACGTGAAAACAAATGATGATGAAGGGGTAGAGAGGTGAAGGTGGCTCGGCCCTGGGAACCACAGCAACTCACTACACTCTTCTTCTTCTTCTGTGGTAACTCACTACACTCTTCTTCTTCTTCTGTGGTAACTCACTACGCTGTCTTCTTCTGTGGTAACTCACTATGCTGTCTTCTTCTGCGTTAACTCACCACCCTCTTCTTCTTCTTCTTCTGTGGTAACTCACTATGCTGCCTTCTTCTGTGGTAACTCGTCCTCCCCCGAGCTCTATTGTTTCCCAGTCTGATGTGTGCAGCACAACGGTGTTAACGTCTCAACACAAAGACCTGTCTCCTTGGGAGAGGAGGGATGATTAGTTCCACCCGTTGTTAAAGGGGAATTACAGAGTATTGTGGTGGTGACAAAAGCAAGGTCGTAATAAGAGTGTATTGTGGCGGTGACAAAAAACCCTGAGACACCAAGCGTAGCTGGGATTAATCTTCTTCCTACCTCTCTATTGTTTCTGCCTCCATTTATCCCACATCAGCAGATCTGGGAGCTCAGTCCTCCTCCTCCACCACCTACTCCTCCTCTTCCTCCTACTCCCCCTCCTCCTCCGCCTCCTCCACCACCTCCTCCACCTCCTCCTCTTCCCCCTCCTCTTCCCCCCCTCCCCCTCCTCCTCCTTCTTCTCCTCTTCCCCCTCCCCTCCCCCTCCTCCTCCTCTTCCCCCTCCCCCTCCTCCTCCTCCTCTTCCCCTCCTCCTCCTCCTCCTCCTCCTCCTCTTCCCCCTCCTCTTCCTCCATTCTTTAACATTACAGTGTTCCGTACTGGGTGCAGCGTTTACTACAACTGAATAGATCACACTGCACATTCAGCTCCCAATGTAAAAGTCAGTGTGACGGCTTTGTTGGAACTGTAATTGGAAACGGTAAGATGTGTTCTGCAGAACTGCAACCGGATATAAGGAGCTGTGCTGGTTGTTGGACGTGCTGGAGTAGGTTGGTCCTCAGCATGGCTGGCAGTGCGTGTGTGTGTGTGTGTGTGTGTGGGGGGGGGGTTAAGGTTAGATTATTAAACCAGTCAAGGGGAGTTAAGGGGGTTGGCTGTGGCCATGTGGATGACCTCTCACCTTGAGGCAGGTCAGACGATAGGTACGGCACTTCCTGGGCGCTGACGTGCGTCCAATCAAAATCGTCGTAGGGGTCCTGCTGGTAATCACACTGGGCGGGGCCATCGTCAAATGTGCAGCCTCCTGGAAAAGAGAAGAAGAGAACATTGATTCATTTATTTCATTGGAATATCATTGGATATTTCCTATTTAAAAAAAAATATTATATCAGATTTATATCGATCAATTCTCTTCATCGATATCACATTTTTTTCACAACTTTGCATGCTATAATACGATGCCACCATTTTGTTTCCGAGACGGTAAACACGGCCGAAGTCACTTCCAGTTTTCTCCAACTGGAGAATGTGTCATGTCCGGTTTCAACGCCGAATTTCCATACCATTGGTCGGCCAACCCCAAAAAAATCCCCCCCCCCAAAAAATAAAATAAATCTGATACATGAGAAAGGTCAAAGGTCAAAGATGGTGCCAAAATATCTCCAAATGGCCTAAACATATAGGTGTCCGCCTAAACATACCTGTACTAAAACAGGTACAAAGTTGCATTTGCTCACATTACTAGCATCGACTTTGGCACAAGTACTAATAAGACCCTGGAGTACTGATTCCTAGATGATTTGGGCTTGGTCATCAGGTTTCCAAGGTGATATTCACTGTAAAAGCTGTTGTTTTTTTAGGCGGAGACTGAATTTGAGATGTTTTATAATGTTCTAGCTCTATTTGCTCTGACACAGACACATATATTTTGATTCTGACACTTCTACAGCCACCCCACAGGTGTTAGCTTACATTTGATAACAAGATCATTATGAAGGCCCTTGTGATTGTGGAGATATTCTATATTCACTGTGGGCATGTCATTTCGAGCAGAAAACCAGAAAAATTAGGTGGATAAGAAGAGGTTCAATTGAGACAAACTCTCTTTCTCAGATGAGCCGCGTCGTGTCTACGATTACAAACACATGAATTATCTCCTTCAAATATGGAACTGCCATAAACCCTTTTTACATATTCCAACTGGTGGACAGAAGCGGTTGCTGATTGGAAGGTGTGAGCAGCTGTGAGAGGAGGAACCATGTTCTTCCCTGAGGACGGCAGGCCCGCGCTGCCTCCAGGAAGATGAAAGGAGCACAGATACATGGATGGAACTCAAACTCCAATCAGAAATACTGAGTGAGATCAAGCGAACTCGGAGACGCAGTTTATTATGAATTATTGCTTAAGAGTGTGTGTGTGTGTGTGCGTGCGTGTCGGGGGGGGGGGGGGGGGGGGGTTGTATGCTTGTACGTGTGTGTGTGTGTGTATGCTTGTACGTGTGTGTGTGTGTGTGTGTGTGTGTGAGTGTGTGTGTGCGCACGCTGGCGTTGTGAATACATCTGAGACATGAGAGGGTATCAAAGCCGGAGTCAGTTCCACAGGAAGCCCTCCTCAGTGCAGAGGGAGGGGGGGAGGGGGGGGGGGAGAGACAGGGAGGGAGGGGGGGGGGGGGGGGCGGCGGGGGGGGGGGAGGGAATCACATTACACATTTCCTACACACTTCCCCAGCTCAGAATTAATAACGTGTCCCGTCTCCACGGCGGCACGTTTCATCTCTGACTCTGAGGTGAGACTCCACACGGCCCGGCCGCCTGCGTCCCCGCCGCCGTCCCACATCAAACGTATGCTAATGCTGCTAGCGCCTGGCGGCTAAGTGAACCACTTATCCCGGCTAAGGACCTCGCCTCAGACGCTGAGACGGCCGAGGAACGGCGGGAGCGGCAGCGGCTCTCCAGACGGGACGTAAATCGAGACATCGACAGACGACGCCGGGCCCGCGGGGCCCAGCGACCCCAGCAGCTACGACCTTCGACCCCTGAAGAGACGCTGTCTGCGTTACAGCGCGACGGGGACCTTGCCTCAGACTCAGCCGATCGCGGGGATCCTTGCCAGGGGCTGAACCAATCACGGTAGCCTTGCTGCCGCGGGCCCAGCCAATCACAGGGGCCCTCGTCAGGAGCTCAGCCAATCACAGGGGTCCTCGTCAGGGGCCCAGCCAATCACAGGGGTCCTGGTCAGGGGCTCAGCCAATCACAGCAACTATGGCAGGCTTACAGGAGACTATGCTCATGGTAATGCAACGTCGTCATATCAAAAACACCATTCCTCGTTCCATGCATCACAATGAGCCCCCGTCCTCCTATTTCCACCTCCCTCAGCCTCCCCTGGTGTTCTACCTCCCCCAGCCTCCCCTGGTGTGAAGCGTTCACAGCATCCCCCCCCCCCCCCCCCCACCGCCTCTGATCAGGACTTGGCCTTGAGACTGGATTGTTCCATTTCGCTGCAACCTTGCACAGAAATACCTCCACTCACTCTCCCAGCCCTCCTCCTCCTCCCCTCTACTCTATTCTCCTCCTCTCCTCCTCACCCCCCTCCTCCTCTTCCTCCTCCTCTACCTCCACCAGCCTCTGATGTCTACCTCCACCAGCCTCCCCTCTTCTGTACAGACACATAGAGATTTTATCCAAAGCGACTTTACAATTAGAGATGACAGGGACAGTCTCTCCCCTGGAGTAACCCCCCCCCCCCGCTCCCCCCCGCTGGAGCCTCTCTGGAGACGCCTCCTTGTTTCAGTGAGCTGGAGTCTCTCCTCCTCGGTGGCTGAGCTACTGCGACGCAACGCTAAAGCTGTTTCTCTCTGGAGGAGAGGGGGACAGGA
>NC_137676.1:23550000-23620000 GCF_963989245.1 Nansenia antarctica | reverse complement strand
CCTCTAACTATCATACATAACCCTCTAAATATCATACATAACCCTCTAACTAACACACATGACCCTCTAACTATCATACATAACCCTCTAACTATCATACATAACCCTCTAACTATCATACATAACCCTCTAACTATCATACATAACCCTCTCTAACTAACACAGTCACACTTCCCTCTCTAACGACGGCCCCATAAACACCACTATCTCCAGCTTCAGTGACAGAAGTATGTTCAGATACATAAAAAAAAAAAAACGTTTCAATTCAATTTAATTTAATTTAATTTTGTCTATCAGTTCCCTGGGGGGGACGGGGACGTTCTCCAGCACAGATAACCCTCTCTGTCGTGATTTCTATGGCGTCTCCACTCCTCTCACTCTTCAATTGTTCTCTAACTGGATATTATTATTTCACAGCCTCAGAGATCGAACACTGTTCCCACTCAGTCGCGCTGGTCGCCGCCTTCGGAGATAAACGTCTGCTGAGCTGAACGCGCGGCTCTGTGAAGCTGCAAGTGCACTCTCAATAATATATGAGTTGGATGTATGTAACGTTAAATAAATGCCTGTGTAGACAATTTGATACATGGCCTCCAATAATGTCTGAACCAGAGACGTAGCTGAGAAGTGCGCACCCACACACACACACGAACACAGACACACACACACACACACACACACACACACACACACACACACACACACACACTCAGTCTTACCAGGGTCAATATCTATTAATCCTAAGTGTCGAACACTGATATGAGTGAAGATAAAACAGCAGAAATTAATTGAATCCAAGACATTAGTGCTGAAAGTGCACAAACCAGGGCATTTAAGGCACAAATCAGAGACTCGTACTTAGAAACATTTTTTTCCCCCAAAATCAATTTCTAATAAAGCCAACTAACCGAGTAGAAAACGCAAACAACAAAATCAATCATAAACCCATCATCCACTGAACGAAAGTGAAAACATGAATGATGATCTCATCAAGATAAGAGGAAATAGATTGTGTGCGAAGGGGGTGTTTTGCATGCGTGTGTGTGAGAAGTGTTGGAACAACCCTCTCACAGAGAGAGAGAGAGAGAGAGAGAGAGAGAGAGAGAGAGAGAGAGAGAGAGAGAGAGAGAGAGAGAGAGAGAGAGAGAGAGAGAGAGAGGCTGTGGTGGGGTTAGTTAGTCAAGCTACAACAGTCTCAACCTGACCTGACTACATCAAAGCCCCCCCCCCCCCCCCCCCACAAAGCCCCAACTGTGAACCAACCCTCGACACCGCCTGGAGGGGCAGGAAGGGAGTCACACCGGGGGGGGGGGGGGGGGGGGGGTCAATTAATGTGGTCAGCTGGACTCTCCCTAACTCACCAACAACTCCAAACAAACTACAGCCTCGGGGGGAACCTCCGTCTCTCTCTCTTTCTCACTTTTGTCACCGACTTGAAGAAACAATGAGTAAACAGTCTTGACAGACTGTGGTGAGTGGTATGGTATCAGACTACAGACCTACTGTACTGTACTGTGCATGACTACCTCATAAAGAGTAGCATGACTGGGAAGTCAAACGTGGGTTGATGGGCACGGGTAACGTTTACCACACGTCACCACAGACTGATTCTAACTGCAGCTGATGACAACACTCATAGGGCTTTCAAACCGGCAAATAACCGTGCTGGTTCGCGTTCGCGTTCGGGAACCTCCGAACGTTTGTGCTGTCTGGCGGACGAGCCCGCGTTCATACCAGTGTAACTGGAACCATCCGCGTCATCAACGCTGGGTGATGAAGGGAATATATACCGCTATAAACAAAAATTTCACAACTAGATGGCAGCTACTTCACTAGAAAAGAGGATAATATATTCTACTACAGTATCTGAAATAAACACAATTTTCTATGAAACAAAACAAAAGACACTTTCTACACGCGTTCTCTTACTAATCAGCTGCTCCGTTACTGGAATAGAAATGGCTTACGAAATTCGCGTTCGCGCATGTCCGCGCGCGTGTGCGTGTGTGTGTGTTTGCTGAGCATGTGAGGAAGATAGAGAGAATAATGAAACTTTTGATATTGTTTTTGATCACTAATGATTAGATTTAGATTAGATTACATTTTGTCTACTTCCTCCTTGCTGGTCTCTGCAGCCTAGAATAGGAAACACCCACTGACGACGTGACTGTTCTACGTTTTGGTTCGCGCTTGAGAACCACTATTTTCTGGTTCCCGCTGCGAACCAACTTTTCAGGCTCCGAACCAAGTGAGTTTCGGTCTGAACGCGCCGGCCGGTTCCAGACTTGGTTCGCAAACGCGAACCAGCACGGTTCTTTGCCGGTGTGAACGCCCTATCACTTCTTACTGTTTTTTTTTCTCTCTCTCTCTCGCCCTATCACTTCTTACTGTTTTTCTTCTCTCTCTCTCTCTCTCTCTCTCTCTCTCTCTCTCTCTCTCTCTCTCTCTCTCTCTCTCTCTCTCTCTCTCTCTCTCTCTCTCTCTCTCTCTCTCTCTCTCTCTCTCTCTCTCTCTCTCAGGCCGCTGTGATTGCGGAACATCGGCGTGAAAAAAAAGAGAAATTACATAGAAATAATACAAAAAATAACATTTTGTCTGCCACATTCTCAGACTCTCTCTGTCTGTCTGTCTGTCTCTCAGTAGCCTCCATGTGTGCACAGAACACACACACACAGACTCACACACTCTCACACTCACAGGAGAAACATTCTGGTCGAGCCTGAACATGCCAGCAATTAGAAGCCTTGAGTTCATACAATATAAACACACACACGCTTTCCACGCATCCCAATCCCATCCCTGAATACACCTTATTCTTTCCTGTTCACTTGCGCCTCGACCATTCCGCCTCGACCATTCTCCCTCTTTCCCTCTCTCTTCCTCTCTTATTTTCCCTCCCTCTACATCTTTAATTTTCTCCCTTCCTCTCCCTCTCTCTCCCTCCCCCTAAAGTCCATGAACCTGCCTCCTCTGATTTAGCTGACAGACAGACAGACAGGTGGAGGGATGGAGCTACAGAGAGAGAGATAGAAGGGGAGAGAATGAAGCCTGAGACATAAGCAGATGGATGGATGGATGGATGAACCTGGGGATCAATTCTGATTCTGAAAATTAGTTGAAATCCAATTCATGAACAAGATTGCGCCATGGAGAATTCACAGAATTACAATTGATTTTGTCATGAATGAGAGTGAGGGGGAGGGAGGTAGGGAGGGGGGGGGGAGAGAGAGAGAGAGAGAGAGAGAGAATAATAGGCGAGAGCAGCTCCCTCCTTGTGTTCCTGAGAGTAACCTCTGAAACATGATCCTCTCAGGGGTTGAGAAGAGAGCATTTTCACACACAGTGGAGGGATTGGAGGTTGTGTGTGTGTGTGTGTGTGTTATTTCACTTCCTCAGCCCCCTAGCTAAGCCAACTGGCTCCAAGAGGAGAAACCCAGGACAGGGCTGTAACTGGACCCCAACACGCCTCTGAGAGACTTCTACTGGACAAACTGTCTGCTTCACACAAACACTCCAGACCAGACAGTCCTGTGTGTGTGTGTGTGTGTGTGTGTGTGTGTGTGTGTGTGTGTGTGTGTTCTGCTGCTGCAGGAGCAAAGCGACCACAGGCAGCATGTATTGTTGGGGACGAGTGGGTGGCTCTCCTTCTGTCTGACATGCTGTGTGTGAATCCCTCTCTCCTTCTCCACCTCCTCCATCTCCTCCTCCTCCACTTCCTCCAACTCCTTCAACTCCTCCACCCCCTCCTCCTCCTCCACACCCTCCTCCACCGCCAACTCCTCCACCCCCTCCTCCTTCTCCACCTCCTCCACCTCCACCTCCTCCACCTCCTTTTCCTCCCCCTTCTCCACAACCTCCACCCCCTCCTCCACCTCCTCCCACTTCTCCACAACCTCCTCCCCCTTCTCCGCAACCTCCACCCCCTCCTCCACCTCCTCCCCCTCCACCTGCTTCCCCTTCTCCTCCACCTCCACTCCCTCCCCCTCCTCCCCCTTCTCCTCCACCTCCACTCCCTCGCCCTCCTCCCTGTTCTCCACACCCTCCTCCACCGCCACCTCCTCCACCCCCTCCTTCACTACCTCCACCTCCTCCACCTCCTCCTCCACCCCCTCCATCTCCTCCCCCTTCTCCTCCCCCTCCTCCACCCCCTCCTCCTTTGACTGTAGACTGTGTTTTTTCCAGAAGTTTCAGATGTCAGGGTTTGAACAGTATAAAAGATGTGTGATAGAGGAGAGGACCTTTCCTCAGCCGCTGATGTCAACACCCTAACCAATCACCGCTCCCCACCTCACTGCTGTCTCTGTGTGTGTGTGTGTGTGTGTGTGTGTGTGAGAGAGAGAGAGAGAGAGAGAGAGAGAGAGGGAGAGAGAGAGAATGAGAGAGAGAGAGACAGAGAGAGGGAGAGAGAGAGAGAGAGAGAGAGAGAGAGAGAGAGAGAGAGAGAGAGAGAGAGAGAGAGGGGGGGGGGGGGTAAGTGGGGTTGGACGCGTTGTGTACAATACATTTAACTTCTGTTGAAAGCACTGTTTACCTCCGGGACAGATGACTGGAGAAGAGAGCGGTGTGATGGAGTCAACTTGACCCAGACCCGACCCCACCCTCCCCATCTCCCTGCCTCCCTCCCCTCCCCCCCCCCCCCCCCCCTCCACACTGCACTTGCAGGGCTTCAGGAGAGCAGTCTAAAACCAGAGCTGTTTGACGTGGTCCCCCCCATCCATCCATCCTACCCCTGAGCTCCATGGTAAACACACCAGGGAGGTCCGCCACCTCAGCCAGACGGCCGTAGAACACACAACGCAACGGAACACAAACAACGCTAGTTTCCCACCCTTGGCTATCTGGGATCTCCGTGTGATTCCATAAGCTCCGCATCCAGAGTCACTCCTTTGACTGTTTTAGTGCCGGGGGGGGGGGGTTGAATACAGTCGCCCAAACATGTCAACATTCTCGAGTGCCAAGAAAGAAGAACCACTCCAAAAAGAAAAAAAGTTATAAATTAGGATGTTGCTTCACTTTATAGCCAATCAAAGTATTTCCGCGAGGAATAAATGATATACAACAATATTATTATCGCAAAAATAAAAAAGGCTTGGCACTCTTAGAGCGAGAGTGAGTGTTTCCAGAATTCTTTGGCGGTTTGTTTTTTGAACTGAGTGAGAGACGAACAACGTCTCCTCCACGCCGCTCCCTGGGCGTCCTCCGTCCTCCCGCCACCCTGAGCCTCTCGTCAAAACAGCAAACAACCTCCGTTTACTGACCAGAGGAACTGGAGGCATCCCCGGAATGGAAGCTGCCGGACAGTGCTAGCGTAGCCGAGCCACTGAAACCTTCTGTAAACGGTGTTTAAGCTGTTAGCCACACAGCTAAATCTACTGTTCGCTCCCCTAGAACACCCCTGGCCAGTAACAACTGGGTTTGTCTACGAACTGAGTAGCGTTTTGTTTCAAGGGATCTGGTTCCTCTACTGATGAAAACTGTCATTACCACTACTGGGAAGCTAAATGGTGTTTTTAGAAAGCTTGAATGGTTACATGCAATGACAATTAAGTTGAATCTATTCTAATTGTATATACTGGACCTTTAACTAACCCCCCCCCGCCCCATCTCCAACCCTCTGCCTTCACCTGCATTGTCTTACAGACAGACAGACAGACAGACATCAGACTCTTACAGACAGACAGACTCTTACAGACAGACAGACATCTGACTCTTACAGACAGACAGACAGACAGACATCAGACTCTTACAAACAGTCTCCCATCCTAACATGTTGAGGAACGAAAAGCCAAAGAATTGTACTTGTGTACTTGAATACATTGAGATGTAATACAAGCGATTCTGATTCTGATCTGTCATTGAGTCAACCAGAGAGGTTGAGAGAGAGAGAGAGAGAGAGAGAGAGAGAGAGAGAGAGAGAAAGAGAGAGTAGGTTTACACGTCATGTTTTCTGATGTTTAACCAGTTGTTGCCTGAGTCATGTTTAACCTTTCCAGAACAGATAAATCAGCGCGGGTCGTTAATTACGGCCGTGGAGGAGCGTGTCTGAACTGGCCAGGCACCTCTCCCCGTTTACACACTGGGCCAATAACTACAGCAGCTGACGGAGAGGGGGAGGGGGGGAGAGAGAGAGGTAGGGAGGGAGAGGGGGAGAGAAAGAGAGAGAGAGAGAGAGAGAGAGAGAGAGAGAGAGAGAGAGAGAGAGAGAGAGAGAGAGAGAGAGAGTAGGTTTAGCTGAACAGAGCAGTTTTATTGTGTAGAGAAAAAGGTCCAACGGAAAGCTGGTGAATGTTGTTTGTGAGTGAGAGAGAGAGAGAGAGAGAGAGAGAGAGAGGGAGAGAGGGAGAGAGAGAGAGAGAGAGAGAGAGAGAGGGAGAGGGAGAGAGAGAGAGGGAGAGAGAGAGAGAGAGAGAGAGAGAGGTAGAGGGAGAGGGAGAGGTAATTAAACATTGTGTGAGGTGTCTGTATTGTCCAATCACAGGGCCAGCAGTGTTGTGTTCAGGCAGCAGTTTTACCAACCATCTGCAGCAGATGATAAGCTGCACACACACGCACGCACAAACGCGCACACACACACACACACACACACACACACACACACACACATCCCTATTGTCAAGGGATGTCCAGGTGTTCAGGGCCCAGTGTTGACCCCTGAAGAACCAGGAGAGGAGAGATAGAGGGAGAGAGGGAGAGAGGGAGGGAGAGAGAGAGAGGGAGGGAGGGAGGGAGGGAGGGAGAGAGAGAGAGAGAAAGAGAGGCCATGGCTGGAGGAGGAGGAGGGGCAGAGAAAAGAGAAGGTGGCAAAGGAGAGGAAGAATTCAGTCTGAGCGAAGCAGAAAAAACAGAGGATCTTGGTGAAGGCAGCAGGTGGATAAAGGAGGGCGATAGAACACCACCCCACCCCACCCCTCCCCCCCTGCCCGCCACTGAGCGCTTTCCTACGCACTAAGCACTTCTGTTGTTCCCCCCCGCCACCCCTGGCCCAGCGGTCCCTATTCAGGGCTGGACTGACAACGCTACAAAAGAAGTTCCCTACAGCAGCACAAACTGTTACCGCTGGTAAGACCCGCCTTTCATACGCTCTGCTGCTGCTCACTATTTATACCTACAGAGAGAGAGAGAGACAGACAGAGAGAGAGAGCGAGACAGACACAGAGAGAGAGAGAGAGAGACAGACAGACAGACAGACAGAGAGAGAGAGAGAGACAGACAGAGAGAGAGAGAGAGGTGGAGGGGGGACTTCTTTTGAACATGTTAGTGTGTGCAGTGTTTACTGTTAATTTGTTCATGTTCATTTCACTTGCTTTGGTAGTGTAAGCCCCTTTCACACACACATATACTGTATATATAACTAACTAACTAGAGCCCCTTTCACACACAGTTCCCTGTAAATTCCATGGAATCCCGCCCCTGGTCTGCCAGGCTTTTGCACCGTTCACACATGACCGAATTGCCCGACAATTACCGGGTTGCTCCCTTTCACACATGTCGGCGATTCCCTGGTTGCGCGATCTACTAGAACTGGACCGCCACGCACCATATATATATATATATATATATATGCCATATCATACCTCCCTTCAGTGGTGTAGTCTAGTGTTTTCTAGTGGGTATACAGTGATTTTTCCTTCCCAGCCTCATATCGTTCATTTCGGAACGCCATAAAAATTTATCTGCGCTGCTATCTAACGTTATACAGGTGCTGGTCATATCATTTGAATATCATCAAAAAGTTGATTTATTTCAGTAATTCCATTCAAAAAGTGAAACTTGTATAATGTATACATTCATTCCACACAGACTGATATATTTCAAGTGTTTATTGCTTTTAATTTTGATGATTATTACTGACAACTAATGAAAACCCCAAATTCTGTATCTCAGAAAATGTGAATATTGTGAAAAGGTTCAATATTGAAGACACCTGGTGCCACACTCTAATCCGCTAATTAACTCAAAACACCTGTAAACGCCTTTAAATGGTCCCTCAGTCCAGTTCTGTAGGCTACACAATCATGGGGAAGACTGCTGACCTGACAGTTGTCCAAAAGACGACCATTGACACCTTTCACAAGGAGGGCAAGACACAAAAGGTCATTGCTAAAGAGGCTGGCTGTTCACAGAGCTCTGTGTCCAAGCAAATTAATAGAGAGGCGAAGGGAAGGAAAAGATGTGGTAGAAAACAGTGTACAAGCAATAGGGATAACCGCACCCTGGAGAGGATTGTGAAACAAAGCCGATTCAAAAATGTGGGGGAGATTCACAAAGAGTGGACTGCAGCTGGAGTCAGTGCTTCAAGAACCACCACACACAGACGTATGCAAGACATGGGTTTCAGCTGTCGCATTCCTTGTGTCAAGCCACTCTTGAACAAGAGACAGCATCAGAAGCGTCTCGCCTGGGCTAAAGACAAAAAGGACTGGACTGCTGCTGAGTGGTCCAAAGTTATGTTCTCTGATGAAAGTAAATGTTGCATTTCCTTTGGAAATCAAGGTCCCAGAGTCTGGAGGAAGAGAAGAGAGGCACAGAATCCACGTTGCTTGAAGTCCAGTGTAAAGTTTCCACCGTCAGTGATGGTTTGGGGTGCCATGTCATCTGCTGGTGTTGGTCCACTGTGTTTTCTGAGGTCCAGGGTCAACGCAGCCGTCTACCAGGAAGTTTTAGAGCACTTCATGCTTCCTGCTGCTGACCAACTTTATGGAGATGCAGATTTCATTTTCCAACAGGACTTGGCACCTGCACACAGTGTCAAAGCTACCAGTACCTGGTTTAAGGACCATGGTATCCCTGTTCTTAATTGGCCAGCAAACTTGCCTGACCTTAGCCCCATAGAAAATCTATGGGGTATTGTGAAGAGGAAGATGTGATGCGCCAGACCCAACAATGCAGAAGAGCTGAAGGCCACTATCAGAGCAACCTGGGCTCTCATAACACCTGAGCAGTGCCAGTGACTGATGGACTCCATGCCATGCCGCATTGCTGCAGCAATTCAGGCAAAAGGAGCCCCAACTAAGTATTGAGTGCTGTACATGCTCATACTTTCCATGTTCATACTTTTCAGTTGGCCAACATTTTTTAAAAACCTTGTTTTGTATTGGTCTTAAGTAATATTCAAATTTTCTGAGATACTGTATTTGGGATCTTCATTAGTTGTCAGTAATAATCATCAAAATTAAAAGAAATAAACATTTAAAATATATCAGTCTATGTGAATATAATATACAAGTTTTACTTTTTGAATGGAATTACTGACATAAATCAACTTTTTGATGATATTCTAATTATATGACCAGCACCTGTATATATAAATTACATGTTATAAGGCTGGTCTGTGCATGATAGTGCTGCATTTTGATATATTTCATGTCGCATCTCCCCCCGTTGATGGTATATGACGCTATAGTCAGTCCCAATGGTCCAAAATTCAAGTGCTTCCACAGACGGGGTGAATTTTATGAATGAAAGTGAAAGTTCTGTCACAAAACGCCGTTACGTATCCTCACAAATTTTTAAGTGGGTATATGGAAATCCTTGGCCTTTCCTAGTGGGTATACGGCGCAGTCCTGCATATCACATAGACTACACCACTGCCTCCGTTTTATATTGAAAAATAAGTAAGAGCAGTGTGATCAGCCAGTCTGATCAGTCAGTAAGAGCCATGTTCATGGACTCCAGGAGAGTCAGGGTAACATATGTCCAGGCCTAGTATGGTGGAGCTCAACTCTGATTCAGCTTTGTCAGGGGAGTTGGATTGAGCCCCGGCCAACGAGCCAGTCAGCCAACCTCTCACTCTCACACACACACACACACACACACACACACACAGCCAACCCCTCACTCTCACACACACACACGCACGCACGCACACAAGCCATTAAGCTGAACAGCGTCCCAGCCTGGTGGAGGATTCACGGCTTAGTATACTCTACCAGGCAGGTTGGTACGTGTGTGTGTGTGTGTGTGTGTGTGCATATGTGTGTGTGCGTGTGCATGGCTGTGTGTGTGTGTATATGCATGGCTATATGTGTGTGTATGTTTATGTATGTGTGTGTGCGTGTGCATGGCTGTATGTGTGTGGATGTTTATGTATATATGTGTGTGTGTGTGTGTGTGTATATGTGTGTGTGCGTGTGCATGGCTGTGTGTGTGTGTGTGTGTGTGCGTGTGCATGGCTGTGTGTGTGTGTGTGTGTGTGTGTGTGTGTGTGTAAGTATATGTGTGTTTGCGTGTGCATGGCTGTGTGTGTGTGTGTGTAAGTATATGTGTGTGTGTGTGTGTGTAAGTATATGTATGTGTGTGTGTGTGTGTGTGTGTGTGTGTGCCAGCCCCAGCCCTGTCCTGTACTCCAGGTTTCTACTATCTCTCCCTAAACAACCAGTTGGCAGCGCGGGCCGGAGCTGCTGAGCTATGTAGATAACAGCAGCCTGGGCACACGCACACACCGGCCTGGGGGAGGGGGGGGGGGGGGGGGGGGGGGGCGACACACACACACACACACACACACACACATCAGAGGACTGGCTCATTGGAATGCAGGGGACGGAGCGGGGAGCGCTATCAGAAGAACACGCCACTGTTGTTGTTGTTGTTGATGGTCAGTTGTTCCATGTCGCGTTTCCCGTCTGTTTTGAATATAATGACGGCCCGTCGACGTCCCCCCCCCACCCCCGGTCTCTACCCCCGCCAGCGCAGACAGGTGACCAGGCCTAGCCAGCTGCCTGGATGTGGAGACATAAAGGGCCCTATTATGCACTTCATAAGTCTTAAGCAATAAGACGAGGCGGTAGATCTAAACTTAAGACGTGGAGGCGTGGTCAAGGCCACTTTGCTATTATGCGTGCGGTAGTGGGCGTCTAAGACCCGGCGCTAAGCCCAGAAATTAGTCATGGGTGTGTTTTGGGCGTCTTCTCAATCAACCCAATCAGCGTGCCAGGTGCCATTCCCTTTAAGAACCGGCTGCGTTAAGTCATAAGCGCTATGCTATTATGCAGTTCATAGGCGCTAGACTTCATGCACGTTTTGAAACACGAGCGCGCCTCCGCGGTTTGGGCATGCGCGCTGACCCACTTCTTAAGAAGTCGGTCGGCGCGCATGCGCAAACCGCGGAGGCGCGCTCGTGTTTCAAAACGTGCATGAAGTCTAGCGCCTAAGAACTTTTCAAACCACTTCTTAGCGCTAGGCGCAAAGTCAGATCGCATAATAGCAGGGGCGCCTAGCGCACTTCATTAACATATGAACACTCCCACAATGAGTAATATATGCACGGGAGTCTTACGTCTTATGTGTGGGCGCCTAGCGACACCTGCATAATAGCAGTAGCGCGTATGAAGCGCATAATAAGGGTGGCAGTAGGTCTTAACCTGGCGGTGCGTCTTAATTAAGACTTAAGACGGCAAGTTAAGAAGTGCATAATAGGGCCCTAAGAGTCTTCTCTCTCTGTCTGTCCAGAGCTGGAGGCAGTTGTCCATTCGCAAACACTCATGAAGCTCCATAAAAATCAATGAGCAAGTTTTGTATTTTTAGTATTTCTTGCAGTTGCAGGTGACATACCCCCAAATAACTAATTAAAAAGTTATCTGATACCCGTCTACTGCCTCCAGGAGAAGCTAGGAGAAGCCAGGAGAAGCCAGGAAAAGCTAGGAGAAGCGAGGAGAAGCCAGGAGAAGCTAGAAGCTAGGAGAAGCTAGAAGCTAGGAGAAGCCAGGAGAAGCCAGGAGAAGCCAGGAGAAGCTAGGAGAAGCTAGGAGAAGCCAGGAGAAGCCAGGAGAAGCTAGGAGAAGCCAGGAGAAGCCAGGAGAAGCTAGGAGAAGCTAGGAGAAGCCAGGAGAAGCTAGGAGAAGCCAGGAGAAGCCAGGAGAAGCCAGGAGAAGCCAGGAGAAGCCAGGAGAAGCCAGGAGAAGCTAGGAGAAGCCAGGAGAAGCCAGGAGAAGCCAGGAGAAGCCAGGAGAAGCTAGGAGAAGCTAGGAGAAGCCAGGAGAAGCCAGGAGAAGCTAGGAGAAGCCAGGAGAAGCCAGGAGAAGCCAGGAGAAGCCAGGAGAAGCCAGGAGAAGCTAGGAGAAGCCAGGAGAAGCCAGGAGAAGCCAGGAGAAGCCAGGAGAAGCTAGGAGAAGCCAGGAGAAGCTAGGAGAAGCCATGAGAAGCTAGGAGAAGCCAGGAGAAGCCAGGAGAAGCCAGGAGAAGCCAGGAGAAGCTAGGAGAAGCTAGGAGAAGCCAGGAGAAGCCAGGAGAAGCCAAGAGAAGCCAGGAGAAGCTAGGAGAAGCTAGGAGAAGCCAGGAGAAGCCAGGAGAAGCTAGGAGAAGCTCGGTTTTAAAAATAAAAAAGTAAAGAAGTAATTCTTCCTTCTTCTAGCATTGTAACTGCCAGTGGCCTCTGGTTTTGGCATAGATTAGGTTTTCCGTATGATGACTGATGGATAGATGATTCACTTACTTCACAAAATGAGTCATTTTGGATAGAAAAGGCGTCTGCTAAATGGCGAAAAAAAGAAAGAAATGTCACATGACGCCGGTTCAGATGATTAATGTCTCGCACGGTTGAACTTGTTTAAGCCCATTAAGCCCCGCCCATCTGTTCGCTCCGGGCGGAGGCGACCAATCAGACTCATTTTCTTTTTGAAAGAAAACAGAGAGAGAGGACAAGTTTAAATCCTGGACGGCTGCTCACCTTCAACTGCTGCCACAAGCTGTTACTCTGCCTGCCACTGAAACACCACCACCCACAGGGAGGGGGAGGGAGGGAGGGAGAGAAAAAGAGGTAAGGGGGTGAGGTGAGGGAAAGAGAAAGAGAGACAAAGTGGGGAGGGAGAGAGGGAGAGAGGTATCACCTTCAGCTGTAATTGTGGTCAAACGTCACTCTGGGGCAGAGAAAAGAGAGAAGAGAGGAGGGGGAGAGAGAGAGAGGGGGAGGAGAGAGAGAGGGGGGGAGAGAGAGAGGGGGGGAGAGAGAGAGGGAGAGAGAGAGAGAGAGAGAGAGAGAGAGAGAGAGAGAGAGAGAGAGAGAGAGAGAGAGAGAGAGAGAGAGAGAGAGAGAGAGAGCCTGGCCTGTCCTGTGGTGACCTGTGCCTGTGGCTGGGCTGGTGAGATGAGGTGAGGGAGGCAGGGCTGCTGCAGCCCAGAGCAGCTACACCTGACTACTATGAATCACTGTCAGAGAGGAGAGGAGAGGGACACCTGCCCCCTGTCCCAGGGTGTGTGTGTGTGTGTGTGTGTAGTTGTGTGGTTGTGTGTGTGTGAGTGTGTGGTGTGTGTGAGTAAGTGCGTGGTTGTGTGTGAGTGTGTGTGTGAGTGTGTGTGTGTAAGTGCGTGGTTTTGTGTGAGTGTGTGTGTGTGTGTGTGTGTGTGTGTGTGTGTGTGAGTGTGTGTGTGTGTGTGTGTGTGTGTAGTTGTGTGGTTGTGTGTGTGTGTGTGTGTGTGTGTGTGTGTAGTTGTGTGGTTGTGTGAGTGTGTGGTGTGTGTGAGTAATTGCGTGGTTGTGTGTGAGTGTGTGTGTGAGTGTGTGTGAGTAAGTGTGTGGTTTTGTGTGAGTGTGTGTGTGTGTGTGTGTGTGTGTGTGTGTGTGTGTGAGTGTGTGTGTGTGTGTGAGTGTGTGAGTAAGTGCGTGGTTGTGTGTGAGTAAGTGCGTGGTTGTGTGTGAGTAAGTGAGTCAGTGTGTGTGAGTGTGTGTGTGTGTGGTTGTGTTGGGGTGTGTGTTGTGTGTCTGTGTGTGTGTGTGTGTGGTTGTGTTGGGGTGTGTGTGTGTGTGTTTGTGTGAGTGGTTATGTTGGTGTGTGTGTGTGTGTCTAAGGCGTGGTCAGTCTGGGGTGTGTGGTTGTGTTGGGGTGTGTGTGTGTGTGTGTGTGTGTGTGTGTCTAAGGCGTGGTCAGTCTGGCTCCATGTAACAATGTAAGTGTAGGAAATGAAGAAAACCGGTCTGACTCACACTCAGGTAAGAGGACACTGCCTCCAGTCACACACACACACACACACACACACACACACCTCTACGCCAGAGGCAGACACACACAATACCTCTCCATTTAGTCACTGGAGGCTTGGCCTCATCTGAGCGGGTGTAAAGGGAGAGTTAGAGTACTATTACAGTCTTATTAGAACAGCCCCCCCCCCTCCCCCCTCCCCCACCCCAACACACACACACACACACACACACACACACACACACACACACACCATCTAACTCTACCTCTGCCCCTCCACATCATATCATCAGGAGGAGCAGTGATGCGTACATGCCCCTCTTCAGACACACACACACACACGACCTTGAAATGAGGATATGATGAGCCATCCAGCCCAATTTGACGAGGCGTGGACTTTAGACCAGGGAGCCACCACTAGGAGACGCAATGCGTGTGTGTAGTTCCTCCCTGACTGTTCACAACAGACGCAACTCCTTGTTGCTGTTTGTTCACATGTCACTACAGACACACACACACACACCCTGGGGGAGGGAGGGAGGGGGGGAGGGAGGGAGGGAGGGAGGGGGGAGGGGAGGGAGGGAGGGAGGGAGGGGGAGAGAGAGATGGACAAAGAGGGGTAATAACAATAATAACCATGATAATAATAATAATAATAATAATAATAATAATAATAACCTTCACTTGTATAGCACTTTTCCTGCAAGCGTTGCAGCTCAAAGTGCTCCAGAAAGGGTAAAGGAGAGAGAGAGTGAGAGAGAGAAAGAGGGAGAAAGAGAGAGGGAGCAAGAGAGAGAGAGAGAGAGAGCGAGGGAGGGAGGGAGAAAGAGGGAGAGTGGGAGAGAGAAAGAGAGACAGTGAGAGAGAGAAAGAGGGAGAAAGAGAGAGGGAGCAAGAGAGAGAGAGAGAGAGCGAGGGAGGGAGAAAGAGAGAGAGAGAGTGAGGGAGGGAGAGAGAGAGTGAGGGAGGGAGAGAGAGCGAGGGATGGAGGGAGGGAGGGAGGGAAGGAGGGAGAGAGAGAGAGAGAGAGAGAGAGAGAGAGAGATGGACAAAGAGGGGGAAAGGGAGAAAGGCTTCCAGGGTGCGGGGGCCGTGGTGGAGAGAATGCTGCCTCCTCCTCCTCTGCACTCTACCTTTCATGTACGTCCAGGCATGGAGCTATCCCCTCAACACACACACACACACACACACACACACACACACACACACACACAGAGGCCTGACGCCCCGGGCCAGACACTCAGGCCAGAACACTGTTTACACTCAGCCATTGTTGGAACGGATTTACTCTCCCTGCCGGCATTCCAACACACACACACACACACACACACACACACACACACACACACACACACACACAGTAATGGTGTTAACATCATATCTGTATGCAGCACAGCCTGGTAGAATGTGCATGTCCCAGTTCTTCCAGAGTGTCTGGATCTGGTTCTGTTGGGCTCCCTCCCCTGTCCCCAGCAGAACCTCTCCTGTAGCAGCAGAACCTCTCCTGTGGCAGCAGAACCTCTCCTGTAGCAGCAGAACCTCTCCTGTGGCAGTAGAACCTCTCCTGTAGCAGCAGAACCTCTCCTGTAGCAGCAGAACCTCTCCTGTAGCAGCAGAACCTCTCCTGTAGCAGCAGAACCTCTCCTGTAGCAGCAGAACCTCTCCTGTAGCAGCAGAACCTCTCCTGTAGCAGCAGAACCTCTTCTGTAGCAGCAGAACCTCTCCTGTAGCAGCAGAACCTCTCCTGTGGCAGTAGAACCTCTCCTGTACCAGCAGAACCTCTCCTGTAGCAGTCAGTGTTTCCTCTATATGCATTTATTGGTGGCGGGCCGCCACAAATGAATTTGCTCCGCCACCAAATGATTCAGACAGTCCACTTTGATTCAGGCTGCGCAGAAAGGCAGCGAGTTATTATGACCGGAGAACTGAAAAAAAGCATGTGTCCCTGAACGCTCCGCCAATCACTGTGAGTAAACTGACTCTGAGAATGTCCTCATGTCACATTTTACCGTAATACCCTATATATTGGTTGAAGTGCAACATCTCAGCTTTCAGGGACAGTTGGATTTTTTTCGATGTCGGGTGCGGATTTGTGCAGACAGCGGTACATTCGGCGCAGAAGTGGTATCTATACCAGATAAATAATAACCATTTGCTTACGTAATTTTTCGTTTGTTTACATAGTCTGAAACTACAGATGGTAAGCTTTCAAATGATGCGTCATACATTGAAATTAGTGATGCTCCGATCTGATCGGCGCCGATCGGTATCGGCCGATATGGCCTTGATCGGTTTTGATCGGAGTTCTCAAAACGGCCGATCAAACACGACGATCAGTTTACAAAATGGCGTCGCCAGTCTGGAAATATTACACAGTGTCGGAAAGAGACAACAAATATGCCGTTTGTAATGTCTGCTCAAAAGAAATACCTCGCGGAGGGACGCACGCAAGGTCTTTCAATACCACGAATATCATACGGCATTTGCTGCGTTCGTCGATTCGCTCCGAGAGCGCCGAAGCGCACACTGGGCTCGACGTCATAAAGGGACCGAGTGCTTTGATTGGACGAGAGGCGTTCCACGAGTGCTGGTCAGAGTTCCAGCGCGACTTCACGAGCGTAGTGTAGGTAGTGGTTCGTCGATTCGCTCAGAGAGCGCCGAAGCGCACACTGGGCTCGACGTCATAAAGGGACCGAGTGCTTTGATTGGACGAGAGGCGTTCCACGAGTGCTGGTCAGAGTTCCAGCGCGACTTCACGAGCGTAGTGTAGGTAGTGTTCAGCGACGTCATGTGACCCCGCGAGCAGGAAGTCACTTGGCCCCCATAGCAACAACTATTAGCGCGTGAGTTTTAGGTCTTCCTCTGTGCACCTTGCACAAGTGTAGATAGCGAGCGACTTTTCAGCATAGCAGGACATATTTTAGATGATAAGAGGAACAGGCTGAGTGCCAAAAACGCTGAGATGCTTGTATTTCTCAAGGCTAATCTGCCAGTGATTCTGCTTAATCAGAAGTAAGGTTTGAGTCTGAAATCTCCTTAGGTGCAATGTTTTGTTTTTTTGTTTTATTGATTATTGCTGACTTGCTGTCTTATCTCCTCCTAAATATGACTTGAAACTGACTGACTTGAAACAGTATTTTATATTTGGCTATAGCCTGTTTATGTTGCAGTTTAGTTTGGGTATGTTTATTGTTCCTCAGGAAAGCTACAGTATAAGCAAGTTCTCTAAGAGCCCCTAGTTCCTCTCATTCGAGTGGAATGTTGCACATTTGATGTGACAGTGTACATTTTATTTATTATGATTTTTATTTTCACATTTTATTTGTTTTTCCTGAAGTAAGCTACAGGTGGTTGTGAATTCAATAAAACAGATGGTCGTCAATTCATGATACTTTCTCATCTCCTAATTTCATTTGAATACTTAATATACAATGTCAATGGTGTTAAGAATAATTAAAAACATAAATAATGCTACACAATAAATAGAATGCTTCAATTGCCATTTTCGACGCTGTGATCGGTGATCGGTGATATCGGATCGGCAGATCACTGATTCCAGTGATCGGTGATCGGTGATCGGCACCAAAAACCCTGATCGGAGCATCTCTAATTGAAATCGGAAAAAAAATCAAGACGACACGAGTATTTGAATGTTTGTTTGTATCATGTTTTGCTCAAGAATGGTGACTGCTAAAAACGCTCTAAAACGTTCGTTCTAAAACGAAACTATTGTAACGTCCCCACTTGGACAGTGGTTGAAATAATGACAGATAGCTTCTCTCATGTAATCTGTGCGTTTAATTGTAAACTATCTCATACACAACTTTCTTAGTTCACCGGAGCTCTCTCTCCCAACGGTCTCAACAACACACACAGCACCCCCCCCCCCCCCCCCCCCAAGTGCCATTCATTCTGACAACACACACACACAGTCGTAAAGCTCTAACAGAACGTGACGTCGTAAAGTGCAACAAAGTGCTGCAATGACATACTGTCGTACATAACAATATTGGTATTTGATCACCTTCTATATAAAATCACCTGCAAATTCGCGCGCGGGAAAGACGACCACTCCGCCACCAATGTGAAAAATCCTGGAGGAAACACTGGCAGTAGAACCTATCCTGTAGCAGCAGAACCTCTCCTGTACCAGCAGAACCTCTCCTGTACCAGCAGAACCTCTCCTGTACCAGCAGAACCCTCTCCCTGCAGGGGGCAGGCCGGACCCAGGCCCGGAGACACACACACACCCTCCAGCACCACCACACACTCTACAATCATTCATCAGATCACCCCCCCCCACACACACACACACACACACACACACAGGAGGGAGGAGAGTCATACTATGTCAAACACACAGACGGATGGATGGATGGATGGATGGATGGATGGATGGTCACGCACACACACATGCACCTTAAAGGGTCCTGCGATTTACCCTCACATACCAGGTAAAGTGTTATCAACACAACACTGTCGGGCTGTACAGGCACACTGTCGGGCTGTACAGGCACACTCTCCCTCCCTCCCTCCCTCCATTCCTCCCTCCTTCCCTCCATCCCTCCCTCCTTCCATCCCTCCCTCCCTCCATCCAGGCCCTGGCAGGGCAGGGAGTAAATGGGTTCTCTCTCTCTATACACACACGCAGAGGAAGGAAGACAAGGGGAACAGAGGAAAAGAAGAAAAAGATAGATAGCGAGAGGGAGGGAGGGAGGGAGGGAGGGAGGGAGGAAGACGACACGGCCCCGTGGCTCTGAGCAACACAAAGACTCACGTCCACTCTGGTTACTCACATGGATGTGGACAACTACAGAGGAGAGGGGGAGGGAAAGGAGAGAACACGGAGGGGGGAGGAGAGGAGAGGATAAGGGGAGGAGGAGAGGGGGAGGTAAAGGAGGAGAGGAGAGAAGAGGAGGGGGGGAGGGAAAGGAGGAGAAGAGAGGAAGGGGGAGGGAGAGGAGAGAACGGGGGGAAGGAGGAGAGGAGAGGAGAGAAGCGGGGGGGGGGGCTGGGGGGTGGAGAGGGGGGAGGCTGTGGCCTCTGTGGGTGGCCTCTCCCCCGGTCACCTCTCCCCCAGCACCACAACAACTAACAATGTCACGATTGTCCCTCCGCCCCTCCCGTAGCTGTCTGTCATCAGAGAGGATATGAGGCCCCGCTGCGCCCAGGCATAAAGCTATTCTCCTCCGGAGGGAGGGAGGGAGGGAGGGAGGGAAGGGGGGATGAGGACGGACTGATAGAGGACATGAACGCACTCGTTTTCCCCATTTACACCCCTCAAACGTTCCCACCCTACTGTAGACCTGCTTAATTGCTTGGCACTCAACTCACTCTGTGTGTGTGCGTGTGTGTGTGTGTGTGTGTGTGTGTGTGTGTGTGTGGTGGGATGAAAATAAAGAGACAAGAGTACCTCTCATTCGGAATCTGCCTGTCACCGAGAGAGAGAGAGAGAGAGAGAGAGAGAGAGAGAGAGAGAGAGAGAGAGAGAGAGAGAGAGAAGATTGAGAAAGAGAGAGAAATCGAGAAAGAAAGAGTTGAATAAAGAAAGAGAGAGAGAGAGAGAGAGAGAGAGAGAAAGAAAGAAAGGGAAAGTGAGACACCACCACAACCACACTTGTTAATATTCACTGTGGCAATATTAAAAACCCTAGTCTACCTCTCAATACTATTGAAAGAGAAGAATGCATTGGGGTTACTGATGAGTATTCTCATAAAGGAGTCGACGGGGGCTGCTACCGCCTGAATAAAAGATATTTCCTTATAAAAGTTAAGGCTGATTTCATTATAGATTAGTCAATGTATTCTCCCCCCTGCCCGCCCCCTAGCAGCATAGAAATAGGCGTTTTAACATCAGGTCACTGGGAGACTTTAACGTTCCCTCATCATGACTCCACTACTCTCTCTCTCTCTCTCTCTCTCTCTCTCTCTCTCTCTCTCTCTCTCTCTCTCTCTCTCTCTCTCTCTCTCTCTCTCTCTCTCTCTCTCTCTCTCTCTCTCTCTCTCTCCCTCTCTCTCTCTCTCTCTCTCTCTGTGTGTGAGGAGAGGGACCCTCAGAGGGGTCCTTCAATCACATCAATAAGCCCCACCTGGATGGGGGGATGGGTGGAGGTGATAGAGAGGTGGAGGGGTGGTGGAGGGATAGAGAGGTGGAGGGGTGGAGGGATGGAGGGGTGGAGGGATGGAGAGGTGGAGGGATAGAGAGGTGGAGGGATGGAGGGATGGAGAGGTGGAGGGGTGAAGCGGTGGAGGGATGGAGGGATGGAGAGGTGGAAGGATGAAGGGGTGGAGAGGTGGAGGGATGGAGAGGTGGAAGGATGAAGGGGTGGAGAGGTGGAGGGATGGAGAGGTGGAAGGATGAAGGGGTGGAGAGGTGGAGGGATGGAAGGAAGGATGGGTGGAGGGATAGAGGGGTGGAGAGGTGGAAGGATGGATGGGTGGAGGAGTATGGCACTTAGTACTAACATGACTAGGGCAGTGTCTCTCTGTGTTTCTCTTCCCGAATGTATTCGGCCGAAAATAGCAAAAAAGCACTGTGGCGAATGTTATCGCCTGTTTATATATTGTAGGTAGCCTGTTTATATATTGTATGTAGCCTGTTAATATATTGTAGGTAGCTGTTTATATATTGTAGGTAGCCTGTTTATGTATTGTAGGTAGCCTGTATTGTAGGTAGCCTGTTTATATATTGTAGGTAGCCTGTTTATGTATTGTAGGTAGCTAGCGAACCAAAGTTCGTCACTACTGTTATTGTTTGTTATGTTGTTCTGTTATTTTTCATGTGTTCACTGATTGGCTGTTTAGCGGTAACTCACTTGCATATTAACTTGTCACAAAGGATTATGGGTCCATTTGATGTCCGTTTTGTGGGTCAAACCATAACTGGGAGGTTCGTGTCTGAGTATGGATCAGCTCAGGTTCTATGGTATATTCAAGCCTTGTCTGCGCCATTGAATCTATGTCTGACTGTGTCGGAAATCTTCAGTAAATATAAGCGTGCATGATTCTACTAGGTGTGGAGACCATCCACGTCAGCACATTCGGCATTCGGCGATTCGTTGTGAAGAGATGGATGTTTACCGAATGCAAGACGGTTTTTTTCATGACGCGATCAAACAGTGCAGCAACCCTGCTGTCTGTGAATGAGACAAGCATTGAGAGTAGGGATGCACGATATGCATTTTTCCCAACCGATACCGATACCGATGTTTACCCGCTTCTCGTGGCCGATAACCGATATGATAACCGATATATATATATTTTTTTTTTAAAATCCTAGCACCAGGGGAGCCCCCCCTCCCAAATGTCGTTGTTTGGTACCTGTACTATATCAATGACAATAAAGACCATTCATTCATTCATTCATTCATTCAAACATGGACATGATATGATAACCGATATGAGAACAGATATAATTTCACAGTTGATAACCTGTAGTTCATGCACACCTGAAGGTAAGAAAGGCTATGTAGTGAGCAAAGATTGATGATTTAATATTCCATAGTGATCTCACCAAATCTAACTTACATCACTATTGTTAACACAACAAAGAGAACACTTCTGACTCTTCAAATGTTCATTTATTATTTCCTCTAACAAACAGAATCTGTTATAGACAGTGCACAATGCTTTTTTTAGCCAAGATCTGGCCTCCTTTTATGAAACAAAAAAGGCTCACCTAAGCCTTCTCCAAACATGGTTTCAAAAGCCCCGCGGATGGCTGTCGCAGTATGCGAACCGGAGAACTCCTGCGCATGCAGCAGTGTCTTCTTCATATTGAAGTCCTCATCCAGCCACTGGGCCGTCAAACTAAGCATACTGACTGGACTAACGTCAGAAGTCCATATGTCCGTGGTAAAACGTATCTGGCTTACGCTAGTATCGATCAGACTATGGATGTGTGTGGCGACTGTATCATACAGAGCAGGCAGGCACACGTCTGCAAAATAGCGGCGACTTGGGAGTGTATACTGGGGCTCTAAATGTGAAATTAGCTGGCGAAATCCTTTATCTTCTACTACAAAGAAAGGCTGGTCGTCGAGGGCCATAAACTCCATTATTTTTTCATTGATTGCTTGAGCCTTTGAGCTGTCTGCTGTCTTCCTGCAGTTTTCAAATGCGTGTTCAATAGGCACCGCGGCTAGGCTACTGCTTCTGAAGGCTAGGCTACCACCGCGGCTAGGCTACCTTCTGAAGGCTAGGCTACCACCGCGGCTAGGCTACCTAGTGCTTGATATTCCTTCCATACAGCGTGCTTGCAATGGTGAATCTTAAGGTGACTTATGAGATTCGTTGTGTTGTAACTCGTAGACCTTTGCCCTCCTCTCCGAACTTTTGTCGAACATGTGTTGCAAATTGCAAACGCACTATCTGCCTCAGAAACTCTGCAGAATGTCCACACCGGGGAAGGCATGTTTCGCTCTCGTCTCGTCTATACTGCGTGCCTGTACGCAGGCGCAGCAGCATGAGCGCGGAAACCGGAAGCAGAAATATTTCCGGCTTCATATTATCGGTTAAATATCGGCTAAAATTGTATAAAACCGATAAATACCGATAAACATTAATTTCCCATTATCGGGCCGATAAATATCGGTGCCGATAATATCGTGCATCCCTAATTGAGAGATGGCTGCCTACTGCCAGTCATATAATTACAGCAAACATGTCGGCAGTTTGGCATCTGTTCTCTGAAAGACACCAAGAGGCTCATTCTGACATTAAAGACTTCCGGTTTTGTTTTCGCAACTTCAAAACAAAAGCGCGAGGTAAGCGTTGTTGGAAATCAATGACACATCGCTAGTCAACTAACACAGCTCAGTGTTTCCTCTATATGCATTTATTGGTGGCGGGCCGCTGCGAATGAATTTCCTCCGCCATTAATTGATTCAGACAGTCCACTTTGATTCAGGCTGCACAGAAAGGCAGCGAGTTATTATGACCGGAGAACAGAAAAAAAGCATGTGTCCCTGAACGCTCCGTCAATCACTGTGAGTAAACTGACTCTGAGAATGTCGTCATGTCACATTTTACCGTAATACCCTATATGTTGGTTGAAGTGCAACATCTCAGCTTTCAGGGACAGTTGGAATTTTTTCGATAGCACAAACCGTTTAGAAATTACGGTAATTACAATGTCGGGTGCGGATTTGTGCCGGCGGCGGTACATTCGGCGCAGAAGTGGTATCTATACCAGATAAATAATAACCATTTGCTTACGTAATTTTTCGTTTGTTTACATAGTCTGAAACTACAGATGGTAAGCTTTCAAATGATGCGTCATATATTGAAATTGGAAAAAAATCAAGACGACACGTGTATTTGAATGTTTGTTTGTAGCAATGTTTTGCTCAAGAATGGTGACTGCTAAAAACGCTGCTAGCGGCTAACGTTTCGTGCTAAAACGAAAGTATTGTAACGTCCCCACTTGGACAGTGGTTGAATTAATGACAGATAGCTTCTCTCATGTAATCTGTGCGTTTAATTGTAAACGATCTCATACACAACTTTCTTAGTTCACCCGAGCTCTCTCTCCCAACGGTCTCAACAACACACACAGCACCCGCCCCCCCCCCGTGACCTCCACCAATCACAGGGGTGCATTGGCACACAACACAGTAACAGTGCGAACATGAACATGAACTCAAGCATTAATGAACATTAATGAACAGGGTTGTTCTATCTAATTTATTATGTTTGTGTTATGCTAATAAATGTAGATCCACACAGGTATACAAACTGAGATCCGTTTACTGTCAAGTGCCATTCATTCTGACAACACACACACAGTCGTAAAGCTCTAACGGACGTACAGAACGTGACGTCGTAAAGTGCAACAAAGTGCTGCAATGACATACTGTCGTACATAACAATATTGGTATTTGATCACCTTCTATATAAAATCACCTGCTCGGCTTTAATGACTTAACCGCTATTTAAGAAATTATATTTGTTTTCGCGTGCACGCGTTTTATGCGCGTGCACGGGGGAAAAAAAACACGCACGCCGCGCTCGCGAAAGACAACCACTCCGCCACTAATGTCAAAAATCCTGGAGGAAACACTGAAGCTTGTTTTGTGAGCCTGCTAACAATGTAAAGTAGTGTTGTAGTTAACTAGGTAACAATGTAAAGTAGTATTCTAGTTAACTAGGTAACAATGTAAAGTAGTATTCTAGTTAACTAGGGAACAATGTAAAGTAGTGTTGTAGTTAACTAGCTAACAATGTAAAGTAGTGTTCTAGTTAACAATGTAAAGTAGTGTTCTAGTTAACTAGGTAACAATGTAAAGTAGTGTTATAGTCAGGGGTGCACATAACTGGTGCGCCAGTGCGCATGCGTCGCCAAAATGCATGCTGCGCGGCAGATCAGCGGCATGAAGGCGCTTTTGCGCACCAACAGCTGGGTCCAAGAAGCAAGCCCCACCAAGTAAGTAACTATTTGCCGTCCCCAAATAAGTAATCCATCACGACGACCACGGCGACTCCCCTCACGAAAACATTCGGAAAGTATTGTAACTCGTACTTTCATTCCGCGTATCGCGTATCGCATGGTTATCACGGTTATCACGCCGACACGTGAAAATTCAGTCCCGAACGACTCGTCGCTAAAAGGAAAAACAACACCAAGGGACTTCACGTTTCTTTTCTCTGAAGCTTTCAAACGTTCAGACGTTTGTTTTACAGCTTCATTATCGCACCTAGACCCCGGACCCAGGGAATATGGTTGGGAATTCTATTAGAAAAAATGAAAAAAAGACTTTGTTGCACAATCAAAATAACGAGCTATTTAAAGTGATGGCCTGCCCTACAACATCCTCTACCATGGTTGAAATTGAGGACAGTGATAACAGCAGTCAAGAGAGCAGTGATGATGATGATTAAGCTTGTAGCATAAATAAATACTTAGGCTGTAACCTTTTGTTGAAAAGTTGATTTCAGTGTTTACAGAACAGAGCAGTGCTTAAAGAGATGTCAGTTGATTTCATTGTGTTTAAAGAACAGACATTCAGTTAGTGCTTAAAGAGATGTCAGTTGATTTCATTGTGTTTAAAGGAGTCTGACAGACTTTCATGCTTAAAGAGCAGTCATTTGATTTTGCATTTGTTTATTTTGTTTTGCACACAATCATTTGTTCGTTCATCTTTATTTATGAATAAATGTCGTTTTGCTAATATAAGTTATCCATGTATCCCTTTTTCATCCATCCTGTGGGACGGGGTCGTGACTCGCGAGCTCGGGGAGCACCAAGCAGCATCCCTAGGTGCTCCTCTGAGCACTGGCCCCAAAAAGTTATGTGCACCCCTGGTTATAGTTAACTAGGTAACAATGTAAAGTAGTGTTGTAGTTAACTAGGTAACAATGTAAAGTAGTATTCTAGTTAACTAGGTAACAATGTAAAGTAGTGTTCTAGTGAACTAGGTAACAATGTAAAGTAGTGTTCTAGTTAACTAGGTAACAATGTAAAGTAGTATTCTAGTTAACTAGGTAACAATGTAAAGTAGTGTTCTAGTTAACAATGTAAAGTAGTGTTCTAGTTAACTAGGTAACAATGTAAAGTACGGTAGTGTTCTAGCTGGGTAGCAGTGGGGATTACTCACCGAATCCACTGCATTGTAATATTTTGGCTTGATTCGAGAGTGTGTGATGTGATTTTCAACAATTTTCAATGTTGAAATGTATTTCCATTTTCTAAATAAAAGTCAGAACATTTTGATTGGTGACTTGTTCCCCCTTTTACCAGCCGCTGTCACAATCTTTACATCTTTCATGAAATTAGGAAATATTAAAATTATAAACAGTTTATAAGTATCATTTTACATTTCACATGAATAAGCAGAATTGTAGTACCGGTAATCTAAAAGAAAAAGTACAGAAGAGATATATAATGACAAATGTCAGATAGAAGGTGTTTATCGTGTTTATTTCAATAAATGTAAACTCGCCCCATGTTGTGACAGTTTTGTTGGGGTGAAGGGAGGCTCACACATGTTTTGTCCTCCCAAGGGGGGCTTGACAACAAAAGTTTGAGAACCACTGCTCTAGGGAGACTTTCTCTGAAAGTCGCTTTGGAGAAAAGTGGTCTGCTAAAAGGTTAAAATGACTGTCTAGAGACCCTCTGAACCTATCAGTCAATCCATCTATCGTGTTTATTTGTAGTAGCATTTTTTTTTTTCAAGAACACTAAACAATAAAATATGATAGAAACAATATGAACCAACACTGACCCATAGGCTACTTAAAAAGCAAGCCAAGCAAAACAACTATCCAGAGGGGAGAAACGTATAGATAGTCTAATACTACCATCTACTGCAGCCAACAGTATAGTATATTTTACGGTTTATAAATGCTATTCTATCGATACAGTGACTTTCCAAACAGATCATTACTGGTGGCTTGAAGAGAGGGGAGGGGAGAGGAGAGGAGAGGAGAGGGGAGGAGAGGAGGGAAGAGGAGAGGGGATAAGAGGAGAGGAGAGGAGGGAAGAGGAGAGGAGAGGAGGGAAGAGGAGTGCTGACCAGATGAAACAGGCCAGCTGTAGCAGAGCCCAGGGTACAGGGTAGGAGCAACGCTGGGCTGGGGGATTCAGCTGAGCTCGCTGCTGCAGTCACACACCATCCATCTCTGGTGCTGCTGGGGCCGGAGGGGGGCTGAGGCTGGGTGTGTGTCTGTGTGTGTGGGGGGGGGTTTGTGGGGGGGGGGGGGGGGGTACTGGGGCTGGGGCTGCACACCACTAGATTATTGTCTCTCCGTAATAAAATAAGAACTATGCCACGCAGCAGAAAGCACAGCTGAGAGACTAACTCCACTGTATATGAGAGTGTGTATGAGAGTGTGTATGAGAGAGTGTGTGTGTGAGAGAGAGAGAGAGAGAGAGAGAGAGAGACAGACAGAGAGAGAGAGAGAGAGAGTGTGTGTGTGTGAGAGAGAGAGAGAGAGAGAGAGTGTGTGAACAGAAGGTCCTCACAGTCATCAGGGGCCTCATTTATAAAGCTTGCGTACGCACACTATGGTGCGTAAGCACATTTTCCCGCAATTTTGGGATTTATAAAAACTGTGCGCACCTCTAGGCTACGCACACTGTGATCCATGCGTACGCATAGAAACTCGAGGAATGTCAACTGCGACTCCGCTGGCAGAAGGATGAAACAGGAGAAACGCTTTGAAATGGATACAATTTCCACCAACATAAATCGAAATATTACCTCCAGTGTTTCCTCTACATGCATTTATTGGTGGCGGGCCGCCACGAATGAATTTCCTCCGCCACGAATTGATTCAGTCCACACAAAAAAACAAAAACAAAAAGTTCTCAAAAAAATAAAATAAATAAATCTGAACATTTTAGCTGATTAAAATATATCTGATCCTAGATCAGCGCTATAATGGATGTTGACTAAAAGTGCACCTAAATCCACGCCCATCTCTCTCTAACCGCTGATCCAAAATCAGATTAATGACATTCAGTTGACGACGTGACACAAGGGCTCCTGATTGGTCTAAATGTGAACTGTGGTATTATTGTTATTGTGTACAGGCCACCGTAGTGACATCAGGGGGGTATTCCATCAACATCGCTAAAGGGAAAATCTAGGTTTAGTCTGATAAATCTACGCCCACTCCAGCTGTATTTAAGTAGCCATCTGGACCTGTTGACAAATTTACAAGATGGAATGGAATGGACTTTATTTGTCATTGCTACAATACAGGTACCAAACAACGAAATTTAGGAGGGGTGGCTCCCCTGGTGTTAGGAAAGGAAAAAGAAAACACATTTTAGAAAAAAGCATAGATGCATAAAATCACAAGAAGGTAAGGAGCTGGTTTACATCAATAAAGGCTATGTACACAATCCACTGTACTATACTGCACAGATAGTCAACTAGGGTTGTCATATTGCACAAAGAGTATTTTTTCACATTATTTTAAAGTGTCACAGTTTGCAGGCTTGAAAATGTACATGTTTGTGCCTCAGCACTAGCTGCCATACAATCCGTCCGGACTGTCCTGGGCCCAGAACTTAGGCCTTTTCTGTGTTCAGGGCCTTGACGGCCCTGTGGTAGAAGCAGTCCTTCAGTCTGTTTGTCTTAGCGGCCGGGGTCCTGTACCTCCTGTTCGAGGGCAGCTTGACAAAGTGTACGTGCCCAGGGTGGGTCGGGTCCTTGGAGATCTTGGAGGCCCTCCTGAGACAGTGTGTGTTGTACAGCTCCTCCAGAGAGGGGAGGGGGGCGCCGGTGATCTTCTGTGCTGTTCTCACGACTCTCTGTAGCTCGTTTCTCTCCGCTGTTGTGCAGCTGTGGAACCAGTTGGAGATGCCGAAGGTGAGGATGCTCTCCACTGCGCCGTGGTAGAAGGCCACCAGTATCTCCTGCTTGTTGTGTTGTTTCCTGAGGCATCTCAGGGTGTATAGCCGCTGTTGTGCCCTCTTGATGGTGCCTTTAGTGTTGTCCTTCCAGGCCAGGTCATCCCGCATGTTGTGTCCCAGGAATTTGGAGGGTTGAGACTCTCTCCACGCTCTCTCCGTCGATGAGCAGGGGCTGGATCTCGGACTTTTTCCTCCTGAAGTCTACGATGAATTCCTGGGTCTTTGACTTGTTTAGCAGCAGGTTGTTAACCTTGCACAGCTTGCTCAGTTGCTCTACCTCATCCCTGTACGCCGCCTCGTCCCCCCCCCGAGATACATCCCACCACGATGGTGTCGTCTGCAAACTTTACGATGTAGTTGCTGGGGTGGACGGGGGTGAAGTCGTGGGTGTAGAGGTTGTAGAGGATGGGGCTTAGCACGCAGCCCTGGGGTGACCCAGTGCTGAGGCTGAGGGCTGTGGAGGTGTGGGGGCCCACCCGCACCCTCTGGGGGCGGTCGGTCAGGAAGTCCTTGATCCACGCACATATAGAGTGTGATAGACCCAGGTCTAGTAGTTTGGTCACTAGCCTGTCTGGAAGGATGGTGTTGAAGGCGGAGCTGAAGTCCACGAAGACCAGTCTCGCGTAGCTGTTTCCCCTCTCCAGGTGGGATAGAGTGGCGTGGAGAGTCGTCGCTATGGCGTCCTCTGTGGACCTGTGGGCTCTGTAGGCGAACTGGTATGGATCCAGGTTGGGCGGGAGGCGTGTGAGTATGTGGGCCCGGACTAGTTTCTCGAAGCACTTCATGATGATTGGTGTGAGTGCCACCGGGCGGTAGTCGTTTAGGCAGCTCACCGTGCTTTTCTTCGGGACTGGGATGATAGTTGAGGTTTTCAGGCAGGGTGGGACGGTGGCCTGGGACAGGGACTGGTTAAAGATGTTGGTGAAAACCCCGGCCAGCTGGTCGGCGCAGTCTCTCAGCACCCGTCCCAGGACGCCATCCGGCCCCGAGGCTTTCCTGGGGTCCACCGCCTTCAGTACGCGTCTCACCTCATGCTCTGTGAGGGTGAGGCTGCTGAGAGCTGGAGAGAGTGGTGTTTGTGTTGTGGTGACCTCCGTTCGCCCCTCGTCGAACCGGGCGTAGAAGGTGTTCAGCTTTCCCGCCAGCAGGGGGTCGTCCTCTGCGGCTGTGAGCCTGTTGGCTCTGAAGTTTGTCATCTGCTGAACCCCCTGCCACATACGCCTGGAGTCGTTGCTCAGGAGGCATTCCTCAATCTTCTCTCTGTGCTCTGCCTTGGCCGCTTTGATGCCGCGCTTTAGGTTGGCCCTGGTGGAGCTGTACAGCGGTGTGCGCTTCCCTGCGAAGAAGGCGTTGTCCCTCTCATTTATCAGTTTTTGGACCTTCCCAGTCATCCATGGCTTCGGGTTGGGGTAGACCCGGACCCGTTTGTCCACGGTGACTGAGTTGGTGCAGTTCACTATGTGGTTCAGAACCGACGACGTGTACTGTTCCAGGTCCTCATGCTCATATTCCTGCCATAGGGTGTCATTTAGGCAGATCTGCAGTGGAGCGGACCCTTCTGGCCAGGTTCTGACAGTCTTAGTGGTGGTGGGAGCACTTTTCCCCATTGTAGTGTATGCAGGAATCAGGAGGATTGACACATGGTCAGACATGCCTAGATGAGCTAGCGGACTAGCCTTGTAAGCACGTTTGATGTTGGTGTATACCTTATCCAGTGTTTTTTCTCCTCTCGTTGCACATTTTACATGCTGGTAGAACTTGGGTAGTACTGCCTTCAGGTCGACATGATTAAAGTCCCCCGCTATGATGTGAATAGCCTGTGGATCAGTACTTTGTTGGCTACTAATGACGTCATATAGTCGCGCCAATGCTACTTTGCTGTCTGAGCTAGGCGCTATATACACACATGTAATTAGCACCGCGTTAAACTCCCTAGGCAGGTATGTGGGTCGGCATTTAACAGTCAAGTATTCTAGGTCTGGGGAGCAGTGGCTACTTACAGTTTTCGTGTTTAAGCACCAGCTATCCTTCGTCGATATTATGATCCCACCTCCTCTTGACTTCCCGCTACGCTCCGTTCGGTCGGCGCGATGTAGCGTTCGGCCCTCTAAGCTAACGGTAGCGTCCACAATGTTGTCATTTAGCCAGGTTTCGGTCAGAATAATCACACAGCTATCCCCTACGATGCTGTTTTTGGCCACCTGTAGTCTCAGTTCATCCATCTTGTTAGTCAGGGATCTGACGTTAGAGAGGAAAATGCTTGGTAGAGCTGGTTTGTTTGGGTTTCTCCTTAGCCTTGCTAACAGGCCTCCCCTGCGGCCTCGGGGTTGTTTACGATCTCGCCTCCGTCGCTTCCGCCTCAGGGAGGGGACTGAGAACCAAGGTTCGCCCGGTACACGGGCTATCTCGTTATATATCCTGTGTTGTTTCAGAAACTCCGCTGTAACTGTCTTGTCGTTTTGCGTGCCGATTTCTAATAAGTCGAGCCTGCTGTAGGTACTATTTACACAACTGTTCCCTATAAGTACTAAAATAAAAGTGTACATACAAATGTACTTACAAACATAAAGAAACACCAGTGTAGAAGCCACTCCGAGCCGCGCAACTGGGTAGCGCGCCGCCATCTTGGACAAGATGGATGCGGATGCTCTAGCTAATGCTATAAACCGAATGTATGAAGCCGCTAGTAATATCGACAGTGGGCAATTAATGAACTCCTTCATATTGGACTATACATAACGGGAACTCCGAACTCCGAATCTGACGATGACAAGAAGACAACAGGATTTCAGACATTGATCTCCACATCAGTTCACTTTCATGGGACAGTCGTCTGCAGACAGACCTTCTGCTGTGTTCTTGGGTAAGTTTTAGTGAGTTACATGTGTTGTATACTAGGATTTTGTGTTGTTTACTTAGGATAGCCAAACAGTTATTTGTTGTTTTGTGAGTAAGGTAGATAGCGCCGTTGTTAGCATCAGTTATCAGACCACTGAAACTGCTCACCACAATTATGCCACCCCTCTACAAAACTAATGAGATGGTGGGAGGAAGAAATACGTTGTCAAAGATAAAACATAATGAATAAATACATTTGTTGCAGACCTACTAAACATGCAACATACTGTACAGTATGTTTCATGCACCATTTTAGTGTGTGTGTGTACCAGCTAGCCAAACAAGTGTTAGCTTGTTAGCTAGATAGGTAGCTTTGTTAGAGATGTAATAGATTATAGAAAAAGTAAATTATTTTGTAATAATAATAATTAAAAAAATATATAATTCATTACATTTATATAGCGCTTTTCCGAGGCTCAAAGACGCTGACAATATAGGAGATACAGAAAACACAAAAACAACAAGTAACATGGAACACAGAGTCAGCGAACAGGGAGGGGGGGGGGGGTGGTAGGGACAGGGGAGGTGGTTAGGGGTAGGGGAGGCTGTATGCATATCAGGGGGGTGGCAGGGTTAGGGGAGATGGGTAGGGGTAGGGGAGGTTGTATGCGTGTCCAGGGGGGGGGGGCGGGGGTGGCCGGGATGGGGGAGATGGCTAGGGGTAGGGGAGGAGGTAGGCAAGGGAGAACAGGTAGGTTTTGAGGTGGGATTTAAAAGTGAGGAGTGAGGGTGAGTCTCTGAGTGGTTGAGGAAGAGAGTTCCAGAGGCGGGGTGCAGCTCGTGAAAAGGCACGGTGACCGAAGCCTTTGAGTTTTGAGGGTGGGACAGTGAGGGGAACAATGGATGAGGATCGGAGGGTACGGGTAGGGCGGTGGGGGAGAAGGAGGTCAGTCAGGTAAGGGGGGGCCAGGCTATGGAGGGCTTTGTATGTGAGGATGAGGACTTTGAATTGGATCCGTTCTTTGATGGGGAGCCAGTGGAGAGAGTGGAGGACAGGAGTGATGTGGTCACGGGAGCGGGTGTTTGAGAGGAGTCGTATTTTCTACGGTGGATTTCTGTCATTTCTAACTGCAATTGCGGCACTGCGCCGACGTGGTGGCGGGGGCGCTGTTTCGCAAATAAGTTAGCTTTCGTTTTTGCTAGCG
This sequence comes from Nansenia antarctica, assembly GCF_963989245.1. Taxonomy (NCBI): domain Eukaryota; kingdom Metazoa; phylum Chordata; class Actinopteri; order Argentiniformes; family Microstomatidae; genus Nansenia; species Nansenia antarctica. The sequence continues at coordinate 23,587,685 of NC_137676.1, read as the reverse complement.
AAATAGCTGATAGTTGATATTGACTGCTCAAGGAGAATACATATTTGAAAGTACAGAATGCCTGAGAGCCTTATATTGCATTATATTTTGATTGGTCATCTGGTGCCTGAAATGTGTGTTACAGAATAAGGAGTTGAGAGGTTCTGAGAGATGACACCTTGATGAGTCACCAGCACTTCAGGTATTTGTCATTGTCATTGTATAAGCAATTCTATTTTATGAAGATAGTAGTAGGCTATTTCGTAAAAGTGGTGTTGGTAACAGTGGGCAATCATTTGAAATGTACTGTCTTCTTTTTTTATTACAGCTTTGATGCCCAGATGGGATGGGAAGGAACTACGCCGAAGTCCCACTAGATGCTTTATGGACTATAATGATAAATGCATGCACACGGACAACATTATTATTTTTTACCATTCTATTATTGTATTGCTCAATTGTATCTTGCCTAATTTTTTCCATTGCCATGAATTTTACTCTCTTGTACTTGTAATGGGACGTAATAAACTTTTGGCACACATGGCAATAAAATTATGATGAATCATGAATCTTGAATTATTATTATTATTATTATTATTATTATTATTATTATTATTATTATTTAGCTATTTAAACGTGTCAGCCCTGCAATTTTGCTTCCTGAGGGTTAGCTGACAACCCCACTGACAGATGACAGGTAGGTAATGACAGGTAGTGTAATGGGGGAGTGGTTGTCTTGAGGGTGTGGTTGTCTTGAGGGAGTGATTAGGGTGGAGTTAACCAGCTATTGTTCCCACCCATTACCTCTGTGAAAAACGTCTCTGAAGAAGTTTGAGGCTAGATATCTCAGTACGGTGGTTCAGGGGGTATCACCATTAAACTATCCATGACTTCTTCAACTTGTTTCAGATTTCAATGTATGACACATCATTTTAAAGCTTACAATCTACCCTTTCATAATCCGGAAAAAACAGAAAAAAGATTTTGCCCTAGATGCGGACTTTTTAACCATGCCCTGTCACATATATCTTTGTTCGTATATAGATATTCATGCAAATATATTAACTTTTTATATTCATATTCATTGCACATAGCGCGAGGCTGGCCAAGTTTAGCACCGTTCCTGATTCACTGTTCCCGAGTGCTCAGTGGGTAACGTCCCGATAAGTCCAATGATCGCAATATCCATACATTGAAGAACATGAACAAGCCCACTAGACAATTGACTATCATCCCCAAGCACACCCCATCTATGCGGACTACGAACATTTTAAGCGCACAGACACTTTATTACTGAGCTATCTATTATTACTAATTGCACCACCAGTGTATCTTGTCTTACTTGTCTTACTTAATCTGTAATTATTAAACAATACTTGGATGTTATGACATGTATTATCATGAATAGTAAGGTGAACAGTAGGACGAATCACGTTTAAACTGACTCCGTTGTTGAAGCAGTCTGGAACATAGATATTATATAGACGAGAGAAGAGAGTTTCGTCGTACGCAAAGCAAGAACATTTGGATTCTGATTTATAAAAGGCACGCGCACGCACGGAAGTGGAATTTGCGGGCCACTCTTCCCACACCTGCTTCCCTTTATCCCAATCAACCCTAATTAAATTTTGCGCACGGGAACGAACGTCTCGCCCCACCCTTTTTAACACCCATGCTTTGCCTATTATTGGTCAGTGAAATGCCCGTCAGAAGGCGAAAAAAAATTCACCCACCAAATTTCTGCGCAGTAGTTTCGCTTCACGAACACATGAAACTCTCGTATAATATCTATGTTCCAGACTGTATCGACAACGTGTTCACCTTATTATTTATGATAATACATTTCATAAAATGTCAAGTATTGTTTAATAATTACAGATTCAATTAAATATGATTCCCGATTAAACTGTACAACATATCTCCCTTTGTATTTATTATGTTAAATCATGTTTTTTCTTTTAGATTAGATTCAATCTTATTGTCATTGACAAGTACCAAGGTTGTCACAAGGAAATGTAGTTCGTCATCTAACCTGCATTGTAGAAAAGCCAAGCATGTTTCAAATGTATTGTTACGTTACATTAAGAGAGTAAAATTTGTAGGCTTCGGTTCCTGACATGGCAGCACAAGACATAAGGCAATAGGCATAATACAAGATAAAGGTGACAATATTACAGCTAAGACAGGATACACTAGTGATGCAACTAGTAATAATAGATAGTTCAGTAATCTGTGCACTTAAAGTTTTCGTAGGCCGTATACATAGGGATGGGGTGTAGGCCTACTTGGTGGTCAACCTCGCGCTACGTGCAATGAATATGTATGTAAAAAGTAAATATATTTGCATGAATATCAATATGATATGTACAGTAAAGATATATGTATATAGTGTGATGCGTACAGGACAAGGACGAATAAGCTATGTGCAGTGTACACGTATCCTTTGTGTGCACCCCTTCATAATACGTGAGAGGCAATATTTCTTATGTCGGTGGAAATGGTATCCATTTCAAAGCGTTTCTCCTCTTTCATCCTTCTGACAGCGGAGTCGCAGTTGCTCATTTCTCCAGTTTCTATGCGTACGCATGGGTCCCAGTGTGCTTAGAGGTGCGCACAGTTTCACGCCAAGTTCCTTTTTTATAAATCCCAAATTTGCGGGAACATTTACATACGCATGTACGTACGCAAGTCACAGAATCAATCAATCAGATTCTAACCTCTCCATCATGGGCAAGACCAAAAAGTTGTATAAGGACGTCAGGGACAATATTGTAGACCTGCACAAGGCTGGAATGGGCTACAAGACCATCAGCAAGCAGCTTGTTGAGAAGGAGACAACTGTTGTGCGATTATTTGAAAATGACAGAAAGACAAAATAACCATCAATCGCCCTCGGTCTGGGGCGACGATCATGAAATGCATCTGCGTTTCCTTGTCTTAGCACTTCTCAATGACAATAAGGGTGAATCAGATTCACTGAATCTAATCTAATCTAAAAGATAAATGATTTAGTATAATAACTACAAAGTGAGGTTTCTGTTTTTGCAAAACAACCTCTCAAATGTTGTAGTTTAATCGGGAATCATATTTAATTGGATCTGTAATTATTATACATATATACCAATACTTGGATGTTATGACATTATCATAAATAATAAGGTAAACAGTAGGACGAATCACGTTTAAACTGATTCCGTTGTCGATGCAGTCTGGAACATGTTATATGGTCTGGCGAGAACGTTCGTTGCGCGGAAATTTACTGATTGGGTGAAAAAAAAAAAAATTCTGCGTTCTGTCGGCCGTTTGACTGACCATTTATATGCAACGTTAACGTTTGCAGGAAAAGTGCTATAGAAATAAAAAGTTATTATTATTATAGGCAACTACCCAGCTAGCAGGGAATGTTCCCACAACATTGGCTAACATTCCCTACAAGTTCTGCTAATGTTTTAAAGAAAGCGTTTTCATCTAATGTTCAAAGAGCATTTTATGGATGTTTACCATTTCAAATAATGTTCCTATAACGTTAAATGTTAACAAAGTAAGAACGTTTTAGGTGCAACATTCTGAGGATGTTTTGGGGACATTGTTTAGGTAACAGATTATAGAATGTTCTTTTATAAAATGTTCCCACAATGTTACATGATAACAAAGAATGGACATTTTCAAAGCAACATTCGGATAATGTTTTCAGGATGTTATTGATGCCTCAGATCACAAAACGTTTTTTCTAGAATGTTCCTGTAATGTGATATGTAAACAAAGGAAGAACGTTTTAAGTGCAACATTCCAAGGATGTTTTGGGGACATTGTTTAGGTAACAGATTATAGAATGTTCTTTTATAAAATGTTCCCACAATGTTACATGATAACAAAGGAAGGACATTTTCAAAGCAACATTCGATAATGTTTTCAGGATGTTATTGATGCCTCAGATCACAAAACGTTTTTTCTAGAATGTTCCTGTTAGGGATGCTCCGATCTGGATTTTTGGGGCCGATACCGATCACCGATTTTTTTCCTCAAGATCAACTGATACCGATACCGATTTTTTTTTAAATACATAACTGTAGGCCTACTGACTGGATAGCCTACATATTTTTTGCTTTTTAGACAAAAGTTTTGATCCATTAGGCACCAAGCAAACGCAGACCCATTTTTATGGCATAGTAAAAGTCTGGCCTATCACCCAGTTAGGGCCTGAAGCCCAAGTCAGTCGATATGGCTGTATAAAAGACATCATAAACGTGGCCTTCATGGTTTACATACTGTTATGTCCTCCTATGTTTTCTGTTCAGTTATCTGTCTTCCCCAGGAAAAAGAAAGAAAAAAAAAAAAGTTTTTGCGATCGGCCATTTTTGCCGATCACCGATCGAGTCATTTGGAGTTCAATCGGCCGATTTAAATCGGTGGCCGATAAATCGGAGCATCCCTAGTTCCTGTAATGTGATATGTAAACAAAGGAAGAACGTTTTACCTGCAACATTCCAAGGATGTTTTGGGGACATTGTTTAGGTAACAGATTATAGAATTAGAGATGCTCCGATCAGGGTTTTTGGTGCCGATCACCGATCACCGATCACTGGAATCAGTGATCTGCCGATCCGATATCACCGATCACCGATCACAGCGTCGAAAATGGCAATTGAAGCATTCTATTTATTGTGTAGCATTATTTATGTTTTAAATTATTCTTAACACCATTGACATTGTATATTAAGTATTCAAATGAAATTAGGAGATGAGAAAGTATCATGAATTGACAACCATCTGTTTTATTGAATTCACAACCACCTGTAGCTTACTTCAGGAAAAACAAATAAAATGTGAAAATAAAAATCATAATAAATAAAATGTACACTGTCACATCAAATGTGCAACATTCCACTCGAATGAGAGGAACTAGGGGCTCTTAGAGAACTTGGAGCTTATACTGTAGCTTTCCTGAGGAACAATAAACATACCCAAACTAAACTGCAACATAAACAGGCTATAGCCAAATATAAAATACTGTTTCAAGTCAGTCAGTTTCAAGTCATATTTAGGAGGAGATAAGACAGCAAGTCAGCAATAATCAATAAAACAAAAAAACAAAAAATTTCACCTAAGGAGATTTCAGACTCAAACCTTACTTCTGATTAAGCAGCATCACTGTCAGATTAGCCTTGAGAAATACAAGCATCTCAGCGTCTTTGGCACTCAGCCTGTTCCTCTTATCATCTCAAATATGTCCTGCTATGCTAAAAAGTCGCTCGCTATCTACACTTGTGCAAGGTGCACAGAGAAAGACCTAAAACTCTCGCGCTAATAGTTGTTGTTGCTATGGACCTTAGTCTAGCTTAGTGACTTCCTGCTCGCGGGGTCACATGACGTCGCTGAACACTACCTACACTACGCTCGTGAAGTCGCGCTGGAACTCTGACCAGCACTCGTGGAACACCTCTCGTCCAATCAAAGCACTCGGTCCCTTTATGACGTCGAGCCCAGTGTGCGCTTCGGCGCTCTCGGAGCGAATCGACGAACGCAGCAAATGCCGTATGATATTCGTGGTATTGAAAGTCCTTGCGTGCGTTCCTCCGCGAGGAATTTCTTTTGCGCAGACATTACAAACTGCATATTTGTTGTCTCTTTCCGACACTGTGTAATATTTCCAGACTGGCGACGCCATTTTGTTAACTGATCGGTCGTGTTTGATCGGCCGTTTTGAGAACTCCGATCAAAACCGATCAAGGCCATATCGGCCGATACCGATCGGCGCCGATCAGATCGGAGCATCACTATATAGAATGTTCTTTTATAAAATGTTCCCACAATGTTACACGATAACAAAGGAAGAACATTCCCAGCTAGCAATTTTTTGTTCTAAAAATGTTCAAAGAATGTTACCTAGAATGTTCTCGTAATGTTTTCAGCGGGAAGTTTTCTTTAAGTTCCCAGAATGTTCTAGGATAATGTTCTCTAAAAACATTTTTGAAATGTTGTGTGATAACCTTAAAATGTTAAGTGACAACATTGCTAGAACATTGTGCCCTGATGTTCTTGAAAATGTTTACAGCGGGAAGTTTTCTTTAAGTTCCCAGAATGTTTTAGGATAATGTTCTCAAAAAACATTCTACAAATGTTTGATAATAACCTTCTTAAAATGTGAGTTGACAATATTGCTAGAACATTACACCTTATGTTCTCAAAACATTTTCAGCTTAAGTTTTTTGTTTGTTCCCAGAATGTTTTAGGATAACATGCTCTAAAAACCATTCTAAAAACGTTTGCTTATAACCTTCTTAAAATGTTTACTGAAAACCCTGTTAAAACATTATGCCCAAACATTCTTAAAATGTTTTTGGGATGTTCCAAAAAAAAAAATGTTCAAAATGTTTTTGTAAAAATTCAAGTTTCAGACTTGCACCAATAACCGAGGAGGCTGAGGACGTGGCAGACCAATCAAACGACTCTGATTAGATTTCACGCCTGACTGAGATGTTCAGTGGTCGGGCACAAGTAGACAGTTTTAGTTGAAGACAGCACAAGGGAACGGGACACTGTGGATTAAACGGTAAGGTTACAATAACTGTTTTTAATTGATTAACGTTACTTTGTATGGATACATTTACTTTCTTGACCACAAACTAACCGTTAATGCGAATAACGTCGAGCGTGTGTGTTGTCAGAAATTGCTAGGAAGCTGGGCGGAAAATTTACTTTTATCCACCGTCCAAATCGACAAATTGGTGAACGTTCAGATTTGACCAGCCACTCAATATATTAACGTCATTGTTGTTGGTTTTTTGGCTGGTGAGTGAAGCAAATCTACCAGCCCAAAAGTTTGGGCCAGGTTTGGGAGCTAGCTAGCTAGCTAGCAAGCTATAGCAATCTAGCTAGCACAATTACTAGCATTCTACATGTCTATTTTACATGGATATTACTTGGTTATTTACAGTAATTACTGCATAATTAACGGCCTGTAATTTAAAGGGCTACCAAAAAGACTTCTGATGAATCAGAAACGATTCTGATTTTAAATACTATTTTTGTTATAATGCAGGTGGATAATACAGGTGGACCATCCATGACTGAGGACAGTGATACAGGTGGACCATCTGTGACTGAGGACAGAGTTCAGAGTAAGGATGTGTCCAGGGATGATGTTTAAGAATGTGTCCAGGTGCAGCAGCTGGACTTGAGGGGAGCAGAAGCCCCACACTGTTCGAGGACTAAATCAAGAACTACAACACTTTGGGAATGCCTGTCTGTCATGAGGATATGTACTGTTGCAGTGATGATAGGTTCTGACTTCCATGTTTTCAGTATGTAGAGTATATGATGTTTTTTTTGTTTTTTTCATATGTTCTCAAATGAAGCTGTGGCTGCCTCTCCCTGTCTCACCTCTGTTGTTAATGTTAATAAATAATGATACATTATGTTGAAAGACTTGAATATTGATGTTATCAAACTTTTACATGTGTTAATACGTTTAGCTAAAAACATTTTAAGAATGTTTGGGCATAATGTTTTAACAGGGTTTTCAGTAAACATTTTAAGAAGGTTATAAACAAACGTTTTTAGAATGCTTTTTAGAGCACGTTTGTTACGAGGGGGGTCAGCGAGGATAACTCCCCGATGCCTCTGCTGGTTGAAGAGCAGCATCACTCCAGCCCTGGACTAATTACGTGATTATTGTCACCTGTGAGTGTTTGTATGTCTATTTAGGTGTGTCCCATTTCCCTGTTCCCTTGTCAGTTGTTCGTACTTGTTAGCGTCTTGTGAACCCTCGTCTTTCCCTTAAGAATATTGTGCATGATACTTGTCCCTGTCCTTTCGGTCCTGGAGGACTTTACCTTACCTGTCGCTACTTTCAGGTATTATTGACTATATGTGTGTTTTGATTTGTTTGTGTTTAAGTGAAGTTTGCTTTTAGTAAACGGAGCCTTGTTTGCTCATCTTTTGTTTTTCGCTACTCGCAAGTGTTTTGTTTTTGTTCTTAGTTATCGACTCGCTACGCAGAGCCTTGCTTGCTCTCCTTTATTTTTCTGTGGTTCTGTATCACGGTCCTATGGATATTCAGTGTATTCATCTCAGTAAAGAGAACTTTATTTTATTCATGTCTCGACCTCAATTCCTCTGAGTGCACATGGGTCCAACACCACTCTACATTTAGAACATTATTCCAAAAACGTAACACACGTTATCCTAAAACATTCTGGGAACAAACAAAAAACTTAAGCTGAAAATGTTTTGAGAACATAAGGTGTAATGTTCTAGCAATATTGTCAACTCACATTTTAAGAAGGTTATTACCGAACATTATCCTAAAACATTCTGGGAACTTCCCACTGAAAACGTTTTCAAGAACATTAGGGCATAATGTTCTAGCAATGTTGTCACTTAACATTTTAAGAAGGTTATCACACAACATTTTAAAAATGTTTTTAGAGAACGTTATCCTAGAACATTCTGGGAACTTCCCACTGAAAACGTTTTCAAGAACATTAGGGCATAATGTTCTAGCAATGTTGTCACTTAACATTTTAAGAAGGTTATCACAACATTTGTAAAATGTTTTTAGAGAACGTTATCCTAGAACATTCTGGGAACTTGAAGAAAACTTCCCGCTGAAAACGTTTTCAAGAACATTAGGGCATAATGTTCTAGCAATGTTGTCACTTAACATTTTAAAAGGTTATCACACAACATTTTAAAAATGTTTTTAGAGAACGTTATCCTAGAACATTCTGGGAACTTAAAGAAAACTTCCCGCTGAAAACATTACGAGAACGTTCTAGGTAACATTCTTTGAACATTTTTAAAACCAAAAATTGCTAGCTGGGTATGGGCGTCAAAAAGGGTGGGACAAGACGCTCGTTCACGTGTGCAACAGAGTTGATTGGAAACAGGCGTGGAACTTGCAAATTCCACAGGCGTGCGCACCGTTTTATAAATCCGAATGTTGGTGACGTAAATGTTCTTGCTTTGCAAAGGTGCGTAGGTACGCAAAGCTTTATAAATGAGGCCCCAGGTCCAGCTGATCCTCTCATCATCACTGGATAACAATACCTCACCCTGTCTCACACACACACACACACACACACACACACACACACACACACACTAGGGGTGCGACAGTTCTGGGTTTTATATAGAACCGTACGGTTCTCCATCCCCGGTCCGATACGCTCTAGCGAATGACGGTGTTTGGGTTGATGCTGCGTTCCATTGACAGTCGGAGGTGGAGTTTGTCTGGAACGCACGCAGCTTCTTGTTCAGATGTTTGCTCCTGGCGAGCGGAGTTGAGAACATGGCAACACGTGAGCTTAGAATGATACGGTTCTATCTCCGTTTAGGGTAGTTCAGAGATATTGAGCGTCAAAGTTTTTACATTCCATTATGTTTTGTGAGATGGAACCTTTGTATTTGATTAATTACTTACTCAAAAATGTAAACATTTTTTTAAAATAACACCACACAGGCATTAATAAACACTTAATGTAAAAAAATCATGTAATTTTTACAAAAATTGAGATAGAACCTTACAATTCTAACGTCACGAACAGTTTGAGGAAGTCCCGGATTGCTACATATCTGTGTTGTGGGTCTTTTTGGTTTTGGAATTTAATACAATGATGAGGGAACGAAAACAGTAAACTTTTAATAAAATGTAAATCATTTTAATTAAATGTAATTACATTTAATAAAATTACTTTTATTTCTTCCTCTCCATACCAGTAGTCGAGCCTAAGAGGAACTTTTTTTTTCTGTGTTTTTTGTTTATATATATTAATATTTTTTATATTACTTTATATTATAATATACCAGTCATATTCTGGAATGTGTCTGAATGTTAAAGTTCCATAAGTATAAGCAAAATAAAGGAAAGTAACAGTTTGTAAGGCTTTTTTTTTTCTCCTTGCAAAACACGTAGCAAAACACGTAGCAAAACACGTACCAAAACACCTACCAAAACACCTACCAAAACACCCACCAAAACACCCACCAAAACACCTACCAAAACACCTACCAAAACCGAACCGAAACCGCACACACACACACACACACACACACACGCACGCACGCTTAATAAGCAGTATGTACCTGTGCTTTAATAACCTTGTTTACATGCTGCTGCTACATTCCACAGCAGCTCAGAGACAGAAAGGGAAACCTGATGATGGTAACCCTAACCCTACACTTAACATGTGTGTGTGTGTGTGTGTGTGTGTGTGTGTGTGTGTGTGTGTGTGTGTGTGTGTGTGTGTGTGTGTGAGGTCATATCCTGGACACCTGGAGGAGAGTTTGTGAGGCAGATAAGCCAGCAGGGACCATGGTGGGGGTGGGGGGGGACAGCAGGGACCATGGTGGGGGTGGGGGGGGACAGCAGGGACCATGGGGGGGGTGGGGGGGGACACACACCATGATCTTTGGATGGGGGGGGGGGGCTGGGGCTGGGGCGTCTCTGGGCCATCTGGGAGCGGTGCTGGAGGTTGTGAACAGGGGGTTCCCTCCAGATGGCCCCCACACGCTTGGCCTAGTGTACACACACACACACACACACACACACACACACCGTGCTTGGCATTCCGGCACCATCGGATTAGGAAGGCTACTGAGGAAGACCGGCGTCTGGAGGAGGAAGAGGAGGAGGAAGAGGAAGAGGAAGAGGAGGAAGAGGAAGAGGAGGAGGAGGAGGAGCGGAGCTGGAGGAGGAGGAGGAAGAGGAAGAGGAGGAGGACAAGGAAGAAGAGGAGGAGGAAGAGGAGGAGGAAGAGGAGGAGAAGGAAGAGGAGGAGGAAGAGGAGCGGAGCTGAAGGAAGAGGAGGAGGAAGAGGAAGAGGAAGAGGAGGAGGAGGAAGAGGAAGAGGAGGAGGAGGAGGAAGAGGAGCTGGAGGCGGACCAGCCCAGCTGTCTCCTACTGTCACACAGTAACGTTGCCATGGCAGCAGCCGTCTCCACGCTCCCGTCCCACAGGAGCTACCGCTAACCGCTAACCTCACAGGAGCTACCGCTAACCGCTAACCTCACGCTGCCACTGTCCTCCCCGCAGGGCCGGGAGACGACCATGAGGGAGGTGGGGGGGGAGAGAGGGGCCTCTCGCAGCATGGACAGCTGAGTCAGAGATCCTCTACATGACAGTGATGGCTGGGGAGAGGGGTGTGTGTGTGTGTGTGTGTGTGTGTGTGTGTGTGTGTGTGTGTGTGTGTGTGTGGCGAGGGACTGGGAGACTTCCTGGCAGGCTCCAGGTATCCCAAGGCATCATGGGAAGGCTGATCCTCCAAGACAGCTGGGTGATTCCCGACTCCCAGCATGCATCAGCAAAGCTGGGACACCTGACTCAGGTTGTTTCTGGTGTAACCTCAGAGAGTTTGTAGCATCGCCAGGCCTGAAGCTGGGAGAGAGATGGCAAGGCGACCAAGACATCTCTATAGCAGTGGTACTCAACCTTGTCCTAATCAGGAGCCACATTGACGAAAAAATATTTTTGCAAGAGCCACAATCCAAAAATGCTCCTTTCCTCCCTGAAACCATTATGCATTTGAGAATATGGATAATAGTAATATTGTTAGGCCTGAATCAAGCGGTCAAATGTGGCAGCACCCCAGAACAGATGGACACAGAGACTAGGGTAATAATAAAGGATATTTATTAAAGGGGTTAGGCAGAGAATGGTCGTAGGCGTAGGGCAAGCGGGGGTCAGGCAGGGGGAGTAGTCGGCAGGCAGGCAGGGGCTTAGGCAGGAGGGGTAGTCGGCAGGCAGGCAGGGGCTTAGGCAGGAGGAGTAGTCGTTAGGCAGGCAGGGGCTTAGGCAGGAGGAGTAGTCGTTAGGCAGGCAGGAGGGTAGGCAGGGCAGGCAGGCAGGAGGGCAGGTAGGGCAGGCTGTCCAGGGATGATGGAATGGACTGGTGGAGGAGGGAAAACAAACAACGGTAAAAATAATAAAACGACTGAGAAAATAAACAAGAATAGGTTCGGATATATAACAAATATGTTACTAAGGAATGAAAAGCATAATGTACAGTGCAATCACTGTGATTTATTATTTTCACTGCAACCACAAAACACACATTGCTGATCATCACTGCCCATAACAACAGATAACAGACAGCATGTTTACTGATCATCACTGCCCATAACAACAGATAACAGACAGCATGTTTACTGATCATCACTGCCCATATAACAGCAGATTATAGACAGCAGGGGTTGTCAGAAGAGTAATGTTGTACTTACTTCACACTCAATGTGATTTCTGACACTCCTTCTGCCGCACAAGTGATTTGAAGTCGGGCTCTGCGCTGGAAACGGCGATCCGAAGGGCTGCAGACTCAATCTGTTTCGGTTGCAACATTTTATTTTTGAGAGCGCAGAGTATGCAATCCTTCACCATTTCTCCATCAGTATATGGCTTCATCTTTTTCATCAGTTCATGTGTGATTTTGTAGGATGCCTCTGTCGCTCTTTCACTCGTATCAGTGTGGAATAGTTTTTTTTGAGCAGTTCGGTTCTGTTTGAGTCTCGCCAGCTTTTCCGCCCTCAGCTCTCCACCTTTCGGAAAGTCGGTACTGAACTTCGGGTGTTTACTGTCGTGATGGCGCTGCAAATTGGACCTTTTAAATTGTGAAATGACGTTGTCACAAAGCAGGCAGATGCATTCTCCCGAACCGGTGGAGATGAAGAAAAACTTGAGTTCCCAGTCCTCTTTAAATGTTCGATATTCCTCTTCATATTTTCGTTTCCTATATTCCTTTGCCATTTTTGCATAGTGCTGTAAGCTAGTTTTCCCAGTGTGACGGAGCAATTATCTTGCGCACCTACAATCAGAGCGCGAAACCTGAAATAATTTGTGATTGGTTGTTCAGAGGGATGGGGGGGGCGGCTTAATAGACTGATGTGTGACTTGTGAGTGATAATGAAATGTTGATGAATTCTGCTGACAATGTTTTAGTTTTTCGTTTTTTAAAGAATCTTTTTGATTTTCTTTTTTTTAAGTGGGACTTAAAAGAGCCGCAACTCGTCTTAAAGGAGCCGCATGCGCCTCGCGAGCCGAGGGTTGAGTATCGCTGCTCTATAGGTACACACACACACACCCACACCCACACCCACACCCACACACACACACACACACACACACACACACACACACACACACACACACCTGGGTTTCCGTTAACCGGTAATTACAGGTCTTTGTCCGGTAAAATCTGTTGAAGTCCGACAAATTTAAACCTCTTCGGTCATAATGTCCGGTGAAAATAATTCCCTCTAAGCACAATTTGAATACAATTCGCTAAAGTTTAATTGTCACATTCTGATTCCTTCTATATTAAAAAAGACGAATATATAGGCTATATATTTCTTTTATTATTATATGATTTGACGCCGGCATGATGATGACTCTGCGAAACAGCGGTAATAGCCTGCCTAGCGGCAGGGTTGCCAGATGGGATTGACAATTTACAGCCTAACCAGTCTATTACCGCTAAACCCAGTAGCCCATTCGGCGATAACCCGGCCCATCTGGCAACCCTGCGTAGCGGGCCACCATAATAATAATAATAACTTTTATTTGTATAGGCTAGCGCTTTTAACCTGCAAACGTTGCAGCTCAAAGTGCATAGCGAGCGAGAGGTAAACATGGCAAGACAAAGTAAGCTTAACAATTACTTCATGAAACCAAGCTACAATGAGTCTGAGGAGAAGTCTGACTCTAAAGAGATGGAGGCGGCTGACGCCGTAGTGGCTCCTCCAGCCAAAAAGTCTTGAGGGTTCCGAGTTGAATGGAAAGAAAATTTCCCCTGGCTGCGTTTAGATGGGGAAGGAAAAATTTTCTGCTCACCGTGCAAAAAAATCGGGGAGGAATAACGGATTCACGAGAGGAGCAACGAATATGAGAATGTTGCACTTTTCAATAAGATGTTATAAATCTAGACATTGTGGTATTTCTTTATATACGTATCCCAGCCTGCCTATCAATTGTTTCTCAATAAACAGTTATGTTCTCCTCATTGTCATACTCCTGAGTCCGATTAAGTATGATTTGACAGGCAGTTAAACTAAATGCCTTCCCAACCAGCGAGACCTGGTTATAGAAATGACGTTGTTTTATTGATAAAAAATGGTAAAACTGGAAAGAGAAAATAGAAAACTCACATTAATCCCAAACAATTTAACAGACTTCAGTTAACGTAATGTGGAGTCTGTTCATTGATCGATGCAGTCTGTTCAGTTCCCAGTGTGGCGCGCGTTCAGCGCTGGACATATGGCATAGCGCGCATGCGAATCATGAAAGCCTATATTATTATATTTATTATACTGTATAGCTTGCATCTAATCGTATCGGATGAGAAATAGACATTAAACGGCATATATAGGCTACACAACAGTAATCACAGCGACAAACAGCTATATTATATTTTAATATGATGACCGGAATATCTCACGTTTGTCCGGTGAATTGAAATCTTCCCGGACACGTTGACCGGCGCCAATTTTTTCTAACGGAAACCCTGACACACACACACACACACACACACACACACACACACACACACACAGGGAGGGAATCCATCTCGATGGCAGCTATCATTAGGGTTGGGTACCGAAAATCGGTACCGGTATATACCGGTTACTTTACATTCGGTATCTACCGTACCGAATTGCAAAGGAGATTTCGGTACCTAATTTCGGTACTTTTCTATCTCGCCCCCAGGTGTCCGGTGTCATGCAACAGTCAACTGGTGACTCGTGACGTCACATCGCCTGTTAAATTTCCACTCAGTGAAAGCAGCGAGTACGGAAGGATAACGAGAAGGTTGCTAATAGCAACTTCCGCTAGCGGGTTGGCGTAACGCGACGCTCGACTTATGGGTGCGTTCCGTAAACTCGTTCTGGAATTCTGATCACCACTCGTGGAATGCCTTCTGTCCAATCAAATGACTTGCTCCCTTTATGACGTCGGGCCCAGTGTGCGCTGCGACGCTCTCAGAGCGAGTTTACGAACGCAAGCCTTTGATTGGACAGTGCACTCCAGGATTCGACGCGTCTGTTGATGACGTTGTGCGGATGTGTGGCTGCGTCTCTGCGAGGTGGACAACATGATCGGGGATCTCTTGATATTCGGGTACTGTCCTTATCCTACTACTGTGTCTGAAAAATCAATCGTCATGTCATCATGGACCAGAGAGGGGGAGGGGAGTAGTAGTAGCTGAGCGGCAACAGAGTTTGGATTTTGACGAGGTGGAGGGCTCCAGTTCATCAGAGTTATATTTCCTCTTGGTCTTCTTGGTTCTGGGGGCTATGCAGGCCTCTTCACTAGATCCCTTTTCTAAGAATATTCTGATGTCCTTGAGGGGCTGCCGAACAAGTGTGTACTCATATTCGACATCAGTACCAACAATAGGCACCCCCAGCTTAATGGAGTCCCCAAGGCTCAGGAGTTTTATTTTCATTTATTTTAATTTGAGTGTATATTTAACTAATATATATTGTGCCTCAGCAATAAAAAAGTGAAAAGCTGTTTAATGTTGTCGACCGTGTTATTATATATATATATGTCATTTTTAAAAATCAAAAGTACCGAATTAAGTACCGTTTCGGTACCGGTACCGTTTTTAAAGTATCGTTTAGGTACCGGTACCGGATAAAACCCAAGCGATACCCAACCCTAGCTATCATCTCACAGAGAGGCTTGTCTCACCAGTTGACGGGAGGAGAGGAGGAGGAGGAGGAGGAGGAGGAGAGGAGGAGGAGGAGGAGGAGAGGAGGAGGAGGAGAGGAAGAGGAGAGGAGGAGAGGAGGAGGAGGAGAGGAGGAGGAGAGGAGGAGGAGGAGGAGAGGAGGGTTGTATGAAACAGAACAGACATCATGGCCATCTGTCTCATTGGAGCTAAAACACCCCCAGCACTGAGCACTACCCCTTAACACACACACACGCTACATAGTGTACACCACACACACACACACACACACACACAACAAACTGTACATACTACACACATACAACAAGCTGTACATACCACACACACACACACACGACACTCTAAAGGCGTTTATTATATATAGCAATTGATGACGGTTTTCTGGTGGTATTGACAAAAACCGTTGCTATTTTTTAATAGCAGACCAACCCTACTCTATACATCTCTGTAACCCTACTCTATACATCTCTATAAGGTGATGTTATGTATCCAGTGTTTCCTCTACATGCATTTATTGGTGGCGGGCCGCCACGAATGAATTTCCTCCGCCACGAATTGATTCAGTCCACAAACAAAACAAAACAAAAGTTCTAAAAAAATTTTTTTTTTAACATTTTAGCTGATTAAAATATATCTGATCCTAGATCAGCGCTATAATGGATGTTGACTAAAAGTGCACCTAAATCCACGCCCATCTCTCTCTAACCGCTGATCCAAAATCAGATTAATGACATTCAGTTGACGACGTGACACAAGGGCTCCTGATTGGTCTAAATGTGAACTGTGGTATTATTGTTATTGTGTACAGGCCACCGTAGTGACATCAGGGGGGTATTCCATCAACATCGCTAAAGGGAAAATCCAGGTTTAGTCTGATAAATCTCGCGAGAGTTCTTAAAAATATCCAGGCATATTCTCTGATAGGTCTCGCGAGAGTTATCAAAAATAAGCCAGGATTTTCCTTTAGCGACGTTGATGGAATACCCCCCAGGTCAGATGGGCAGGTTACGACGAGACAACAAGAGACCGGTATTGTAGAGCTTACAGAGCGAGTTAAAATAAAGACACCTACATTGAAATACAGAAGGACTCACGTGTATGTTTAATAGAATAACACGACATGGTGTCAGAAGTCCTGTAAGTGAGTGTTAAGAGTTAGATCGGCCGACAAGTGTCATTTGAGCTCGTGACGGTGAGAAGGGAGAAGAAAAAATGGATGCTAATGCTAACGCGGGAGCAGCTGCAGTCCAGAGAGCTTCTTCGAAAAATTAAACGAAAACAGCGACAGATGGATGGATTTTTCAAGAAAAAAGATGTCCCAGACACTTCAAACATTGCTGAAGCTAGCAGTGGCTATGAGCGACCCGAAACTGCATGGCTGGCAGGACCAAAGAAGCTAGGTGGTGGATCAGCTAACAGCGTTTATGGCGGGGTACCACCACCACCAGCTACAACTACAACTACAGCGGGAGAGCCATCAGCATCGGCTAGCTGTGTTGGTGTATCAGCAGACATTAGCAAGTCAAAAAACTATTCTTATGTGCCGTCACTTTAGCAACGACAAAGGATTGTCAAGGGGAAAAGAAGGGGAGACGATTTTTTTATTGACAACGGAATTACATGCTGGAAAAACATGCAGCTAAAATTCAGGGAACATTTGGACCTTCAGAGACACACGGGAGAAGTACGGGAAAACAGGGCTGATGTGGGTGTCATCAAAGGTAAGAGTTTGTTTTCTCAGCTGTTTACCGAATGCTCCATCTGACTGTGATTTTACTTCTGTAATGTGGTGGGTTGACATAATTCACGCACGGAACTATAGGTTGAGAGTATTGTTCCGTCCGCAGTTGAGTGCGTAGTACCCAAGTTGTTTAGACTGTTCTATTTACTGCTTGAGTGTGTTGTTGACAATCGTTCATGTCCTTCATTAAACGTTTAGCTTTGTCATTTGATACGCCGCCTACGACTACCATCTCTCTGCACTACAGTAAACAGTTAATCAGTAACGTTAGCCGCTTTTGTGCTCATGTAGGCCTACTTCGTATTATATTATAGCTGATGATCTTTGTGTGTGTGTGTATGTGACTGTCAGTCACAAGTTTATATTCTGTATATTCATTATTATTTTTTTGGCCATCCTCTAGTTTTGGCTGAAATGAGGTCGTTGTTTTTTTTTTTAAATAAAAAATAAATAAAAAAACGCGTGCGCGCGAAAAAATATCGCGCGGTCACGGCTATCCGCCACCAATGTAAAAGTTCCTGGAGGAAACACTGGTATCTATACATCTCTATAAGGTGATGTTATGTATCTATACACCTCTATAAGGTGATGTTACGTATATACACCTCTATAAGGTGATGTTCTGTATCTATACACCTCTATAAGGTGATGTTATGTATCTATTCGTATGCTGGGAAAGTGGAGCATCATTGAGACTCCCCAGCAAGTCGTGACGTTAGAATTAAAAGGTTCTATCTCAATTTTTGTCAAAATTGAGTTTTTTACATAATCTGATTCATTAGGTGTTTATTAATGCCTGTGTGGTGTTATTTTTACCTTAAGTTTATCTCACAAAACATAATGGAATGTAAAAACTTTGAGGCTCAATATCTCTGAACTACCCTAAACGGAGATAGAACCTTATAATTCTGAGGTCACAAAGTGCAGCTAAGTAACACTGACATGATAATGTCGACATTTGACTGTCAAAACTTCAAAACTTGATCACACAGTAATAAAAGTGGAGAGGTATTGATTATTTCACATTCCCCATCATCACAGAGACCGTATGAAAAACAGAGCAGGTTAGAATGTTTCTTTTCAAAATGTGTTCATGTTTTTAGCAATTAGTGACTGGATACGTTAGATTGTTACTTGTATCAGTACACACGTTTTGAGCATCAAATAGTTTATCATAATAGTTTATCATGCTCAACAATCTAATTTAAATAACAATATTTAATAGTCTCCTAGCGAGCTTCCAACCCAAACTTGCTATGCTTGTTTCCCAGAAAGCTTTTTGTCATGGTATTAGTTTTTTATCATTACAATGCAATCACAGCGTATTGATAGTAGATAAGGACTGGACTTCAGGAGGACTTCAGGAGGAAAAAGTCCGAGATCCAGCCCCTGCTCATCAACGGAGAGAGCGTGGAGAGAGTCTCAGCCCTCCGATTCCTGGGGGTGCACATACAGGATGACCTGTCCTGGAAGAACAACACAACAGCCACCATCAAGAAGGCACCACAGCGGCTCTACTTCCTGAGAGTCCTCAGGAAGGAACACATCAAACAGGAGATAATGGTGGCCTACTACCGCGGCGCAGTGGAGAGCATCCTCACCTACGGCATCTGCAACTGGTTCTCCAGCTGCACAACCGCGGAGAGAAATGCGCTACAGAGAGTCGTGAGAACAGCCCAGAAGATCACCGGCGCCCCCCTCCCCTCTCTGGAAGAGCTGTACAACACACGCTGTCTCAGGAAGGCCTCCAAGATCTCCAGAGACCCAACCCACCCTGGGTACGAACACTTTACCCGGCTGCCCTCGAAAAGGCGGTACAGGACCATGGCCGCAAGGACAAACAGACTGAAGCACAGCTTCTACCCCAGGGCCATCCAGGCCCTGAACACAGCAAAGACCTAGGTTCTGGGCCCTGGACAGTCTGGACGGATTGATGGCAGCTGTTGGACTGAAAAAATCAGGTGTTGTGCTGAGGCACAAATATGTACATTTCTAGCCTGCAAACTGCGACACTTCAAATGAATGTGCAATAACACTATGTGCAATATGACAACCCTAGTCGTCTATCTGTACAGTATAGTATAGTGGATAGTGTACATAGCCTTTATTTATGTAAACCAGCTCCTTCCCTTCTTGTGCTTTTTTTAGTTTTTTTTCTTTTTTTCTTTCCTAGCACCAGGGGAGCCACCCCTCCTAAATTTCGTTGTTTGGTACCTGTCCTGTACTATAGCAATGACAATAAAGACCATTCATTCATTCATTCATTCATTCATTCATTCATCATTCAAGGTGAATTAATATTCTGGGGCCGAATGCAGTTTTACATTTATAAAACTTGGTAAACATCCAAATAATGAAAAATGAAAAATAACCTAATTGATTTAAAATGGATTCTAATGTCATTCAGAGTTGGAGATCAGGTCCAGATTAAGATCACTAAACCTGATTTAAGAACATCCAGAGAAGTCCTGTGTGACCTCTGTGATTGGTTCATTTCAATTAGCCAGCCGTCTGATGCCATTACACTAACCATCCCTGATGAGACAGGATCCACCAGTGATTAAGAGGGTCTTGCCTCTGTGTGCATCGGTGATTGATTAAGAGAGTCTTGTCTGTGTATGAATCAGGGAGAGTGATTCTGTCATCTATTCATCTTCATTTCTCCACACAGTTCCCGGTCACACACACACAAACACGAACACACACACATGAACACACACACATGAACACACACACAGATGAACACACACACTTGAACACATATTAGCGTCAGATATTAGCTCTGTCATGTAACCTCGAACAAGTGTTTCTTGATTGACAGTGTGTGTGTGTGTGTGTGTGTGTGTGTCGCCAGGGCCATTACATACATTTCAGAGCTAAAGAGGACCCTGTTGAACTCACTATTAACCCTTCCTTATCTACGATGCATCACTATTAACCTGACCGCCCCCCCTCCCCCTTCCCACCAACCCACCCACCCTCCTCCTCGTGACCCCCTATTCCCCCCTGACACATCAGCTCACTCGAGCGCTAAATCACCCTCATTTTCCCTGGCCACCTCGCTAGTCAAGGTTAAACGGCGCCATTAGCTGGAGTAGGCACGCTGTTCCAGACAGAGCAGGGGAATACCTTCCCAGCATGCACTGTGAGGTCCACACCAACGCCCAGGTGCAGCCATGGAGTCAGATAGACAATAGACTCGCAGATAGACAATGCTGGACATGGTTGGGTTTGACTTGAGGTTTTGGGTCTAATTATTTGTTGTTGTTTTTTGGGGGGGAAGGAAGGATCTGCTCCACGATGTCTACTTCCTTTCAGCAGCCAGGCTGTTTAACCGGCCGTCCTCTAGGAGCGGGGTGTTTAGGGGTGTTTAGGGAATTGTGTTTTCTGTTCCGAAGGTCGGAGGTCAAGCTGTGGCTCGTTAGGACGAACCGTCAGCTTCCTCGTGGTCAAAACAGACGTTCCTGTAGCTGCGTCTCAGCTGGAGAGATGGAGATGGAGAGAGAGAGAGAGAGAGAAGGAGGGGGGGAGAGAGGGATGGAGAGAGGCAGAGGATTTCTACCACACAGATATCGCTGTTTACCGGAGGAGGATTGATATTCAGCACCACGCACACGCACACGCACACGCACACGCACACACGGCTGAGACTTAGACAACGGAGCCTATGTGTGAGGGAGCATGTGCACGTGTGTGTGTGTGTGTGTGTGTGTGTGTTAGTGCTGGAGCACCCTTTCTCCTTCTCCGTAACTCAAGACAAAAACAACAACACAACAACAACCGCGTCGACAATGTCACGCAAAAAACAAAACAAAAAAACCTGTCAGAAGACGACAGTGGACAGCTCATGTCATCCTCTGTTCTAATCAGCAGGGCCCCCCGCCCCCCCCCTCTGCCTCACCCCAGACCCCCCGCCCCCCCTCTGCCTCACCCCACACCCAGACATCGCTCTGACAGACCCCCCCCAGGGTGACACATCCACCCCTCCACCCTCCAGACCTGGCAGGGGGGGGGGGGAGGCCGGCGGAGGTAGAAATCGGAGGACGGGCTAAATCTTAATGCACGGGACATATAGATTAAGATTAAATTGAATTAATTGAATAAGAATGGGGGGGGCGTGTGGGAGAGACAGGAGAGAAGAAGTGTTGTTAAGAATAATTGTATAATAATTTTTGTTAAGAAATGTTTGTTAAGAAAAACCAATAAAATCCATTTTCATCTCCCCCATCTTCACACCACGAGATGATGGCCCGTGACACAGCCCCCCCCACACACCGGTTCCTAGCTGGAAGACTCTGTCACCCCAGATCATTGGCGTTGTTATGAGGACCTGCTCATTAAGACCCTGGTCGTTATGACTACCCCCGGGGGGGGTAGTCCCCCCCCCCACACACACCAGCCCCCCCCGCCGACCACCAGCCCCCCCCTCCCTCCTAACAACCCCCCCCCAACACCAGCCCCCCCCTCCCAACACCAGCACCCCCCTCCCCAACACCAAGCCCCCCTCAACAACAATACTGATGAGATAATGGACAGACAGACAGACACACCGGTATGGAAGAGGGAGACATGTGACACCAGCTCCCTCCTCCACCCTCCTACCCGAGTTCCTACAGGTCAACCCTCCTACCTGAGCTCCTACAGGTCAACCCTCCTACCTGAGCTCCTACAGGTCAAGGAGCGTCTCTCTCAAACGCCGCTTTGACGTTTGGTAAGAACCAGAGAGAGAGTTGAACAAAAGAGGCTTCTGAGGAGCAGCTTAGCGTGTGTGAAGTAAAGAAGGTGCTTGGTCATAACCTCAGGCCTCTTCTGTTCATCTGATCTACTCAGTAGGAGAGGAGAGGACAATGGTGGCCTGTGGTCCTCCTCCGCTGAACCTGGGAGACAGCGTGACTAAACCGGAGGTCAGGCCTCAGGGTAGACCTTGACTAAAGCCCGAGTTCACATCAACCAGCTCAGATGAGCGGGGAACTGGCAGGTCCAGGTGCTTGTATGGGAGGATCAGAGAGAGGGAGGGAGGGAGGGAGATAGAAAGAGTTTGGGGGGGGGCAGGCTACAGGCCAGCAAAGACAGACGGACGGACAGACAGACAGAGACAGACAGACAGACAGAGAGGGGGACAGAGAGGGGGACACAGCAGGTGCCCTCTCTTTCTCTCTCTCTCTCCCTCCCTCCCTTTCTCCCTCCTTCCCCCTCTCTCTCCCTTCCTCCCTCTCTCTCCCTCCCTCTCTCTCTCCCTCCCTCTCTCCCTCCTTCCCCCTCTCTCTCCCTCCCTCCCTCTCTCTCCCTCCCTCTCTCTCTCCCTCCCTCTCTCTCCCTCCCTCTCTCTCCCTCCCTTTCTCCCTCCTTCCCCCTCTCTCTCCCTCCCTCCCTCTCCCTCCCTCCCTCCCTCCCTCCTCTAGTAAACAGTGACGGGTGCTTCTGATCCGTCTGGCTCCTCTCTCTCCGCCCCGGCCGTTGTTTCATATTCACACCTCAGTGTTCACCTGGCTAATGGCTTCACCTCGGCTGGCTGCTCCACACACACACACACACACACACACACACACACACACACACACACACACAGGGATAAAGCCGCTGGACACACACCCTCAGGATGTTGCGACCCACAGAAACGCCACCGCTGAGAAACGCCTTTGGAAAAAATCCTCTTTCATAAAGTCAGACCTGGGAAACAGTTAGTCTCCCTTATCACTCTGGTAATAAAAAACAAACAGAAAAATAATATAAAGGGGGGTGGGGGGGAGGGGGAAATGGCTCAGCCTAAAACCATATCTGAAATCTAAAGCTGTTCTCTCTCACTTTTCCTCTGCTTTGCCGGTTGTTTTCATAACAGTCCGTGGTGTGTGTGTGTGTGTGTGTGTGTGTGTGTGTGTGTGAGAGAGAGATCCATCCCGCAGATTGTGTGTGTGTGTGTGGGGGGGGGGGGGCGTGCATGCGTGTGTGTGTGTGTGTGTATGTATGTATGTATGTGCACGTGCGTGGCTGCGTGCGTGTGTGATCCTCTAGTACAAACACACAGCTGGATTCGGGCTTTCAGCTTTCAGCCATTAACATACAAAGAGGCAGAGACAAATATGCTGCTTTCTGGATTAGGTTTCACATAAAGCTGTGAAAATAATCTGTTTTATTCTCTCATCATCTGTCCGCCCAGTAGGAGCTGCTCTGGAACATCGCATTAGAGCGTGACAGAGTATTGTTTTCAAAGCGACAGGGTTCTGATTGGCTAATCAGATCCCCCCTCTTCTAGCCGGCAGAATCCCAGCTAGTTAACCTTCATCACGCCTGCCGTACACGCTGGGGTGTGTACGTGCGTGTCTGTGTGTGTGTGTGTGTGTGTGTGTATATAAGTGTGCAGAGTGTGTGTATCGGTGTGTGTCTGTGTGTATCGGTGTTTGTGCAAGGAGAGTGTGTTTGGTGTGTGCATCGGTGTGTGTGCGTGCGGAGTGTGTGTGTGTCTCTCCATTAGTGAGCGGCTGTCTGGCGCGGGGGGGGGGGGATCTTGACCCCATCAAAGTTCTCTGTTGGATGTA
Organism: Nansenia antarctica; assembly: GCF_963989245.1. Classification (NCBI taxonomy): domain Eukaryota; kingdom Metazoa; phylum Chordata; class Actinopteri; order Argentiniformes; family Microstomatidae; genus Nansenia; species Nansenia antarctica. The sequence continues at coordinate 23,563,743 of NC_137676.1, read as the reverse complement.
AATGATGTCACCGACAAACAGGGGAAGAACTCACCCCCCCTGCCCCCCCCCCTCCCCCTCCCTCCCCGCAAATCAGAATACCAATGAGGCGAGGCTACGGTGCGTCTGACAGCTCAGAACGCTCCTGTGTGCGTTACTGTCAGATGAGGAGAGTGTAGTCTGAGTCCACTAAGCTGTGTCTGGGTAGAGGTAGAGGTAGAAATCGAAATCAATCTCTCCCTCTCCCTCTCCCTCTCCCTCTTCCTCTCTCTCTCCCTCCCCCTCTCTCTCCCTCTCACTCATACAAACAACTGTTCAGTCCCTAAGGAGGGAGGCTTGGAGGCGACACAGTACTCTCAACCTGGCCCTATCTAGGCCAGTCTGGCCTGGCCTGGCCTGGTATGGTATGGTCTGGTATGGTCTGGTATGGTCTGGTATGGTCTGGTATGGCCTGGTATGGCCTGGTATGGTCTGGTATGGTCTGGTATGGCCTGGTATGGCCTGGTATGGTCTGGTATGGTCTGGTATGGCCTGGTATGGCCTGGTATGGTCTGGTATGGTCTGGTATGGAATGGAATGGAATGGAATGGAATGGAATGGAATGGAATGGACTTTATTTGTCATTGCTACAGTACAGGTACCAAACAACGAAATTTAGGAGGGGTGGCTCCCCTGGTGTTAGGAAAGGAAAAAGAAAACACATTTTAGAAAAAGCATAGATGCATAAAATCACAAGAAGGTAAGGAGCTGGTTTACATCAATAAAGGCTATGTACACAATCCACTGTACTATACTGCACAGATAGTCAACTAGGGTTGTCATATTGCACAAAGAGTATGTTTTCACATTATTTTAAAGTGTCACAGTTTGCAGGCTTGAAAATGTACATGTTTGTGCCTCAGCACTAGCTGCCATACAATCCGTCCGGACTGTCCTGGGCCCAGAACTTAGGCCTTTTCTGTGTTCAGGGCCTTGACGTGGCCTGGTATGGCCTGGTATGGTCTGGTATGGCGCTTTTCCATTGACCAGACCGGTACGGCTCGGTACGGCACGCATTTGTATCCTACCCGTACCGTACTTTCAGAAACGCTTCTCCATTATACACAACAGACCTGGAGCGAGCCGGGACAGTAGGAGGAGTTACGTGTCATAAGAGCACTTCACTTTAATAAGTGCCGCTGTACAGCTCAACGGGGGGAAATGCAATAAGAATTATGTCAAAATGCAGCACTATCATGCACAGCTCAGCCTTAAAACAAAAAAGCCTTTTTTTTCTACGGAAAGGCTGCGCTTAACGCTTCCATTGGACTGCCGCCGGGGTTCATACAATCTCCGTGTTTGTTATAGATATGAGTGCTGCTGTCTGGCTGGTAGTCTTTGTTTATACAGCATGGATGTTACGTGCCTGTTACTTGCTGCTTTCATAATTTTATTTAGCCTATATAGAACAAGTCGTGCATTGAATGTAACCTCAAGTGCAGCTGAACAGTATTAAGTAAACCACAACACATGTGTGGGTGTCCGACTGTCCGCGTCATCGTTATCGAAAAACGCACCCAATCACCGACCACACGACTCCAAAAACCATACGGCAAAACAAAATGTTGAAATAGCAGTAATACCACGTTCACTGATAAAAAGACACAGCCGAAACAAACACATTCTGTCTGTCTGTCTGTCTGTCTGTCTGTCCTTTCCTGTCGCCCCTGGTTACGGGCCAGACAGGGCCTGTGGTTAACCTGAACCACATGTGGAGTGGCCGGGGGGGGGGAGGGAACACACATACCTCCATCAGCTGGGAAGCTGCAGGGAGAGTCACAGGGAGGGGGGCCAGAGGGTGGTGGAGGGGGGGCAGAGGTGTGGGGGGAGGTGTCCACAGGAGGAGAACATAAAAAACAGTGTGTGTGTGTGTGTGTGTGTGTGTGTGTGTGTGTGTGTGTGTGTGTGTGTGTGTGTGTGTGTGTGCGTGCCTCTGCCCCGGTGCGACAGACGTTGTCTCTAGCGGTTAGTGTTCAGATGAGATGTGCTTACTGGAGGAACAGCACACACACACACACACACACACACACACACACTACAGTTTACCTCTTCTGACTAGCCTATCTCAGTCACTCTCCACCCCCCCAGGACAGGCAGTATCATAACACGCAGCTTCACCGGGGGGCTTAACCTGAGAACAGCAGCTAAACTAAAGCATTCCAGTCCCCCCCCCAGGGGCTAGGGGGGTCTGGAAGCTTCTCTGGGTGAATAAGGGGGTTATAAATTCCAAGTTAAGCGAGAAGCCTCCGCTCTTTGTGCCTCGAGCAGTGGGTGGCTGATGGCTTGTGTGTGTTTGTGTGTGTGTGTGTTAGGGGCCGTGTAGTCAGGACTTTAATCTATGTCATTAACATCAATTTGTGGTCGTCTTAGCGAGAGGATCGTCTCTTCTTGTTGTGCTCATTAATATTCTGCCAGTGGAACACAGAGGGAGTCACGTGACCCTGGGGAAGCCTGGCCTGGTGGCCAGTTGTCCCAACAACATAATCAGATTAAAACAACACCACTATTACTGTTACTACAGGTTTTTAAATAAATGATATTCTTACAAAATCTATTCTAACAAAATCTCTTACAAAGTCTTATTTATGGGGAGAACTAATGGCTCACCCTTAAGAAAGAGAGGATGATTCTGTTTTGTTTTGTTTCACTTTATGTTTCCATGTTGTGTGTTTTAAATTATGTAGTTTTTTATGCTGTTTTTATGTTGTTTTAGGACGTGTGATGTTTTGTTTTATTCATTTTATGTTTCCATCGAGGACCACTTTGGAATAAGTAGGGATGCTCCGATTTATCGGCCACCGATTTAAATCGGCCGATTTCACTCCAAATGACTCGATCGGTGATCGGCAAAAATGGCCGATCGCAAAAAACGTTTTTTTTTATTATTTATTTTATTTATTTTTTCCTGGGGAAGACAGATAACTGAACAGAAAACATAGGAGGACGTAACAGTATGTAAACCATGAAGGCCACGTTTATGATGTTTTTTATACAGCCATATCGACTGACTTGGGCTTCAGGCCCTAACTGGGTGATAGGCCAGACCTTTACTATGCCATAAAAATGGGTCTGCGTTTGCTTGGTGCCTAATGGATCAAAACTTTTGTCTAAAAAGCAAAAAATATGTAGGCTATCCAGTCAGTAGGCCTACAGTTATGTATCTTTTTAAAAATCGGTATCGGTATCGGTATCGGTTGATCTTGAGGAAAAAAATCGGTGATCGGTATCGGACCCAAAAATCCAGATCGGAGCATCCCTAGAAATAAGTGTTTTAAATAATGCTTTCAAGTGCTATCCTCTGGACATGTTACTTAGTGTCATGATGTGTTAATGATTCTATTGTAAATTCCTAATAAAAATCAAATCAAATCAAAATATTAATGTCTTTTTACATATTACTTATTTCGGTATCATAAATATCAATATCATGATATCATTTCAACCATTTAAAAACGATTGTATTATGTGATGATTAATATTCTATATATGTATGAACATTCCAGATTGTCTGTGTGTGTGTGTGTGTGTGTGTCTAACAGAAAAAGCTCTCTGACGAGAGCAGGTAACAGTAGAGTGTTCTGGTTACCTGACAGGCAGATAGCAGGACAACACTGATCCTGTCTGACACGGGAGCAGCAGTGATCTCAGCCTGGGGAGGGAGGGAGGGAGGGACGCCTTCTACAGGTCAGCCTCAGCCACAGAGAGATGACGGCGTGTGTGTGTGTGTGTGTACAGGCAGGTGATATCTAATAAGACAACGAGGAAAAACCACGGAGGACAATTCAACTGAGTGAATGGAGAATGGTGTGTGTGTGTGTGTAGGGGGGGGGGGGGGAGGGTCTGGTTGGCTGTGGAGCGTTTTTTCTCTTCAGCTCATCTGTGAGACCTGTCAGATGCAGGTGTGGTACGGCACATTGTCTGTCTGTCTGTCTGTCTGTCTGGATACACACACAGGAGCGCTCCTCCATGGACAACACACGAGCCTGAGTCGGAGAGAGGAAGGATTTAAACTGAGATTTGTCACTGCCATGACCCCACCCCCCAACCCCCCAGAACAGGACTTGCCGCATCAAGACCGCTTGTGTGAGTGTGTGTGTGTGTGTGTGTGTGTGTGTGTATGTGTGTGTCCACCTCCGTCAGGGGAGAAAAGCTGTTGTTGTGGTCAAATTAAGAACAGCAGGGAGGCATTAAAAAAAAGAGAGAGAAAGATCACAGAGGCTATCATATGTTCCCTGACATCATAATCTTAATGGAGATGAGGCCGGGATGACTCCAATCTCTTTAAAGCTTCCCACAAAAAACAGAACAAAAAAAAAAAGCTAAATGGCAAAAATCCCTCCTGGAGGTTTTTCCCTCTCTCTGAAAGGAGCTTAAGAGAGAGGGAGAGAGGGGGGGAGAGAGAGAGAGAGAGAGGGGGAGAGAGAGGGGGAGAGAGAGAGAGAGAGAGAGAGAGAGAGAGAGAGAGAGAGAGAGAGAGAGAGAGAGAGAGAGAGACCATTACAGCTGTTAATCTCCTGGCTGCGGGGGCTGCCAGTGACCGGAGATCACTAGAGGAGTCACACCGCTCAGCAGGCAGGAGATCAACACCCTCAGACCAATGCTGAGCCCTCAGGAGGGGGTCTGAGGGGGTCTCAGGAGGTCTGAGGGGGTCTGAGGGGGTTCTAAGGGCCTACAGGTTGTCATTGGTACCGAGGAGCCCGGTTCTCACTGTGCCCCGCGGGACAGATGCATGCTGGGAACTGAGGCCCCCGTCAATGCGGCGCTGCGTTGGAGCCTCGCCACCGTGAGACAGGAGGACAGGTGAGGCCTGGGGAGGACAGGAGAGGACAGGGGAGGACAGGGGAGGACAGGGGAGGACAGGGGAGGACAGGGGAGGACAGGGGAGGACTGGGGAGGACTGGGGAGGACTGGGGAGGACAGGGGAGGGGAGGAATGGGGAGGACTGGGGAGGACAGTGGCGGTAGAAATCAGAGGACCGCCCGGGTTCACTGCATTTACAATGAGGCCGTCCTCCGATTTCTACCTCCACCGGCCTCCCCTGTGAGGTGAACACAGTTAACTGGCGCCTCGCCAAACCCACAACACAACAACCTGCTTCTCTATTGGTCGACAACCCAGAGAACAGCCTTAACATGCTGACAAGCCCTCCAGGCCGACAGATGAAGATCACACACACACACACAAATAAAATAAATAAAAACACAAAATGTAAAAAATAAAAACAAGAGAAATTATACAGAGGCTGCTGATTTTTGGAGGAGGAAAACTAAATTATAAATCCATAGCCTTGCAAAATCACTTGACACTTTCTGACAGGTATTGATTCGGTGTTGCATAATCTAAGAAGCCTGAGAGCAACCAGCAGGAGAGCAACAATGAACGAACGTGGCGGCTGGAAATAGATTCTGTTGGTTCTGTTGAGGCGTTGCAGGGAAACAACACAACCGTTCTGTGTGACGTGCTGAGGTAGGCAGAACGCACAGCAGCTCAACGTGGAATAAAACACACATGGATAGAACACTGAGACGGGTGTGCGTGTGTGTATTCATACGTGAGTGTGTGTGTGTGTGTGTATGTGTGTGTGTGTGTGTGTGTGGGGGTATGCATATGTGAGTGAGTGTGTGTGTGTGTATGTGCGTACGTGAGTGAATGAATGAATGCGTGTGTGTGTGTGTGTGTGTGTGTGTGTGTGTGTGTGTGCGCGTGTGTGTGTGTGCGCGTAGGTGTGTGCGTGTATGCATGCATGAGTGAGTGTCTGTATGTATGTATGTGTGTGTGTGTGTGTGTGTGTGTATGTGTGTGTGTGTGTGTGTGTGTGTGTGTGTGTGTGTGTGTGTGAGTGTGTATGTGTGTTAGGGATGCTCCGATCTGGATTTTTGGGGCCGATACCGATCACCGATTTTTTTCCTCAAGATCAACCGATACCGATACCGATACCGATTTTTTTTTGAATACATAACTGTAGGCCTACTGACTGGATAGCCTACATATTTTTTGCTTTTTAGACAAAAGTTTTGATCCATTAGGCACCAAGCAAACGCAGACCCATTTTTATGGCATAGTAAAAGTCTGGCCTATCACCCAGTTAGGGCCTGAAGCCCAAGTCAGTGATATGGCTGTATAAAAGACATCATAAACGTGGCCTTCATGGTTTACATACTGTTACGTCCTCCTATGTTTTCTGTTCAGTTATCTGTCTTCCCCAGGAAAAAAAAAAAAGAAAAAAAAAAAAAACGGTTTTTGCGATCGGCCATTATTGCCGATCACCGATCGAGTCATTTGGAGTGAAATCGGCCGATTTAAATCGGTGGCCGATAAATCGGAGCATCCCTAATGTGTGTGTATGTGTGTGTGTGTGTGTGTGTGTGTGTGTGAGTGTGTGTGTGTGTGTGTGTGTGTTTACCCCCCCCCCCCCCCCCACAGTACCAGCTGGGCTCCAAGCCTACCTGCTGGTTAACAGCCTTCCCTCCTGATGCTCATTCTCACCCCCTCAGTCCCACAGGTTAGCTAACACCATTACCATGTAGTCTCCAGGTTAGCTAACACCACTACCATGTAGTCTCCAGGTTAGCTAACACCATTACCATGTAGTCTCCAGGTTAGCTAACACCACTACCATGTAGTCTCCAGGTTAGCTAACACCACTACCATGTAGTCTCCAGGTTAGCTAACACCACTACCATGTAGTCTCCAGGTTAGCTAACACCACTACCATGTAGTCTCCAGGTTAGCTAACACCATTACCATGTAGTCTCCACGTAGCCCACCGCCGCTAACCAACCATCCAACGTCAACCTCATCAAATACGTAACAACCCCGACAAACCATCAACCAACTTTAGTATGAATATAAAAACACACAAACATGAGATTCTGCAGCCAACTGGAAATGGATCCTGACCAGCGGAGATCTAGTTTATACACGAGGAGGAAGGAGGAGAATACGTAGCAGGCAGACAGACAGACAGACAGACAGACAGAGAGACAGCTAGAGGACCTGTCAGACGGACAGGCAGGCAGGCAGACAGACAGAGAGACGGACAGCTAGAGAACCGGACAGATGGACATATTGGGCAGTCCAGGTGGGAGTGTGAGACAGGCAGAAGCTGGAGTGGGATGGTCATGAAAGACATGCACGCACGCACGCACACACACACACACACACACACACACACACACACACACACACACACACACACACACATATATACACACGGGCTTATGTAGGTGGGATAATGATGATAGGCACAGCTCAGTAACTCACCCTTCTCAGCGTGGCCCATTTGCGCTGTGGCCAGATGCAATAGAGAATAAATACGAGGATTAGAAACACCGATTTGCCTCTCTCATTCCGCAGCATCGCTATAGAAACCACGGCGACCACCACCACCCCCCCCCCCCACCCACCCCAAACACACACCACCACCCCATAATCACATCCTTTTATAATCATCCTCAGATGACGTGTAACGTGCCATTTGTCGTCCTGTGTTTTTGATTACTCTAATGTAATGAACTCTCTTTCAGATTAATTAATCACCAATTATACAGACAGCTGTATATCTCCCTCTCTCTCTCTCTCACACACACACACACACACACACCCCAGTGGTGTATTAATCTAATTATGTTCTAGGTTACACACACAGCTGTGTGGAGCGGGTGGCCACCCCTCCGTTAATCAGCGGTACCGCGGGTCCAAAGGGCAGGGGGGGGTTCTAGAAGTGGAAGGGGGGTTCTAGAAGTGGAGGGGGGGTTCTAGAAGTGGAAGGGGGGTTCTAGAAGTGGAAGGGGGGTTCTAGAGTGACTAACGATCACCGACGGCCTTCCCGGACGACCGTTACAACACGTCACATTGTAAAGAGGCCCACAACCGCAACAATCATTTGCAATTGCTTTGCAGGGAGAGAGAGAGAGAGAGAGAGAGAGAGAGAGAGAGAGAGAGAGAGAGAGAGAGAGAGAGAGAGAGAGAGAGACTTGTACTTGTAAACACACATCAATTAAAACTCAAGATAATCCGCAGTCGTGGGCTACTTTGAGGAGGTGTAATTTACATGTATTTAAATGACAGACAGGATTTGACATGTTTCTTTGTTATTAGCATTTTGACTGTTTCACAGACGACGGGACTCCGCCTGCCGCTGCGGGTCCCCGGGGAGGCGGGATGAGGCGGACAAATAGATCATGTTTCTGTTTCTCAGGAAAACAAGCTCTTAATATGTCTTCATCTCCCCCCGATATTCTAAAGTTGTATATGACAATAACGAAAAACCATTAAAATTGTTGTAAGGCCTGGCCTCTCTCTCTCTCTCTTTCTTTCTCTAAGCACTAATGGAATAGGCTACAATTACTCTGGTCAATTAGATGGAAAGAGTCCCAGTGGAATGTGAAGGACATGGACATAATATCAGAATTGCGGAAACACTGAATACATCTGAGCAGGGCTTTGTAAATGATGAATTTATTTTTTCCTCTTTCACGATGTTTCTGCTCTTAAGAGGCACCTGAGACCGGCTGTGCGAAGACGAAACGGCACGGCCTCGATTGCTTTCATTCTGCTGTCACAACTGGAGACACGGACAATAAGGTCATCCTTGCTTCGATATTTAAAACAATCTTTAATTCAGTGTAAAAAAAAAACACAACTTGTTTTAATTATGCCTATTTCCCAAATCTAAATGGGTGGCACTTTATTTCAATGTAGGCCAAGTGATTCATCTATTCATCTCGTAGCTATTTACTATTCTGGAACAAGGAGTATCTAGTGCTCACTTCATAGACAATCAATACAATTGGTAATTACTTCAAAAACCCTATTATCAAGATATGACACGGGTCGTGTTTGCATTATTACTATGTAACTGACAAGTAATTTCCGAGGAAATTCAAGGCCATTTCTGCATGATTTAATACAATTAGAATATGTTCAGCATTAGGTCTTTTTCACTGTTCCAAAATTCTCCATATTATAATTAGAAGATTTTCAGATACAACGTTGCTGCCAACGGGAGCAGCCGATATCTGGACTTTTTACCCTGAATATTCTCCCGTTCTAAACATTCTCTCGTCCTAAAGATTCTATCGGCGTCAAAGTTCCAGAGCCGTTGTTTGTTGTAGACTTCATGTTTGCGCAAGGACTTCATTACTGGGCGCAGTTGAATGCGGAAATTTACACAACACATTTACTGCCAGATTTTGCTTGCATTTGTTAAGAGTCGGTCAAAAAAACAAACAAGAAAAAAACATGTTTGATGTTGCGGTCACGCAGAAAACCATTGATCCGATAACTTTTCTGTAGACACACGAATGCAAGAAGCAACTGCAAACCGCCAACCACAGACCGACAAAGAGCCGTGGTGTCCAGGGCAGTGTCGGCGGTTTCAAACCTGGCTACACTGTGGAATGTTACTGAAGCTTTGTTACATTGTAACTACCTGCTGTGCGCTATGGAACGGACCGGATTCCAGAACAAATGACTCGGAACATTCTCAGTAGATAGTAGACTACAATAGAACAGGCTACACACAAATAAAGCCTGGTTGCGCGTTTATCAACTTTTCAGAGTCAAAGCAAATCCAATCCAACCACGCACACCTGGACAGAACGAACATAACTCAACAAAAACAGCGACCAACTTTCCTCTCTCTCCGCTCGCGAGTCTCTCTCTTCCAAAGGTCCAAAGAGCCACTTACCTGTCGTAATCTCGGCTCCGATGCTGAGGACCTGGGAGTAGAGCAAGAGGAACCCGAGCCGGAACGTTTCCATGGTAGTTTTGTTGGAGTTTTCAAAGTTTTCAAGCAGTTTAGTGAGCGTATTATTCCTGCGGTTCCACGCGCTCCATTCTCACCCGCTTCACTCTCGCGGATACTTCGTTTCTCGGTGCGCTGAGTGAAAGTCCATGACGTCAGGACCGTCCCCGTTCAAACAGCGCTGCTCGGGTCCGTAGGCTGGGAGAGACTGGGAGAGACGGGGCTCCGGAGAGAGAGCGACTGCCGGCTCCCCCTATTGTCGGTTACGGATACAACCACACCGCCGTTCGGTTCAACCGTCCACTTCTCAATAGGCTATGCCCCCTTGTCTCCAAACAGAATAAATAAACGGAACCCCCCCCCCCCAAAAAAAACGTGTTTAATTCATAAGTGCGCAAAAGAACAGAGGGCACAGCAGCGCACGAGCGAAACGACGTCTCAATCAAAAAAGCAAAGAGAGGCGTCTCAACCAGACCACTCGACCATCCTCGATGGTTCAGAGATGAACTTCAGATAGCAATACTAGATTAAAATTCATTACGTGATTGAAATGATACATCGTGACACAGAGAGGTACTAAACTGACCACCCAACGGGCGGGGATAATGGCTCGACGGGTGCTCAGGCCACTCTGACATAACTAATTACCGGTGACTAATTACTGTGCCTGTGTGAACAGTGTACAGCGACGGGGCGTCTCGTCAACATGGTCCATATAGAGCGGTGTGTGTGTTACTGCATGCACACAGACACAGACACAGGTGATGACAATCTCCAAAAGTCTTTCCTTGCTTCCTCACAGTGGTGTAGTCTAGTGGGTATACTGTGATTTTCCCCTCCCAGCCTCATATCGTTCATTTCGGAACCCCATAAAAATAAATCTGCGCTCCCTGTCTAAAGTTATATATATATATATATATATATATATATATATATATATATATAACATGACATGTTATACGGCTTTCATGTCGCATCTCCTCCCTTTTATGGTATATGACGCTATAGTCAGTCCAGATGGTCCAAAATTCAAGTGCTTCATAACACAGACGGGGTGAATCTTATGAATGAAAGTGAAAGTTCTGTCACAAAACGCTGTTACGTATCCTCGCACATTTTTAAGTGGATATATGGAAATCCTTGGCCTTTCCTAGTGGGTATACGGCATAGTCCTGCGTATCACCTACACCACTGCTTCCTCACCTCCTCTAATCTCATAGGAGGAGAAGGTCTGAGGTCCCTTCCTCCTGGCCTCTCTCCTCCAATGGGTGTTGACAAGGAGGCGAGGAGAGAGAGGACACACGGAAACAAGGAAAGACTTTTGAGATTATGTCCCTGGACTTCTGGGTTCTGGGTACATGCAGATGGAGAGCGAGACATGATGACTGGCTAGCTGATTGGCTAGCAAGCCCAGAGGCAGGCTGCTGATTGGACACACAGCCAGAGTCTGCTCTTGAGGCGAACTTGAGATGTGATGACTGCAGCTCCTGTAGGTTAATGAGCTATGTAATAATGAGAGGCCTGATTACTGTAGCAAGCTAATCAATCACAAGCACTCCCTCACTGTACAGCTCCACTTCTCTGTGAGCACAGAGCAACTGGGGAGGCTAGTGGAGGTAGAAATATGTCTGTCTGTCTGCCTGTCTGTCTGTCTGTCTGTCTGCCTGTTTGTCTGTTTGTCTTCCTGTCGGCCTGCCTGTTTGTCTGCCTGTCTGTCTGTCTGTCAGCCAGCCAGGAGGAGGTGAGAGATGGATGTGTAGAGGAGGCGAGGGATGATGAATAGAGGGAGAGAGGGGAGGGAGATGGAACATGATTATATTTGATGGAAGGTGGAAGATGGAAGATGATTGTCATGACCCAACATGGAGGCTGTCGGTCTGACGGCTGTCAGAACCCTCTCTCTTCTTTTCTGCTGTCCTTTTCCTCGCAGCTCACTCCTCGTTCACTCCCCTTGAAGTGTGTACTTGTGTACTCCTTCCTTCCTTCCTTCCTTCCTTCCTTTCTTTCTTCCTTCCTCATGGATTTAAAAGACATGGATGGGTGTAAGGGTTAGTGAAGAAACTCCCTCTGGCTCACGGTTCATGTTCGCACCAATCCAACGCATCTGATATCAACAGCTTCCTTGTTGTCTCCCAGCAGGGGTGGGGGAGGAAGGGGGGGTTGGGGTGGTGCAGAGCAGCCGTAGAAGGTGTCAGTTCCAGGTGTCAGAAATTCAGCGTTTAATACAGATTGGCTGTCTGTGTAAACACACCAAGCCCTCCGATTGGCTCGCTGTGAAACACACAGAGCCCCCCCCCCCATTGGCTGGCTGTCAATGATACAGGACTGACTGAATAAGATAAGATCTGAAACTGAGAGAGAGAAAGAGAGAGATAGAGAGAGAGAGAGAGAGTGTGAGAGAGAGAGAGAGAGAGAGAGTGAGAGAGTGAGAGAGTGAGAGAGTGAGAGAGTGAGAGAGAGAGAGAGAGAGAGAGAGAGAGAGAGAGAGAGAGAGAGAGAGAGAGAGAGAGAGAGAGAGAGAGAGAGAGAGCGAGCCAGGAGAACAGAGTGAATGTGTTCAGAGTGTTTAAGGTTGCAGGTCAGGCCTGCGTGAAGAGAAGGAAACATAAACATAAGAAGCTGCTGTTTGATCAGTGGAGGGAGAGGTGGGTTGTGGGTATTGGGGAAAGGCCAGACTCATTAGAATGCCTTCCTCCGCTACACAGACCTACATGATTCACTGTTCATTCACAGTTGGGAGGCAAATAGGATGTTTTGAATTTTTCAGTGGGGTGAAATCAGTACGAGTTGCTTGTTTTAAAAAATGTTTACGATCACAAGGTCCTTTACATCTACAGAACAGCAACCACGCACCCTGCATAGGACAGGACGTCAGCGGAGGCTGGTGGAGGTAGAAATCGGACTGGGGGTGGGGGGAGGAGGGGGGTGGGGGGAGGACGGGGAGTCATCGCAACGGAATGAGAAACGGCATCAGACACACGGAGTCGTCTTTAATTGAAATGGATCAAGGCTCCGTCTAGGGTAGTTCAGAGATATTGAGCGTCAAAGTTTTTACATTCCATTATGTTTTGTGAGATGGAACCTTTGTATGTTATTAATTACTAACTCAAAAATGTCAACATTTTAAAAATAACACCACACAGGCATTAATAAACACCTAATGGATCAGATAATGTAAAAAACTAAATTTTGACAAAAATGGAGATAGAAACTTATAATTCTAACAATTTATTTTGAAGCCAGTTGCGTGCAGCTGCATGCGCTGGTGTTCCGCCAGACTGGTGCAGCGGCAATCCAACACTCGGGTTCTGATCCACCGATGCAGGCTGCACGGTTCTATTCCTCTCACAACGACGTCACCCGTGGTTACCATGACGTCACCCGTGGTTACCATGACGTCACCCGTGGTTACCATGATGTGTAAACAGTGTTCTGGCTGGAAGACACACCTCACGCCTTAGTAGGAGACACTAGGGCTGCGTTCGTAAATTCGCTCTGGAAATTTGATCACTACTCATGGAATGCCTCTTGCCTCTCAATCAAATTACTTGGTCCCTTTATGATGTTGAACCCAATGCGCTCTCCGGCGCTCTCAGAGCGAATTTACGAACGCAGCCTATCTCATACAGTAACGCCGAGTGCACACAGGGCCATTGGGTTGCGTCGTTCTGGTGCAACCTGTTGGGATGGACTTGACGTACTTCAACGTGCGATGCAGACGCAACAACTCTACTCGTGTTGCTAGCGAAGTTTCCCACAGAAGTGGGGAAAAAAACGTCAGATCAGATATATAAACGGGTTATTTTGATAAACGAGACACATTTTGTGAATATATATGGTTACTTTCTCGCCTGAAAACATATAAAATGACATATTAACACTTGTTGAGCCAAATTACAGATTTTAGCCAATGGCGGCCAAAATTGAGGATTTAAAATCTGAGGCGAGAGCTCCGGGCAAGAAACTACTTCCGGTTT
>NC_137676.1:23532500-23542500 GCF_963989245.1 Nansenia antarctica | reverse complement strand
GAGAGAGAGAGAGAGAGAGAGAGAGACAGAGAGAGAGAGAGAGAGACAGAGAATTTGAATTTTAACGACACTTTATTTATCAATCATTCCGACATTACAGCAGAAAGCATTACACAATTAACTGTACATAACACTCGTCTTCCTGTCAAGGAAAACTACAAACGATTTGATACACAATTTTTAAAAACACAACAAAACAAAAAATCAAGTCAGCTCAGTTGCCAATGCCAGCTCATCCACTATTACAGAGCACAACACTCCCTCATGTGCCCATATAATGGCGAACTGATCCAAATTGTTCATAGCTCTATAATAGTTAAAATCTATGCCCAGTCTGGCCTTGATCATCTTTTTAAAATGACATACGGCGTCATGATCCGAGACCTGTTTTACTTTGTTTCTCCTACTGATATACACAGCCATCTTTGCTCTCCCTAAAATGAAATTAAACAGATGGCACTTGTTTTTTTATTTTTTGCTGTATTTAAAACCCAAAATGTACTTCTCTTTCGAGAACACCTCTTTACCAGACTGGAAAAGTATCTTTAATAAACCTAACAAAGGCAACAGCCTGGGACAATCTAGAAAACAGTGAAACACTGTCTCCCTTTGCGCACAATAAGGACAGTCATTTGAGACATCAGGGTTCAATATGGAAATAAAAGCATTAATAGCCACTATGCCATGTAAAACCCTCCACTGCAGATCGCCAATTCTTTTGAATAATGGTGGTTTGTACAGTGCTCGCCACTCTGGTTTCACCTCATCACTGAGACCAAAGTGTGCTCTCCAGGGAGTATCACCTCTCCCGTTGAGCTTCTCTTTGTGGAGAACCTTGACCAACAGTCTGTACATACATTTACCTTTAACCACATCAAGAAACACACCAGAAACATCTCCTATTGCTAAAAGAGGCCCTGTGCAGTTTTTAAAATCAGGCTGCAGCTTAACTGTAGGAAAAAGATCCTCATCACTAGGATGAAGAGACCCGTTTTTATACTCTGTCAACATGCGACGTTCTATCTCACTGAGCCCCTGCCTCCATTTTCCCAGCATCATGTTGACCATCCTGATGGATTTCACCTCCAAACGCGAAGCCAGGGCAGCAGCATTGTCCATGTTTGCCCCTGTCAAATCCACAACATGTCCCAAAGTGGTGACCTTTGACCTGCAGAGCTGTTCGGAGAGTGTCAGTCCCGGCCCACCAGCTACATCCAAACGCGCTCCCAGTACAACTGGCTCTTTCAACAACCAGAACAATGACTTTGAGTAATCCAGTGGTCCTTTCTTGAACAAACTCCATATTTTAAAAAGCACACGGTAAAAAACAGGTAGAACATTTAAACGAGCACCGCTAAAATCCATTAAAAACAGAGAATTCGACAGTCCCAGTCCTCCAAGCCGTTGTAGTATTGCACAAGCCACCGGCCTCCACACCAAGTCTTTTGGCCCATAGAAAAGTCTCTGAATGAACTGGAGTCGGAAAGTTGCACCCCTACTGCACAGGTGCACAAGACCCTGCCCACCCTCCTCCTTGGGCAGGTACAAAACACTCTGGGGCACCCAGTGCAGCTTGTCCCAAAAAAAATCTAAAAAACAAGCTTGAAGTTTAGGGAGAAGGTCTACTGGGGGGTCAACACACATCAGGCGGTGCCACAGTGTGGAAGTTACTAGATTGTTGATTACCAAAACACGACCCCTATACGACATGTTTGGTACAATCCATTTCCATTTCTTTAAACGACCTTGAGCTATTTCTAGTACGTTCTCCCAGTTTTTACATTTAAAAGTCTCATCCCCTAAAAACACACCCAAATATTTAAACCCTCCCTTCTTCCAATGCAGGCCCCCTGGTAAAATGAGTCTACTACTCAAGTTACCTACCATGAGTGCTTCGCTCTTCCCCCAATTGACCTTAGCCGATGAAATCAAAGCAAAACGTCCCACATTTTCAACTAACACATTAATATCCTCCTGTTTACTTATAAAAATAACCAAATCGTCTGCATATGCTGATAGCTTAAAAGGTGCGATGCATCCAGGGACACTTACACCAGAGAGGCTTGCCCTGAGTCTGTGTAGCAGGGGTTCAAATGCCAGGGAATACAGCATTCCCGACAGAGAACACCCCTGCCTAATACCCCTCTGAATTTTAAAAGGAGCACTCAAACCACCATTAATCTTTAGCACACTCTCAATGTTACTGTACATGGCCTTGATCTTGGCTATGAGACCTGGGCTGAAACCAAAAGCCTCCAGAGTTTTCCACAAGTACTGATGTTCAACCCTGTCAAAAGCCTTCTCCTGGTCTATATAGATAAGACCAGTTTCCAACCCCAAAGCACTAGAGATGTCCAGAAAATCCCGAATCAAAAAAACATTGTCACTGATCAACCTGTTAGGCACACAATAGGTCTGGTCACGGTGGATCACCTTCCCCATTACCTCTCTCAGCCTGGTAGCTAACACCTTGGAGAGGAGCTTATACTCGGTACACAGAAGTGAGACAGGCCTCCAGTTCTTAATCTCCATTAAGTCTCCCTTCTTTGGCAACAGCGTAATTACTGCCCTCCTGCAGCTCAGCGGCAGCTGTCCTCCAGTGAGACTATCTCTGAGTACCATCAGGAGATCCTCCCCCATCACTGACCACATTCTCTTATAAAACTCCACAGGCAACCCATCTATACCTGGAGCTTTCCCATTTTCCATGCTCTGCAGGGCAGTATGGAGCTCATCAAGAGACACATCCGCCTCCAGCTCTGCGCTGGACTCTTTTTCTACCTTTGGTAGACCTTCATAAAAATCATGCGATACCTCCTGCTCCTCTCCAAGTTCAGACTGGAAGAGGCTACTATAAAATCCAACAGCATGCCTCCTGATGTCAGTGGACTCAGACAGTATATGACCTGTGTCTGAGCGCATGCTGTGGATGAGCCTCTTCTGACCATTCTTGTGCTCCAGACCAAAAAAGAAACGGGAAGATGCATCCATCTCCGAAATGTTTCTAAAACGTGACCTCACCAGAGCACCCTGTGCTGAGATACCTAACAGGTCAGCCAGAGCAGACTTTTTAGCTTTGAGAGCCCCAATATGGCCTCGATCTCCTGTGGATTCTGCGAGCTCTTGAAGCTCCTCCACATCAATCTCTAGAGCCTTCATAGATCTGGCTATATCTCTAGTAACATTTTGAGTGTACTGTTGGCAAAACTGCTTAATCTTGCACTTCCCCACATCCCACCACTGCTGTATTGAGGTAAAACTGTCCTCTGTCTGCTTATGAACCTTCCATAAATAGGTAAGAGCGTTCCTAAATTTTTTATCAGTTAAAAGAGACGTATTAAAATGCCAATAAGCACTTTGTGGTTTCACACACTTGATAAAAACAGAGCAGTACACAAGAGAATGATCAGTAAAACCAACAGGAGTTATATAACAACTTTTAAAAACACTAAAATGGTGTTTAAAACAATAAAACCGATCAAGTCTGGCCATTGATAAAACATCATCCCTAGTATGAACCCAAATTGCTTTTTCTTTTGATGCATCCGCCTCCACACATCACACAGTTCATACGTCTCAATTACCCTAGAGAGACGACTACGAGATGCAGAGTGATTCCTATCTAAAACGGGGTTTACAGTACAGTTAAAATCCCCTCCCAGAAATAAAAATTCTTCATTATCACACCCCTTAATAACATCAGCCAAAGAGTCTAAAAAACACACTCTTTCCAAACCAACATTTGGGGCATAAACAACAATAAATACCATTTTCACCTTCTCATATAAAACTCTTACTTTTAAAAGACGTCCCTTTACAACCTCCTCAATCTCACATGACTGTGGTAAAAAATGACTGGAAAATAAAATCCCCACTCCACCACTATTACTGGTGTTGTGGCTTAGAACTATTTCTCCCTTCCATTCTCTTTTCCAGGCCACTGTGTTGTCCTCAGTGCTGTGTGTCTCTTGGATGAGCATCACATCAATACCCTTTAATTCCATTAATTGATAGAGAGATGCCCTCTTTGCATCATCCCTTGCACCATTTAAATTTAGAGTACCTATTTTGAATTCTGCCATGATAAGATATCCAACCTGCAGGACATAAAATATTAAAAAGAGACCAGATAACTTAACCCTCATTGGAGATTTTTGTTCTTGCCTTTTGGACAATTTTCTTTAACCGATAAATCTCCTGCTCAGAGAAACCTTCATCGTTCATGTCATTGCGTTTCATTAGCCACTTAGCGGACTCAACAAATTACTTAATGTCAGGAAAAAAAGTTTACACCTTAACTGCCCTTGTGCCTTTCGTATCCTGTAGAAAACGTTTTATTCTATTTAAAGAATAACCATCCCTCCTGTCAGCCTGAGGCTGAGTGGGAGGCAGAGACTCCACATCATCCCCTACGTCAGAGTCCCCACTGTCAATGACTGCCTCCCGCTCTGGTTGGCACTCTTTTTTTGCTCTGGAGTCAGATTGACTGACCTCAGTTTTCCTTTTTTGGGTAGTTTTGATACCATCAGCATTAAGTTCCATTTCCTCCTCATTTGCGTTATCCTCTACTTCTCCAGTAGCTAGACCAGCCCGTTTGCCCAGTCTGATTCTTTCTTCACTTCCAACCCCTGTCTTCTGACCTCCCACTTCTTCACCCTCCTCGACCACAGTGGCCTTCTCAACAGCCTTCGGCTTCCTCTTCCCCTTTCCCGTTATCACATTTATTCCTGCCTCCACTACCAAACCTCCCCTTTTCTCCTGCACCTGCTCACCCTGTTCTGCCCTCTCTACCAGGTCTATCCCCTCCTCCTGCTCACCCCCCCCTGTCTCCTCCACCAGGCCTAGGCCTCTCCTCTCCTCCTGCACCTTCTGACCTTGTTCTGTCTCCTCCACCAGGTCTATCCCCTCTTCCTGCACCTTCTGACCTTGTTCTGTCTCCTCCACCAGGTCTATCCCCTCCTCCTGCACCTTTTGAGCCTGTTCTGTCTCCTCCACCAGGTCTATCCCCTCCTCCTGCACCTTCTGAGCCTGTCCTGTCTTCTCCACCAACCCTTCTCCTGTCTCTTTCTTCCCAGAGGTTCTCTCTCGACTCTTGTTGGTGCTTGAGCTACTTGGGCCTGCCCTGGCTGACGGCGGTGTTTGCTCAGTGGGCCCAGGCCTTTTATTAGGACAGGACCTAATCATGTGACCTTCCATCCCACACCCAAAGCATTTCATTGTATCTGAAGTTATATAGATAATATAATCGAAGTCATCCACTCTAAAGTTCATTGATAAATTCAGATCACTTGTTCCATTTTTCAAAATCATGAAAACCTGTCTTCTGAAAGAAACCACATGCTTTAACAGAGGGGATTTACAACCCAGTGAAATCATCTTCACCTGGGACACTAACTGACCGTGCCTAGCCAGTTCCCTCTCCAGGACCTCATTTCTCACAAAAGGAGGAACATTAGATATCGCAGTGTTTCCTCTACATGCATTTCATCGTGGCGGTCCGCCACGATGGAATTTCCTCCGCCACCATGCAGATTTCTCAACCCAAAAAAAAAAAAAAAGATTTAGGCCGCTTTTCAGACCTTCACAGCGCTAGACACACCCACAAGCGCGAAGCGACGCGCTTGCAAAACTGTTTTGTGATTCCTCATTTAAATTACGTTGTACCTGTTACAATGACAATAAAGATCATTCATCTTCATCAAGATGAGAGATGGAGCGATCCGCTCACACAGCTGTCCCGCATCCGCTAATCAGCGCAGCACCGAACCGCCGGGCTCGTTGAGCGGATGCGAGGCAGCTGTGCCCGGGACCGGCCACTTCACATAAAGGAAGGAAGGAAGGAAGGAAAGAAAGAAAGCCGTGCACAAACGAGAGCTAAGTCAGACCGGGACGCTGCCAGTATGTGTGAGAGCCGGACTGCCGGCGTGAACATTTGAACCGTGTCATTTTATTTAATGGACCATTTCGTTGTCTGGTACCTGTACTGTAGCAATGACAAATAAAGTCCATTCCATTCCATTCCAGAGAGGGACGGACGGACGGACTACCCTTGTTTTTAATTTACAGGAAAACATTTTATTTTCGAGTTTTGGCTGAAATGACGTCGTTGTTTTGAGCGCGCGTGCGCGTTTCATGCGCGTGCACGCGCATGAATCGGTCAGCACTACCCGCCACCATGGTAAAAATTCCTGGAGGAAACACTGTATCGTTATCCTTTGTGCTGGACTTACTAAAGGAAACACAGGGATAAAGGTGTCCTGGACAACCACTCCCTCCTCCACCATCAAATTCACTTTATCAACACAGTCCCAAAAAATTACAACTGCGTTGTTCATCCGCGATGCAGATCTCACACTGTCATGCCCTACAACAGCTCCGACGGCCAAACTACACTCTTCCACGGTGCATTTTGGTCCCGGAGAGAGCTTTATCGCGTGTCTCCGCGTCAGGCGTTCAAACCCCATCCCCCGGTGGCATGCCGACCAGCAGAACTGGTGGCTGCTACGCGCTCCAAACCCCACCAAACCTAAACTAACAACACTAAACAAACGACAAACAAAACGTACATATATAATAGACACACAGATAGAAGATAGAAATAACTTTCAGAAAGTTTTAACTCACGCAAACCGCTCAGTCAAAACCGCTCGCTCGCTCGCTCAAACACTCCCGACACACACGCATGCGCACAGAGAGAGACAGAGAGAGAGAGAAAGAGAGAGAGACAGAGAGAGACAGAGAGAGAGAGAGAGAGAGACAGAGAGAGAGAGAGGGAGAGAGAGAGAGGGGGGGTGATAGAGAGAGAGAGAGAGAGAGAGAGAGAGAGAGAGAGAGAGAGAGAGAGGGGGGGGGTGACAGAGAGAGAGAGAGATTGAGAGTGAGACAGAGAGAGAGAGAGAGAGAGAGAGAGAGAGAGAGAGAGAGAGAGAGAGAGAGAGAGAGAGAGAGAGAGAGAGAGAGAGAGAGAGAGAGAGAGAGAGCCGGCAGCCGGCCAGGATTGTAGCATCATGAAGGGATTAATCATAATCAACCATTTACCCTCAATTAATCACATTACACACACACACACACACACACACACACACACACACACACACACACACACCAGCCACACGTTTTACAGGGGATATAGAGGGGGGGGCGTGAGTGTGTGTGCATGCGTGCATGTGTTTCTGTGTGTGTGTGTGTGTGTGTCTGTGTGTGTCAGTCTGTGTCCATGTGCGTGAGTGCATGTGTGTGTATGTCCGTGTGTGAGTGTGGATGCGTGCGTGTGTGTGTGTGTGTGAGTAGCCTTAGGTTTATAGGCGTAGTTATTGCAGGGCAGCAGGTGTACCTATATGGTGCTAACCTGGTCTCACATGGCAGACGTCAGGATTCGACGTCTGTCCATCGCATCCAAACGTCGAATTCCGACGTGAGATTGCATATCCAAACGTCGAATTCCGACCTGAGATTGGGGTAGCTCGTTCTGAAAGCGCAGGGGTGCGCCTGTTATGTGCGCCTGTCGGGCTGCACTTGCATTAATTAGTTAGGCCACATTTTGAGATACAACCAACGGAGAACAGATTTTAATAGGCCACATTTTGAGAAACAACCAACGGAGAACAGATTTTAATAACAACAGCAGAAACAATTGTCATCTTCACTGTTTTATTCGCTGTCAATAGGCCTATCAAACTAGGCTATTTTACAACCCAACGGCAGTGCGCTTCAACGTTCATTCATTTGGAACTGCGAGAGTGAGTAACGTTAGCCCGATTGCACTTGCATTAATTATAGGCTACATTTTGAGACCGGTCGGATCTATTCATACAACAAGGGACACAGCACTTTCCCGTTTTTATTTGAGCCTCGGAAAAGCGATATATAAATATAATTTATTATTATTATTATTGCGGCACCGGAAACACGTCACGATTTAGGGGTGCGCCTGTTATGTGCGCTCTCGGGATTATTCCATTTTGAATTGCACTTGCATTAATTATTAGTTAGGCCACATTTGGGATTATTCCAATTGCACTTGCATTAATTAGTTAGGCCACATTTTGAGATCCCGTTTTCCCCATATTGTCAGGGTATTTGAGCCTCGGAAAAGCGCTATATAAATATAATGTATTATTATTATTATTGCGGCACCGGAAACACGTCACGATTTAGGGGTGCGCCTGTTATGTGCACTCTCGGGATTATTCCATTTTGAATTGCACTTGCATTAATTATTAGTTAGGCCACATTTGGGATTATTCCAATTGCACTTGCATTAATTAGTTAGGCCACATTTTGAGATACAACCAACGGAGAACAGATTTTAATAACAACAGCAGAAACAATTGTCATCTTCACTGTTTTATTCGCTGTCAATAGGCCTATCAAACTAGGCTATTTTACAACCCGACGTTATGGTCAGTGCGCTTCAACGTTCATTCGGTCGGATCTATTCATACAACAAGGGACACAGCACTTTCCCGTTTTCCCCATATTGTCAGGGTATTTGAGCCTCAGAAAAGCGCTATATAAATATAATTTATTTATCAAAGTGGGTGTGGCTTAGACAGTTAGGGGGAGTGGCTTGTATCAAAGTGGGAGTGGCTTGTATCAATGTGGGTGTGGCCTGTATCAAAGTGGGAGTGGCTTGTATCAAAGTGGGTGGAGCTTGAATCAAAGTGGGAGTGGCTTAGACACTTAGGGGGAGTGGCTTGTATCAAAGTGGGAGTGGCTTGTATCAAAGTGGGTGGAGCTTGTATCAAAGTGGGTGTGGCTTAGACAGTTAGGGGGAGTGGCTTGTATCAAAGTGGGTGGAGCTTGTATCAAAGTGGGTGTGGCTTAGACAGTTAGGGGGAGTGGCTTGTATGAAAGTGGGCTTGTATCAAAATTCCCTAGAGGCCCTGCACGCGACGAAGCGGAAAACTGTAGGGAGTTGTAGTGCTTGATTGGAAGTACCGTTTGGAAAAAGACATCTTCTCACACGTACAGGCACACAACAAGTACAACATGTTGCATTTTCATGCCATTAGGCAACTTGCTTCCTAGCATAGCAGGTCCATTTGGACTTTGAAATACCTCCATGACTTTATATGGCCACTGTGTGTGTCTGTGGAGAAAAGGGTACGTTTGGGCCCAGGGAAGGGGCTGCGAAAGAGTCACACTCACCAAACATTACACACTCCTTCCCCTTCATGGGACATTGTACCATGTCAACTTTCACCCTCCTAGGCCATTCCCTAGAGGCCCTGCACGCGACTGCTATATATTAGCAGGGACCTGCTATGCTAGGAAGCAAGTTGCCTAATGGCATGAAAATGCAACATATTGTACTTGTTGTGTGCCTGTACGTGTGAGAAGATGTCTTTTCCCAAACGGCACTTCCAATCAAGCACTACAACTCCCTACAGTTTTCCGCTTCGTCGCGTGCAGGGCCTCTAGGGAATTTTGATACAAGCCCACTTTGATACAAGCCACTCCCCCTAACTGTCTAAGCCACACACACTTTGATACAAGCTCCACCCACTTTGATACAAGCCACTCCCCCTAACTGTCTAAGCCACACCCACTTTGATACAAGCTCCACCCACTTTGATACAAGCCACTCCCACTTTGATACAAGCTCCACCCACTTTGATACAAGCCACTCCCACTTTGATACAAGCCACTCCCACTTTGATACAAGCCATCCCCCTAAGTGTCTAAGCCACTCCCACTTTGATTCAAGCTACACCCACTTTGATACAAGCCACTCCCACTTTGATACAGGCCACACTCACATTGATACAAGCCACTCCCAATTTGATACAAGCCACTCCCCCTAACTGTCTAAGCCACACCCACTTTGATAAATAAATAATATTTATATAGCGCTTTTCCGAGGCTCAAATACCCTGACAATAATGGGAAAACGGGAAAGTGCTGTGTCCCTTGTTGTATGAATAGATCCGACCGAATGAACGTTGAAGCGCACTGACCATAACGTCGGGTTGTAAAATAGCCTAGTTTGATAGGCCTA
>NC_137676.1:23507500-23527500 GCF_963989245.1 Nansenia antarctica | reverse complement strand
GTACACGCTTACTGATGTGGTCGTTTGTGCCTCCTGCTGGCAATACTGCCGGACACCACATACACACACACACACACCACATACACACACACACAACATACACACACACAACATACACACACACACACACACACACACAACACATACACAACATACACACAGATACAACACACACACACACACACACACAACACACACACTTACACACTTACACACACAACATACACACACACAACATACACACACACACACAACATACACACAGATACAACACACACACACACAACATACACACACACAACACACACACAACATACACACAGATACAACACACACACACACAACATACACACACAACACACACACACAACATACACACACAACACACACAACATACACACAGATACAACACACACACACACAACATACACACACACAACACACACACAACATATACACACACACACGCACACACACAACATACACACACGCACATGCACGCACACACACACATGCATATACACACACACACACACACACACACACACAGAGGTGGAGAAGTGGGTAGGACCAGCTCATTGTAATGGATGGAACGGACAGAGAAATGGTATCAAACACATCATTTCTCATTCCATTCCATCCCTTACCTCTCCATCCACCAGCCTCTGCTGACACACACACACACACACACACACACACACAGACACACACACAGGCCCGTGCCTTGGCCCTGACTGACGGACAGCTGTTGATGATGCAGTTGTCTCCATTGACCTCCGCCTCCCTCTGCTGCTTCATTACCAAACCGTCCAGAGGACAGAATCCAATCATGTGGTCCGGCGAGCGGAGGAGGCGTGGGAGCGGTGGAGCAGTGTCAGACCCCCCCCCCAGCCATCCACCCCCCCAGCCATCCCCCCCCGGCCCAGACTCAGCCACGAGACTTCCTGATAGGACCACAGACTGACAATAAGAAAACAAGCGTATTGGCACTGAGGTTGAGGACTCTCAATAGTTTCATTACTGTGGTAGATTGGAGCAGAGGGATGGAGAGAGGGAGGGAGGGAGGGAGGGAGGGAGAGAGGGAAGCCGGTGGTTAAGGAGTGGAGGGGAGAGTGATGCATTCACTGTGATGCATGGGGGTAGGGGGGTTGGGGGGGGAGATATAAGAACAGCTCTCGTCTCCCCCCCCCGTCTCTTTCTCTGGTCAGAGACCCCAATCGATAGCTTACATCACAGTTAATGTCGTCTCTTTAAAAACACACTATTCATTCTCTCTGCCCCGCTCAGCTAGATAATGGCTTTTTAGTGTCTCTGCGTAGAGGCCTCCTCCAGTGTCAGCTCTCTGGGCTCGGCGCGCTGACCTGGCTCTCGTATCCATCTCCTCAGCATCTCCAGGGGCTCTCCCGGTCACGCGGCAGGGCCGACTAATCAATCACCGACACCATCCCACCAGAACTTGACGTATTAGTCATGGCGTGATGGACTGAGCAGCAGGGTCCCGGTGTTGACAGCGTCGCCCTGGCGCTAGCGTGGGGTTCACACACACACACACACACACACACACACCCCTCAGTGGTGCGGTACACACACACACACTTGCGTGGCGTTCCTCATCACAGAAGCAACTCAGCTCTCAGCTTTGAAATGTTACAATTATTTTAGTTCTATTCGATTATTCGATTACACACCTTGCATCATGTCTAATCTCTTTCCTCCCTGCCCCAACCCTCCCCTAATAGGGACATTTTAATTATTATTAGAATTATTTCTTACTTGTTTTATTATTTATTTTATTTTTCTGCCCAGCCACCACCACCCCCAACCCCCCCTTCCCTCATCAGACCAGTAGTTTGCTCTCGTTATTCTTTTTTAACAGTTATTACAGATGTTATTACAGACACATTCCATCTCTGGCATCATGTGTTTGGATCTCAGACGCTGTTCACACGCGTCACCGCAGCACCAGCTCACTGATGGACTTTGTTACTGTAGTTCTTTATGTTACTGTAGTTCTTTATGTTACTGTAGTTCTTTATGTTACTGTAGTTCTGTATGACTGTAAAAAAGGGTAAGTCAGTAAATTGATAGTTTATCTGAAATCACACGGTGATACTGATGAACGACGTGCACCTGGTCGGAGGAGGACGGAGGAGGTGATTAGCGGTCCCCAGCTGCTGTGGTTCAGCAGGAGAGTCTGACTCACGGCTCCGAACCCCTGTGACTCACTCATTAACTATCTGATGTGACGGGTAGCTTCCAGTCAGACTTGCACAATAAAAACACAGCGTCTACTCAGAGACTGGGAGGAGGGGGGGGGGGGGGAGTTTAGCGTTGTTGAGTTGATGAGACGAAGAAGAGGAAAACTGATTGAACTGGCAGGCCACTCGGTTGTCACAGCAACAAGATTAGTGCAGACACAGAGGACATTTATTAGTGGCAAACCAGTGTACGGTTCAGATATTGGTAAGGTAAAGCAGGGGGCCTCACTGTCTTTCGAGCTGCTTTGAGATCTGTGCTGCCGTTGTAGAGAGGGGATTTTTCACAGCTTTAAAAACAGAATGGCTGCTCTCAGATCAGCTCCTCTTCACACGTCTCCGGCTATATCAGACCAGCCTTCTGATCCTGCGATTTCTACCTCCAACAGCCTCCCCTCCTCCCCCCCAGGCTTCTCTCTCTGTTCCTACTCTGACAAAGGAAGAGATTGAGTGACAGATGAAGCGGAGGACAATAAGAGTGTGAAGAGATGGAAGGATGAGTGGGAGCGAGAGAGAGAGAGAGAGAACAAATGTAAACGAACCCTTTCTCGTCCTCCTCCTCACGTTCATGGCATGAGGAAGTCAGCTCTGGAGGTCACACAGAGACGAAGAGCGAATACACGGGTAGAAAAGCCTGTTAAGACTGCTCCCAAACACAGTTATACAATCCTAACAGACATAATACACACTTTTACTCTTGCATGCATACCTCATGCATACAATACTGGATGGAAATGGCATGGATAAAATATTTCACTGCTAAACAAATGTGGAAATATAACAATATGAAGGTACAGGGGAAAGCGTATTTATTCATAATTGTGAAGTTCAATCATTTTGTAGGTGCACAAAGCCAGAGAATTATCACTGGAGTTCCAGGTAATTCAAAACCGTCGGAAATACATGAAACAATAAATTAAATCTGCCATCCGCCTAATTCCCCCTCGCTCCAGGGTGAGATCTCTCAATAGCTTAATTGACCTGAACATGAATGTCACAGCACTGCCAGATATATTCAATTGAGCACAGAACACAGAACACAGAAGCCTTACCGGTCCTGAAAGTTTACCCAGTTTGATATGAAGCAGCTTTGATATGACGGTGTGCTTTCCTAATTTGTGCCAGAACCTTGAGTTTCTCTCCTGAATGAAATGGCCACAGAGAGGGGTATGGGGAGGCTGGTGGGGGTAGAACATGCTCATTGTAATGCGTGGAATCAATGGAATAAGGAATGGTATCAACCACTCGGCTCCTCATTAAATGGGTAGAGAAAAAAATGAAACATTTTTAAAATAAAATTGTTATTCCATTCCATGCATTTACAATGTGCACGTCCTCCCCCGATTTCTACCTCCAAAAGCCTCCCCTGGATTGGGGTTTAGGGGGGTTAGGGAGGAGGTTACCGGACTGTGAGAAGCATGTGTTTTATGGATAACAGTGGTGAGTGAACTCTCTCTCGTGGTGGACTGGGGACGTGGATGAGTGGGTGGTAACCTGCTGTCTGCCAAAGCGCTCCGCTGAGAAGCCAGGCGGGTTCCTGAGAGAGGAACACAAACCCAATGTTTGGCCAGCACGCTCCTCAGAGAGATGACTAACAACACAGGACGCCTGGTTCTGTTACATTCTAATACGACACGCTGCAGGATAAGCACTCTAACAGAACATGCTAGTAGAACACGCTACAGGATAAGCATTCTCACAGAACATTCTAGTAGAACACACTACAGGATAAACATCCTCACAGAACATTCTAGTAGAACACACTACAGGATAAACATTCTCACAGAACATTCTAGTAGAACACGCTACAGGATAAACATTCTCACAGAACATTCTAGTAGACCACGTTACAGGATAAACATTCTCACAGAACATTCTAATAGAACACGCTACAGGATAAACATTCTCACAGAACACTCTATAGGACAAGCTAACAGGTGTAATTATGGGATGGAATAAACGACTACTGTAGTGAAGATGTCTTGACAGAGCCTGAGAGAATGAAAGCAACAGAAATGTAAATCCAAACTGCTGCTCTCTGAGATCTTCTGGCAGGGCTACATATGAACAGATGAAGGTCTAACGGCTCCATATTTAGATCAACCTAAGACTGCTTATCTACACAAATGCAACGTTTGAACACTGGCATTTCATTTAATTGGCACCTTGTTTCACAAGTAGTTATCGTCTCTCCATTTGAGGAAAATGTGTTTCCACAAGTACAATCTCCTGCTTCATACTGACTGATGAATCTACAGGAACAGCAGCAGTAAATCAGACTGTGTTCATTACTCTAGCTGGCAGTTATTAGTCCTTACAACCTTCACCAGTTTATTCAGTGTCAAACCTTCATGCGTAGTGTGGTAATAAAAGTGTGAGGTTACAAACATCAACTCAGACAGAGTCAAATGTACACACATTGGTTTCAATGACACTAGCACACTGCAATGCATGTATGTATGTATGTATGTATTTATGTATGTCTGTCTGTCTGTCTGTCTGTCAGTCTGTCTGTCTGCCTGTCTGCCTGTCTGTCTGTCTGTCTGTCTGTCTGTCTGTCTGTCTGTCTCTCTCTCTCTCTCTCTCTATCTATCTATCTATCTATCTATCTATCTATCTATCTATCTATCTATCTATCTATCTATCTCTCTCTCTATCTATCTATCTATCTATCTATCTATCTATCTATCTATCTATCTATCTATCTATCTATCTATCTATCTATCTATCTATCTATCTATCTATCTATCTATCTATCTATCTATCTATCTATCTATCTATCTATCTATCTATCTATCTATCTATCTATCTATCTATCTATCTATCTATCTATCTATCTATCTATCTATCTATCTATCTATCTATCTATCTATCTATCTATCTATCTATCTAT
The DNA here is from genome assembly GCF_963989245.1 of Nansenia antarctica. NCBI lineage: Eukaryota > Metazoa > Chordata > Actinopteri > Argentiniformes > Microstomatidae > Nansenia > Nansenia antarctica. Next base: position 23,522,352 of record NC_137676.1, on the reverse strand, counting down.
CTATCTATCTATCTATCTATCTATCTATCTATCTATCTATCTATCTATCTATCTATCTATCTATCTATCTATCTATCTATCTATCTATCTATCTATCTATCTATCTATCTATCTATCTATCTATCTATCTATCTATCTATCTATCTATCTATCTATCTATCTATCTATCTATCTATCTATCTATCTATCTATCTATCTATCTATCTATCTATCTATCTATCTATCTATCTATCTATCTATCTATCTATCTATCTATCTATCTATCTATCTATCTATCTATCTATCTATCTATCTATCTATCTATCTATCTATCTATCTATCTATCTATCTATCTATCTATCTATCTATCTATCTATCTATCTATCTATCTATCTATCTATCTATCTATCTATCTATGTCCAGGACATTGATAAAGGACAAAGCTAAGACATTCTACATTTTGGTCTACCAAATCTCTAATATAAAGAGAATGTCAGTGGAGATGTACGTATGTCTAAAACAATAGATATATAGTAGATAGATAGACTGGTTGGTTATATCTATGTTTTTTAATTCTACCTGTGTCTGAATTAAAGAGATGGTGACGGTGGTCTTATCTCTGCCTGAAGGCCCTGGCCAGCCCCCTGACGGAGCAGACCACCCCAGACAGGCTGCACAGCGTCCCCAGAGACAGGACCAGCAGGTCCAGGGCTCTCTGGCGGGGGGAGAGGACGCCCCAGCGCAGCCGCAGGTGGAACAGGCAGGGCAGGATGAGGGACATGGCCGCCCCCGTCACGCTGCCCGTCAGCCCCATCAGCAGGGAGAAGTGGGGGACGTAGAGGGCCATGAGGAATGTCAGGAGGAGCAGCGACCCCCGCAGGGCCAGGGTCCTCCTGTCCACCCCGCCTCCGCCCCCTAAAGACACGCCCCCTAAAGACACGCCGCCTAAAGACATGCCCCCCAAAGACATGCCCCCCAAAGACACACCTTCCTCCGTCACACCACCTGTACACCCTCCCCCTGGAGCCCCTCCCCCTGGAGCCCCTCCCCCAGCAGCCCCTCCCCCTGGACCCCCTCCCCCCACCCTCAAGATGCTGGTCTGCAGCAGCTCAGAGGCGGCGTAGAAGGGGAGGGGGTAGGAGAGGAGGGCCTTGGCCAGCAGACACAGGTTGACCAGGGTGCGCAGGCGGGGGGGCAGGTTGTCTGTGATCACCTCCTTGGTGTCGGCCCCCCAGGTGAGGAAGGCCAGCAGGGAGAAGGAGGTCTTCAGCACGCACGCCAGGGAGTGGGTCAGAGACATCATGGTGGGGAACTCTTCTCTGACCTGTGGAACACGGGTAGAACTCACTGTTAGAACGCACTGTTAGAACGCACTGTTAGAACGCACTGTTAGAACGCACTGTTAGAACGCACTGTCAGAACGCACTGTTAGAACGCACTGTTAGAACTCACTGTTAGAACGCACTGTTAGAACGCACTGTTAGAACGCACTGTTAGAACGCACTGTTAGAACGCACTGTTAGAACTCACTGTTAGAACTCACTGTTAGAACGCACTGTTAGAACTCACTGTTAGAACACACTGTTAGAACGCACTGTTAGAACTCACTGTTAGAACTCACTGTTAGAACGCACTGTTAGAACTCACTGTTAGAATGTGGAACACTGTTAGAACACACTCTTAGAACTCACAGGTAGAACTCACTGTTAGAATGTGGAACACGGTTAAAACTCACTCTCTCTCTCTGTAGCCCCATCTGTCTCTCTCTCCCTCTCTCTCTTTCTCTCTCCCCCCCCCCCCCCCCCCCCCCTCTCTCTCTCTCTCTCTCTCTCTCTCTCTGTAACCCCCCCCCCACCACTCTCCTGTATACTGAATGTATGGAAAGAGCTAGGTCACATGACCATATTATGACATCATCATCCTGTCATACGGTGGTTACGATGTGGTCAGAGGCTCCGCCCACCTGCATGCTGCCCTCCAGGGCGGGCAGGAAGATCTGAGAGGTGTAGCTGAAGATGATGACCCCCACGGACACCAGAAGCCTCTCTGGGTCCACACCCAGCGCCAGGCCAGTCCAGAGCCAGCGGTCGGCCCGGCCCAGGCAGTACAGCGCCACCAGCACACTGATGAGGAGCTGGGCCAGGGAGCAGAGCAGGGAGAGCCGGCTGACCGCGCGCAGGTCTGAGATCAGCAGGCAAGGCAGCAGGGGCAGCAGGGTGGCCAAGGACCACAGGCCCGCGGGCACAGAGACCCAGCCAGGGAAGCTCTGGGTCACCAGGTTGGTGCTCACCACCAGGTAGAGGATGCACGTCATCATTAACTCTATCACCTGGAGAACAGGGGAGGAGAGGAGAGGAGAGGAGGGGAGGGGAGGGGAGATGAGGAGGGGGGAGAGGAGAGGAGAGGAGGGGAGGAGAGGAGAGGAGGGGAGGGGAGAGAGGAGCAGGGGGGAGAGGAGGGGTGGGGAGGAGGGGGGAGAGGAGGAGGGGGGAGAGGAGGGGAGGGGAGGGGGGAGAGGGCGGGAGAGGGAGAGGAGAGAGAGACATCATATCTTCATCATCATGATACGACCTTAAGAAACCCTACCTAACATGGGTGATTATACTGTACATGACAAGCCACAATAACCAGCACCGAGATGACACATACAGTAGAGCACATTCCACAATATCATAGAATAGATTAGCATGTACTAGAATAGATTAGCCTGTACTAGAATAGAAAAGAATAAGATGTAATAGAATAGAATATGCTAGTGCTAGATACGCTAGAAAAGGAATAAAATTAAATAGATAAATTAGAATATTATGTACTAGAATATAATGCAATACAATATAGTAGAATAAGAATAGATTAGAATACAATACAATATAATAGGATGTAGGATGTCTGACCAGACTAGATCAGACCAGACCAGACTAGACCAGACCAGACCAGGCTAGACCAGACCAGACCAGACCAGACCAGATCAGAACAGACCAGACCAGACTAGACCAGACCAGACCAGACCAGACCAGACCAGACCAGACCAGACCAGACCCAGACCAGACCAGACCAGACCAGACCAGACCAGACCCAGACCAGACCAGACCAGACTAGATTAGACCAGACCAGACTAGATCAGATCAGACCAGACCAGACTAGACTAGACTAGACCAGACCAGAACAGGCTAGACCAGACCAGACCAGACCAGACCAGACCAGACCAGATCAGACCAGACCAGACTAGACCAGACCAGACCAGACCAGACTAGACTAGACCGGACTAGATCAGACCAGACCAGACCAGACCAGACCAGACTAGACTAGACCAGACTAGATCAGACCAGACCAGACCAGACCAGACTAGATCAGAACAGACCAGACCAGACCAGACTAGACCAGACCAGACCAGATCAGGCTAGACCAGACCAGACCAGACCAGACCAGACTAGACTAGATCAGACCAGACCAGACTAGACTAGACTAGACCAGACTAGACTAGACCAGACCAGACCAGACCAGACCAGACTAGATCAGACCAGACCAGACCAGACTAGACCAGAGCAGACCATACCAGACCAGACTAGACTAGGCCAGACTAGATCAGACCAGACCAGACCAGACCAGACCAGACCAGACCAGACCAGAATAGATCAGACCAGACCAGACCAGACCAGACCAGACCAGACCAGACCAGACCAGACCAGACCAGACTAGACCAGACTAGACTAGACCGGACCGGACCAGACCAGACCAGACAAGACCAGACCCAGACCAGACCAGACCAGACTAGATCAGACCAGACCAGACCAGACTAGACCAGACCAGACCAGGCTAGACCAGACCAGATTAGACCAGACCAGACCAGACCAGACTAGACTAGACTAGACCGGACTAGATCAGACCAGACCAGACCAGACTACATTTACATTTACATTTTTGGCATTTAGCAGACGCCTTATTCCAAAGCGACTTACAATCAATACATTTGAATACTAAGCATGTGAATCAGCAGTCCACCATTCGTTGCAGGAAGAGTACTCTAGCTCGGGCCAGGGGCCACTGATAGAAGGAAAAACCTTCTCCCTATTATCGCCTTCTACTAAAACCTTCTTTTTTTTTCTTTTTTTTTACTGGAGAAACTGAGAAACAGTACAAGGGGGGAAATAGAAGTTCTAGGGACACAGTAGAGGGGAAAGCGGGTGTCTTTAGGAGACGTAGAGGTGAGGGTCGGAAGATGTCTCAGGAGGAGCAGTTAAGATGTAACCTGAAGAGATGGGTCTTCAGTCTATGACGGAAGATGGGTAGTGACTCTGCCGTTCTGACAGCCGTGGGGAGCTAGACCAGACTAGATCAGACCAGACCAGACGAGACCAGACCAGACTAGATCAGACCAGACCAGACCCAGACTAGACCAGACCAGACCAGACTAGATCAGACCAGACCAGACTAGACCCAGACCCAGACCCAGACCCAGACCAGACCCAGACCAGACCAGACCAGAGGTGAGCTGACCTGGGCCAGGTTGACCAGACCAGACCAGACCAGACCAGACCAGACTAGACCAGACCAGACCCAGACCAGACCAGAGGTGAGCTGACCTGGGTCAGGTTGACCAGACCAGACTAGACCAGACCAGACCTGACCAGACCAGACCAGACCAGACTAGACCAGACCAGACCAGACCAGACCAGACTAGACCAGACCAGATCAGACCAGACCAGAGGTGAGCTGACCTGGGCCAGGTTGACCAGGCGGCCCCCCAGTAGAGGGCAGAGGTGTCGGCAGCAGGCGTTGGCGATGTCCTCGTACGTGTCCCTGACCCGGACCCTGCGGCCCTCCCCGTCCTCCTCATACAGGCAGGACACCAGGATCTGACCCGTGTAGTTACACACCAGCGCTGCCAGGACCAGCAGAACCAGACCCAGGTAGCCACTCTGGAGCAGCGCGTAGGGCAGGCCAAGGACAAAGATGCCCTAGAGACAACAAGAGTATTAGTAAGTAAGTAAAAGTAAGTAAAACTTTATTTATATAGCACCCTTCCCAGCACAGATGCACAGGGTGCTTTACATAAAAATAAAAATAAACAAAAAGTGCAAATTCGAAACATCAATGATTAAGAACACAAAGGGGACAACATAAACAAAACATAAACAGGAACAATAAGAAGGCTAAAATTGACTGCCAGCCTGTCTGAACAGATGTGTCTTTAGTTGCCGCTTTAAGATTAGTTCTGAGGGAGCGGCTCTCAGGTCAGGGGGGAGGGCGTTCCAGAGTCTCTCAGGTCAAGGGGCAGGGCATTCCAGAGTCTTGGGGCCATCACCTCAAACACTCTGTCCCCTTTTGTTCTAAGTCTGGTCCTAGGTACGACCAGGAGCTCCTGGTCGGAGGACCTCAGTGACCGAGTGGATGAGTAAGGGTGAATGAGATCCGAGATGTATAGGTGGTGGCTTGGCCATGAAGGGCTCTGAAAGCGAACACCAGGGGCCTCATTTATAGAAAGTACTCAGATCAATCTGATCTTACCCGTGTCATACATAGAAAACCACGTCCACGTAGTGATTTATACAATTTCAACTTCAGTCAATTTGACCGTGGAAACGATCGTAGGTCTACGTCGGGTATTGATCTTGCGTACGCACATTACCTACTGGTTATGCAGAGTTATTACAGGCATGTGAGCCGCACTGCCTATACTGTAATTCATGCGAAGTGAACGTGACTCATAATAAAATTAACAATGTTGTTATCAGCCGAGAAAATGAATTTAATTCAAGATTTAAAGGGAACTTATGTTTATGATTGTATTTCAGTCTTCCTTTATATTCCTCCGGAGCTGTCAAGGCAACGCCATCTCCCCTTCAACATGCCTAAATTATACTGGATTTTTCTCCAGTGTCTCTGGTGTCTGGGAGTGAGCAGCCATATTTTCAATGTCACCTGATAAGAATAAGACCATTATATTATTACAGTATAAGCATTTGCTGGTTAGTTGTCATCAGCACTCAAGTTGAGGGGGGATGAGGGGGGATGGCATCTCCCCTGAAATAAAAACTGTAAAAATCATCCCCCTAAAACTGCCATCCCCCCTTTCCATCCGTTATGTAATTTTATCCATGAACGTGGTATTACTGCCATTTCAACATTTAGTTCATATATATTAGCGCATATTGAGTAAAATACTATGGGCGAGGGGGGGGGCACGCACTGACATTTTTACCAAGTCACTGACACTGAAGTCACTGACGCTGTGAGGATGCAAAAATTGTCCTCATATGATAAAATCCACCATCCCCCCTGATTTTCTTTTACAACTTGAGTACTGGTTGTCATGATCAAACGTTACAAATGCAACTTACCGAGAAGCCACCCTTCTCTGCCCTCTCCCGCTCACTTGGCTTAATTCAGCCGCTATAATTGAGCCGCTAACACAGGGCGTAAATACAAAGCTCATTCTCAAGTATATTTGGTATTTATAGACTTTAGTACGTACGCAATTTCAAACAAGCGCAGCCCGTTTTATAAATAATGCTTACGTCCGTTTAGAACAATTTGCTTACGTGCAAGTCAAAGATGAAGTTCTAGTACTTTTTTTTATAAATGAGGCCCCAGTACTTTGAAATGAATTCTAAGTTGTACCGGGAGCCAGTGCAGGGATGCTAGGATGGGGGTGGTGTGGTGATGATTTCTTGGGCCTGGTGAGAAGCCTGGCAGCCGCGTTCTGGACCAGTTGAAGTTGTGCTACAGATGATTTGTTGAGACAGGTAAACAGTGAATTACAGTAATCGAGTCTAGATGAGTTCTAATTCAGAGTGGGATACAATGGACCGGAGCTTAGCGATGTTTCTGAGGTGAAAGAAGCAGGTACGTGTCAGGGATTTCACATGTTTATCCAAATGCATGGGCTGGTCAAAAATAACATCCAGGTTTCTTAGCTGGGGGAGAACATTGTCTTTAAGGGACCCTAAGTGCGTGGCTACTCTAGAGGAAATGTTTTCAGTGGCTACAATCAGTACTTCTGTTTTGGCTGCATTGATTTGGAGAAAGTTGTTGCCCATTCATCTCTCAATGGTGGACAGACACTGTTGTAGGGTGATGAGTTTCTCCAGTTTGTCTGGTTTAAATGAGAAGTAGAGTTGGATGTCGTCTGTGTAGAAGTGATAAGAGATACCCTTGAACTTGCTGATGAGGAGGCCTAGGGGCAGCATGTATAGTGCGAAGAGGAGTGGCGCTAGCACAGATCCCTGTGGGTGTGGGGTCAGATTTGAAAGGACCAACAGCCACAGAGAAACTTCTCTCTTTAAGGTAGGAGGCGAACCAGTTTAAGGTGCTCCCCGAGATGCCAACCCACTCCCTAAGTCTGTCTAACATAACTCCATGGTCTATTGTGTTGAAAGCTGCACTGAGGTCTAGTAGGACAAGTACAGAACATCCGCCGGAGTCAGAGGACATCATGATGTCGTTTGATACTCTGAGCAAGGCAGTTTCAGTGGAGTGTTTTTTGCGAAAACCAGATTGGAATTTGTCCGCAATGTTATGGTTTGTCAGATAAGTGGTGAGCTGGTTAGCCACAACTTTCTCCAACACCTTCGAGATGAAGGGCAGCTTCGATATGGGTCTGTAGTTGTTTGGTAGGGAGGGGTCCAAGTTAGGCTTTTTAAGGAGGGGCTGTACGATCGCCTCCTTAAAGTAGGCTGGGACAGAGCTAGAGACTAGGGACTTATTTATAATAGTGACTAAAGAAGGGCCAACAAAGGTGACAACTTCCTTAAGCATGGATGTATGTAGAATATCTAAGGGGCTTGAGGACTTCATGGAGCTTACTATGTCTGTTAAGGCTTTTAGGGAGACAGGTGAGAAACTGCTCAAGGAAGATTGGGTGACTCGGCAGAGTGGGAGGAGGGAGGGGGAGGGGACAATGTTCGCCCTTACATCAGCAACCTTATTTACAAAGAACAAAAGAAAACGGTTACAGTCATCATTAGAGAACACAGGTACAGAAGGGAGGGGAGGGCTGACAATTGAATTGATAGTCTTAAACAGGACCCTGGGGTTATTTTTGCTAGACACAATAAGGTTAGAAAAGTACTCAGCCCTGGCGCTCTTAACTAAATCATTGAATTCGGTTATCAGTTCTTTAAGAAAGAGACGATGTACTTTATGGTTGGAAGATTTCCATTCCCTCTCTGTTTTGCGACATTTGCGTTAGAAGCTCACAAATGTCACTATTCAGCCAGGGTGCGGAGTTAACAGGGTGGAGAGAGTGAGTTACGAGGGGCGCTACATCATCTGAGATGGCTGCGCAATGCGTATTGAAGACATGGGCCCTTTCTCAATACCTAGTTCGCTCAAGTCCGGACTTGCGTTCTTTCTAGTCCGGACTCTAGTACGAACTCCCGAGGACGGGAGTTCAATCCTCTGTATTGGAACACCAGCGTACTCGTACTCGTTGACGTCACCATCTCAGCTGGTTTTGTGTGGACTCCGGGGAGCGAATTTTGGGGATTTGGGAAGCACTTTCAGGCGTTTTAATGTACGTTTTGATAGTTTTTCAGGTGAGAAAGTACCACCATAAAATCCCAAAATGTGGAAAAGTTATCCACTAAACTTTTTATTTTAAGAATATTAATAAAAATAGTAATGTGTATATATTTTGAGTTTTACCAGACCTGTAGCCTGCATTTAAATAGCCAGTGGCCCAAAACATATTGTGTGGAAGGTTGTTGTGGAGTGTTGCAGTGTCATAGATTGTTGTGGTGAATTACCTGAGGAGAAAGTTCACAAAATCTGAGAAATCTGATCGATCAGAGACGGATTGCGATTGCCGTCGGGGTCGGGGTGCTTTATCGAGAAGCTGAAGAGGAGGCTGTCCAACTGCGGATGCGAATCGGGAAAGGAGAGCCCAGAATCGGGAAAGGAGAGCCCAGATGCGGTCGAGGATGGAAAGGAGACGCGCCATCACACTCTGGCTTTGTACTTTTACAATCATCATTTATTTTATTTTTTTAAACATGTCTATCCATTTGTAGATTTGACACTTTACTTGACAATTTACTTGGTACATATAAAAACAAATGTAGTTTAATACATGTAACTTACCTCATCTGTGCCAGGTAGGCATAGCCTAGGCTAGCTACATTATTAGCAAGGACAAACTTCCAACAGGGCATTTAAACGTCAGGCTAGGCTACTGTAACGTTTTGACTGAAACGAAATAGAAATCTTCTGTAAGGCCAGATGTTAGAGCCAAAGGGACATTTTATTAGTTAGACTTCAACAATTCATACCAGAAAAAAAGGCCTATATATACAGTTGAATACATTTTAAATGGTAAAAACATAGATAAACAATAAATATTTTTTCAATGGATGTATTGGTTTTCTCTTCCATAATTGCCGCTGGTTGGTGCGAAATGCATTGTGGGATACTAGTCCACATCTCCCGATGCATCCTCCATAAAATGGGCGGAGGAGAACACATCCGGGAATTTGATGCGGACTTGGTTGGACCGTACTTATTATTGGAACAGTACTTGGGCCGCGACTGATGACGTTTAACAAGTCCACAAGAACACAATACGCACAAGTACGCATATTGAGAAAGGGCCATGTACCAAACAATCTACGCCATTAGCCGGGGACATCAAAACATTTGCAGCAGTTAAAACTGGTAACGAAATTCTCTACCGCTAAGCTATTTACAATGCGAGAGCTTTTAACATGCTTCTCTGGCACAAAGTCGTTATCAAAGGACAGGTTGAACAGTACACATTTTGTGATCGGACACCGTCAGATCCTCAGTGCAAACATTAGGCCTAGGCCTACTGACTTTTAAGTTTTAACCCAATCGTGACCACAAGATCCAGGGTATTACCCTTGATGTGCGTCGGGCCAGAGATATGTTGAACAAAACGAAACGACGTTACGAAAGTAACATTCAGAAAGTCAACAGCAAAGTTATCTGAGTTCTTATTTACATGAATGTTGAAATCTCCGATCAATAGAATTCTGTCCAAGCGAATGATGGAGGCTAGGAAGTCACCAAATTCAGCTAGGAAGGAGCTATTTCTGCCAGGAGGGAGGTAGATTAGCACACAGTGAAAGGGATTTGTACCAATTTTGTTCATGAGGACTTCAAAAGAAGAGTATTAACCTGTATTGACCTGTTACAGTAGGGCAGGCCCAGGACAAAGATGCCATATAGACAGCAAGAGGATTAACCTACAGTAAGGCAGGCCCAGGACAAAGATGCCCTATAGACAGCAAGAGGATTAACCTACAGTAAGGCAGGCCCAGGACAAAGATGCCCTTGAGACAACAAGAGGATTAACCTACAGTAAGGCAGGCCCAGGACAAAGATGCCCTAGAGACAACAAGAGTATTGACCTGTTACAGTAAGGCAGACCTAGGACAAAGATGCCCTATAGACAGCAAGAGGATTAAACTACAGTAGGGCAGGCCCAGGACAAAGATACCCTATGGCGCTTTTCTCTGCGTTTGTGCTGTGCTGTCTTGCTGGTAGTCAAATATATTTATTTATACAGCATATGGATGTTACGAGCCTGTTACTTGCTGCTTACAGTTCGAGTAGATCTAGTAGTTCTGGTAGATCGCGCAACCAGGGAAATGCCAACATGTGTTAAAGGGAGCAAGACACAAATTTACCGGCATTTGGCTCATGAGTGAACGGCGAAAATGCCAGGACGGCACAGCTTGGGATTCCATGGAAATGATAGGGAACTATGTGTAAAAGAGGCTTGAATGTTGAAATAACAGTAATACCATGTTCATTGATAAAATGACATAAGGGATGAAAAGGGGGGATGGCAGTTTTAGAAGGGGGATGATGAAGTGCGCTGGACTGAGGAACAGTCTAGCATAGGCACAGCACATCGCCATAGTGATTTTTCGGTTATGCTTGTTGTAAATAAAAGTTCTATGATGCATTGAAATGACATTAAACTAAGATAATAAGATGGTTATCATCATTTTTCAAATCTTTATTAATAAGTTATTACAGAAACAGTAAGTGACATTTTCCGAGAGCGAAATCTGTATTTAAAAATGGCGGTTAGCGGTGAACTCTATGAACATGGGATGACGATGTTGACGATTTCCATTGACCAATCAATGGTCTGCACCGTCGCACGTCACACACAGCCTGGCACGAAAGTACCTCAAGTACCCCTCTCGAACTGGAACTAAAAACGGCATGGGTACTATGGCCCGGTACGGCTCGGTTGGCAGTGGAGAAAGCAAAACAAACCGGGCCGGCCCTGCTCGGGTCGGGTCGGCCCGGTAGTGGAAAAGCGCCACTAGAGACAGCAAGAGGCTTAACAAGGGCAGGCCCAGGACAAAGATGCTGTAGACAGAGCAAGAGGATTAACCTCACAACAGGGGACTCAGGTTGAAGAGTACCCAGAGTGCAGCTGTCATGACGACTAGAGCCTCTCACAGAGCCAGCAGGAGGACGAGGCGCCGTGTTAAACAAGGAGAATGTAAATCACACTAACATGCACGTCTGACAGTTGATTGGTTGTAAATTGCTCTGCATTAGAACGCTGTAGTGTTAATGATCAAGGATACGAAACACACACACACACAAACACGCCTCTACAGTTGTTTTCCTGCAGCAGCACCAAGAAGGAACAACATGGTTATCTGATCTGGCAGCTAATGCCTCATTGGCTAGTCAGAGCACAGCCCAGCTCTCCACCCAATCACAACACAACGGAGGTAAACAAACAAACCATGAAAGGATGTGTTGAAGGGAAAACAACATCTAGACAGAGACAGAGGAGGAGGGGGGAGGAGGGGGATGATGGTGGTGATGATGATGATGATGACGATGATTATGGTGATGATGATGATGATAGTGGTGATGATGATTATGACGATGGTGATGATGATGAGGGGGATGATGATGATGATTATGGTGATGATGATGATGATGGTGGTGGTGATGATGATGACGATGATTATGATGATGATGATTATGATGATGATGTTGATTATGGTGATGATGATCATGATGATGTTGATTATGGTGATGATGATGAAGATGATGATTATAATGATGGTGGTGATGATGATGATGGTGATGATGATGATGGTGATGATGATGATGATGATTATAATGATGATGATGATGATGGTGATGATGATGATGATGATTATGATGATGATGATGGTGATGATGATGATTATAATGATGGTGATGATGATGATGATGATGATTATAATGATGGTGGTGATGATGATGATTTGGATTAATCTATGATGAACAGACAGAAAGCTGTGAGTGGTCAGAGGGGTATTACACGTACCTTGATTATTATATCGGCGATAAAAATAAAAGCCGCGTTCAGGCAACTCGTGATTGGAATTCAAGCCTCAGGTGATTCCTCGAACGAGGATCAGGCTTGTGTCATCAGTGTTCACAGAACACAGGTTTAGAAATCCTTGATATGGGCGCGTGCTCGCAGACATAAAGAGCCCCGAAGAGTCGAACTTTCGAAATGAAGATACTACAGGGTCCTACTTTTTGCGCAGCACTCCTACTTATTGGTCTTTATGAAGACGAAAAATAAGATGTAAAATAGTGCAATACTGCCGCAATTAACAAGGCGAGGGAAATGGTTTGGCAAGAAATTGCTGACCGATTAAATGCGTAGGTCATACTAGCCACAGTTATTGTTATATGTTCATATTTTAATAAATTAATATTTACTACTGTGATATCGTCATGATGGCATAGTGGTATTGACCGCTGCCATAGTATTTATTCGTCATTTTAGGATGGTGGTTCAAATCCCTCTTCTGACACACTTTTTACTGCATTTCGTTGTCTGAATCTAATCTAAAATCTCATCTAAAAAAGTATGTAGGCTATAAAATAATGGTGCAGGCTAATTTACAAGAACTGACACGATTACAATGGTGTTTGAAGCCTTTCTGAGTAGTAAATGATGTTCTTCTAACTGGACCCTGGATTTGGCATAGATAATTTTTTCTTATGATTACTGATGGATAGATGATTCACTTAGACAGATATATATATATATTGTAAATCGATTTGCATGAAGGCTTCGGTTAAATGTAAAAAAACAACAACAACATTAAATTAAATTAAATCAAGTTTCAAACCGTGAACCTTCGGACCTCTAGCTGGCTGCCTTAACCCCTGTGCCAAACACACCACTGTGATGACGCCAATGCAAGTTGATAGACATACCTATTTCTTTAAAAAAAAAAAATACACTTTTTTATTTATCTATCAATCACACTTTCAAAATATCAAGTTATCTATCACACAATCAAACTATCTATCTATCGATCACACTTTCAAAATATCAAATTATCTATCTATCACACAGTCAAACTATCTATCTATCTATCTATCTTGTAAAAAGTGGGAACTAATATTTCCTAAAAGACACTTGAGGAACTGTCGTTCGTGATGTAGTTTCCGCCTGTGAGACATTTTTGACGCACGCATTACCTAAACCCAGTGGCGGGCGGTGCATTTCACACCTAGGCCTTCAGTGATGTCCGACACATTCCTACCTGAATTATTCTACCTCTTAATACCATCGTTATGACGCCATGGCTCTAGAAACTAGACAGAAACACAGTATAACCGGGCGTTGCATCACCTTAACATAGTCAGACAAGTACAACAGAGTTATATTGATATTTTCGAAGCATTTTTTATCAATAAATCCGCATTTACAATGAAGAGTGTTAAACTAACATCTTTAAGATCGCTACATTACCCACGTCTGTCGTCTCGTCCACCATAATAGCGACAAAGGGTGCCTTTTTAATCTCCATTTTGATCTCTTCTCATCACTTCAGCAATAGCAAAAATCAGGTCGTTTTGTATTTTGCCTGACGTCCCAGTAAACACTTTGTTTGTGGACAGGTGGTAATGTAAATCTGGGTTGTTTTCAGCCAGAAAAGAAAGAAGCTCAACGTAGTATCCTCTGTTTGTGGACTCGGTGCTTTCATCGTGTCCCCTAAATGAAAGTTATTGTTTACCCAAAAACAGGACACAATCGATCAGTATTATCGATCAGTCAACGAATGCTTTCGTTGTGAGCTCCGTTTCCCTGCGCACTTTCAAAAGTTTCACATCTACCGGCATAGTTACGCATCTCAATAGTGAATATCAATAGTGCGTATCAATAGTGCGTATCAATAGTGCGTATCCAATCAAAAGACGTGCTGGGTGCTGACATCATTGAGCCTTACAGCAGGCGCCGTTGTTGCTTTTGCTCGCATCTACGTAGGTTTACTAGGTACGCCACAGGTTTTCTCGTTCCAACGTTAAGTTACAGGTCGAATTCGCGGCACCGTTTATTGTGCAGGCAGGCAGATTTTGGAGCCCCCTAGCAACACATTTTGATTGGATAAAAGCTCTAACATAAAGGCCAGCCCTCCAAATCTCAATCGGAGACTGGAAGCAGCGCAACCAAGAGGAAAGCTATGAAATGAAGAGAATAGACTATGGGGAATCATTAATACATATTTGTGGAAAAAATATATTAAAATAAAATGTATATTCTGATGATGTTTAGGCCAGCAGAGAAGGCCTTGCTGGCCCTGACGGCACACCACTGCCTAAACCAGCCTGTAAGTCTGCTCGCGAACATAATTACTCAGAAGGATTGGTTGCATAGCAACCAAGCAGCGAATTATTTGAGCCACATTGATGGAACCGAACGCAAACTGAAATGATCGCCGATTAGAAGATAATCAGCCTTCTAGGAATCGGCCCCAGGTAATCTGTCCAACAGTCTGGCACTCTGTCAAATAAACAAACAAACATTGTATGAATAAAGAACAAATGCAGTTGGTGTTTACTTCCATACTAATGTGCTGTCATATTTA
>NC_137676.1:23495000-23505000 GCF_963989245.1 Nansenia antarctica | reverse complement strand
ATTTATCTGATTCTTTCCAGGTGTCTCCCTCTACCCCTCACCCTCTCCCTCTACCCCTCACCATCTCCCTCTACCCCTCACCCTCTCCCTCCACGCCTCACCCTCTCCCTCTACCCCTCACCCTCTCCCTCTACCCCTCACCCTCTCCCTCTACCCCTCACCCTCTCCCTCTACCCCTCACCCTCTCCCTCCACGCCTCCCCCTCTCCCTCTCCCTCTCCCTCTACCCCTCCCCCTCTCCCTCTACCCCTCACCCTCTCCCTCTACCCCTCACCCTCTCCCTCTACCCCTCACCCTCTACCCCTCACCCTCTCCCTCTACCCCTCACCCTCTCCCTCCACGCCTCACCCTCTCCCTCCACGCCTCACCCTCTCCCTCTACCCCTCACCCTCTCCCTCTACCCCTCACCCTCTCCCTCTACCCCTCACCCTCTACCCCTCACCCTCGCCCTCTACCCCTCACCCTCTCCCTCCACGCCTCACCCTCTCCCTCTCACCCTCTCCCTCTACCCCTCACCCTCTCCCTCTACCCCTCACCCTCTCCCTCCACGCCTCACCCTCTACCCCTCACCCTCTCCCTCCACGCCTCACCCTCTCCCTCCACGCCTCACCCTCTCCCTCCACGCCTCACCCTCTCCCTCTACCCCTCACCCTCTCCCTCCACGCCTCACCCTCTCCCTCTACCCCTCATCCTCTCCCTCCATGCCTCACCCTCTCCCTCTACCCCTCACCCTCTCCCTCCACGCCTCACCCTCTCCCTCTCACCCTCTCCCTCCACGCCTCACCCTCTCCCTCTACCCCTCATCCTCTCCCTCCATGCCTCACCCTCTCCCTCTACCCCTCACCCTCTCCCTCCACGCCTCACCCTCTCCCTCCACGCCTCACCCTCTCCCTCCACGCCTCACCCTCTCCCTCTACCCCTCACCCTCTCCCTCCACGCCTCACCCTCTCCCTCCACGCCTCACCCTCTCCCTCTACCAACGACACTGTCCGCGTTCAAAAACGGTGATCGTTGTCAATCGTCATTATCGACAAGCATTGTGCGGTACTGTTTATTCTGCCACACAAGGGGAATTATATGAACAGTAGCTATATAAAGAGATGAAACATTCATTATGTGAATAATGTGCTTCCATTATTGTCAGGCACAAGACACTTTCTAAAAATAAAAAAACTTTAGAATTTGATGAAAGTTGTTGTCATTGCGTTTCAATTCGCAATCCATTGATCGGGGATCAATGAAGCTGTCAACATAGCCTATTTACGCTGTTTAAAATAAAATAAAATAAAAAAAAGTTTTTTCTTCCTTCAACGAATAACGTTTTTCATGTTTTCATGCAGCTGGAGTCTAGTAGAAGTTTCACGTCAAAAACGTTCTCCGCTCCTGGACACACGTTATCTTCACATGTGAATGTTTCATCTCTTTATATAATGTTCATACAATTCCCTCTATGTGGCAGAATAAACAATACCGCACAATGCTTGTCGGTAACGATCATTATGATTGACAACAATCACAGCTTTTGGACGCATAGTGTTGCTTATCCAAGGCGCGTCGGCCCACAGTTGAAACGTCTAAATTGTAACAGAGCTCCGAGCCGCCCCCTCGCAGACGCAGCGGGAGGGCGATGAGAGTTTCTTGAACTTCTCCAAGTTACTCCGGAGGTTTTGTCATTCGCGAGTCCGCCACCCCTGATGAAGACACTACCGATCTGGACATGAAAGCCCTACCGGTCCTTGCTCTTACGGCTCTGCTATGGCAATGCACCCGAGCACAGCAGAGGGGTGAGTTTCAACATTTTTGCCAAGCAATCCTTTTAAACTCTAGAAACACTTTCTCCAGATACGTCAAGTCTCCTTGTTGACCGACCGCGACATTTTTTCCTGCACAATGATTGCAATAGTTTCCCCCGTGCCATGAATGTCCGTTTCTTTAGACTTTTGTATTGAAGTCGTGTGATAATGCAGCCGAACAGTATGAAAAGCTGAGTTGTAAGAATTACTTGATATTGAGAATGAAGGGTAGAATTATCCTTTATGCATGAAGCATGTGTGTCTGTAGCTTAGAGACCATCCTTTAGAATCCTAAAAAGCAGCTATCATGTTGATGGTCACAGTATCTCTATGAAACACTGTAGGGTTAACTAGTTATGTACAGTATCTCTATGTAACACTGTAGGGTTAACTAGTTATGTATCTCTATGTAACACTGTAGGGTTAACTAGTTATGTATCTCTATGTAACACTTTAGAGTTAACTAGTTATGTATCTCTATGTAACACTGTAGGGTTAACTAGTTATGTATCTCTATGTAACACTGTAGGGTTAACTAGTTATGTACAGTATCTCTCTGTAACACTGTAGGGTTAACTAGTTATGTATCTCTATGTAACACTGTAGAGTTAACTAGTTATGTATCTCTATGTAACACTGTAGAGTTAACTAGTTATGTATCTCTATGTAACACTGTAGGGTTAACTAGTTATGTACAGTATCTCTCTGTAACACTGTAGGGTTAACTAGTTATGTATCTCTATGTAACACTGTAGGGTTAACTAGTTATGTACAGTATCTCTCTGTAACTGTAGGGTTAACTAGTTATGTATCTCTATGTAACACTGTAGAGTTAACTAGTTATGTACAGTATCTCTATGTAACACTGTAGGGTTAACTAGTTATGCATCTCTATGTAACACTGTAGGGTTAACTAGTTATGTACAGTATCTCTCTGTAACACTGTAGAGTTAACTAGTTATGTATCTCTATGTAACACTGTAGAGTTAACTAGTTATGTACAGTATCTCTATGTAACACTGTAGGGTTAACTAGTTATGTACAGTATCTCTCTGTAACACTGTAGAGTTAACTAGTTATGTATCTCTATGTAACACTGTAGGGTTAACTAGTTATGTACAGTATCTCTATGTAACACTGTAGGGTTAACTAGTTATGTACAGTATCTCTATGTAACACTGTAGGGTTAACTAGTTATGTACAGTATCTCTATGTAACACTGTAGAGTTAACTAGTTATGTACAGTATCTCTATGTAACACTGTAGGGTTAACTAGTTATGTATCTCTATGTAACACTGTAGGGTTAACTAGTTATGTATCTCTATGTAACACTTTAGAGTTAACTAGTTATGTATCTCTATGTAACACTGTAGGGTTAACTAGTTATGTACAGTATCTCTATGTAACACTGTAGGGTTAACTAGTTATGTATCTCTATGTAACACTGTAGGGTTAACTAGTTATGTACAGTATCTCTATGTAACACTGTAGGGTTAACTAGTTATGTATCTCTATGTAACACTGTAGAGTTAACTAGTTATGTATCTCTCTGTAACACTGTAGGGTTAACTAGTTATGTACAGTATCTCTATGTAACACTGTAGGGTTAACTAGTTATGTATCTCTATGTAACACTGTAGAGTTAACTAGTCATGTATCTCTATGTAACACTGTAGAGTTAACTAGTTATGTATCTCTATGTAACACTGTAGAGTTAACTAGTTATGTACAGTATCTCTATGTAACACTGTAGGGTTAACTAGTTATGCATCTCTATGTAACACTGTAGGGTTAACTAGTTATGTACAGTATCTCTCTGTAACACTGTAGAGTTAACTAGTTATGTATCTCTATGTAACACTGTAGAGTTAACTAGTTATGTACAGTATCTCTATGTAACACTGTAGGGTTAACTAGTTATGTACAGTATCTCTCTGTAACACTGTAGAGTTAACTAGTTATGTATCTCTATGTAACACTGTAGGGTTAACTAGTTATGTACAGTATCTCTATGTAACACTGTAGGGTTAACTAGTTATGTACAGTATCTCTATGTAACACTGTAGGGTTAACTAGTTATGTACAGTATCTCTATGTAACACTGTAGAGTTAACTAGTTATGTACAGTATCTCTATGTAACACTGTAGGGTTAACTAGTTATGTATCTCTATGTAACACTGTAGGGTTAACTAGTTATGTATCTCTATGTAACACTTTAGAGTTAACTAGTTATGTATCTCTATGTAACACTGTAGGGTTAACTAGTTATGTACAGTATCTCTATGTAACACTGTAGGGTTAACTAGTTATGTATCTCTATGTAACACTGTAGGGTTAACTAGTTATGTACAGTATCTCTATGTAACACTGTAGGGTTAACTAGTTATGTATCTCTATGTAACACTGTAGAGTTAACTAGTTATGTATCTCTCTGTAACACTGTAGGGTTAACTAGTTATGTACAGTATCTCTATGTAACACTGTAGGGTTAACTAGTTATGTATCTCTATGTAACACTGTAGAGTTAACTAGTCATGTATCTCTATGTAACACTGTAGAGTTAACTAGTTATGTATCTCTATGTAACACTGTAGAGTTAACTAGTTATGTACAGTATCTCTATGTAACACTGTAGAGTTAACTAGTCATGTATCTCTCTGTAACACTGTAGAGTTAACTAGTTATGTATCTCTATGTAACACTGTAGAGTTAACTAGTTATGTACAGTATCTCTATGTAACACTGTAGAGTTAACTAGTTATGTATCTCTATGTAACACTGTAGAGTTAACTAGTTATGTATCTCTATGTAACACTGTAGAGTTAACTAGTCATGTATCTCTATGTAACACTGTAGAGTTAACTAGTTATGTATCTCTATGTAACACTGTAGAGTTAACTAGTCATGTATCTCTATGTAACACTGTAGAGTTAACTAGTTATGTATCTCTATGTAACACTGTAGGGTTAACTAGTTATGTACAGTATCTCTATGTAACACTGTAGGGTTAACTAGTTATGTATCTCTATGTAACACTGTAGGGTTAACTAGTTATGTACAGTATCTCTATGTAACACTGTAGGGTTAACTAGTTATGTACAGTATCTCTATGTAACACTGTAGGGTTAACTAGTTATGTATCTCTCTGTAACACTGTAGAGTTAACTAGTCATGCATCTCTATGTAACACTGTAGGGTTAACTAGTTATGTACAGTATCTCTCTATGTACTACAGCGTCAAGACATTCCATCTCACTCCATCCACATAATACCCAGTTAGAGTTATCGATCTCTGTAGCCTAAAATATAATAAGAACAAGTTTACAGTTATAATATCTCTCCATAACAAGTAAGAGTTATCCTCTCTCGACACTACTTCAGTTGAGAGTAGAGTTGTGTTGTGTGTTCGAGAGTTAACCCAGGACAACAGCAGTAGAGTAGAGTTGTGTTGTGTGTGTGAGAGTTAACCCAGGACAACAGCAGTAGAGTAGAGTTGTGTTGTGTGTGTGAGAGTTAACCCAGGACAACAGCAGTAGAGTAGAGTTGTGTTGTGTGTGTGAGAGTTAACCCAGGACAGCAGCGGACAACAGTCAGATCATTGCATGTGGTGTCAGCCCTGCCGTGTTCTCTGCTAGTCATATCAGCCAGTCATCATCATCATCATCATCATCATCGAGGGACTGACGCCGGGAGATTTTGATGATGAATAATGAATAGTCATCTGTTGAAGTCGCAACTTTCAGAATATTTTCAGCGCTGATTTTAACGCAGATATGGCGTAAAGAGATGTTATCTGCTGTAAAACCCATTTCTATTTTGAAGCTTGTCAAAAGATGGAGTGATGCGCCTGTTAATGTGTGTGTGTGTGTGTGTGTGTGTGTGTGTGTGTGTGTGTGTGTGTGTGTGTGTGTGTGTATGTGTGTGCGTGCGTGTGTGTGAGGTTTTCTAGGATGGCCACTGATTGGCTGTTCTGGCTGAGTGTCCTCTCCTTGGTCAAAGACACAGGCCACATGGTCTCTAACAGGTGTATGTGTTGCGTGTGTGTGTGTGTGTGTTTGTTCCCTAATGGAATTCTAAACAGGGAGCTGAGTCTATAATTAGCAAGGTGCTAACAGAGGCTAATGCTACCTACCTGATCCTGTGCTAATGATAGACACACTGGAAGACAGCAGGGGCAGGACAGGGTGTGTGGGTCACCGTCATGAGGAGTTAGGAGTGTGTTCTGAGGACGTGTGTGTGTGTGTGTGTGTGTGTGTGTGTGTGTGTGCATGTGTGTGTTATGAAGGGGACCATCAGTTAGGAGTGTGTTCTGAGAGCAGAGGTCAGGACGCACACACACACACACACACACACACAAAGCTATTATCCTGCTTTCTGATAGCCAAAGCTGTCGGCACCCTCTCTCTTGATTCCATTCCATTCCATTCCATTCCATTCCATTCCATTCCATGATTGGCCAAACCCCTCCCCGCCATCGCTCACACCTTCAACCTTCTCTTTCTCTCCTTCTTTTTCTTTCTCTCCTTTTAGTTTTTCTCCTTCTTCGCCTTTCTTTTACTTGTTGTTGTTGTTAATAATAATTATAATAATTCATTGTATTTATATAGCGCTTTTCCGGGGCTCAAAGACGCTGTTGTTGTTGTTGTTGTTTGTGTTCCCTTCGCCTCTGATGCAGACACCTCCTTGTCCTTCTGAAAGTGGAGTACATCTCTCCTGGTCATTATACGCTCATATACACGGTAAAACCACCCAACAACCAGGAAATCAATAGTCTATTTTGCCGAGGCGACAATGGATTCTTCTGCTCCTGACTTAATCTCAGTCCGTACGGATGAAAAGATGCTTAAGAGTATGATTTGATAAATTGACGTGCTTTGGAGAGTTGCTTTGTGGTGAGTGCTTTGGGAAATCTTTGGAAAAGATTTTGGGAAATTGCGTCCACGGACAACATGTTTTTGCGGGAAGAGAAGAAGAGAAAGAAAGGAAGGAGAAAGAAAGAATGAATGACTGAATGAAAGAAAGAAAAGGATTCTGAGTGCTCCTCTCGCCCTGAGAGGAGTCCGTTCCCACGGCGATTGGTAAAACAAGCAGCGTTGTCTGGCCTGATTCCTCTGTGATGATAGAAGACACTCACATCCACTGCAGCCTGCCGGCCGCAACCATGGCTGTGTTTATCTAGCGCGCTCGCTGTGTGGCGCTGTGTGTGTGTGTGTGTGTGTGTGTGTCGTGGGGGTCTCTGTACAGTCCGGTGTGGTGGTGAATCTGTGGAGCATTTTTTTAGCTTTCCATCATGGTTCTGGGGTCTACTCCGGGTCTTGAACTGACAACCTTGTGGCCGCAGGCTTGTGTCTGGTGTCCGGCTGCGGGGAACTGGGCGAGGGGGGGGGGCGTGTGTGGGGGGGGGAGTAAGCATGGGGGGGGGGGGGGGGGGGGGGGCGGGGCTCCTCTCCTGTGACCTCTGACCCCAGTGAGTCCTTGTTACGCCCTACCCCCTGGTGGTAGGAGGCCGCCGGCATAACATATGACAGTGAGCGTGCAAATGAAGTAGACCAGTGACAACCAGGCATCCGTTAAACAATAATGATTTATTGTTTAAAACACACGGTACAGAGACGAGACACAACACAGACCCCAACCCCCTGATCTATGCAGCGACCACTAAAGGAAAAGCCCCAGAAAACGAAATCTAAACCTATAAACAGAAAACAACCCCAGAACTAACCCCCTAGCCTAACCCCCATAGCCGGTGCCGGAGCACCTAACAAAAATACAAGGGTTAGTGTCGCCGCACTAGCTGATGTTACTAATACAATGGGTGATCTACGTGTGGTGTAGAACACAGATGTATACCTGCAGGTATCTTACTAAGTGCCCTACCTCTCGAACTCTGTAACCGACTAAAAGAAAATGAAAGAGAACAAAAGAGAACATCAAAAGGGAATCAAAACAAACTATAACCAGCAACATAAGTTTACATACCAAAAATATTGAGAGCTGCCACCTCTCCTGAAGAACAGAAGAAACTAACTTATATAGACTAAGGTGTGGTGAACTGATTGGATGATTTAAGGCTATGTCCACACCAATACGTTTTTTTGATAAACGTTTTTTGTATATAAAAATATCACCTTCCAGACGAGCACGTTTATAAAATATCTGCATCCAGATGCATACGTATGAACGCAATATAAACGCTGTCATTGAGCATTCCACACCAGTAGTCGGCGATATAATTTTAACCCCATAGCTCCGCTGGCCAATCAGACGCCAGGAAAAGCTAAAGCGGTTCTTCCGCGTTACATCCGCGAAATACAAAATTCCAATCGTAAACAACATGCCGCCTCGGGGAGCAAAGGAGTCGTTCAAGTAGAAGTATTGTTGAGTTTAACTATTGAGTACAAAGTACAAAAAACATATGCAACCATTGACTGGGAGTCTTGCCATTTTCGCAGTGTTTGAAACTTTTTGTTGGACAGCTCCTATGTTTGTAAATCCGTCAAGATGACATTTTATTTATTTTCTTACAATATTTTGTATGCACTGCAACATTACCCAGTGAAAAAACAAAATAAACATTCTTTATTGTACCTTTGAATTGTATGTCGTAATTATTATGTCGCAAATAATAAACAAAAATGTCTTCACTTACAGAAATAAGAGTGTGTAATAATCTACTGTGGCTCTCTACATTGTCTTTCTCTTATGCACCTCTCCTAGTAAGTAATGGCAAAAGCCCCCCAAAAAGAATAGCAATGAACAATTTACATAAACACAGAACAGGACTTCTGTATAATATCTTCACTTACAGAAAATACTAATCTAATGTTCTCTTAAGTGTCTTTCTCCTATGCAACTGTCCTAGTAAGTGTCATAGTGTTGTAGTGTAGTACTGGTGTAATGTAGCGTTGCAGTGTAATGTTGTGTAGTGTTGTATTGTATTGTAATGTAGTGAAGTGATGTACTGATTGACAGTGCATCTGTCTAGTGTAGGTCTGGCACTATGTGCAGTAGGAGGTTCTAATGTGAAGTCAGGAGTGAGGTGTGTGTGTGCTGGGAGGTCATGGTGTGTGTGTAGCTCCCCCGGTTAAGAATTACGAGCACAAGGTGTCCTTTGCATACAGGCATTTATTTATTTATTTCTGAAATTATTATTTAATCAAATTATGAATTAACTGATGGCAGCCACAGACAGCCTTGCTGGTCCAGGGCCTGGAGAATGTCTTGGGTCTTCTGTGCTCTAAATCCTTCACATCCTGTATCCCTGGAGGGTCACACACACACACACACACACACACACACACACACACACACACACACAGGACAAAGGGGACAATAAGGGAAATTAGATTTGGTTATGTTATGAGGTATGTATATCTGTGTGTATGCGTGTGTGCATGCGTGTGTGTGCCTGCATGTGTGCCTGCATGTGTGTGCCTGCGTGTGTGTGTGTGTGTGTGTGTGTGTGTGTGTGCGTGACACAGTTAGTCAGGTCAGTTGTTGTGATGCTGTGACATACCTGGTCTTGCAGATAAGCTGTCCCTTTATGGATCAAGGTATTTAGTGAGGACCCTCCTGACCCTCTTCCGCTCTTCAACGACCAAACATATACAGTAAATGATGCTGCACATAAGCACCCAAAATGCACCCTGTAGCTCCTAAGTGACAAATAATATTTATCAGATGTTAATAGAAAAAAAAATCTTCCCCAAAAATATCAGTCTGTTTTTCAGTCAGTCCTTAAGGGTCAAGGTACTCCGTGAGCACTCTCCTCACTCTCTTTCCCTCCCCTTCATTACAGTCAGTGAGATATCTATTGCACTGTGTAGGAGGCTGTGAGTCCCTTTCACCTTGTATTGTTCCCAACACAGAGTGATCATCCACAGCCTCCTTACTGGCCTCACAAAAATTGTGGAGGACAAAGCAGGAGTAAATTACATAGGGCAGGTCATCCATGTTTATGTCCATAGGCCTTCTAAGTGCAGCAAATCTGGCCTTGAGGCGACCAAAAGCACACTCAATGACCATACGTGCCCTACACAAACATAGCCCAAAGTACTGCTCCTGAGGTGTGGAGCCACCGTTTGAATATTCCTTCATCAGGTAAGGCAGCAGCGGGTAGGCAGGTTCGCCTGTTTGCCCTTCTGGTTGTCCTCCGTGGTGTATTGAAGAACATATTGTAGATGTTCTCCATGTCCATTTGTTGCTG
>NC_137676.1:23472500-23485000 GCF_963989245.1 Nansenia antarctica | reverse complement strand
TTTGCGGTGGACGAGGCCGGCTCTGACCCTGAACCCATTCTGCCTCCCAC
This sequence comes from Nansenia antarctica, assembly GCF_963989245.1. Taxonomy (NCBI): domain Eukaryota; kingdom Metazoa; phylum Chordata; class Actinopteri; order Argentiniformes; family Microstomatidae; genus Nansenia; species Nansenia antarctica. The sequence goes on along the minus strand of NC_137676.1, from coordinate 23,484,950 downwards.
TGGTCTCCTTCCCGACGAACTGTCCCGTCAGTTTGCGGTGGACGAGGCCGGCTCTGACCCTGAACCCAGTCTGCCTCCCACTGGTCCCCTTCAGCCCCTACCGGTTCCCCGTCGCCTCTGGTCCCACGTCTCCAAGACAAGACCGGTTACCACCTGCCCTCCTGCCTACCTGCCCTCCTCCTACCCGCCTGCCTGCCCTACATGCCCGCCTGCCTGCCTGCCCCACCAGTCCTCCTACCTACTCGCCTGCCCTCCTGCCCTACCAGTCTCGCTACTTGTCTCTCTGCCTAGACCCCTGCCTGCCTGCCAACTACTCCCCCTGCCTAGACCCCTGCCTGTCTGCCGACTACCCCCCTGCCTGCCTGCCGACTACTACCCCTGCCTAGACCCCTGCCTGCCTGCCGACTTCTCCCCCTGCCTAGACCCCTGCCTGCCTGCCGACTGCTTCTCCTGCCTGACCCCCCCCCAGCTTGCCTTACGACCATTCTCTGCCTTAGTCCTTAAATAAATATTCCTTATTTACTTCAATCAGTATCTGGTCTGTGTCTGCACTTGGGTTCCCTATCTGATCGTAACACTGGTATTCATCTAAGAAAGTAGAACTGTAACAATTCAAGTTAGCAACAGCTATGATTACATCACTACCTTCTATCTATGTGTTTTTATCCATTATCTTATTACATGTTTTATCTGTTCACTTCTTCTATCTGTATCTTATTAAATGTTTATCTGTTTATTCTCTATATACAGGTGCATCTAAAACAAATATATGAATATTGTGGAAAAGTGCATTATTTTCTGTAATTTAATTCAAAAAGTGAAACGTTCATATATTCTAAATTCGTTACACAAAGTGAAATATTTCAAGCCTTTTTTTGTTTTGATGTTGATGATTACGGCTTACAACTCATGAAAGTCAAAAATCCAGTATCTCAGATACTGGAATAGAATATTACATAACACCAGGTTGGGGGGAGGTTGGGGGGAGGTTGGAGGGAGGTTGGAGGGAGGTTGGGGGGAGGTTGAGCGGAGTTTGGAGGGAGGTTGGGGGGAGGTTGGGGGGAGTTTGGAGGGAGGTTGGGGGTTGGGGGGAGGTCGGAGGGAGGTTGGAGGGAGATTGGAGGGAGTTTGGGTGGAGGTTGAGGGAAGGTTGGAGGGAGGATGGGGGGAGGTTGGGGGGAGGTTGGAGAGAGTTTGGGGGGAGGTTGGGGGGATGTTGGTGGGTGGTTTGGGGGAGGTTAGGGGGAGTTTGGAGGGAGGTTGGAGGGAGGTTGGGGGAGGTTGGGGGGAGGTTGGAGGGAGGTTGGAGAGAGGTTGGGGGAAGGTTGGGGGGAGGTCGGGGGGTGGTTGGGGGGAGGTCGGGGGGTGGTTTGGGGGAGGTTGGGGGGAAGTTGGAGGGAGGTTGGGGGGAGGTTGGAGGGAGGTTGGAGGGTTGGAGGGAGGTTGGAGGAAGGTTGAAGGCAGGTACTGTGTACTGAGAGAGAACAAGAGCAGGGGAAAACATACAAGGTACAAATTGACACCATGCATTACCAGGGAGGGAGGTTGGGGGGAGGTTGGAGGGAGGTTGGGGGGAGGTTGGGGGGAGGTTGGGGGGAGGTTGGAGGGAGGTTGAAGGGAGGTTGGGGGGAGGTTGGGGGGAGGTTGGAGGGAGGTTGGGGGAGGTTGGAGGGAGGTTGGGGGAGGTTGGAGGGTGGTTTGGGGGAGGTTTGGGGGAGTTTGGAGGGAGGTTGGGGGGAGGTTGGAGGGAGGTTGGAGGGAGGTTGGAGGGTTGGAGGGAGGTTGAAGGGAGGTACTGTGTACTGAGAGAGAACAAGAGCAGGGGAAAACATACAAGGTACAAATTGACACCATGCATTACCACAGGATGACCCCTGATACAGAGAGAGAGAGAGAGAGAGAGAGAGAGAGAGAGAGAGAGAGAGAGAGAGAGAGAGAGAGAGAGAGAGAGAGAGAGAGAGAGAGAGAGAGAGAGAGAGAGAGAGAGAGAGAGAGAGAGAGAGAGAGAGAGAGAGAGAGAGAGAGAGAGAGAGAGAGAGAGAGAGAGGACAAGAGCAGGGAATAAAGTACAAGGTACAAGGTCTGAGAGGACAGAATGCTTTTCCCTCCCCTATTGTAAGCCCTGAGTGTTACTGCTCAATAGCTGTTGACGACTGGAAGGGAGAAAAAAACAACTAAGTGCATTTAAGTGCTGTGTTCCAGACTTACCTACCTTATTTTTATCATATTATAGTGTGTGTGGGGGTGGGTGTGTGGGGGTGTGTCGGAGGTGACATAGACGACAAACATTAACATACATGTTCCAAAGCGACTTACAATCAATACATTTGAATACTAAGCAAGTGAATCATCACTTCCACCAGTCGTAGCAGGAAGAGTAATCCAGCTCAGGCCCGGGGCCATTGATAGAAGGAAAAACCTTCTTCTATCACCTTCTTCCAGGTTTTTTTTATTTTTTTATTTTTATATTTAGACACTGGAGAGACAGTACAAGGGGGCAATGGAAGTTTTTAGGGACACAATAGAGGGGAAAAGCGGGTGTCTTCAGGAGACGCAGTGCTGGGGGGCAGTAGAAGTCTCAGGAGGAGCAGTTAAGGTGTAACCTGAAGAGATGGGTCTTATAATTTTAAATTTTAAATAATTTTGCCATTTAGCAGACGCTTTTATCCAAAGCGACTTACAATTACGAATTACAGGGACAGTCCCCCTGGAGTAACTGAGGGCTAAGTGCCTTACTCAAGGGCACACTAGTAGTGGTGTGGTTTCAGGCGGGATTTGAACTCACAACCTTCCGATCGGAAGTCCAACACACTATCCACTAGACCACCACTACCCCCCGGTCTTCAGTCTACGACGGAAGATGGGTAGTGACTCTGCAGTTCTGACAGCCGTGGGAAGCTCATTCCACCAGCGAGGAGCCAGTGTCGTGATCGGGCAGCGTGACTGCCATGTAGGTGTAGAGGTGGTGGGGCCAGTCGGCCAGCAGAGGTGGAGGAGCGGAGGGAACGGGCTGAAGTTTGGGGGGTGACCATTCCCTTCAGGTAGGCAGGGGCTGTCCCTTTAGCTGCCTGGTATGCAAGCACCAGAATCTGATGCGAGCTGCTATCGGGAGCCAGTGCAGGGTGCGAAGGAGAGGGGTGACATGAGAGTATTTGGGGAGGTTGAACACCAGACGGGCAGCAGCATTCTGGATGAGCTGCAGAGGTCTGATGGCGGAGGCGGGGAGCCCAGCCAGGAGTGCGTTGCAGTAATCAAGGCGGGAGATGACCAGTGCCTGGGTCAAGAGTTGCGCTGCCTCTCTGGTGAGGAATGGTCTTATCCTTCTGATGTTGTAGAGGAAGAATCTGTAGGAGCGAGCCGTTGCTGCAATGTTCTCCGCACAGGATAGTCGGTTGTCCAGGATCACTCCAAGGTTCTTGGCTGTCAGGGAGGGGGTTACAGTAGAGTTCTTCACTGTGATGGAGAAGTCTTGGAGAGGGCTTTCCCGGGGATAAAGAGGAGCTCGGTCTTGTTAAGATTGAGCTTGAGATGGTGGTCTGACATCCATGTTGAAATGTCAGCGAGACATGCAGAGACACGTGTTGCCACGTGTAGATCAGAGGGGGGGAAGGACAGGAAGAGTTGAGTGTCATCTGCGTAGCTGTGGTAGGAGAACCCATGTGAGGAGATTACCGAGACTTCACTGTCCTGGACCTCTTCTCTGTCTGGGGAAGCACTTATCACACACACACACATACACACACACACACACACACACACACACACACACACATTCTCACTCTCTCTTTCCCATGAGGTTTCTTGGCTCATTACATGTGATTATTTATTTGTCTGGTCAGTTCCCCTCCAGGCCTCCGTAGGGCAACAGGCCACATCCCTCCACCCTGGGCTCCACGTTTACACAGCTGTGGGGGGGGGGGGGGGGGTGGAGCAAGGGAGGGGGGGTACTGGCGCAAGGGAAGGGGGGTGGAGCAAGGGAGGGAGTGGAGTGGTAGAAGAGAGTGTGTGTATGTGTGTGTGTGTGTGTGAGAGAGAGAGAGTGTGTGTGTGTACATGTCTATACATGTGTTTATGTGTGTGTGTGCGTGTGTGTGTGTGTGTGTGTGTGTGTGTCTGTGTGTGTGTGTATACATGTTTGAATGCTGAAATTGCTATTGGAAAGTGTATTTTATAAAAAAGTAAATAGTAATAATGTGTTGGCTAGCGTTAGCGAAGCTTGCCCTTGTCGCTTGGCCGACGCTGCTGGGCACTAACGTTAATTTACAATGGCAGAAAGTGACGCACCGGAGACCTCCACTCCTGCCCAGGAGCATGAAGCCATGTGTGGACATGTTTTGGATTTCCATCAACAAAAATAACAAATAAAGATGTAGTAATCTGCCGAGTATGTAAGCTCCAACTGAAATATCACTCGATAATGAGCAATTTGAGGACACACCTGCTAACACTACGGCCTGATAACACCTGCTAACACTACGCCCTGCTAACACTACGCCCTGCTAACACTACGCCCTTGTAAGCTAGCTGCTAAAGCAGCAAGAGTTACCTCTTTTCTGCCTCCCTCATCCTCATCAAGAGGCTTACCAGCTAGCAGACAAATGTACATGTTTATCTGCAGAGACATGAGACGGACCAACATGGTGCAGGGGTCTGGTTTTAAAGGATTTGTCCATGAGAATGAACCAAGGTACACGACCATCACTGACAGAGCACTCTAGTGGGCAGAACGTTCATAACAAACACATGTAGTGTAAGCAGGTGTTTCTGTGTGTGTAAACAGCCATTGGGATACTCATTTTGAGCAGTACATTTTTTTATATTATTCGAATATTAAATAAAATAAAGTATTCGAATTCAAATGGGATTATAGAGAAAACTGACAGCCCTAACACACACAAACACACACACACACACACACACACACACACACATCCACATCCACAGACATCCACAGTGACTCAGATCCACCAATCCGCTATCGCGCAATATCTTCCATGCTGACCGATGTGGAGGTGGAAGGTTTAGACCAGGCTGTGGTCCACAGCACCTGGCTAGAGAGGGGAGGGGAGGAGAGGGGAGGGGAGGGGATGGGAGGGGAGGAGAGGAGAGGAGAGGAGAGGGGAGGAGAGGAGAAGTGAGGGGAGGGGAGGAGAAGAGGGGAGAGGAGGGGAGGAGAGAGAAGGAGGGGAGGAGAAGAGGGGAGAGGAGGGGAGGAGAGAGAAGGAGGGGAGGAGAAGAGGGGAGAGGAGGGGAGGAGAGAGAAGGAGGGGAGGAGAAGAGGGGAGAGGAGGGGAGGAGAGAGAAGTAGGGGAGAGAAGAGGAGGGGAGAGGAGGGAAAAGGAGGGGGGAGGAGAAGAAGGGAGAGGAGGGGAGGAGAGAGAAGTAGGGGAGAGAAGAAGAGGGGAAAGGAGGGGAGAGGAGGGGTGGAGGGGAGGGGAGGAGGGAAGAGGGGAGGAGAGGATGGGGGGAGAAATGGGGAGAGGGGACGGGGCGGGAGGAGAGGAGAGGCCTGCACTCTCAGATTCTGCAGTACCCTTCTCTCTGAGCTCTAAGCCTCTACACACACTCACACACACATACACACACACACACACACACACACACACACACACACACACACACACACAGTCCTTTAATAACATGATGTTGCTCTGAGAGTTGGCTTGTTTAAACTTCAATGTTGAGCATTTTAAATGATAGCACCGTTTAAAGAGATGAGACTTTTCCCTTCTAATTACATCTCCCCCCTCCTCCTCCTCCTCCTCCTCCTCCTCATCCCCCCATCCCCCCATCTCCTCCTCCTCCTGCATGACGGAGGGCCCTCCAGTACACCGCGGGCCTCTCTCCGTTTATCAACTAAGGCATTTTATGGCCAGAAACCAATCCAGACCTGCTAAGCTGCTGTCAGGGTAAATATACGTCTCCATAACGACACGCGCCCCCCCCCCCCCCCCTTCGACTGGCAGGGAATGCAGTTTACAACCTTTTACTGCAGTTTAGAACCGTTTACTGCACCGCTGTTAATCTCCATCAGAACAACGCAGTAAAAAAAAAGAAAAAAAATGCTGGAAATGATTCCAGCTGAACGGAACGGAGCCGGGGGGGGTGGGGGGGGGGGACGACGACTGCAGGCTGGGGAGGCTGGCGGAGGTAGAAATCGGACGATGGGCTCGTTGTAATGCATGCGATGGAATGAGGAATGGTATCAAACATACCAGACCACACATGTCTATTACAAGGCCCGCGACGACTTTTAACCCGGCCCGCCAATACATTCTGACACACATTTTAATGTGGCCTGTGCAGTGGTGTTTAAATCTACATCCGTGACGATACAACATTGAAACGCAGGAGGCGCTACCACGCTCCACTCTCACACTTTTATCAGAGAATTAATGAAGGCCAAATGGACTTCCTATGCCACCATATAAACAATGTAAATGAATCTACCTTTCCAAAAGTAGCTAGCATAAACAATGGCCAAAAAAGAAAAGTGGACAATGAATATCGACAACTTCAAGAAAGATGGGAAACAGAATAAAACAGAGGAAAACGGGAGACAGAGGCCAATGTGTCTCGTTTGTCAAGTGTCATTGTTGGCAATTTTCAAAGAGTATAACTACAGTATAATCTTTGGAGGCATTTCGAAACGAAACATGAGCATTATGCAAATATGGACATATTTAACCCTAATTCTTTGGCTTTAGTTTTTATCTGGATCTGTAAGTCGGAGGCCAGCTCATCCACCCAGCTAGCCACGGTATTTCGAGGCCATACTGATATTTGCAAATGCCTGCTTCTTGTCTTGGCATACAACCAGGGGAGGCTGGTTCATTAGGGGCAATTGGACAATGCCCCACCAAAGGGAGAAGAGAGAGATTTTTTTTCTATGACTTCTAGACAGTGTTGCTTCTGAATATCATAGTCCAATCAGCTAGTGTTCTGTGGCGTATATCATAGTCCAATCAGCTAGTGTTCTGTGGAGTATGTTCCAATCAGCTTCAAGTCCCGCCCCTTTCGGGGCAACTTTCACACTACGCGAAATTGCACTAGGCTGTTCTCGTAGACTTGCATGTAAAATCTATTTTGGTAACTTCAGGCCATTCGGTCATTTGTCTATGGGGTTTTGGGACATGCACAAAGAATCGTACGTGCTTACGTCATGTCATACGGACGTTCGTTCACCTGCTTTACCATCGCTATGGCGGCTAGTAATGTTCTGAACAACTCGGTTGAATCTTTAAAAGAAACACCGTTCAGCCGTCGTAGCAACCAGGAGAAATTAACAGTAAAGGAATTAGGACCACCCAGACCAAATTTAATTATAAAGCAAGTTTATACAAAGGCAGGGAAAATTGGAAAATCGTATAACCGAGGATTTAGGAGGATTTCTTTCTGTAAACAAATTGAACAAATGGATTAGAAGGAGGCATCTTTTGTTCCCAACTTGAGGATATTACAACTGGACCTATTACCGAAGTCAAACTTCGTTTGTGGTCGCAATCTCCGCGGCTGTTAGGCTGCTACTGTTGGTGTTTTGCGAAGCCAGAATACACAAACTCGACCTGAAGGTAAGAGAGTCAGCTAAGATAAAAGCTACTTCAAACATTTAGTAATATCGTCAGCATGGTACGTTTTCTATTGTCGTCTTTTAGCTTGTTTGTTTATGTATTCAGCACACGCACACACACACACACACACGCACACACGCACACACGCACACACACACACACACACACACACACACACACACACTCACACTCACACACTCACTAGAGGGGATGAAGAGGTCTGTACAGGGGGGTAGGGGGGATGAAGAGGTCTGTACAGGGGGGTAGAGGGGATAAAGAGGTCTGTACAGGGGGGTAGAGGGGATGGAGAGGTCTGTACAGGGGGGTAGAGGGGATGGAGAGGTCTGTACAGGGGGGGTAGAGGGGATGAAGAGGTCTGTACAGGGGGGTAGAGGGGATGGAGAGGTCTGTAGAGGTGGGTAGAGGAGATGTAGAGGTGGGTAGAGGTGATGAAGAGGTCTGTAGAGGTGGGTAGAGGGGATGAAGAGGTCTGTACAGGGGGGTAGAGGGGATGAAGAGGTCTGTAGAGGTGGGTAGAGGGGATGAAGAGGTCTGTACAGGGGGGTAGAGGGGATGGCGAGGTCTGTACAGGGGGGTAGAGCTATTCTCATGCTAAAATCGACTGTAAATCCAGATTTTAAAGTTGATATTCTTCCCCGTGGAGCATGCCCCCATAACCTGTGCCCCACCCAAAATGTTTAGCACCAGCCGCCACTGCATACAACATCACATACCTTTTCAATGCAATTTTGAATAAACTCTCCTTTTGTGAACGGCTTACATGCTGTTGCTATTAGGGCTGGGTTCAAAAAATCGATTTCCCGATTCTGAATCGATCTTCATTAAATGAGCGATTTATCGATTCATAAGTCCCGAGATCGATCTTTCATGTTTTTTTTTTTGTGAGATCTCGTGGCCAGATCTCGCGATACAAGAATTTATCACGCAACGCACGTGAGGTCTCAACACTAAAATCTAAAAACATGGCGACGGCACGGACACTCAAGTCACCACCCGGCTTAAAGTCAGATGTCTGGGTGCATTTTGGATTCAAAACATTTGACGATAGAGATGAGCTGGACAAAAGCAAAGTCATATGTAAGCTGTGCGCAGTGGAAGTTAAATTTAGTGGAAACACCACAAATCTACGGAACCACTTATTGAGGCATCACCCTGACGTGAAACACGGAACAGCGGAGCCGAAACAGACCTCGCTGATAAAGACGTTTGGTTGCAAATTGCAATCAAATTCTCCCCGTGCCCAACAAATTACAGAGGCTGTAGCACATTTTATTTGCAAGGATATACGCCCGTACAGCGTTGTTGAAAATGCTGGCTTTCGAAAACTCGTCACTGTATTAGAACCACGCTACGTGTTACCGACACGCAAACAATTGAGTGAAGTGATAGTCCCAGACATGTACGCGCAGGTGAAACGTGATATCGCAACTTCACTTCAGCAAGCAGAGAGAGTTGCCATAACGTGTGACAGCTGGACATCCAGAGCAATGGATTCGTACCTGACAATCACTTGCCACTATATCAATGATGACTGGAGTCTCACGTCTCATGTTCTTCAGACTAGGGCAGTTGAAACCAGCCACACTGCAAGTAATCTAGCTGACCTGTTGTCCGAGGCGATACAAGATTGGGAGCTTACAAACAAAGATCCAGTCATCATAACGGACAATGCTGCAAATATGGTCCGCGCTGTGCATTTGATGGAGCGATTGCACATTGGCTGTTTTGCGCACACGCTCAATTTAGCTTCACAAGCAGCTCTCAAAATCACAGCTGTCGCGCGCTTGCTTGGCCGCGTGAGGCGTATCACGTCATTTTTCCATCGCAGTACTACGGCAAACCACACGCTCAAAGACAAACAACGGATGCTGGAGCTGCCTGCTCATAAGCTTGTGATTGACGTGGTGACCCGGTGGAACAGCGCTCTGGACATGCTGGAATGCTTCCTGGAGCAGCAACCAGCCATCTCAGCAACTCTGATGTCACCTGAAGTGCGCAGGAACGAAAGCGATCTCTGCACTCTGACAGAGGCTGACATAACGGTCGCAGAAGATGTGGTGAAAGCTCTTGGGCCGATGAAGGCAGCCACACTGGTGATGTCTGAAGAGAACTCCCCGACTGTCTCCGTTATTGCGCCTCTCCAGGCACAGCTACTGGAGAAGATGAGCAGTGACCCCCACGACTCCACAGTGATTAAGGACCTCAAGACTGCTATATACAACAACTTCAATTCAAGGTATGCTCAGGCCTACTTAACGTCACTGTGTGTGTGTGTGTGTGTGTGTGTGTGTGTGTGTGTGTGTGTGTGTGTGTGGTAAGTAACCTTGAGTTATGAAATGAATACAGTGGGTCTCTAAAAGGCTACTTAATTTGTAACCCCTGTGTAAAATTAGAATTTTACATGCTAAAATATTAGGAGTTGTATTAAGAAAATACATGGTGTGCGTGAGTCAGTCAGTCTGTGCATGCATGTAACTGTATGCATGCATGTGTAATGTAATGTAATGAAATGTGTTTTAAGTTAAAACAAATTAAATCTCTTTTAAGATATGCAGCCCAGAAGGACAAGCTGTATGTAACATCAGCATTAGATCCTCGCTTCAAGGCCCTGCCCTTCTTATCTGATGAGGTCCGAGACGACACATTCGATAGATTGATGACTGAAGCTGCTGGCCTGGAGCAAGCAGAGGCATCTAATGTAAGTTGACATGTAGAAATAACTTATTGTTACTGTATACTACAGTATTTTAATAATCATTCATCAATTATTAATCAATTATGTTTCTTCCTGACTATTTTCATCTTTCCAACAGCAAGAATCTGATGGTGATGGAGCTGAGGATGAGGAGGCTGCGCAGCAGGAAGACAACACCCTTTGTACTCCTGTTAAAGTGGCTTATGCCCCTTCTCCATCAAAGAGGTCAAAGGAATCCTCTGCACTGATGTCTCTCCTTGGATCAGCCTACACCCCAAAAGCCATAGTAGTACCACAGAAATCTCTGGCTGAGAAGGCAAAGGAAGAAGTGAAAAGATACAGGGAAGTAAAACCTGTTCCACTCTCTGAAAACCCCCTGGCCTGGTGGAAGGTGCATGCAGGGGAGTATCCCCTTTTGGCACGCCAAGCAAAGCGGTCTCTGTGTGTCCCCGCGACCAGTGTCGCTTCTGAGAGAGTTTTCTCAACCGCTGGTGATATCGTTACTGCACAGAGAAGCTGCCTCACTCCGCAACATGTAGATCAGCTCCTTTTTTTGCAGAAGAATCTTTCAATCTCCAAAAAGTGAGAAAGCAGTAATGAAGGGCTTTAGTTTCATGGACATTATGGTTTACAATGTGTGTTTTTGTTCCCCAAAATACCCTCATCTATTGCACTATTTTCGTTTGAGTTTTGCATTTTTATTTTGTATATATAAACCCCTCAAAAAACGTTCGGAAACGCTTTTTTTGTTGATTATTACCGGTAGGCTATGTTTGTAGCCCCTTTATTTACATCGGCTGCAGTAAAGCAAAGCACGTTAAAAAGCACTTTTTGTAGTTGCAAAATGTTGGTCAATGATGTTCATATGTTCCAATAAAATGTGTTCCAATAAAAAGTACATTCATGTAACTGCTTTGGAGTCAATTCATTGATATGTTTAACAATGCTACATGTTATAGGGTTCCTTGAACCATTTATAGCATTAATTCTGAGAATCTCTTTCATATTCAAGCAAAAAATGTATATTTTAACTAGATCGAATCGGAATCGAATCGAATCGAATCGAATCGTGAATCGAATCGAATCGTGAGCTCACTGAGCTGGTGAATCGGAATCGAATCGTTTTGGGAAATCAGTGGCGATACCCAGCCCTAGTTGCTATGTCCTCCACTATTATAAAGCTTGCATTCACAGCTCCCTCACACTGGACTGTTTAAGCGAGTAAACATGTTTTGTTGTTGAAGGTTCAGTGCCTCGGAACTGAGCCACAAGCCGTAGTGGTTGAAATCTTTCCCTATGAAATGGGACAACCCTTCAAGACCCTGATACGTCATCAGTAGTATCATAGAAAAGCATTGACGCTCGCGATTCATTCACAACTTAAGTTTTACGCTATCAATCGATCAAACAAGTCATCAAATAAAAAAGAACAATGCTTCATTATCAGACCATCAGACCGACAGAATAACGGTGCTCTGTAGGCTATTAACCTGTGCTCCTACCCTGCCAGTCTGCACTGATATAGGACAACAGTGCAACAACTTCGAGGTTGAACTTTAGTTACATTTTGGCCGTCATATGCCATTTAAAGGGGGGAAATAAAAATGTAAAAATGCATGGCTATCATGCACAAATTAGCCTTAAAATATGTAACGTTAGATAGATAACGGTTGTTTTGGTTTAATAAATGCCGCTATACAGCTCAACGGGGGGAAATGCGACATTAATTATGTAAAAATGCAGCACTATCATGCACAGATCAGCCTTAAAACATGTAACGTTTTAAGATATATAAGATAGTGCTGCATTTTGTAAGATTTGTATGTAAGATATATAAAGTTAGACAGGGAGCGCAGATTTATTTTTATGGCGTTCCGAAATCCGATGACCGGAACGCTGGCTGTCCATGGCATTAGTCAACTACATGCTCACATCCAGCCTCCCGCTCTCTGCTCTCCATCAAAGATGGCACATCCATTAATAATATTATATAATAACAACTGCTCGGATTAGATTGCGGGTTGTTTTGGTTTAATAAGTGCCCCTATACAGCTATATCATCATATACCATCAACGGGTGGGAAATGTTACATGGAACTAGGTCAAAACGCGTGACTATCATGCACAAATCAGCCTAATGTTAGATAGATAACTTAACATTAA
>NC_137676.1:23452500-23470000 GCF_963989245.1 Nansenia antarctica | reverse complement strand
GGTCAGGACCAGTATGTGACTGGTCTACTGGGTCAGCACCAGTATGTGACTGGTGTTCTGGGTCAGGACCAGTATGTGACTGTCGTTCTGGGTCAGGACCAGTATGTGGCTGGTGTTCTGGGTCAGCAGCACCAGTATGTGGCTGGTGTTCTGGGTCAGGACCAGTATGTGACTGTCGTTCTGGGTCAGGACCAGTATGTGGCTGGTGTTCTGGGTCAGTATGTGGCTGGTGTTCTGGGTCAGGACCAGTATGTGACTGGTCTACTGGGCCAGGACCAGTATGTGGCTGGTGTTCTGGGTCAGGACCAGTATGTGGCTGGTGTTCTGGGTCAGCAGCACCAGTATGTGGCTGGTGTTCTGGGTCAGCAGCACCAGTATGTGGCTGGTGTTCTGGGTCAGGACCAGTATGTGACTGTCGTTCTGGGTCAGGACCAGTATGTGGCTGGTCTACTGGGTCAGCACCAGTATGTGACTGTCGTTCTGGGTCAGCAGCACCAGTATGTGACTGGTGTTCTGGGTCAGGACCAGTTTGTGACTGTCGTTCTGGGTCAGGACCAGTATGTGGCTGGTGTTCTGGGTCAGGACCAGTATGTGACTGTCGTTCTGGGTCAGCAGCACCAGTATGTGGCTGGCGTTCTGGGTCAGCACCAGTATGTGACTGGTGTTCTGGGTCAGGACCAGTATGTGACTGGTGTTCTGGGTCAGCAGCACCAGTATGTGGCTGGCGTTCTGGGTCAGGATGTGGCTGGTGTTCTGGGTCAGGACCAGTATGTGACTGTCGTTCTGGGTCAGCAGCACCAGTATGTGACTGGCGTTCTGGGTCAGGACCAGTTTGTGACTGTCGTTCTGGGTCAGCAGGACCAGTATGTGGCTGGTGTTCTGGGTCAGGACCAGTTTGTGACTGGCGTTCTGGGTCAGGACCAGTATGTGGCTGGTGTTCTGGGTCAGGACCAGTATGTGACTGGTGTTCTGGGTCAGGACCAGTATGTGGCTGGTGTTCTGGGTCAGGACCAGTATGTGGCTGGTGTTCTGGGTCAGGACCAGTTTGTGACTGGCGTTCTGGGTCAGGACCAGTATGTGGCTGGTGTTCTGGGTCAGCACCAGTATGTGGCTGGTGTTCTGGGTCAGGACCAGTATGTGACTGGTGTTTGCTGTGAACTGTCTGACTTCCTGTTGACTGTCTGGTCTGCGGTCGTCTTGTGAACTTCTACAGGAAAACATTTGGTCTGTGTCTGGGTCTGGGTTTGTCATGTTTCTGTCTTGTTTTTCTGTTGTCTACAATGTTTCTCTCTTCTTGTCTACGATGTTTCTGTCTTGTTGTCTACGATGTTTCTGTCTTGTTGTCTACGGTGTTTCTGTCTTGTTGTCTACGATGTTTCTGTCCTGTTGTCTACGATGTTTCTGTCCTGTTGTCTATGATGTTTCTGTCTTGTTTCTCTGTTGTCTACAATGTTTCTCTCTTCTTGTCTATGATGTTTCTGTCTTGTTTTTCTGTTGTCTACAATGTTTCTCTCTTCTTGTCTACGATGTTTCTGTCCTGTTGTCTTGTCTACGATGTTTCTGTCTTGTTGTCTACGATGTTTCTGTCTTGTTGTCTACAGTGTTTCTGTCTTGTGTCTACGATGTTTCTGTCTTGTTGTCTACGATGTTTCTGTCCTGTTGTCTACGATGTTTCTGTCTTGTTTTTCTGTTGTCTACAATGTTTCTCTCTTCTTGTCTATGATGTTTCTGTCTTGTTTTTCTGTTGTCTACAATGTTTCTCTCTTCTTGTCTACGATGTTTCTGTCCTGTTGTCTACGATGTTTCTGTCTTGTTGTCTACGATGTTTCTGTCTTGTTGTTTACGATGTTTCTGTCTTGTTGTCTATGGTGTTTCTGTCTTGTTGTCTACTATGTTTCTGTCCTGTTCAGAGGCGGATTTATGATTGGAGGAGATCCGGGGCTTAGCCCAGAGGGAGAATATAATGTGCGCGCGGAGCGCAAAGGCAAAAATTTGCCTTCAACCTTCAACTTACCACCACCTTAAAGCGGACAAAAGGCTGTATTACAAAATAGACAGTAAACACACACACACACACGTCAGTCACCATCATTTATATTTGTATAGAATTACAGAATTGATGGGCTGAGGCTAGTTATGTTACAGTATGTATATCAGGGCAGACTCTGTGCTCACCACTTATATTGTATTGATTGTCTTGTCCTGTGTTATATGACGATATATTACATGTATTGTTGGCCTGTGTATAGTACTGTGAAATCAAATCCCCCCTGGGACATTAAACAAACTTAGTTAGTTAGCGTTACATCTTAAGATAGATTTGAGTCATGTTCTGTATACATACATACTACCATAAGGGCATACTTAATGTGGTTACTTCATGTTTACTAGCTGTAACATTAACGTTACATCATTCTTTTTCACTTGATACTCAGTCAACCAGAGTGCAGATATCAAAGACTATCAGCCTGTTATTCACTTTATTTGTATAAGTATTATCCTTTGTTTGATTTCTTACCATGTACCGTAACAGTACCTTGCTATGTTTCATTTTCATTATAAACATAACGTTATGTTATGATAGCCAGCTAGCATTAGCAAACCGGAAAAGTAGTGTCAGTGAGTCAGTCACCTTTCTAATAAGATTCACAAACCTGAAACATCATCTATGTCATCACTGCTGGTGATGTCATTGTTGTCAGCTGCTGATACTGCTGCTGCAACAGTTCTTGGCGCTTGTTTTGTTGAAAAAAACGTTGGGATATCCATGCTTACAAAGTCAGGCACTGATTGAGATCACGTCTTCTTCAGGGCAGGGCAGGCTACGCAGTACGCAGGCTAATGTCGCGCAGCTGCTGCCTCTCTGTTGGACTCCGGTACTGCACGTTACTCACAAGATTTTTATTTTTTTTATTTTTTATTTTTATTTTTTTAAAGTAAAACATTCGGGGCTTTTCAGAAAACATCCGGGGCTTGAGCCCAAGTAGCCACCCCCTAGCGCCGCCCCTGGTCCTGTTGTCTACGATGTTTCTGTCTTGTTGTCTACGATGTTTCTGTCCTGTTGTCTACGATGTTTCTATCTTGTCTACGATGTTTCTGTCTTGTTGTCTACGATGTTTCTGTCTTATTGTCTACGATGTTTCTGTCTTGTTGTCTACAATGTTTCTGTCCTGTTGTCTATGATGTTTCTGTCCTGGTGTCTACGATGTTTCTGTCTTGTTGTCTACGATGTTTCTGTCCTGTTGTCTACGATGTTTCTGTCTTGTTGTCTACAATGTTTCTGTCTTGTTGTCTACGATGTTTCTGTCTCGTTGTCTACGATGTTTCTGTCCTGTTGTCTACAATGTTTCTGTCTTGTTGTCTACGATGTTTCTGTCCTGTTGTCTACGATGTTTCTGTCTTGTTGTCTACGATGTTTCTGTCTTGTTGTCTACGATGTTTCTCTCCTGTTGTCTACGATGTTTCTTTCCTGTTGTCTACGATGTTTCTGTCCTGTTGTCTACAATGTTTCTCTCCTGTTGTCTACGGTGTTTCTGTCCTGTTGTCTACGATGTTTCAGTCCTGTTGTCTGTGAGGTTTGTGCGTAACTCTGAGGAGACAGACAGAGTTTATTTACGGTGTGTTTGACTGGCCTGTGATCGATACTGATGTTGTGTTGATGTTGCGCTGCAACCTTGACTGTGATGGATGTGTGATGTGGAGACAGTATGATGTAGCAGGCAGTGAACCAAACACTGATTTAACGCCTGTAGGGGGGGGGGGGGGGGGCTGTCTGGAGTACTGACTTCTCAAACACTCCATATAGACACACACACGCATGCGCACAAACACACGCACAAACACACGCACACGCACACACACACTGGGGGTTACACACCTCACTTTCACTCAATTAACACTTGAATAATTGATTCATTTTTACAAACAAACTTGACGTCTAGATCAAAACATATCATAGAATGTATTCTGACTACAGTATGCTGAAATGATGATAGAGGAGGATGAAGATGAGGATGATGATGATGATGATGATGATTTAGGCCGGTCATTCTACCGACACGTTCATAAGACGCCGCCGCCGCTGTTCTGTAGGGTTCTGTGCTGTAGCGTCCAGCCGTGGCTTCATTCCAAGACAGACGTCCAGAGGTTATTGATTCATCCGGTGGGATGTTTGGTCTGGCCGGCTGGTGGGAGGAAGCTGTCTGCGCTGAGAGATGGAGCCTCAGATGCTGGAGATTGCTCTGTTGTTGTTGTTGTTGTTGTTTTAGCAGACCGAGGCTTCAGCCGGCTCTGATCCGTCACACCGGGGGGCAGGCCTCATGTTGCACCCCGGGGGAGGCCACTGGAGGTAGGGATCGGACGCTCGTTGTAATGCACGGAATGCCACATTCAGGGCAGGGAGGGAGGGATGGTCGATTTGTTTTGATGCCATTCCTCGTTTTGTTGCCGTGCGTTACGACGAGCCCTCCCGAGTCCTCCGATTTCTACCTCCGCCAGCCTCCGCTGTTGTAACTAGTCATCCTGTCTGTCTGTTTGTCTGTCTTTTTGTCTGTCTGTCTGTCTCGGTCTGTCTCTCTCTCTGTCCGACTGATTGTACTGAACGACTGATTGCTCAATGAGATAAAACAAAAAAAAGATAATTAAAGGAAATCTTTTCCAACGACAAATGAACCAGAGATGAGTCATTAGCCTCTGTCGCCTTTCTCTAAGAGGACGACACACGTGGTAACCAAGGAGATGGCGTGTTGTCATTCAACAGTGATGAGGGCTGTAGACCTCCCCCCCCAACCCCTCTCCCTCTTCTCCTTGTCCAGATTGCATTAAAGAGGACTTAACGGTTCTGTAATTGTCTTGGTGGGCGGGGGGAGGATGTGTGTGTGTGTGTGTGTGTGTGTGTGTGTGTGTCTGTATGTGTGTGTGTCTGTATGTGTCTGTATGTGTGTGTGTCTGTATGTGTGTGTGCATGCGTGTGTGTGTGTATCTGTGTGTGTGTGTGTGTCTGTATCTGTGTGTATCTGTGCGTATCTGTGCGTGTGCGCGCTGTGACCAGCCCAGTGGGATCAACCAGGGCTTACTGAGGAGATGGTTTCCATCAGGAGTTGAGTTGCTGTCGGCTTCAGGGCGTCCCAGCCGTCCTGCCTCTCCCGCCTCCCCCTGGGTGTCCCTGTGGCTTAGCTGGGCGTCAGCTGGGCGTCAGGGGGTTAAGCCTCTGTTATCGATGATAGCTACAGAACGTGACGTTAGAATTATAAGGTTCTATCTCCATTTTTGTCAAAATTTAGTTTTTTACATAATCTGATCCATTAGGTGTTTATTAATGCCTGTGTGGTGTTATTTTAAAAATGTTGACATTTTGAGTTACAAAGGTTCCATCTCACAAAACATAATGGAATGTAAAAACTTTGACGCTCAATATCTCTGAACTGCCCTAATATATATATATATATATAGATATATATATATAATATATATATATAGGATAGAACCTTATCATTCTAAGCTCACGAGAAGTCCTGCCCTGTTTCAGAGTTACGGTCGGTCTCTGGGACGTGTCTAACAGGGGTGGAGGTCGAGATGGGAGGACAGGGGAGGCTGGGGGAGGTAGACATGGGAGGACAGGGGAGGCTGGGGGAGGTAGACATGGGAAGACAGGGGAGGCTGGGGGAGGTAGACATGGAGGACAGGGGAGGCTGGGGGAGGTAGACATGTGAGGACAGGGGAGGCTGGGGGAGGCTGGGGGAGGTAGACATGGGAGGACAGAGGAGGCTGGGGGAGGTAGACATTGGAGGACAGGGGAGGCTGGGGGAGGTAGACATGGGAGGACAGGGGAGGCTGGGGGAGGTATCTATCTTTAGGAGTGTATGTTCATCTTTCTGAGTGTGTAGTGTGTGTCCATGTTTAGGAGTGCGTAGTGTGTGACCCTCCCCCTCCTCAGTCACCCCCCAAACTGTGTGTGTGTGCGTGTGTGCATGTGTGCGTGCGTGCGTGCGCGCACGTCTGTGTCCAGGTGACCCGCTCCCCAGTGGTGATGGAGTGTGCGTCTGCGGGCGCGTGGCGTTGAGCCGTGGTAATGGAGGTTTAGCGCTGGGCCCGCCAGCCTGATGGATACGGGTCTGATCACACACAAATGTTTTCTTATCCATCAGCCAGACGCCGCGGCTGACCTCTTTTAACACACACTCTGTCTTTCTCTGCCTCCGTCTGCCTCTCTCTCTCGCTCTCCCTCTCTGTCTCCCTCTCTGTCTCCCTCTCTGTCTCCCTCTCTGTCTCTCTCTCTCTCTGTCTCTCTCTCTCTCTCTCTCTCTCTCTCTCTGTCTCCCTCTCTGTCTCTCTCTCTCTGTCTCCCTCTCTGTCTCTCTCTCTCTGTCTCCCTCTCTGTCTCTCTCTCTCTCTCTCCCTCTCTGTCTCTCTCTCTCTCTCTGTCTCCCTCTCTGTCTCCCTCTTTGTCTCTCTCTCTTTGTCTCTCCCTCTCTGTCGCTCTCTATCTCTGTCTCTCTCTGCCCCTCTCTGTCTCCCTCTCGCTCTCTCTCGCTCTCTCTCTCTCCTTCTCTCTCTCTCTCTGTCTCTCTCTCTCCCTCTCTCTCTGTCTCTCTCTCCCTCTCTCTTTCTCTCTCTCTCCTTCACTCTCTCCTTCTCTCTCTCTCTCTCTTCCTCTCTCCCTCTCTCTCCTTCTCTCTCTCTTCCTTTCCCCCTCTCTCCTCTCTCTCTCTCTCTCTTCCTCTCTCCCTCTCTCTCTGTCTCTCTCTCTCTCATGTCTGCCTGCTGCTGGGATTAAACTGTGGGATGGAGCCAGGGGTGTCAAGGACCACAGACTGGACTGCATTGTTTGGGATATATACTTGTGTGTGTGTGTGTACAGGCCTGGTGAGGCGGCAGAATGAAAGCATCATTAGTTTAGTCAAGTTGAATGAAGAATCAGTAAGATCTGAATGGGAGGCTGGCTGGATAGAGGCATCGACCAGACAGAGAGAGAGGGGGAGAGGGAGGGAGAAAGAGAGGGAAAGAGAGAGAGGGGGAGAGTGAGGGAGAAGGAGAGGGAAAGAGAGAGACGAGGGAGAGGGAGAGGGAGGGAGAACGAGAGGGAAAGAGAGAGAGGAGGGAGAAGTCCAGACCACTCATATGGACTTCACATCTCAGACTGAGACCTGCACGCGCACGCACACACGCACACGCACACACAGTCATGTGTTTATATATCATATGTAAAATGAAAACCTTTGTCTTTTTCAACATATTTAAACACATGGACATATGATCTTCATTTTAACAACATTGAGAGGTGGGTAATATAACTAAACAAAACAATTATAAAAAGTTATTCATAATCAACATTACTAATTAGTTTTTCCTATTAATAGAAATGCAATTTTCTTGTTAGGAAAAAGTTAAGGTACTCCCACATTTACTGCTAATTAAATTGCCTATAATTAGAGATAAGCGCACCAGGTGCAAATGATTAGACCATCGTTAGAGAGGATTTTGGAGGAGCCTGTCTTAAGCAGGGTACACACATAAGGATTATCTGGCCGATGTTGGCCCGATTTTCCCCCTTCCGACCAAAGACAGAAAACGCCCGATTATCAGATGCCTCTAAAGATTTTCCTATAACAAAATCCTGTGGTGTGAGGTGTGTTAAGAGTCAATCTCTCCCGACAACCTGCTCGGAAAATGGTCGCGGCCGGCAATCGTAAATTTCAAATGTGTTCAATACTTACGACCAGAAATCCTAGGGTTGCCAGATTTTTTGGTGGAATTAGCGGTTTTAGACTGTGGTTAGGGTGGAAAATGTCATTCCCATCTGGCAACCCTGCTCGCGAGTCCGACTATGACGTGGATGGAATGTAGCCAATCAAGAAGCGAGCTGACATCTTCTTTTCCTTATTTTGCCCTGTCGCACATGGTTGCCTCGTACAGGTCAGTCAGGGTACTACGTTAGATAATAATAATAATAGTAATAATAATAATAATAATAACTTTATTTGTATAGCGCTTTCCTGCAAACGTTGCGGCTCAAAGTGCTTTAATCATTATATAATCTTAATTTAATAATTTTGTAATTTAAAGGCAATATTAAAAGGATGGGTTCACGCGAGATTTCTGGCTTGGTGAACGAGACTGTAGAGAGTCTGGAGTCTGTCGTAACCATAATCTTTATGTCTGTGGGGTGCTGAAATGGGAAAATCGGCGCACACCACACACAATACGATCAAGGCTGTTCAATCCAAGATTGTCTATCTTCATGTGTGGGGTCTGTCGCAGATAACAAATCGGTTAAGATTTCGAAAATCCTTATGTGTGTACCCCGCATTAGTTATTTTGTGACGTTAGAATTATAAGGTTCTATCTCAATTTTTTTCAAATCTGATCCATTAGGTGTTTATTAATGCCTGTGTGGTGTTATTTTTAAAATGTTGACATTTTTTAGTTAGTAATTCATAAAATACAAAGGTTCCATCTCACAAAACATAATGGAATGTAAAAACGTTGACGCTCAATATCTCTGAACTACCCTAAACGGAGATAGAACCTTATCATTCTAAGCTCACGACTCCTTGAAGTGAGTGGTATCACCATGGCAAGATCAAAACAGCTCTCTGAGGCCTTCAGAAACAAGGTAGATGCATCTGAGTCTGGGAAGGGATTTAAAAAGATCTCCAAACAATTACAAATCAGCCATTCCACTGTCCGGAAAATAATTAACATGTGGAGAACATTTAAAACAACTGCCAGATCAGGCTGTACTAGCATGTTCAGCCCAAGAGCAGACCGCAAGATGCTTCTAGATCAGTGGTCTTCAACCGGGGATCCGCTACCCCTATGGGGTCCGCAGAGGTACTGCAGGGGGTCCGCCAATCTTTGTCATAATAATTGAAATTTTTCACCAAAATAATCAGTGAGAATTAAAAAATATAACAAAAATGATATTGAGTAAAGTACAAGCATTAATAGGCAATAATAAGCTACTTTTGACCAAAACTATTTACAAAATAAATGATGCCCATGATTCTAGAGTCTCACATAACGTCAGCTGAAAAAAATAAATAAATAAACTGTCTAGCAAGCTAGGTGTTGGCTAAAACGCTGCAGTTCGGTCTTCATTGCAAAATTAACGTTAATTAATAACTAGCATAACGTTACTAATTTAGTTAGTTTGATAATAACAAACCCGCCTCTTTGCTTCTCTATGCGCCGCTATAGGAGAGGAACACAACGCGCTCCTTTACCATTCCGAGGTCAGATGGCTTTCCCGTGGATCAGTATTGGCGCGCGTCTTTGAATTACGCACAGCTATCCACGAGATTCTGCTACCGCGCGGAGCTGGCTGCGCATTTCAATGCATTTCCGCGGATTCCGCGGTGCCCTCGCCTGACGTGAAATGCGCAATTGTTGATCACTTGGAGGCACTCGAAAGTCAATTTGAGAAGTACTTTTCTGAGACTAAGTCTTGGAGAAAGCACAAGACATGGATACGGTTTCCATGCAAAGACAATGCATCCGACGGCTCAAACCTGACAGCCGCTGAGGAAGATCAGCTGATCGACCTAACCACAGACAGTACACACAATAATGTGTACGAGTCACAGCCTCTCACCCAGTTCTCGATGAGCCTCTTGCCTTTTGCAACAACTTATCTTTGTGAAAGTGGATTCTCCTCCCTCACCTACCTGAAGAGCAAATACCGTTCCAGACAGCAGTCTGAGGATGACATGATGCTCTGCCTGACAACCTCCATCTCCCCCAGAATAGACAAGCTGTGTACCACCAACCAGGGCCAGTCATCTCACTGAGGTAGGCATACCTGGCTTCCTGAAGCTAAAAGTTTCATTGTTGAAAAATAATAATAATAGAAAATATAAGCCTCATCAACAACAACAACAACAACAACAATAATAATAATAACCAATCATAATAATGCATGAACGTTTTATCAATCATAAACACATATAGGCTAATAACCCAGTATATAAATAGGTTAATACGGTGAAAGAAAAGGTGAATGAAGTAAATATAAAAGTTATTATAGGCTTTAAAATGTGAGACATTTAAAAATATATATTACATGTGGGGGTCCCTGTTCTGTTTGTCTCTCGTCCAAGGGGTCCTTGGGTTGAAAAAGGTTGAAGACCCCTGGGCCCTATTCCACAAAGCTCGATAAAGTTCTAAGCCTCGATAAAGTTCTAAGCCTCGAAAATGTTAGCTTGCTTTCGGTGCCATCAATGTGGCTCAAATAATTCGCTGCTTGGTTGAGCTCCTTCTGAGTCAGATATAATTAGCCTGGTCCCGACCAGGCTAAAACACAGGCTATAGTCATCCGTGCGTCAAAAAAGGCTCACAGGCGGAAACTAAACCCTGAACGAAAGTTCCTCATGTGTCTTTTAGGAAATATTAGTTCCCACTTCACATGAGATAGATAGATTAGATAGTTTGACTGTGTGATAGATAGATAATTTGATATTTTGAAAGTGTGATCGATCGATAGATAGTTTGATTGTGTGATAGATAACTTGATATTTTGAAAGTGTGATCGATATATCAATAAAGAAAAGAGTGTAAAAAAAAAATAATTGTCTCAACTTGCATTGCCGTCATCACAGCGGTCTCGCTGGCGTAGTGGTTAAGGCTGCGGACTCGAGTTCCAAAGGTTGCGAGTTCGAGACTTGACTAAGTCATTCATTTTTTTTTTTTTACATTTAACCGAAGATTTCATGCAAAGGTTTCAAACACCATTGTAATCGTGTCAGTTCTTGTAAATTAGCCTGCACCATAATTTTATAGCCTACAATACTTTTTTAGATGAGATTTTAGATTAGATTCAGACAACGAAATGCAGTAAAAAGTGCGCCTGAAGAGGGATTTGAACCACCGATATAAAATGACGAATAAATCCTATGGCAGCAGTCGATACCACTAGGCCATTGTGGCGATATGACGGTTTGTAGCCTGCTGCTCATATCACCACAGTAGTAAATATTCATTTATTAAAATATGAACATATAACAATAACTGGGGCTAGTATGACCTACGCATTTAATCGGTCAGCAATTTCTTGCCAAACCATTTCCCTCGCCTTGTTAATTGCGGCAGTATTGCACTATTTTACATCTTATTTTTCCGTTTTCATAAAAATCAATAATTCGGAATGCTGCGCAAATGTAGTACCCCTGCAGAGTGGAGTATCTTCATTTCGACAGATCGACACTTCAGGGCTTTTTATGTCTGCGTGCACGCGCCCATATCGAAGATTTGTAAGCCTGTCTTCTGTGAACACTGATGACACAAGGCTGATCCTCATTCGAGGAATCACCTGAGGCTTGAATACCAATCTCGAGGTCCCTGAGCGCCGCATTTAATTATAGCGCCGCTATATTAAGCCACCTTTAGTGGAATATGGCCCTGTTCTAGATAATGTAATGCTGTCATCCGTCCTTAATGAGTGTGACGATCCACACTTGAACCAATAGTGGGCGCTATACATCTGTTGTCCTGTTGACCTTCTCTCTTGGTTCCAGATGGGCACAGGTGGGGGTGATCATCCTAATTGTGCCAGGAACCTTAAAGAGTGGTTTAGATTCATGCTCTCTCTCTTCCTTTGTCGACCAGCAGCCGTTTTTGGTTGTCGTTACTATTTTCTTTATTATTATTTCCATTTAAACATTATATTCTTTAATAAATCTCCTATTATTGTTATCCATGTGTCGTCTCCCTTTTTGTCACCTTGTCAAGAGCCAGGCAAGCGTAACAATGAGCGATTAGAAAAGTTAAACGTCTATAACCAGAACGCAGTGGCGCACATAGACAGGGAGACAGAGAGAAGCAGAGTGTCTGTTTTAATATTTTGCAATCCTGCCAACAACAACATGTCAATTCACGCGACACAATGTTGCCATGGCAAGAGACTAGAGAAGCCGAAATCAGACAGGGAGACACAGAGAGAAGCAAAAAGACGGGTGCATGTTTTAATATTTTGCAATACTGCCAACGACATGTCATTTCACGGGACACAATGTTACCGTGGCGAGAGAGGGAGAAATCACTGGAAAAATACCTTCACCTGATCTACGTGGGGTTGCTGCTTTGAAACAAGTGTTGATTTTAAAAAAAATATGTACATATTTACAGATGTCTGTTGCTGGTAGATCATTTTCACGTCGGCCTCGCGCTGAAAAACACGTTGAATAGGCGAGCCTTCTATTCGGTTGTTAAGTCGTGACGTGTTTCCGGGTCCAAAGTTGGCTGAGGCGCTCTCTTCAAAATGCTTCAGTAATAATAATAATAATAAATTATATTTGTATAGCGCTTTTCCGAGGCTCAAAGACGCTGACAAATATGGGAAAAACGGGAAAGTGCTGTGTCCCTTGTTGTATGAATAGATCCGAGTCTAAAAAACGATTGAACTGTCATTCTACCGCTTTAGTACACTGGTACTCTGGTGCTTTAGTACACTGGTACTCTGGTGCAGGGAATTTCTGGTTTGGACCCGGAAATTGCTAAACGTCACGTTTGACGTCAGACTTAACAACCGAATTCTCTAGCGTGCGAGCAGCAGCAGTCAGTGTGAGTCAGGCGTGAGAGTACCTCTCTACCTCGATGGGGCTGCTACAACCTGCTAGAATGGGCGTCTAAATGAGACTCACAGGTAACACGACCGTAAGGTAAGCTTGACGCTTGCGGTGGAATTTGGCTTAGGCTAAACTTTGCCAGAGAACACCTAGACAAACACCAGGACTCCTGGAACAATGTGCTTTGGACATATTAATCCAAAGTTGAATTATTTGGGCTCAGTAACAGAAGACATGTTTGGCGCAAGCCACAGACATCATTTGAGCACAAGAACCTCATACCAACTGTGAAGCGTGAGGGGCAGCTCACCAGCCAGCTCACCATTATAGAATCCACTAGGAATTATTTATTGTATCAGAGGGTGTTTGAGGAAATTGTGAGACCATCTGTCCAAAAATATGTACATTCCAGTAAATCCACCAAGGAATGCCTCAAAAGAAAAAAATGGAGAGTTCTGGAAAGGCCAAGTCAAAGCCCGGATCTTAATCCTATTGAGATGTTGTGGGGTGATTTGAAACGGGCAGTGCATTGCAAGACACCCCTCAAACATCACACAGCTGAAGGAATCAGTAGGAATTGGCATCTGTGTTAATTTTTTGTTAAATAAATGATAAAGTAACATTTTCATTGTTTTTGGTTCAATGACATCACCTTTATCTATAGATATTGTTTGAAAGAAGATGGGGTGTCCTAATTTTTCACATGTCTGTAAATTATAACCATTGATTTATTTATTTTGAAGGAACTTAGTTGATAGGGTGTTACGGTGAGATAGGGAACCCAGGCGCAGACACAGACCAGAGACAGATGTAGAAAAATAAAGTACAGTATATTTATTTAAGGGGTTAGGCAGAGAATGGTCGTAGGGCAAGCGGGGGGTCAGGCAGGGGGAGTAGTCGGCAAGCAGGCAGGGGGTTAGGCAGGAGGGGTTGTTGGCAGGCAGGGGGTTAGGCAGGAGGGGTAGTCGGCAGTAGGGCTGGGCAAACGATCAAAATATCTTTTTCGATAATCGCAAGAATTAACGATCAATTATCGATAAGCTTTTTTTTCATAAAAAAAAAAAAAAAACTAGGACAGAAATAACAAGCATGTTTTCCTTGGGGAAAAAACTTTATTTGTGTTGCTATTGCACACATTCATTCATTCACATTCAAACTAGACACTACAGTCAGATAACAATCCTCTTAAACAAGGCAGTGAGTAGCCTAAATTGTTTAACTTAAACACATTTTACGTTATAAATAAAAATATAGAAAAAAAGTAACTCACCATAGGAGCAGTAAAAAAACAGTTACTCACAAATAGGCGGATGACTGAAAACGTTAGTGTCCTTAAGAGCGTCCAGCTTAACTTAAATTTAAACTCCAGTGAGAGACTAGGCGGCAGGCCTACTGGTTCTTGTTCAAAAAGATGATCATGTTAACATGTTCAGGGGTGAGAGACAAACGCAATCTGGTGACAGTTAGGCCAGCCGCAGAAAACACTCGCTCCGAGGGCACCGAGGTTGCGGGGATGCAGAGGTAGGTCCGCGCTAATTTGGCCAACCGAGGAAACCTTCTTTCGTTTAATTTCCACCAGTCAGTTGGGTCGCAGTTCAGGCCCGCAGAAGGCTCCCTCAGAAAGGTGCAAACTTCGGTTTCGATGGGGATGTCAGCAGCACCGCCTGCTGCGTATTGCTCCCCGAGGAGCTGTGCCATGGAGCTGACCGGAGCGCGTCCTAACTATTCCCACCGTAGTTGGGGTAGACCACGCCAACTTCTGGAATATGTAGGGGTGTTTTTTGTTTTTTTTTTCTCAAACACAAACACAATCACTGACACTAAGAATAGGCGCGCGTTCCAGGGCCCACAGGGCAATGAGAGCCGCGTCCGGCCGCTTGCGGCCGTGCCCGCGGCGAACATTGACCGTTGGCCCGCGGCACACTCAGCGCCGCCGAGTTGCATACAGAGATGGGTAACCTATATCTAATCGTGCACCCCGTGTTACGTCACAAGCTAAAATCCAATGGGGTTGCGGAACGACCTGCGGGGCGGAAGAACAAGTTACAGAGAACACCCCTACATATTCCAGAAGTTGGCGTGGCGTGGGCGTGGTGTGGGCGTGGTCTACCCCAACTACGGTGGGAATCGTTAGGACGCGACCGGAGCAGGTGCTGCGTTGCGAAATTCAACATGCCGTACTGCGTTGCGAAATTCAATGCGAAGGCAAATGCAAAGTTAATTTCTCACACATAATGTAGACAAACTAATTTCCATTATTATTACAAAAAAGAATAAAAAATCCAATTTATTAACGATTATCGAGCAAAATATTTTGTGATCGACCAAGATCCTTATCGATCAATTATCGATCGTCGATCATTGATGCCCACCCCTAGTCGGCAGGCAGGCAGGGGCTTAGGCAGGAGGGGTAGTCGGCAGGCAGGCAGGGGCTTAGGCAGAAGGAGTAGTCGTTAGGCAGGCAGGGGTCAGGCCGGTAGGGTAGGCAGGCAGGCAGGAGGGCAGGTAGCAGGAGTCCGGTAGGGGTACAGGCAAAACAGGGGTAAGTAGGAGGCAGGTACAGGCAGGGTAGTAATTAGGTAGGGGAGCTGGAAGCGTATCATACGGTAAACTGAAGCTACGATTTGGCAGTGAAGTGAAGGCTGGACCGGGTCTTTATGCAGGGCTAACGATGTGGTAATTGTGAACAGCCGGACAAACTGAAGTGGCACACCTGAAGCCACTCCTGCCAATTAGAGGGAGAGAGAGAGAGAGAGAGAGAGAGAGAGAGAGAGAGAGAGAGAGAGAGAGAGAGAGAGAGAGAGAGAGAGAGAGAGAGAGAGAGAGAGAGAGAGAGAGGGAGAGAGGGAAAGAGAGAGAGAGGCACTGCCCACTACCTAGAGGTAGAGGGCGTGACATAGGGTCAGGACACACTAATCAACATATTAGATAACACACCAATGCTAATGTGTTGAGGTTTGCTAGAGAGCGAGTTTACGCTACATAACAAAGGTGTTTATCCTGTTAGAGACAGGTAACTGTATTATTCAAACGTACCGTAGTGTGGTAACATCCAGGGGAGGCTGGCGGAGGTAGAAATCGGAGGACAGGCTCATTGTAATGCATGGAATGGAATGAGAAATGGTATCAAACAATGTCATTTTATTCATTTCATTTAACCTCTGCATGGAATGATATGCAGAATGCTATCAACATACCGCTCCTCATTCCAGTCGGGTGCATTTACAATGAGCCCCATCCTCCGATTCCTACCTCCACCAGCCTCCCCTGACAGATCCACGTCCTTTCTCTCCTGTGACTGTTCATGTGTGTGAATCTGATGAGAGAGGGGGGGTCGTGACTCCTGCTTCGTCACCAGCCTCAGCTCAGGGAAATGACCGTCCAATAAAAGCCTTGTAATAGAATGTAGGAGGTCTTTCTATTAACCTCCAGACTCACATCTCTTTAGAACCCTGTGTGTTCAGAGGTGTCTGAATTAGCCTCCGTACTCGGATACGTCTCTCAGCGAGACCTCTGACGGTCTCTCTTTAAAGGCCCACAACCCACAGTTTAGCTCCCCGGCTTTTTCTTGGAAAAAAGGCGAAAGTACTTGAAGAACTGTGTTCGAAAAGTGCAGAGCGCTGACGTTAGTCGTTGGGGATGTTAGTCGTTGGAGACTGTTCACCGTCTCAAGGGTTCCTGAGGGTTATGACTGACTCTGAGCGCTAACTTTGCAAACAGTAATATGAAGTGTCATACTGCAGACCTCCATAGCTGTATGAAGTGTCATACTGCAGACCTCCATAGCTGTATGAAGTGTCACATGTCGTTGGATCGTTGGTAATGGTTTCAGGAGGATCTAAGACATGTCTTCGCTCAAAATACACCACCTTTGACCCTAATGGCAATTTTGGGATTTGAATAATTGTGTAATAACATGGTGCTGCCCCAAGATGTCATATCAGACATAGATAGATAGAGAGACAGACAGACAGACGGACAGACAGACAGACAGAGGGTAAATTAAGGCATTACAGAAGCTCACACCACAAACAGAAACAATAGAATAAAGTTACAATTGAATCATAATATAATAAAATAAAAAATATAAAAATGCAAAAGCCATAAAATAGACATTATAAATGGTGTCAAGAGTCCTGTGTGAATTAACATGAATTAGCATGAATTAGCACGCATTAGCATCCCCCAGCCTGACTGGACGTCTCAGCAGCTGGTTTTGGGAGGTACATCCATCTCCTCCTCCTCTCCTCTCTTCTCATCTTCCTCCACCTCTCTTCTTCCTCCTCCTCTTCTCATCTTTCTCCCCCTCCTCTTCTCATCTTTCTCTTCCTCTCCTCTTCCTCCCCCTCTTCTCCTCTTCCTCCCCCTCTCCTCCTCCTCCTCCTCTTTTCATCTTTCTCCCCCTCCTCTTCTCATCTTTCTCTTCCTCTCCTCTTCCTCCCCCTCTTCTCATCTTCCTCCTCTTCTTCTCATCTTCCTCCTCCTCTTCTCATCTTCCTCTTCCTCCTCCTCTTCCTCCTCTTCATCTCATCTTCCTCCTCCACCTCTCATCTTCTTCCTCCTCCTCCTCTTCCTCCTCCTCTTCTCATCTTCCTCCTCCTCCTCCTCTTCTCCTCCTCTTCTCATCTTCCTCCTCCTCTCCTCCTCCTCTTCTCATCTTACTCCTCATCTTCCTCCTCTTCTTCCTCCTCCTCTTCTCATCTTCCTCCTTCTCTTCCTCCTCCTCTTCTCCTCTTCCTCCTCCTCTTCTCACCTTCCTCCTCCCCGCCCGGTCCTACAGTCCGTGTCCATGCCTGGTGGTGACTGTCCGTCCTCACCCCCAGAGAGAAACACATTTGCTCCCACGCTGTGCTGCAGACTTCCTACCGGGGCTCCATGCCATGGTTCTCCCTTCTGCAGGGCTCAACACGTCTCCTGGTTGGCTGGACGTCAAGCCTTCT
>NC_137676.1:23437500-23447500 GCF_963989245.1 Nansenia antarctica | reverse complement strand
TTGAGGTTTAACTCTCTGTCTGAGGTTTAAGTCTGTCTCAGGAGATTGAGCTCTTTCTGAGGAGGTTTAACTCTGTCTGGGGAGGTTTAGCTCTGTCTGAGGAGGTTTAACTCTGTCTGAGGAGGTTTAACTCTCTGTCTGAGGAGGTTTAACTCTGTCTGAGGAGGTTTAGCTCTGTCCGAGGAGGTTTGACTCTGTCTGAGGAGGTTTAACTCTGTCTGAGGAGGTTTAGCTCTGTCTGTGGAGGTTTAACCCTGTCTGAGGAGGTTTAACTCTGTCTGTGGAGGTTTAACTCTGTCTGAGGTTTAACTCTGTCTGAGGAGGTTTAACTCTGTCTGAGAAGGTTTAACTCTGTCTGAGGAGGTTTAGCTCTGTCTGAGGTTTAACTCTGTCTGAGGAGGTTTAACTCTGTCTGAGGAGGTTTAGCTCTGTCTGAGGAGGTTTAACTCTGTCTGAGGAGGTTTAACTCTGTATGAGGAGGTTTAGCTCTGTCTGAGGAGGTTTAACTCTCTGTCTGAGGAGGTTTAACTCTGTATGAGGAGGTTTAGCTCTGTATGTGGAGGTTTAACTCTGTCTGAGGTTTAACTCTGTCTGAGGAGGTTTAGCTCTGTCTGAGGAGGTTTAACTCTGTCTGTGGAGGTTTAACTCTGTCTGAGGTTTAACTCTGTCTGAGGAGGTTTAACTCTGTCTGAGGAGGTTTAGCTCTGTCTGAGGAGGTTTAACTCTGTCTGAGGAGGTTTAGCTCTGTCTGAGGAGGTTTAACTCTGTCTGAGGAGGTTTAACTCTGTATGAGGAGGTTTAGCTCTGTCTGAGGAGGTTTAACTCTGTCTGAGGAGGTTTGACTCTGTCTGAGGAGGTTTAACTCTGTCTGAGGAGGTTTGACTC
The DNA here is from genome assembly GCF_963989245.1 of Nansenia antarctica. Taxonomy (NCBI): domain Eukaryota; kingdom Metazoa; phylum Chordata; class Actinopteri; order Argentiniformes; family Microstomatidae; genus Nansenia; species Nansenia antarctica. Next base: position 23,446,615 of record NC_137676.1, on the reverse strand, counting down.
TGTATGAGGAGGTTTAGCTCTGTCTGAGGAGGTTTAACTCTGTCTGAGGAGGTTTAGCTCTGTCTGAGGTTTAACTCTGTCTGTGGAGGTTTAGCTCTGTCTGAGGAGATTTAACTCTGTCTGAGGAGGTTTAACTCTCTGTCTGAGGAGGTTTAACTCTGTCTGAGGAGGTTTAACTCTGTCTGAGGAGGTTTAGCTCTGTCTGAGGTTTAACTCTGTCTGTGGAGGTTTAGCTCTGTCTGAGGAGATTTAACTCTGTCTGAGGAGGTTTAACTCTCTGTCTGAGGAGGTTTAACTCTGTCTGAGGAGGTTTAACTCTGTCTGAGGTTTAACTCTGTCTGAGGAGGTTTAGCTCTGTCTGAGGAGGTTTAACTCTGTCTGAGGAGGTTTAACTCTCTGTCTGAGGAGGTTTAGCCCTGTCTGAGGAGGTTTAGCTCTGTCTGAGGAGGTTTAACTCTCTGTCTGAGGAGGTTTAGCTCTGTCTGAGGAGGTTTAACTCTCTGTCTGAGGAGGTTTAGCCCTGTCTGAGGAGGTTTAGCTCTGTCTGAGGAGGTTTAACTCTCTGTCTGAGGAGGTTTAACTCTGTCTGAGGAGGTTTAACTCTGTCTGAGGAGGTTTTACTCTGTCTGAGGAGGTTTAGCTCTGTCTGAGGTTTAACTCTGTCTGAGGAGGTTTAACTCTGTCTGAGGAGGTTTAACTCTGTCTGTGGAGGTTTACCTCTGTCTGAGGAGGTTTAACTCTGTCTGAGGAGGTTTAACTCTCTGTCTGAGGAGGTTTAACTCTCTGTCTGAGGAGGTTTAACTCTGTCTGTGGAGGTTTACCTCTGTCTGAGGAGGTTTAACTCTGTTTGAGGAGGTTTAACTCTCTGTCTGAGGAGGTTTAGCTCTGTCTGAGGTTTAACTCTGTCTGAGGAGGTTTAACTCTGTCTGAGGAGGTTTAACTCTGTCTGTGGAGGTTTACCTCTGTCTGAGGAGGTTTAACTCTGTCTGAGGAGGTTTAACTCTCTGTCTGAGGAGGTTTAACTCTCTGTCTGAGGAGGTTTAACTCTGTCTGTGGAGGTTTACCTCTGTCTGAGGAGGTTTAACTCTGTTTGAGGAGGTTTAACTCTCTGTCTGAGGAGGTTTAGCTCTGTCTGAGGTTTAACTCTGTCTGAGGAGGTTTAACTCTGTCTGTCTGAGGTTTAACTCTGTCTGTGGAGGTTTAACTCTGTATGAGGAGGTTTAACTCTCTGTCGGAGGAGGTTTAGCTCTGTCTGAGGAGGTTTAGCTCTGTCTGAGGAGGTTTAACTCTCTGTGTGGGGAGGTTTAACTCTCTGTTTGAGGAGGTTTAACTCTCTGTCTGAGGAGGTTTAACTCTCTGTTTGAGGAGGTTTAACTCTCTGTCTGAGGAGGTTTAGCTCTGTCTGAGGAGGTTTAACTCTGTCTGAGGAGGTTTAGCTCTGTCTGAGGTTTAACTCTGTCTGTGGAGGTTTAACTCTGTCTGAGGAGGTTTAACTCTGTCTGAGGAGGTTTAGCTCTGTCTGAGGAGGTTTAACTCTGTCTGAGGAGGTTTTACTCTGTCTGAAGAGGTTTAACTCTGTCTCAGGGAGGTTTAGCTCTGTCTGAGGTTTAACTCTGTCTGAGGAGATTTAACTCTGTCTGAGGAGATTTAACTCTGTCTGAGGAGTTTTAACTCTCTGTCTGAGGAGGTTTAACTCTGTCTGAGGAGGTTTATCTCTGTCTGAGGAGGTTTAACTCTGTCTGAGGAGGTTTAACTCTCTGTCTGAGAAGGTTTAACTCTGTATGAGGAGGTTTAACTCTCTGTCGGAGGAGGTTTAACTCTCTGTCTGAGAAGGTTTAACTCTGTCTGAGGAGGTTTAACTCTGTATGAGGAGGTTTAACTCTCTGTCGGAGGAGGTTTAACTCTCTGTCTGAGGAGGTTTAACTCTGTCTGAGGAGGTTTAACTCTGTCTGAGGAGGTTTAGCTCTGTCTGAGGAGGTTTAACTCTCTGTGTGGGGAGGTTTAACTCTCTGTTTGAGGAGGTTTAACTTTCTGTCTGAGGAGGTTTAACTCTCTGTTTGAGGAGGTTTAACTCTCTGTCTGAGGAGGTTTAACTCTGTCTGAGGAGGTTTAGCTCTGTCTGAGGAGATTTAACTCTGTCTGAGGAGGTTTAACTCTCTGTCTGAGGAGGTTTAGCTCTGTCTGAGGAGGTTTAACTCTCTGTCGGAGGTTAATCTCTGTCTGAGGAGGTTTAACTCTCTGTTTGAGGAGGTTTAACTCTCTGTCTGAGGAGGTTTAACTCTGTCTGAGGAGGTTTAACTCTGTCTGAGGAGGTTTAGCTCTGTCTGAGGAGGTTTAACTCTGTCTGAGGAGGTTTAACTCTCTGTCGGAGGAGGTTTAGCTCTGTCTGAGGAGTTTTAACTCTCTGTCTGAGGAGGTTTAACTCTGTCTGAGGAGGTTTAGCTCTGTCTGAGGAGGTTTAACTCTGTCTGAGGAGGTTTAACTCTGTCTGAGGAGGTTTAACTCTCTGTCTGAGAAGGTTTAACTCTGTCTGAGGAGGTTTAACTCTCTGTCTGAGAAGGTTTAACTCTCTGTCGGAGGAGGTTTAACTCTCTGTCTGAGGAGGTTTAACTCTCTGTCGGAGGAGGTTTAACTCTCTGTCTGAGGAGGTTTAACTCTGTCTGAGGAGGTTTAACTCTGTCTGAGGAGGTTTAACTCTCTGTCGGAGGAGGTTTAGCTCTGTCTGAGGAGGTTTAACTCTGTCTGAGGAGGTTTAACTCTGTCTGAGGAGGTTTAACTCTGTCTGAGGAGGTTTAACTCTCTGTCGGAGGTTAATCTCTGTCTGAGGAGGTTTAACTCTCTGTGTGGGGAGGTTTAACTCTCTGTCTGAGGAGGTTTAACTCTCTGTTTGAGGAGGTTTAACTCTCTGTCTGACGAGGTTTAACTCTGTCTGAGGAGGTTTAACTCTGTCTGAGGAGGTTTAACTCTCTGTCGGAGGAGGTTTAGCTCTGTCTGAGGAGGTTTAACTCTGTCTGAGGAGGTTTAACTCTGTCTGAAGAGGTTTAACTCTGTCTGAGGAGGTTTAGCTCTGTCTGAGGTTTAACTCTGTCTGAGGAGATTTAACTCTGTCTGAGGAGTTTTAACTCTCTGTCTGAGGAGGTTTAACTCTGTCTGAGGAGGTTTAGCTCTGTCTGAGGAGGTTTAACTCTGTCTGAGGAGGTTTTACTCTGTCTGAGGAGGTTTAACTCTCTGTCTGAGAAGGTTTAACTCTGTCTGAGGAGGTTTAACTCTGTATGAGGAGGTTTAACTCTCTGTCGGAGGAGGTTTAACTCTCTGTCTGAGAAGGTTTAACTCTGTCTGAGGAGGTTTAACTCTGTATGAGGAGGTTTAACTCTCTGTCGGAGGAGGTTTAACTCTCTGTCTGAGGAGGTTTAACTCTGTCTGAGGAGGTTTAACTCTGTCTGAGGAGGTTTAGCTCTGTCTGAGGAGGTTTAACTCTCTGTGTGGGGAGGTTTAACTCTCTGTTTGAGGAGGTTTAACTTTCTGTCTGAGGAGGTTTAACTCTCTGTTTGAGGAGGTTTAACTCTCTGTCTGAGGAGGTTTAACTCTGTCTGAGGAGGTTTAGCTCTGTCTGAGGAGATTTAACTCTGTCTGAGGAGGTTTAACTCTCTGTCTGAGGAGGTTTAGCTCTGTCTGAGGAGGTTTAACTCTCTGTCGGAGGTTAATCTCTGTCTGAGGAGGTTTAACTCTCTGTTTGAGGAGGTTTAACTCTCTGTCTGAGGAGGTTTAACTCTGTCTGAGGAGGTTTAACTCTGTCTGAGGAGGTTTAGCTCTGTCTGAGGAGGTTTAACTCTGTCTGAGGAGGTTTAACTCTCTGTCGGAGGAGGTTTAGCTCTGTCTGAGGAGGTTTAACTATCTGTCTGAGGAGGTTTAGCTCTGTCTGAGGAGGTTTAGCTCTGTCTGAGGTTTAACTCTGTCTGAGGAGGTTCAGCTCTGTCTGAGGAGGTTTAGCTCTGTCTGAGAAGGTTTAACTCTGTCTGAGGAGGTTTTACTCTGTCTGAGGAGGTTTAGCTCTGTCTGGGGAGGTTTAGCTCTGTATGAGGTTTAACTCTGTCTGAGGAGGTTTAGCTCTGTTGGAGGAGGTTTAACTCTGTATGAGGAGGTTTAACTCTCTGTCTGAGGAGGTTTAACTCAGTCTGAGGAGGTTTAGCTCTGTCTGAGGAGGTTTAGCTCTGTTGGAGGAGGTTTAACTCTGTATGAGGAGGTTTAACTCTCTGTCTGAGGAGGTTTAGCTCTGTCTGAGGAGGTTTAACTCTGTCTGAGGAGGTTTAGCTCTGTCTGAGGTTTAACTCTGTCTGAGGAGGTTTAACTCTGTCTGAGAAGGTTTAGCTCTGTCTGAGGAGGTTTAGCTCTGTTTGAGGAGGTTTAACTCTGTCTGAGGAGGTTTAACTCTGTCTGATGAGGTTTAACTCTGTCTGAGGTTCAACTCTGTCTGAGGAGGTTTAACTCTGTCTGAGGAGGTTTAGCTCTGTCTGAGGTTCAACTCTGTTTGAGGAGGTTTAACTCTGTCTGAGGAGGTTTAGCTCTGTTTGAGGAGGTTTAACTCTGTATGAGGAGGTTTAACTCTGTCTGAGGAGGTTTAACTCTGTCTGAGGAGGTTTAGCTATGTCTGAGGAGGTTTAACTCTGCCTGAGGAGGTTTAGCTCTGTCTGAGGTTAAACTCTGTCTGAGGAGGTTTAACTCTGTCTGAGGAGGTTTAACTCTCTGTCTGAGGAGGTTTAGCTCTGTCTGAGGAGGTTTAACTCTGTCTGAGGAGGTTTAGCTCTGTCTGAGGTTTAACTCTGTCTGAGGAGGTTTAGCTCTGTCTGAGGAGGTTTAACTCTCTGTCTGAGAAGGTTTAACTCTGTCTGAGGTTTAACTCTGTGTGGGGAGGTTTAACTCTGTCTGAGGAGGTTTAACTCTCTGTGTTGGGAGGTTTAACTCTCTGTTTGAGGAGGTTTAACTCTCTGTTTGAGGAGGTTTAGCTCTGTCTGAGGAGGTTTAGCTCTGTCTGAGGAGGTTTAACTCTGTCTGAGGAGGTTTAGCTCTGTCTGGGGTTTAACTCTGTCTGAGGATGTTTAGCTCTGTCTGAGGAGGTTTAACTCTGTCTGAGGAGGTTTAGCTCTGTCTGGGGTTTAACTCTGTCTGAGGAGGTTTAGCTCTGTCTGAGGAGGTCTAACTCTGTCTGAGGAGGTTTAGCTCTGTCTGGGGTTTAACTCTGTCTGAGGAGGTTTAGCTTTGTCTGAGGAGGTCTAACTCTGTCTGAGGAGGTTTAGCTCTGTCTGGGGTTTAACTCTGTCTGAGGAGGTTTAGCTCTGTCTGAGGAGGTCTAACTCTGTCTGAGGAAGTTTAACTCTGTCTGAGGAGGTTTAACTCTCTGTGCGGGGAGGTTTAACTCTCTGTGTGGGGAGGTTTAGCTCTGTCTGAGGAGGTTTAACTCTCTGTTTGAGGAGGTTTAACTCTGTCTGAGGAGGTTTAACTCTGTCTGAGGAGGTTTAGCTCTGTCTGAGGAGGTGTAACTCTGTCTGAGGTTTAACTCTGTCTGAGGAGGTTTAGCTCTGTCTGAGGAGGTGTAACTCTGTCTGAGGTTTAACTCTCTGTCTGAGGAGGTTTAACTGTCTGAGGAGGTTTAAGTCTGTCTGAGGTTTAACTCTATCTGAGGAGGTTTAGCTCAGTCTGAGGAGGTTTAACTCTGTCTGAGGAGGTTTAACTCTATCTGAGGAGGTTTAGCTCTGTTTGAGGAGGTTTAGCTCTCTCTGAGGAGAATTAACTCTGTCTGAGGAGGTTTAACTCTGTCTGAGGAGGTTTAACTCTGTCTGAGGAGAATTAACTCTGTCTGAGGAGGTTTAGCTCTGTCTGAGGAGGTTTAGCTCTCTCTGAGGGGAATTAACTCTGTCTGAGGAGGTTTTACTCTGTCTGAGGAGGTTTAGCTCTGTCTGAGGAGATTTAACTCTGTCTGAGGAGGTTTAACTCTCTGTCTGAGGAGGTTTAACTCTGTCTGATGAGGTTTAACTCTGTCTGAGGAGATTTAACTCTGTCTGAGGAGGTTTAACTCTCTGTCTGAGGAGGTTTAACTCTGTCTGAGGAGGTTTAACTCTCTGTCTGAGGAGATTTAACTCTGTCTGAGGAGGTTTAACTCTCTCTCTGAGGATGTTTAACTCTCTGCCTGAGGTTTAACTCTGTCTGAGGAGGTTTTACTCTCTGCCTGAGGAGGTTTAACTCTCTGTCTGAGGTTTAACTCTGTCTGAGGAGGTTTAACTCTCTGTTTGAGGAGGTTTAACTCTGTCTGAGGAGGTTTAACTCTCTGTTTGAGGAGGTTTAACTCTGTCTGAGGAGGTTTAACTCTCTGTTTGAGGAGGTTTAACTCTCTGTCTGAGGAGGTTTAACTCTCTGTTTGAGGAGGTTTAACTCTCTGTCTGAGGTTTAACTCTGTCTGAGGAGGTTTAACTCTCTGTTTGAGGAGGTTTAACTCTCTGTCTGAGGAGGTTTAACTCTCTGTCTGAGGAGGTTTAGCTCTGTCTGAGGAGGTTTAACTCTCTGTCTGAGGAGGTTTAGCTCTGTCTGAGGAGGTTTAGCTCTGTCTGAGGAGGTTTAGCTCTGTCTGAGGAGGTTTAACTCTGTCTGAGGAGGTTTAACTCTGTCTGAGGTTTAATTTCACATGTTGTCCTCTGATGTGTGTCTATGTCTCCTCCCCGTCCAGAGCGCTACCCTATAGAGTCTGCCATAGACGGAACCAACAGATGGTGGCAGAGTCCCAGCATTAAGAACGGCATGGACTACCATTACATCACTATCACCCTGGACTTACAGCAGGTAGGCCGCACACACACACACATACACACACACATGCACACACACACATGTGCGCACACACACACACTCACACAGGCGTGTGTACGCACGCACGCACGCACACAAACACGCACACACAGCCATATGTGACAGCTGCTCGTGAAATGTACAAGCAGAAGGCAAAGTCATTTTTCTGTTTTCACATGTGCTTAAACTACAGATTGTACTCTTTCAAATGATGTATCATACATTGAAATCGGAAACAAATTGAAGACGACATGAGTATTTGAATGTTGCTACCCCTGAAATCACAATCCAGAGAAAAAGCCTTGTAAAGATTTGCTTGTTTTTCACAACTTCACACAGCCAGTTAATGGGCGGTAACAATAGCTGGTTAACCCCATCCCCAACCACTCCCCCTCTAGATTAATTCAATATAACAAAAAATTAGAATGCAGCCTCACCAAATCTATTGTTTTGTACATGTGGTACACAGAGAAAACCAGCATCAGAAGACCTGAGAACTCTATTGGGCTGAGGTTTAACTCTGTCTGAGGAGGTTTAGCTCTGTCTGAGGAGGTTTAACTCTCTGTCTGAGGAGGTTTAACTCTCTGTCTGAGGAGGTTTAACTCTGTCTGAGGAGGTTTAACTCTCTCTGAGGAGGTTTAGCTCTGTCTGAGGAGGTTTAACTCTCTGTCTGAGGTTTAACTCTGTCTGAGGAGGTTTAACTCTCTGTCTGTATTTGAATGTTGCTACCCCTGAAATCACAATCCAGAGAAAAAGCCAAGATTTGCTTGTTTTTCACAACTGATTTTCTGATATGCTAGCAAAAGGTCTTTCAGATATTCTGGTGCTGTGCCAGTGAGAGCTTTATAAACAAGCAGAAGGATCTTGAAAGCCAGTTTAGAGTCTCTAAAATAGGAGTTATATGAGCTCTTCTGCTTGTTTTGGTTAAAACTCTCGCTGCTGCATTTTGGACTAATTGCAACTGGCAATAGCTTTCTTCGGAAGACCAGAAAGGAGACCGTTACAATAGTCCAAATGGGTAATAACAAAAGCATGCATTAACACTTCTGCATCAGCCTGCCAGAGAAAATGTCTAACTTTTGTAATATTCCGTAGATGATAAAAAGCATTTCTAGTGATAGATTTGATGTGAGGCTCACAGCCTAATTCAGAATCTATAATCACACCTAGATTCTTAGCTTCATGTTTGCAGTTTGAAAGCAAGGTTCCCATGGTATTCGACAATTTGTCTTTCTGTGGTTTTGGTCCAATCACAAGAATCTCAGTTTTGTCCTGATTTAGTAGAAACTGTTTGGACATCCAAAGTTCTCTGAGACAATTCTCCACCAAGCTGATTGCATGTGAATTATCAGGCAATACTGATATGTACAGCTGAGTATCACCAGCATAACTATGAACATTTACACCATGTTTTCTGTTGATTCCACCTAATGGGATCATGTACAGGGAGAAGAGCAAGCGACCAAGAATAGACCCCTGAGGGACCCCACATGTGATGTAAACATTATCAGAAACAGAGTCTCCCAGGACAACAGAGAAATGCCTACCAGCTTGATAAGATTTAAACCACTCTAATACAAGTCCTGAGAGACCGTCACAGTTTTCTAAACTATGTATTAGAATACTGTGATCTACTGTATCAAAAGCAGAACTCAAATCTAACAAGACAAGAACTGATACACCACCAGCATCTATGATAAGTCTGAGATCGTTTACAACATTTACTAATGCAGTCTCAGTACTGTGGTTAGAACAAAAGGATTTCACTTAGAAATGGAAGGTTAGATATTGGTCTGAAATTTCCGAGAACAGAATTATCTTGCTTTCCTTTCTTAAGTAGTGGTTTTATAATGGCATATTTTAGGGGAGTGGGAAAGATTGATTGAAAACCTTTATTGTCCCCAATGGGGAAATTTTGTTGTCAAACAGCTCAGTTAGGGCAGAAAACATTCAGTACAGAAAACAGAAAAACATTCAATAAAATACATAAAACAGTGCAGGCTCAATAAGTAAAAAGTTCCAAAAGTTCCATCTCCAGGTCTCCCCCACCCTGCAGGGCCTGGTTGTAGAGTCGGAGTGCAGCTGGAATAAAGGACTGTCCAAATCTTTTTGTACTTTGACGGGGGAGAACAAATCTGTGGCTGAACTTGCTCCTCATCCCTGCCAGCTCGCAGTACATCGGGTGGGAGGGATTGGCCAGCATGGCCGCCAGTTTTTTCCCCATCCTCTGTTCTGCCACCACCTCTAGGCTGTCCAGCCCGGTCCCCACCACAGAGCT
>NC_137676.1:23375000-23432500 GCF_963989245.1 Nansenia antarctica | reverse complement strand
GTGGGCTGTGACCCCCCTGTTGAGAACCGCTGCTCTATAGGGTTCTCTATAGGGTTCTCTATAGGATTCTATCACGCTCTCTATAGGGTTCTCTATAGGGTTCTATCAGGCTCTCTATAGGGTTCTATCAGGTTCTCTATAGGGATCTCTATAGGGTTCTCTATAGGATTCTATCACACTCTCTATAGGGTTCTCTATAGGGTTCTATCAGGCTCTCTATATGGTTCTCTATAGGGTTCTATCAGGTTCTCTATAGGGTTCTCTATAGGGTTCTCTATAGGGTTCTATCACACTCTCTATAGGGTTCTCTATATGGTTCTATCAGGCTCTCTATAGGGTTCTATCAGGCTCTCTATAGGGTTCCCTATAGGGTTCTATCAGGCTCTCTATAGGGTTCTCTATAGGGTTCTATCAGGCTCTCTATAGGGTTCTCTATAGGGTTCTATCAGGCTCTCTATAGGGTTCTATCAGGTTCTCTATCAGGCTCTCTATAGGGTTCTCTATATGGTTCTATCAGGCTCTCTATAGGGTTCTATCAGGCTCTCTATAGGGTTCTCTATAGGGTTCTATCAGGCTCTCTATAGGGTTCTCTATAGGGTTCTATCATGCTCTCTATAGGGTTCTATCAGGTTCTCTATAGGGATCTCTATAGGGTTCTCTATAGGATTCTATCACACTCTCTATAGGGTTCTCTATAGGGTTCTATCAGGCTCTCTATAGGGTTCTCTATAGGGTTCTATCAGGCTCTCTATAGGGTTCTCTATAGGGTTCTCTATAGGGTTCTATCACACTCTCTATAGGGTTCTCTAGAGGGTTCTATCAGGCTCTCTATAGGGTTCTCTATATGACTCTCTGTACGGCCCTGTATCAGGATGTCAACTGTAGCATTCGTTTAATTTCTGCATAAAATCCCATTATCCTTCCTCCCCTCACAGTCACTGGGTGAAGTTTCCCTCCGTCTCTGAAGCCCAACTCTGCAGATATTTATTACTTTCTAGAATTGATTTTTGTGTCACAGCTCAGCCCACCTCCCTGCCCTCCTGCTCAGTGTAATATCTATAATATCTGGGAAGTGTTTAGTTTGCAGTGAGGGTGCAGCCATCCCTAAAGCAGACTGGAGGGAACCACGCACACACACACATACACTCACACACACACACACACACACACACACACACACACACACACACACACACACACACACACACACACACACACACCTAACCCTGGTGGAAGTGTGGATGTAGCTGTGTTTCTGCTCAGTAAGCACTATTCTAATAGGCCTGTGTGAGAGGCTCTCTGGTCTGCTGAGTTCCTCCCTCCGTTACAGTACTGGATCCTATCACACACACACACACACACACACACACACACACAGTCACACACACACACACACACACACACACACACACACACACACACACATCCTTTCAGAGACTCTATCTCACCATCTGTAATGAATCCCAGACTATTGACCTACAACAGGAAATCATTCAAACCAATAGAGACTCTTTACTAATACAGTACAGCAGTGTGCTAAGTCTCCCTGTGAGTCGCTCACTCTTTCTCCATCTCTCTCTCTGTCTCTCTCTCTCTTTGTCTCTCTCTCTCTCCTTTTCTCTCTCCCCCTCTCTCTTTCTCTCTCCCCCTCTCTTTCTCTCCCCCTCTCTCGTTCTCTCTCTCTCTTTCTCTCTCTCTTTGTCTGTCTCTCTCTCTATCCCTCTCTTTCTCTCTCCCTCCCTCTCTCTCTCTCCCTCTCTCATATCCCCCCTCTCTTTTTCTCTCCTCAATCAGTAAACATGGCATAGCTAGCTATATGTCTCTTCATGTGACAGATTTATTATTGTGAGTGTGTCCTAACATTTCTAAGTGTATCTGTGTGTGTGCCTGTGTGTGTGTGTGTGTGTGTGTGATGTCAGGGTGTGTGTGTGTGTGTGTGTGTGTGTGTGCGTGCGTGTGTGTGTGTGCGTGTGTGTGTGTATGTGTGTGTGTGAGTGTAAGTATGCGTGGCCAGTCTTCCTGAGGCCGTGGTCCGTTCATCCATCATACCTGGCGAAGGTTTAATTAGACACCAGGAAGTGCCGAGGCAGCCATTTCCTTTATGCTAATGAGATCTACCTCATCACTCATCTCAGTCCCGCCTGTCACCGTGGCGATGATGGAACCTGTACACAGGGTTCTAGAACCGTCCAGACGATTACAGAGTTTAAATGAAGTCACGAATGTTAATATTCATATCTCATCTACTGCAGTGAGATCATCACTAAGATTAACTGTCATAGAGGTTGTGCTTGTTGTTGTTGTTGTTGTTGTTGTTGTTGTTGTTGTTGTTGTTGTTTCTCCTTCATAAATGTAATCTATTGGGCCATCTTTATGAAATCAAATCAGGCTTTATATGCCTTTCGTGCAAAACAATATCATGAGAATACAACAATAGAATGAAAATACAACAATACAGTGAAAATAAACGGTAATATAAGGAAATGGTTAGTATAGGAAATAAGAGAAAAGGTAGAACACAGAGACCAGTGTAGCACAGTAGAAGAGAGTAGAATAAAGTAAGATGGATTTAGAGAATGCTGAACTAAAAAGGTATGTCTTAGGATTTCTCTTAGAGGTGTTTCTTTTAAAGGTGTCACAGATTGTGAGGCCCTCAGCTCCTCTGGCAGGCTGTTCCTCTGGCAGGCTGTTCCTCTGGCAGGCTGTTCCTCTGGCAGGCTGCTCCTCTGGCAGGCTGTTCCTCTGGCAGGCTGTTCCTCTGGCAGGCTGCTCCTCTGGCAGGCTGTTCCTCTGGCAGGCTGTTCCTCTGGCAGGCTGCTCCTCTGGCAGGCTGTTCCTCTGGCAGGCTGTTCCTCTGGCAGGCTGTTCCTCTGGCAGGCTGTTCCTCTGGCAGGCTGTTCCTCTGGCAGGCTGCTCCTCTGGCAGGCTGTTCCTCTGGCAGGCTGCTCCTCTGGCAGGCTGTTCCTCTGGCAGGCTGCTCCTCTGGCAGGCTGTTCCTCTGGCAGGCTGTTCCTCTGGCAGGCTGCTCCTCTGGCAGGCTGTTCCTCTGGCAGGCTGCTCCTCTGGCAGGCTGTTCCTCTGACAGGCTGCTCCTCTGGCAGGCTGTTCCTCTGGCAGGCTGTTCCTCTGGCAGGCTGCTCCTCTGGCAGGCTGTTCCTCTGGCAGGCTGCTCCTCTGGCAGGCTGTTCCTCTGGCAGGCTGCTCCTCTGGCAGGCTGTTCCTCTGGCAGGCTGTTCCAGAGGCGAGGACCAGTGACACTCAACGCCACCTCCCCGCAGCTCTTTGTCCTCACCCAGGGATTTAAACTAAAAGGTCAGAGGACCTGAGTCATCCAGAGGGAGCATAGAATAAAAGCCTGACATCTGACAAGTATTCAGGCGCTAGTCCATTGAGTGATTTGAACACCAATAAAAGGATCTTAAAATCTATTTTAAAACTGACAACTGGCAATATTAATAATAACTTAATTTGTATAGCGCTTGTCCTTCAAACGGTGCAGCTCAAAGTGCTCCAGTGAAAGGACTGGGGCAGGTGTGACTGATGTGAGATTCACAATTCAAATCAGAGTCTAGAAGCATGCCAATATGTGACAGCTGCTGGTGAAAAGTGCAACCAGTAAGCAAAGTCATTTTTCTTTACACATGCTTAAACTACAGATTGTAAGCTTTCAAATGATGTGTCATACATTGAAATTGTAGAAAAATTTAACACGACAGGTGTATGATGAATACAGGTGAATGTTGGTACACCTCAAACACTGAAGGGAGAAAAGTGACTCTAAATGCAGCCACAGCTACGAACGCTGCTATCAGCTAGCAGCTAACAAAGCACATCGCTACGAAGGTCTAAACCAGGGGTGTCAAATTCAAACTTACTGAGGGCCAAGCTGAGGTTTGTGAATAAAATCTGGGGCCAGACATTTCGAAGAAATATAAGTAGGCTAGTACCGTAACTGTATTAAATGTTTAAAATATTGCATCGATCCACAGATATTATCAAATAACCATCATATATTATGCTTCTTCCATGTTTGAGGGTAATTCTTAAAGGCAAAACTGATTCATAAAGCAAAATAGTATTCATCAAGTGCTGAACAATGTTTTTGTATAAAATGATAACTGCACAATTGCATTTGCATCACAGTAGCCTACTTTTGTCAGTAACAAAATAACAAATACTGTCTTTGTTACCAGCATTGATTAATAAAGCAAAATAGCATTTATGAAATGCTGAACAATTTTTTGTATGAAATAACTTCACAATTAAACAAAACACATTTGCATCACATCACTATTGTCTTTAATAAAAGACAAAACTGATTAATAAAGCAAAATAGTATTTGTTCTGAACAATGATAATGATGATGATTTCTATAAAATGATAACTGTTGATAAAAAGTTAAACAAAACACATTTGGATCACAGTACTTTTGTCTTTAACAAAACAACAAATAAGATCAAAATAGTCAATGCAACAAGGCGTATCTCGTTTGTATGGCTTACTTTGGCAACTTGAATACAACAATAGGGCCTATCCGCTTGTTAAGTCGTGACGTGTTTCCGGGTCCAACGTTGGCTGAGGCGCTGTCTTCGAAATGCCGAAATAATAATAATAATTAATTATATTTATATAGCGCTTTTCCGAGGCTCAAATACCCTGACAATATGGAGAAAACGGGAAAGTGCTGTGTCCCTTGTTGTATGAATAGATCCGAGTCTAAAAAACGATTAAACTGTCATTCTACCGCTGTAGTTTACAGGTACTCTGGTGCGGGGAATTTCTGGTTTGGACTCGGAAATGGCTAAACGTCACTTTTGACGTCAGACTTAACAAGCGGATAATGCCATGTCTAAGCAACATAGGCATTCTGCTTTTTAGTTCAACAAAAAGTCAAACAATTAAAATGCAACCTTCAACAACAAAACATGTTTACTCGCTTAAACAGACCGTGTGAGGGAGCTGTGAATGCAAGCTTTATAATAGTGGAGGACATAGCAACAGCACGAAAGCCGTTCACAGAGGGTTCACAGACAGTTTATTCAAAATTGCATTGAAAAGGTATGTGATGTTGCATGCCACGACAACAAGCAGGCATTTGCAAATATCAGCATGGCCTCGAAATAGCGTGGCTAGCTGGGTGGATGAGCTGGCCTCCGACTTACAGATCCAGATAAAAACTAAAGCCAAGGAATTAGTTTCGTATTGGTTGGCTGCTAATGAGAGTAGGAACAGGACAGACACTGCCCGTTCCATATTCATCCGGGGGGTGGATGCTCAGTTTTTCTGTCACAGAGGAACTTTTAGATATAAAAGCGATTCACAGGACAACGACTGGACAGGACATTTTTACACAAGTGGAGCGGTACATCAACGAAACGGTCCATGTCCATATTTGCATAATGCTCATGCTTCGTTTCAAAATGCCTCCAAAGGTTATACTCTTTGAAAATGGCCAACAATAACTCTTGACAAACGAGACACATTGGCCTCTGTTTCCCGTTTTCCTCTGTTTTATTCTGTTTCCCATCTTTCTTGAAGTTGTCGATATTCATTGTCCACTTTTCTTTTTTGGCCATTGTTTATGCTAGCTACTTTTGGAAAGGTAGATTAATTTACGTTGTTTATATGGTGGCCTAGGAAGTCCATTTGGCCTTTATTCATTCTCTGATAAAAGCGAGAGTGGAGTGTGGTAGCGCCTCCTGCGTTTCAATGTTATATTGTCACGGATGTAAATTGTAAAACACCACTGTTTAACACCACGCCACATTAAAATGTTTGTCAGAATTTATTGGCGGGCCGGGTTAAAAGTTGTCGCAGGCCGTGTCTGGCCCGCAGGCCTTGTAATAGACATGTGTGGTCTAAACTGTATTTTAATAACATCACAACATGCTGAGAGAACATCGACATGCTAAAAACACATAACTACACATAACTAGATGAACACACAGTCCTTGCTTTTGAACACGTCCTAAAACTAAAGTATGTTTACAAGTCATTATCACTTACCGGTAGCAAGGCAAACGAGAACAGTGAATCCAATCCACAAATTATAAGTATTTAGTGATCGTTAAACTGTTGTTAATTATATCGAGTGGGTATAATAGTTGGTGTTATGAAAAAAACGAAAAATAGATATTGTTGACACAATAAGTTTCACTTTCACTTTTTGACCCCTTCAAGTGAGCGTGTGGTTTGCAAGTTCACCAGTCGCAGTCACATATTTAGCATTTTGTGCCATTGGTTTTAAGTTAGAGCACAGTATCTCTCTCTGGACCTTTGCTCCAATGATTAGACCTCTGTCTTATCTTTGTTCAGTTGGAAGAAATTATGTCACATCCACTTTTTTATCAAGTAAATATCAATGTTTTGGAACGGTTTATCAATAGGGCTGATGTCATTGGGTGATGAAGAGATAAACAATTGTGTATCATCGGCATAGCTAGTGTTTTCTGATGATATCTCCCAGCGGCAGCATGTAGAGACGGAACAACACAGATCCCAGAATGGAGCCTTGGGCCACCCCACGTGTAATGCCAGTGATAGAGGAGTGGTTACCATGGTTACCAAAGGAGACAAAATAGTCTCTGCCGGACAGATAAGTCCTAAACCAATCTAAAACTGAGCGAGAGAGGCCAACATACTTGTGTTGTCTGTTAATAAGGATGTCATGATTGACTGTATCAAGTGTTTTCTTGTCATCCATGTTCATTCTCAGGTCATTTGCTTTAACTAGCTTTAACTAGCGTTGTCTCAGTGCAGTGGTGAGGACGAAAGCCAGATTGAAGCTGAAATGTAGGTAATTATTTACCTGAACTAGCACTGACGGATCCTGAAAGTAACCTTACTTTCCTTTAGGAGCGCCTTACAATAGCAATTTTCGGTGCCAGGGGGAAAATACCAGTCAACAAGGAGTGTTTTACAATCACTAGTACTTCATCCTCTAGACAATTAAACACAATCTTAAAAAAGGTTATAGTGTTGCTAAGGACTTATAAATGAAGCCTGAAGTAACGCACCAGCGCTCCAGAGTGTATTATGTTATGTGTGTGTGCATGTGTGTGTGTATGTAGGTGTATCATTGTATAGCTAGTGTGTTGTGGCCTTCGGCTGAGCTAGCCTGTGTATGCAGTGTTGACTTCTCCACTGCTGTGTGAAACAGGATCCTATTTACTCCCCTCAGCCCGACGTCCCTCGCGGCCACACAGCCCAGATGCTGGAATGAGTCTGTGTTGCTGCCGCTGGCACTGATGGGTGTGTGTGTGTGTGTGTGTGTGTGTGTGTGTGTGTGTGTGTGTGCGCGCGCTGTGTGTGCTGTGTACTGTGTACTGTGTGTGTGTGTGTGGTTATCCAAGAGGCCTGCTGGAATGGATGGTCTGAATAATGACTGACACTAATAGAAGCGAGAGAGAGAGAGTGTGTGTTTCTGTGGATGTGTGTGTGTGTGTGAGAGAGAGAGAGAGAGAGTGTGTTTGCGTGTGTGTGTGTGTGTGTGTGTGTGTGTGTGCGTGCATGTATCCACGCGCGTGTGTGTGAGTGTTTGTGTGTGTCTTGTCGTCCTGGCCGCTCTTAGATGAAATGGAGGATTGAGGTTATTATTATTTCCGCTTTTCTGTCCCATTTGAGTGACGTCGTCCAGACAGCCGGCGGTTAAACACCCTGAAGGCTTTATGGTACGACCGCTGAGGGGCTGAACACCAGGGTGATATGTGAGCACACGGGTATCTGTCTGTTTGTCTGTTTGGGGTGTTGCTGTGGTTGTTGTCTGGTACACCACTCACACATCCGGATGGCTTTTCATTGGCTTACACTCACATGCACACACACACACACACACACACACACTCTGTCTGTCTCCGTGTCTATCCTGTGTGGTGTTGCTCTGTGATTACCTGGCCTTCTAACAGCTGTGTCCTGTTCCTCAGGTGCTGATTGCACCTGGTGCCCCAAGTATAAAAGACCAGAGAACACTCCACTCCTGGCTTCTTCCTGTCTGCACAGCATTGTCATTTGTTATTTTCTTTAGTTCTTTTTTTATTATTATCACCCTTTTGGAAGGGTGATGTACTTTTGTGTTGTCGTTATGTTGAATCTTTTGTTGGTCCTATATATATAGTCTCATTTGATTTGATTTGTTTGATTGTGCCTGAATGTGAACGACATTCAGACACATTTGGTGGTGTCACATTTGAAAGTGTTTTTTTGGTTTTTATATATTTATATTTGTTTATATTATACAATATACCAGTCATATTCTGGAATGTGTCTAAATGTTAAAGTTCCATAAGTATAAGCAAAGTAAATTAACAGTTTGTAAATAAATAGTAGCATTTTATTTCTCCTTACGCACAAAAACACGTACCAAAACTGTGACCCAAAAACCGAGGTTCATACCGAACCGTGGGCCAACTGAACCGTTGCACCCCTAATATATATATATATAGGGCTCAATTCTACAGCATTTATTGTCACTGTATTGCTGCATCTTCATTGTATCATTTAGTTTTTCATTTACAATGAAAATACAATACAATGAAAATAAATGCAGCAAAATTGCAATACAAGGTGCTTAGGAGTAGATGCTAGAGGCTGATGGAGGTAGGAATCGGAGGACAGGGCTCAGTGTAATGCATGGAACGGAATGAGCAATGTTAACAAACACGGGATTCCATTCCATACAATGAGCCCCGTCCTCCAATGTCCAGCCTCCCCCAGCCTCCTCCAGCCTCCTCTAGCCCCAGCCTCCCCTGGTGTAAAGGTCAGAGTTCAGAGGTCGTATTGTTGCGCGTTGCTATTACTGGCTGTGGAGGAATTGCAGCCTGTCAGAGTGATGCAGGCCGCAGTGTGAAGGAGACAGCAGGTGTGACAAACACCCGAGGATGATCCTCAGTACCCGAGGCGGAGGAGAGACTCTCTGTGTGGAGAAGCAGTTCCGCGGTGAAGGAGCTCCACTATAAATAGTTTGGTTGCATTTCGCCGTCGTTCCAGCGGTCGTTAGAGGAAACTCCCCAGTGTTTCCAGTTGTGTTTACTTCTCTTGCCAGGTAGCTAGTGTCGCTCGCTCCACATTATTTCAACAGCAGCATTTCAGCCGACCCGCCTTACTGACTGGTGTGTTGGGCGCAGTAGTACACACACACACACACACAGCCCAGAAACATCTCCCCCCCACACACGCACACTGTTACGTTTAGTATAAAGTTCAGTATGTAAGATGGTGTTGGACCCAGGTACGGTGCAGCTCAGATTAACGGAGGTCAACACAATAGTAAAACAAAGGTTGTCTTTACTGAGATAAACACGCTTCATCAAACATGACATGAATACAAGTCAAACAAAGGTGAGCAATCAAGGGCTCCGAAACTCAAGTAAATAATGAAAGTAATACAAAACAAAACTTGCGACTAAGTTCGAGGAAAACAAAGGAGAGCAAAACCAGGCTCCATGAACAATAACAGCAAGGGCTACGAAACCAAATAAGATAAACAAACAAACTAGATAAAGTCAATGTACCTGGGAAGCAACAGGCAGTAAAGTCCTCCAGGACAGGTAGTACAAAGTCAACAAGGGATAGGATATTCCATAGGTAAGCAAGAGTTCTCAACACATAGACAAAAATGAACGACTGACAAGGGAACAGGGAAATGGGACACACCTAAGTAGCACATAACAAACACACACAGGTGACAAATATCAGGTAATTAGTCCAGAGAACATAATGCTCCACATCGCCAGCAGGAGGCATCGGGGAATCGTCAATACTGACTCCCCTTGTAACACACACACACACACACACACACACACACACACACACACACAGTCCCCTCTCTGCCTCCCCTGCAGGTTATCTGGCCTGAACAGGAAGACCTGACCTTTCTATGACCTTTCTATGTATCTGATTATCTGATTTAAAACCCTCTTCTAGTCATACCAGCTGAAAGCGTGTGTGTGAAGGGTGTGTGTGTGTGTGTCTGTGACCTTTCTATTTCTGTGTTTATCTGCTTTTTGATTTAGAACCCTACTCTTGTGGTGACTGATGCTCTTCATTCCTCAGTGTGTGTGTGTGTGTGTCAGTAACGTGCAGTGAGGTCATTGGCTGGGTAGGCAGTGAGCTATTAAAAAAATAAAAACATGCGGCCATCATAGCAGCCAGACTTCAAATGGCATAGCGCATACTATAAAGGCAATCAATAGCCCTTATATCTTTTGCCGCAAAACTCACTTCTTCAAGAAGATCCTCCCTGTTAAGCACCTATTGTATTGTTAGTTTGCTATTCTTCTCTATGCTATTGCTATATTGCTATACTGTATTTTTAGTTTGCTATTCTTCATTTTGCCTTAAAAAAGCAGTAGGCCTACACTCCTACGTTAAATGCAATTATTGTAAGTCGCTTTGAATAAAAGCGTCGGCTAAATGACTGTAATGTAATGTAGGCTAATATACTATACTATAAAGTCAATCACATAGCCCATATATACTATACTATCAAATAGCTGGTCAAAATGTGAAATGTATTGTTATCTCATAACTACACATAGCGTAGCGCAACAGCCTGTATGGCATTGCCTACATTCACCTGCATCTCAACAGGATTTACAGCAGCACGCAAAACAGCTCAATGACATTATAAATTCACCTGCATCAACAACACAGGATTTACAGCATTGTGGCTACATCCACACAGCCAGTCCTTTTTTTTGTACCATTCCGTTTGAAATGTTCGTACAATCTTCTGTCCGTTCCTTTGGGTTAATTGAAATAGGTCAGGTGTTGCCCTCCCATTTTCAATCACATTTCGTTTTTGCTCAAAACTGAAGGTTGAAAATCGTTTTAACTGTTGGATATCCATGATGCTGATCTCAAGTTAGCTGGGGAAATGTAGAACCGTGGCGCGAACAGCAGAGGAATGCCGCTACGGCAAGCCAAACGCAAACTGTCAATCATGCTGTCAGAGGCAGCGTGGCACGGTGCCTCAACGTCCATCAATGAAGACAATGTGAGAACAGACTACGCATGCGCAAACCTACGAAACCGTTGGTCTATCACTTCGCATAGCACAGAGGCACAAGCACAGTCTGCCTCAGCCTCTCGCCAGCAATCAGCTAGCTTTGGGAGCAAACTCTCCTGGTGCCAGGGCATACATTATATTTTTAAAACAACACATTTTACATCATTTATTTTTATTTTAACAACATTTTAACACATTAAAGTTAAGAATAATGAGTAAAATAAATACAAATACATATATTTTTGAGATAAAAAAATAACTAAAAAACATTTTAAAAAGACTGATATTCTTTTTCTTTCTTAAATGCCTGGGTGAGGCACTGCCTACCCTGCCTCACCTGACTGCACACCACTGGTGTGTGTGTGTGTGTGTGTGTGTGTTTGTTTGTGTGTGTGTGTGTGTGTGTGTGTGTGTGTGTGTGTGTGTGTGTGTGTGTGTGTGTGTGTGTGGTGGTGAGTGAAAACGTTTGTGTGTGTGTGTGCGTGTGTCGAGGGCATGCACACGCATGCGCACACACGCACACAGGCACACACGTACACACACACACACACACACACACACACACACACACACAGACACCCTACATCATTTACCCCTACCTAATCCCCAGATACAATACGACCAGACACCCCAGAATGCAGCAATCATGGTATTCAGATGAAACCCCCTCCCTGCCCCACACACTGCTGAGCCAGCACCTCCCCCCCCACATCCAACCCAGCCCACCTCCTTTCCTCCCTCCCTCCCCCCTTGCATCCCCCTATTTACCTTCTTCCCTCCTCCTTCCCTCCCTCTGTATTTCCCCCCCCCCTCCCCCCCTCCCTCCAGGTCCAGGAGACAGAGAGTCTTTGTTAGCCCGTCCCCAGCAGGGTGAGCTGGTCCTGATGGGTGTCAGCTGACTCCATTGTCGACCTGTGTAACTCCACACCGCTCTCTAGCTACCGCGGATCAAAGACACACACACACACACACACACACACACACACACACACAGACACACACAGGCACTCTCTGATGTTGATGGGTCTGAGGTAGTGTATCTCGCCCCGCTCTTGAAAGGAGAGACATATTCGCTTAAAGTAAAAAAAAAAATTTTTTTTTTTTTTAGACGGTGACAAATAGAATCAAAAGATTCTGACGACTTTTGGCCGTTTTATTTGTTTGTCGGACGGGAGGTGGAATGTCACCTCTCTGGAGCTGTCAGAGTGTTTATACACTATGTGTAATCTGTGTGTGCGTGTGTGCGTGTATGTGACTGTCTGTGTGTATATGAACACCCGTGTGTGTGTGTGTGTGTGTATGTGCTTGTGTGTGTGTGTGTCTCTGTAATTCACCCCTGAGGCCTAGAAGACAAAAGTAGTCAGTGTAACTGTATCTCTGTCCCTTAGAGAGAGAGCACAGAAGAGTGTCTCTGTGTCTCTGTGTGGTGTACAGCCTTCAGGGAGGCTGGTGGAGGAAGAAATCGGAGGACGGGCTCATTGTAGTGGAATGAGGAGCAGTTTGTTTGTTTGATACCATTTCTCATTCCTTTTCTCAAGCATTTCAATGAGCCCATCCTCCGATTTCTACCTCCAACAGCCTCGCCTCCCAGAGAACCAGCTAGCGCTCGTTAGCCAGCATTTGTCTTTGTAAGAGGCTCTAGACATGACAGGGCTGACCCCAACTATGCTGTACTGGGTCAGAGATATGTGACAAATCTAGTGTTTTGGTCCGCATGTTGGCATCAAAATGGCCAATCAAAATGTTCAGACTTTTGTTTTGAAACACGGAAATGCATTTCAACGTTGTTGAGAATCACCACACAAACTTGCTAGTCAAGCCAAAACACTGCTACGGAGTGGATTCGGTGAGTAATCCCCACTGCTACCTAGTTAACTACAGTATAACACTACTTTACATTGTTAGCAGGCTCACAAAACAAGCTGTGTTAGTTGACTAGTGATGTGTCATTGATTTTCAACAACGCGGAAACGTATTCACATTTTTCCGAAAGAAAAGTCTGAACATTAAATCGGTTGCCGACATGCGGATCGAAACACTAGACTGTGTCACATTTTTTCCGTTCACATTGTCTTTACCAGGCACTGTTCCAACAGCTACGGTGGTGTAATATAATACAGTAGTGCCATTTAGCTGACTTAGCCAAAGCAACTTACATTGCTGTGAGTGCATACATGTTTCAGTATACTGTGAGTGCATACATGTTTCAGTATACTGTGAGTGCATACATGTTTCAGTATACAGTGAGTGCATACATGTTGCAGTATACAGTGAGTGCATACATGTTTCAGTATACTATGAGGTCATACATGTTTCAGTATACTGTGAGTGCATACATGTTTCAGTATACTGTGAGTGCATACATGTTTCAGTATACAGTGAGTGCATACATGTTGCAGTATACAGTGAGTGCATACATGTTTCAGTATACTGTGAGTGCATACATGTTTCAGTATACTATGAGGTCATACATGTTTCAGTATACAGTGAGTGCATACATGTTTCAGTATACTGTGAGTGCATACATGTTTCAGGATACTGTGAGGGCATACATGTTTCAGTATACTGTGAGTGCATACATGTTTCAGTATACTATGAGGTCATACATGTTTCAGTATACAGTGAGTGCATACATGTTTCAGTATACTATGAGGTCATACATGTTTCAGTATACTGTGAGTGCATACATGTTTCAGGATACTGTGAGGGCATACATGTTTCAGTATACTGTGGGGGAAATAAGTATTTGATGCTGATTTTGTAAGTTTGCCCACTTACAAAGAAATGAACGGTCTATAATTTTAATGGTAGGTTTATAAAAAAAAATAATATATATATAAAAGTTATGAATTATTTTTTTTAAAACATATAAAAGTTATGAATTGCAAAATGATTTGCATTTGATCGAGGGAAATAAGTATTTGATCCCCTAGCACAGTGGTTCCCAAACTTTTTCAATCAGGCCCCCCTTGGGTAATTGGAAATATTTTCGAGCCCCCCCTAACCCGGTTCCCACCTAGATTGATATAATTAATTGTATAACATTACAGTTGTAAAAACATTACATTTTCTCTTCTAATAATAACAAGACACATACAGTATATCCAACTATAGTTTTATATTTTATTATGGTTTGAAAAGGAACATAAGTGCTTGGCAAATGATCCTGTGCCACTGAAATATTCAACATATCAACATTAACTAATTTCTACTGCATCACTATTCTTACTCCTCACATTTCTATCACAATTACGATCAATGACTTGTGTGTGCTTGCTTTGCCTTGCAAATCTTCTCAAAGCGGGGTTGTTGTTTTGAGACTGCCACTCTCAGTTCATTCTCAATGTTCAACTTCGACCTGTATTTGCTTTTGATAGCAGCAACAGCAGAAAAGCCTATCTCACACAGGTACGATGTTGCAAAAGGCAGCAGTATTCCCACAGCTTTCTGTCCAATGAGAGGGTAGTCCTTCTCCACTCCAATCCAAAACCCAGCCAAAGTCGTGGATGTGAACTGCAGCCTCATGGTTGACTCTGAAGTCATGTCGATGTACTGTTCCTCTTCCGCAGTGCTGAACATGGCAGGTGGTGGTGCAACAAATGGATCTCTAATCCAGTCGTATTTGGCACTGTCATCCACAGAGAAGTATTTCTGGAAGCTTTGTTTCAGGGCTGAGATGTGCTCTCTCATACATGGAACCACTGTGCTCTGCAGCTCATTGGTCTCGATGAATGCCTTCAGATTCCCAAATGAGTCGATGTCCCCCTGTTCAAGTCTCCTGCCCCACATGTCCAGTTTCCGTGTGAAAGATTGTATCCTGTCTGCCAGATGTGGAAGGTGTGTGTTGTTGCCCTGCAACTGTAGATTCAATTCATTGAGCTTCTCAAACATGTCGCTTAGGTAGGCCAATTTCATGAGGAAGTCTTCATCATTAAACTTGCTGGCAAGTTCGTTCCCTTCCTCCTCCAAGTAGATTCGGATCTCATCTTTCAGCGATAGCACCCTGGACAGCACCTTTCCGCGAGAGAGCCAACGCGACTCGCTGTGAAATAGCACGGCTGTGTGCTCGGAGCCCATCTCCTCGCACAAAGCGGAAAAAATGCGAGCTTTCAGTGGTCTTGTTTTTATGTAATTGACGGTGGTGATAACATGAGACAAAACGTCATTCAACTCTGGACTCAGCTGCTTTGACGCGAGTGCCTCCCTGTGTATTATGCAGTGAGTCCACACTGCTTTCGGTGCAACGCGCTTGATGAGCGTCTGGAGCCCTCCCCGTTTTCCTGCCATGGCCTGGGCACCGTCGGTGCATATCCCCACACAGTCCTCCCATTTCAGATCGGCTTCACTCAGGTATTTGTCTATGATTTTGAACAGTTCATCAGCTGTTGCTCTGTTTGGGACATAGTTGCAAAATAGCAAATCCTCGCTCAAACCCTCCGCATCAATGTATCTGACATACGCTATTAACAGACAGTCCTTGTTACTATCTGTGGCCTCGTCTACCTGGAGCGCAAAGCGTTGGTCTTTTATTTTCTCAACAAGCTGCTCTTTCATGTCTTCTGAGATGTCATTGATGCGTCTCGCAATAGTGTTGTTTGACAGGGGGATAGCTTTGAGTTTTTGGGCTGTTGCCTCGTCTATCATATGTGAAACCATATCTATTGCAGCAGGGAGTATTAACTCCTCAGCGATGGTGTGTGGTTTTTTAGACTGGGCGATACGATATGCCACTTTGTAGGAGGCAAGTTGAGCATTAGACGTAACAGATGCTGTTTTAACGAAACGGCTCTGCTGACCACGGTATTCTTGGAGTTTTCTCTTGAAGAAATCGAGGGGCTTCTTCACATCAGTCGGGTGTGTGGTCTCCAAGTGACGTTTCAACTTGCTAGGCTTCATGCTTTCTGCCGCTAAAGTTTTGAGACAGAGGACACACAGTGGTCGTTCCTCCGCACCGACCACATTAGACGTGAAGCCCAGGGAGAGGTATGTATCGTCATACTTTCTTGACTTTGGCTTTGGGACGTTTGTCATGGGCTCCTTCGCTTTTCGTTTAGCTTCTGGCTCTTTCATAAACTTATCCATTGTTGTTGTTGCTGCTAGATAGCTGGAGGAGGGAGTGCGCGCGTCAATGACGTGAATGGAGCCCCCTCGCTGCCTCTTTGTTACAGTTTATGGCCTGCGCTCCATTCAGGTTCTCATTTTTATCATCCAACGCCCACAACACCCCTGATGGTAACCTTAAGCAAGCAGTGTTTGTTTACAGCTCTTGTGTGTGCATTTTTTCCCCCTCCCATATTATTTCTGCGCCCCCCCTGCAGTACCCCCGCGCCCCACTAGGGGGTCGCGACCCACAGTTTGGGAAACGCTGCCCTAGCAAAACATGACTTAGAACTTGGAGGAGAAACCCTTGATGGGTCTTCCAGCACGACAATGACCCAAAACACACAAAGAGTGGCTGAAGAAGAAGCACATTAAGGTCATGGAGTGGCCTTGTCAGTCTCCGGACCTTAGTCCCATAGAACATCTGTGGAGGAGCTGAAGCTTCTATAGAACATCTGTGGAGGAGCTGAAGCTTCTATAGAACATCTGTGGAGGAGCTGAAGCTTCTATAGAACATCTGTGGAGGAGCTGCTCTGCAAAGAGGACTGGACCAAAATCCCACCTGAGATGTGAACAAACCTGGTGACTAACTACAAGAAACGTCTGAACTCTGTGCTGCCAACAAGGGTTTCTCCTCCAAGTTCTAAGTCATGTTTTGCTAGGGGATCAAATACTTATTTCCCTCGATCAAATGCAAATCAATTTGTAACTTTTATATAATGTGTTTTTCTGGATTTTTTGGTTGATATTCAGTCTCTCACTGTTAAAATAAACCTACCATTAAAATTATAGGCCGTTCGTTTCTTTGTAAGTGGGCAAACAACCTAAGTAGGGATGCACAATATGCATTTTTTCCAACCGATACCGATAACCGATGTTTACCCGCTTCTCGTGGCCGATAACCGATATGATAACCGATATGAGAACAGATATAATTTCACAGTTGATAACCTGTAGTTCATGCACACCTGAAGGTAAGAAAGGCTATGTAGTGAGCAAAGATTGATGATTTAATATTCCATAGTGATCTCACCAAATCTAACTTACATCACTATTGTTAACACAACAAAGAGAACACGTCTGACTCTTCAAATGTTCATTTATTTAAAAAAATGAAATACATTTCAACATTGTTGAAAATCACATCACACTCGCTAGTCAAGCCAAACTATTGCAATGCATGGATTGGGTGAGTAATCCCCACTGCTACCTAGTTAACTATAACACTACAGACCAGGGTTTTTCCTGGGTCAAAATGAGGCGGAGGTGGTACCAGTGGTGTTTGACATCGGGGGACCCATGAAGCAGGGCTGTCTGGGGGTCCTTAAACGAGCATCAAACACTTAATATTTTTTTTGCATTCTGGTGAATTGATATGTACAAATTTGTGCCCTTTCTGCATCAATTTGTGGTGGAAATGTCATTATTTATGTAAAGGAAAACACAATATTCAGGCACTGTAATGAATGGGTTAATTCATAGTCAGGACGGCGCATGCACCTTAGACGGAGTTCGTGATATACCAGTAGGTGACTGACAGGTGTCGAGAGAACCGAAGTAAACTGGTTATACCTTTGTTGAACCCAGACTCAAGTGTCTTATTATTTTATGTCCAAGTGACATTACAGGCACCAGATGACCAATCAAATATAATGTAATATAATGCAATATAAGGCTCTCAGGCATTCTGTACGTTCAAATATGTATTCTCCTTGAGCAGTCAACATCTACTATCAGCTATCGCTAGCAAAAACGAAAGCTAACTTATTTGCGAAACAGCGCCCCCGCCACCACGTCGGCGCAGTGCCGCAATTGCAGTTAGAAATGACAGAAATCCACCGAGTGCAGCGCTTGAAGAAAATACGACTGTCGGAGTTTTGACGAGAGCTGGAGGCGGCTAGAAATATGACGGAGGCGGCCGCCTCATAATTCTCTATGCAGGAAAAACCCTGACTTTACATTGTTAGCACTTAGCAGGCTCACAAAACAAGCTGTGTTAGTTGACTAGCGATGTGTCATTCATTTTCAACAACGCTTTGCGAGTCAATGTCAGAATGAGCCTCTCCTACCGACATGTTTGCTGTAATAATATGATTTGGCAGTAGGCAGTCATCAGTCAATAGCTCGTCTCATTCACAGAACAGCATGGGTTGCCTGCACTGTTTGATTGCGTATTTTAGAGCAGACTACAGAGATGGTGAACATTAGCACTAGCTAACACTGGCTATCTATTTACCTTAGCTTACAGTTAATACTATTAAGGCTATTAATAGGCTTGTTGCATTAACGTCGCGCTGCGGAACTTCCGGGTGCGTCTACTTGCATAACAACTTCCGGTGTAGCCGGACGTTGACATCCTAGTCATTAGTTAGCCGTCACATTACATTACCGTATTTTCCGGACTATAAGTCGCGGTTTTTTTCATACTTTGGCTGGTCCTGCGACTTATAGTCAGGTGCGACTTATATATCAATAATTCATAATCTCTGACTGACATGAACTGACATACGGTAATCTCTGACTGACATGAACCAAGGAGTAACTTCCGCTAGCGCCTCATACACGATAGAATAGCCATTATACTTGACAATGTGGACATTAAACACGACAATGTGGACATTAAACATGATGTTATGGACCTTATACACAATGTTATGGACGTTATAAACGATATTAAAGTCATTTATTCCTTCCAGAGACTGTTCTATGTTGCTAAATTACCCCCGCGAGGCTATTTTGCTACTTCCGCTAGCGCCACATACGCGATAGAATAGCCATTATACTCGACAATGTGGACATTAAACACGACAATGTGGACATTAAACATGATATTATGGACCTTATACACGATATTATGAACGTTATACACGATATTAAAGTCATTTATTACCTTTCAGAGGCTGTTCAATGTTGCATTGTTTGTAGGCCGCCCTTCATCCTAACTACTTCCGTTTTTCACCAAGCTATCTTTGTCATGGCCTTATACACGATAAATAGTCGTTACACTCGACAATGTGGACATTAAGCACTATATTATGAACGTTATACACGCTATTATGAACGTTATACACGATATTAAAGTCATTTATTACCTTTCAGAGGCTCTTCCATCCTGTTTGCTTGCTCCCGCGACGCCATTTTGCTAACCTTCGTTAGCAACGCGCTAGCTAGCCCTGGCTTTACACTCGATAATTTAAGTATTTCTAACCTTTCAGAAGAAGTTTTAACGTGAATTATGTCCTTCCTGGGCTTACAAATCCTCTCATGTCTCTTCACAGTGCCAGACTAGAGTCAAGCTCAACAGCGTCTTCTTTCCCCGCTGATTCCGCCAAGCCCGTTCCCTTGAACCATGCGACTTATAGTCCAGTGCGACTTATATGTGTTTTTTTCCTCTTCATGACCCATTTTTGGCCTGCTGCGACTTATACTCGGGTGCGACTTATAGTCCGGAAAATACGGTAGTTATTATACATTACATTACTTATTATACAATACATTACATATTATTCACCGGCGCCCCCCTCCCCTCTCTGGAAGAGCTGTACAACACACGCTGTCTCAGGAAGGCCTCAAAGATCTCCAGGGACCCGACCCACCCTGGGCACGTACACTTTATCAGGCTGCCCTCGAAAAGGAGGTACAGGACCCCAGCCGCTAAGACAAACAGACTGAAGAACTGCTTCTACCACAGGGCCGTCCAGGCCCTGAACACAGCAAAGACCTAAGTTCTGGGCCCTGGACAGTCTGGACGGATTGTATGGCAGCTGCTGGACTGAAAAAATCAGGTGTAGTGCTGAGGCACAAACATGTACATTTTCAAGCCTGCAAACTGTGAAAAAATACTATTGTGCAATATGACAACCCTAGTTGACTATCTGTGCAGTATAGTACAGTGGATTGTGTACATAGCCTTTATTTATGTAAACCAGCTCCTTACCTTCTTGTGATTTTTTTCTTTTTCTAAATTTTTATTTTTTTCCCTTTCCTAACACCAGGGGAGCCACCCCTCCTAAATGTCGTTGTTTGGTACCTGTACTGTAGCAATGACAATAAAGTCCATTCATTCATTCATTCATTCATTATTAGCGGTCATGAGTGGAACAATTCAAAAACGTGGGTTCACATACCAACGACGTGAATCAGGCTCCACTGACCACTGTTGTGTGCCACAATGTGCGAATTCGGCGCGCTATAATTCGCACTAAAGTTTTCATTCCTTCCCAAGCAACTCTGAGGCAAA
Organism: Nansenia antarctica; assembly: GCF_963989245.1. Taxonomy (NCBI): domain Eukaryota; kingdom Metazoa; phylum Chordata; class Actinopteri; order Argentiniformes; family Microstomatidae; genus Nansenia; species Nansenia antarctica. The sequence goes on along the minus strand of NC_137676.1, from coordinate 23,412,155 downwards.
TGCTAAGTGGCTAGCGAAGATTCGGCGGGACGCATTTCGTGTCACCAAGAACAGCAAAGTGTGCAGTCAGCATTTTGAACCAAGGTGATTTCGCTGTGCCAGCTGCAGGTGGGTTAAGGAGGCTGAAGAAAGGAGCCGTCCCCTGTCTCTTTAAATGGAACCAGTTCGCCAAATCAGCACCCAGGCTAGGTGTGTGGGAGCGCCGTAAGCGTGCTGCGGTCGCCCCTATGATAGCAATGCAGGACTTCTCTGATGAGATGGAGGTCACCCTGCCAGCAGGCGCGGATCTATGGGTGGGCCTGGGTGCAGTGGCGAAGCTACCAGGGTGGCAAGGGGTGGCAGCTGCCACCCTTGAAAAAAGTCCTGCCACCCCAGTTACACAGACCAACTGATATAATTTGTTGTATTATTATTATTTGATCTTTATCTTTATTTTTAATCAGAATTTAGTGTAAAATCCCCAAATTTCCAAGTTTGAAAAATAAACTCACTGTCTGTTCCACCCCTCCGTCTCGAAATGGTTGCACCCTTTTTCACGTGAGAGATTTGAGTTTGCCGGCTGAGCTGTCTCTCTGGTGCTGTGCCGTGTGGAGCCTGTTCAGGTAATGTTGGATCAAATGTAGATTACCTTAAACACGAACTGCAGCAGATTAGAAGATTGTTGGATCAACAAGCAACAAATGGAAGTCCCTCCAGTTTAATGGAATTAGTTAATTTCTTGGATCCATACAAGACGGTTTTCTTGGAGATGTTCAGATTATCTAAAATAACTGTATTATTGCCGGTCACCAGTGCAGCATGTGAGAGGAGTTTTTCAACTCTTAAAATAATAAAGAATCACCTGCGCTCTACCCTGGCAGAGAATAGATTAACAAGTATTGCAGTTCTCAGCATTGAGTCTAAACGTGCAAAAGCTCTGAATTTGGATGAGTTTGTGAAGCGATTTGCTGCACAGCATAGCAATCGTCGCATTCAGCTTTTGTAAATTAATTTATTTGTATTATTTTTTTTATTTATTTTTTTAATAGCAGATTTTGTGGCAAGTTTATTTGTATAGCACTTATACAACAGGGGCAATTCAAAGTGCTTTACATTATTTAAAAATACAGCAAGAGGAGCATAGTAAGAAAATAAAAAGTACAATGAATAAAAGCAAATATAAGAAGTAAATAGATAAAACATTTAATAAGACAATAGTTAATGGAAAAAATACATTGATAGAAGTGTTTGTGTTTTTAGCTTAGATTTAAATATTTTAAGGTTTGGGCCTGTTTGATTTCTTCAGGGAGTTTGTTCCAGGAGCATGCAGCAGCGTGATTCAAAGCTGCTGAACTGTGTTTTGTTTTTACTCTTGGAATGATTAGCTGATTAGTCTTAGCTGACCTTAGGGACCTTGCGGGAATATAGGGTGGGAGGAGATCTGATATGTATTTTGGTCCAAGACCATTTTGTGATTTGTATGTAATTAGGAGGATTTTGAATTCAATTCTCTGAGAGACTGGTAGCCAGTGCAGGGATCTCAGGATTGGTGTAATGTGTTCAAAGTTCTTTGTTTTTGTTAGGACCCTAGCAGCGGTGTTTTGGATGAGCTGCAATTTACGAACAGCTCCTTTAGATAGGCCTGTTAGTAGACTACAATACTCAAGTCTATTCCAAACAAATGCATGGATGAGTTTTTCAAGGTCTTGCTTGGACATGAAACCTCTCATTCTTGTTTGTTCTGACGATCAAGTTCAGTGCGCATTGTTCATGTTCCTTGTTTATTGTCTCAGAATGAAAGAGATAATAAAATGTTTTTTTCTCCCACAAACCTATGTCTTTGTAATAATTTACTGGATGAGAGAGAAACCTGTACACATACACACTGGTGTGCACACACTAGTTCTATGTAGAACAGGCTGTAAGGGATGATACATATACATAAATGTAAGACATTAAGCTAGCCACTTATCAAAATGATGGCCACACTAAAATATCTGCTTGCCACCCCTTTGCCACCCCATGTATAAATCTCTAGAATCGCCACTGCCTGGGTGGGCCTAGGCCCACCCAGATTGACAGCTGGCCCACCCAGTCAGATTCATAAAAATACATATTTTTTAATAAAAAAATATTTTTAAAGTTTAAGATTAGGAAGCCTCTGAAAAGCGAGGGAGTTATGAATTGTGACATACTGTATTGGTTATTTAATTGTGCTTGTATCCCTGTCAGTGCACTAACTGTCTCTGACAGCAGTAATAATTTAACTTTAACTGCGTGGGGCAATATAGCGCTGATCTTAGTGAATAGGGCGGGTTTGGCAATGATGTTCATTTGCATGTTCCCCTTTCTATGCAAAGTTTCCCCTCGGGGACATTAACGTATAATCAATCAATCAATCAATCAATATTTTGCTCCCCTTCTCGTGAGTCGCGTGTATCTCTGGCTGTGTTTACGAGCGAATCATGCGAAAGGGAGCAAGATATGGCAAGGGACCTAACCCTAACCACTAACCACTAATAAGCTCATAATTCATGTATTAATAAGAATAAATACATATAGAAATGTATTTCGTTATACTGTGTGTATTCGTTCATTTATTTGTTCATACATTCATTTATGTACCTATATATTTATTGTTAATTCTGTCAGACTTGGTCCTCCATAGTTGATGGTTATTGGTTAATTCATTGACTATTGCGTGCGCTTGAATGCCTTGCGTGTGTGTATTATAATAACTTGTTTGGCTGTCCGTTGCATTCTCTGGGTAGACAGGTACTTTATTTATTTTCCGTTCGTTTCATGGTCTGCATAGTGATCTCCTCCAGTCCCTGCGAATATTTTGCGTGTGTGCGTGCGTGCGTGTGCGTGTGTAACCTAACCTAACCCTAACCCTACGGGCAGAAACATAAATCGGCGCCTATGATCGCGAGCCCCGTTGTGTTCCATCCATCTGGCTGCTCATACATAGGTCTAAAACGTGCGGTGATGAGTTTCACTCAGGCCTACCCAGATTTTTCCAGGCCTACCCATCAGCCACTTTCTGTATCCGCCACTGCCTGCCAGACCACGATTATTGCGTGGCTCCTGATCCTGCTGCTTTGGATGACGTCCTGGCCCAAAACGAGTCAATGAGGAAGGACATAGAAAGGCTCCAGAAACAGCTAGAGACCGTCCAGCTACAGGCCAACTTCAGCCTGCGGCGATTCGCAGGTTCCGACGAGGACATACGCTTTTACACCAGGTATGTCTGATTTGTATAATTTCGTTTATTAATCCCCCCAGGCAAATTAACTCACCTGTTCAGTCTCTCCACCCCATCTCTCTCACGCACACCCACGTAGTAGATAATAAGTACTGTACCCATCGTGTGATAAGGATCATATTCTTGTGGATCATATACTGTATACCAGTGGCGGCTGGTGGCCCAAAATTTGGGTGGGGCACAGCAGTGTGGCGGGGGGCTCCTCTTTCGCTCGCGCAGCGCGCGCGAATTTTTTTCCGCGTGCACGATTTTTTTTCGCATAAAACACGCACTGGCATTACAACCATTGTATAATTTCAACTTTCACCCTTAAAATGACCTTGTGGGCCATGGAGAAGTTACCCTGTCAACTACAGACACTGAGGTGGAAGAGTGACCGGTCTATGGACGTCGGTACGGTCCAATACCCAGTGTCAGACAAGGAGGAAGTCTAGTCAACAAGGCTAGTACAGGCCTCACAGCTACACTCAGGTTAATAAAGGTAGCAGATGAATATGTGTACTATGTGTCTGTGTGACATGGCTACATCAATGAGCAGAGATGAATGCTGCAGTCAGTAGTACAGTAACTATCTATTTCATAGACACATGATGGAGGATGATGGAGAGTGATGGTGGTCAACACATCACAGCAGGTCAACACATTCAATGATGTATCACAACCAGACCATGTCAGAAACACAACCAGACCATGTCAGAAACACAACCAGACCATGTCTGTATCACAACCAGACCATGTCTGTAACACAACCAGACCATGTCAGAAACACAACCAGACCATGTCAGAAACACAACAATGCATCAGCTGAGTTAAAGAAAACCAACTCTTACCTTTGATGACAGAACATGAGCCGTGTTTACCCGTACCGCCGCCTTGCCCCGCGCATATTGCTATGAATAGTTCGAAGATAGGTGCTTGCACGTTAGGTGCAAGGCTGCTTGGTTAACCCATTAGCAGGAACATTATTAGTTGCACAAAATAGGCTGATTTAATTGACCATGAACATCAGAGACAGACATTACGAATGTTCATTTAAAATACTCCGGAAGCCCGAAGTCCGGAAAACCGGAAATCGGGAGTCCTCAGCATAATGCATTGTCTGCAATACAACCGGAGATTTCTTGGCCAGGGCGCACAAATGTGCGTCCTGGCCAAGAAATAGAGACAGCCAATTGGAGCGCTGCTACAGCTCACGTGTAAACGAAAAGTATTCGTCCTGGCATAGACTTGCATTGACACGGCGCCCCGCGTTCTCTCCCTATGTATTTTCACAGTGAGTTTTACACACACACACACACACACACACACACACACACACACACACAGATAAAAATGTTTATTGTATTGGAGGATTTTTAATGAATGCTGATAGGCGCCGACAGAATATCAGCCGCATTTTGTGAATAAACAATGTTTATTTAAAAAAAAAACTTTTACAAATCGCAACGAGGAAGTGAAGGTGGGGGCGGCGCCCCAGCGCCCTCTATCGGCCAGCCGCCACTGCTGTATACAAGTCTACTAGTCCATATGTTTATAAAAGTACACAGTTACATGCTAACTCCCCCCTGTCTATATACTCCCCTGTGAATAGGCCATAATAGTGTATATACGTATAGAAGTTAACATTATAGATATATACTCAGATGTCTACCGACCACTTATTTATTTATTCATTTATGTCTCATTCTTGTTTTTTTTACTATCTTAAGACTGTTTGTTTGTTAGCACCTAGGGTTTGCATTTGAATTTCATTGTACCTGTTACAATGACAATAAAGATCATTCATTCATTCATTAATTAATGTATACATCCATGTTTGCTTGTAGTCTAACAACTGTATAGATACAATTAAACTAACACGTCATGTATTCTGGCTTGTCCTAAGGTTTGCTACCTTTCATGTGCTTCTGGCGCATGATCGAGCTTTGTACCTCCAGAATGGTGAGGGTCACCCGGGCTAAGGTATCCTCTACTGACCCTGAGGAGCCTGTTCCTTTAAGAGCAACGGTATGTTTTCTTCTTTGAACTGGACATCATTTAAAAACAGTTAAATTACAACATGTTGGCCGTTATAGTTTGGTTATATCAGCTGCTGTTCTGTTGTGGATCGTCTAAGTATAATAACAATAATAATAACTTTTTATTTGTATAGCGCTATTCCTGCAAACGTTGCAGCTCAAAGTGCTCCAATCATTATATAATCATAATTGTATTATTTAGTCATTTAAAGGCAATATTAAAAAGATTGGGTTTTAGTCTTGACTTGAACTTGCTGAGGTTGCATCCCTAATGTAAACTGGCAGTGCATTCCACAATTTGATATAGAGAATATGAGAACATGATGTCTGTTTTTCTTTATTGACAGAAACTTGAACCTGTTGACGAGCTGTTCCTATTTCTGATGCACCTTTCGGTGGGCATGACGCTCAGGGATCTGTGTCATCGATTCAACATTCACCGCACCACAGCCAGTAGGATTGTCGTCACATGGGCCAACTTCCTTTACAACCTGCTGGGGTCAGTGTGTCTGTGGATGTCACCGGAAGCTGTCAAAGCTCAGCTGCCGCTCGAGTTCAAGTTGAAGTACCCAGACACCCAGGTCGTGATCGACTGCACAGAGATCCGCTGCCAAACACCTTCCTCCCTCCTCTTGCAGAGTGAAGTGTTTTCAACATACAAGTCACATTGCACCTTCAAGTGCATGCTGGGGATGGCACCACATGGAGCCATTACATTTGTTTCAGCACTCTATGCAGGCTCAGTGAGTGATAAAGAGATATTCAAACAAATTGGTATCATCTCTCTCCTGACCCCTGACATGGCCATCATGGTGGACAAGGTTTTCATCATTGATGACCTCGTCCCCTGCAGAGTGTACCGGCCGGCCTTCCTGTCTCAGAGGACCCAGATGCTCCAGGAAGACATTCGAGAGACGCAGTCCATCGCACGGTTGAGGGTCCATGTGGAGAGGTGCATCAGGAGGGTGAAGGAGAACAAACTGTTTGATACAGTCATCCCTCTTTCCGTCACTGGGAGCATCAACCAGCTGTTCAGCGTGGCCTGCTTCCTGGTGAATTATCAGATTGGACCTCTGGTCAAAGCATGGGCCACACAGTGATGGAAACCTGGCCTTCAACCTTCCCAACCTGGCCTGCAATCCTCACTTCAAAATATACATGAATTCATGGTCTAGGCAGCCTTTCTCAACTCCAGTCCTCGAGACCCACTTGAAGATTTTTGTTGTAACCAGGAACTCACACACCTGACTTCACTAATCAAGGGCTTTTCTGATGGTTTGGTTGGTTCAGTCATTAAATCAGGTGTGTGAGTTCCTGGTCAGGAACTAAATCCAGTCCAGATTTAACACCTGATTTAATGACTGAACCAATCAAACCATCAGAAAAGCCCTTGATTAGTGAAGTCAGGTGTGTGAATTCCTGGTTACAACAAAAATCTTCTGGTCCCGAGGACTGGAGTTGAGAAAGGCTGGTCTAGAGGTGATTTACAATAAAAAAAAAATTTTTTTAACTCACTCATGTCTCCTGGTGATTCATATCATGTATACCATGGCCTTCATTTACATGTAAACTTCTTTAAAATACTATAATGTTATCTTTACAGAAAGTAAACTACCACTTGTATGTACCCACCAGAATAGTTAGGCTATAGCCAATCAGGACCAAGTACCATGGTATAATTACAAATTAACTTTAATACATTTAAAATACAGTGGTGATCCTCTTACTTTTTACAATGACTATACAACTATGCAAATGAATAGAACAATGGAAATAACTATTAACTAATTGAATTGATTAAACAAAACTCAATGACTAATTCAGGTATCTTGGCATGTAAAAGTAAAAGAAAAAATGGTCTGCCCTTTCTCTGATGGTGTTTGCAATGCCACTGTCTTTATAGATCCGTTGGATCAGCATGTCCTCCTCAGCAAACACCACAAAGTCACACCAGTCAAGTCCTGTGACAAGCAGCTGTCCTTGCACATGCCAAAAGTAGGCGTGTTGTTCCTTCAGCTTCAGGTTGCCTCCCTCGAGCTTCAGGTAGGAGCAGTCGACAAAGCTTTTTGCATTGGGACACTTAACTTCAAGCAGGCCAAATGGTGGGCTTTCTGTGGGGTCGTAAATCAACCCGTCCGGAGAAGACCCCAGCCAGGGTGCGTTGGGGTGGATGACGAACCCACATGGTGAGTAGTTCACAACCCTGGTCTGACAGTACTCTCGGACAGCACCTGCCTCCATTTCCAGACCCCTCTTCATCGCTGCTGTCTGAGGGGTCCCTCGCAGGATCCTGTCAGCGAGGTGTTGAGCTGGAGTCGGTCCTCTAACATGGCACACCTCCCTGAAGTGTGAGGAGGTGAGTCGCGGCCTTCTTAGCTGATGCCATTCTGAGACCATACTCTGGTCTTTGGTTGCAGCTTCAATTTTGTGAGCCATATCCCACGTGGTCTCCAACGATGTTAGAAACAGCTGTTCCTTTTCGCTGCACACGAACATGCAGTTTGATGGGTCCAGTCTGTAGTGCTGCAGAGGAACCGGTGGTGGAGGAGGGGCATCTGGGTGGAATGTTATTTTCCTGCTTGCGGTCAGTGGTTGCTGATACGACAGTGGACTTCCTGCCTGGACCTTTCCAAGTGCAGAGTCCACCAGTGGGACCTCACTGGAGATGCCCATAGTGGTAATCAGTGGTGCACAGGCCATGTTTTTATACACCTCTGATACCTGCAGAAGAGAGAGGTCTGGTAGTTCTCCTTTATATGCCTTGTAGAGGGTGCTCCTGTGTAAACATAACAATTTAAATGTCACGAAAATGCGAAGCAAAATCTGGTGGAGTCAGGTTACCATTTCACCTGAGCATTCCTTGGGACTAACAACTCCTAAACTGGCTAACTGTTTCATTCATTGTAAAAAACTAACTAGGGGATCCATACTGCACTACTACCATGCTACTTACCAAGGGCTCTGTGAATGCCCTTTTTTAAACAATGAACAGAATATTTTATGCACCTGCAGTACCAGATAACTGGGTGTATGAGTGGTGTTATCGTAAATGATGTGTCGGATTTATATTTCTGAACATACCTCACGCCATCAGCCATCGTCCTCTGTTTTGGTTTAGGCCTCGTAGACAAGACAACCATTTTGTCTACAGGGCCTGGCTTCACACCCTAATTAATTGAAAGACATTTGTTTAGATATTGATGTCATGTGTGCTTATGTAGGCCATGTTTTACCCCCCAAACTACTTACCATTGTTCTTGGCTTGTGCCAACGCTGCTCGCTCTCTGTGCAGCTCAGGACAGGCGGGACCACTGGAGTCTTCAGCTGCGAGTAATGTGCAGACTGATACAACAGAGCAACAGTGTGGTTACATAGTGTTGTACCAGCGACACAGGAGCACTGTGTATGAATGAGCTCCACAGGGCATGAGTCCTTCAATATAACCTGAAATACTAAGGAAAGAGGTGACATTAAAAATGTGTTCATACTTTATTAAATGGTAGTAGAATTGTCAGTCTTCATTTACTGATTCATGATTTAAAAAGAAGAATAAGTTGAGACAGACCTTACATGGGTTCAAGGAAAACTCAAAATCTGAAGTAACATTTCAGCAGTACAGAACTCTGCACTGGATCTTTTACATTTTTGGTTCTGGAAACTGTCTCAACTAATTCATTTAAAGGAAGTATGAATATTGTGAATAGCAACAGATACACTTAGGTGAGTGGAACATCTGAAATAGAACAGAAATTCTCTAACCATTTTCTGGGGATGCCAAGCTAAACATGCTGCACCTAACGTTCATTTCAAATCACTGACTGGTGTTTTGCCTAACATCCAAACTCTGGCAACATTGACTCCCCAGAACATGATTGAGAACTAGAGCTAGCTAGCTAGCTAGCTGTAAAAGCTAGATAACTGTGCATCCCCCTACTCTCAAATTGTGCGGTTTCTCATGCTTCCTCATGCTTCCTCATGGACCTATAGCAGCTCGCCCTGACGCTGACCTCTCCTGTACTTGTATCTTTGTTTGATACTGAAAAAGAGACAGATAATAACGTTAATGTTAATCAAGAATGTAACGTTACTGATATTGTGTTTTGAATGTAGCTGGCTAGTACAAAGCATACCTGTCAACCCTCCCGTTTTTCCCGGGATTCTCCCGTATTTTACCTTTCTTTCCCGCTGTGCTCCCGTTTAAATATTTTCCCGTTAATCTCCCGTATTTTTAACCTATAATATAATATAATTTAACACTTAATTGTTAGACGTTGGCGCATGTGCACAATCGTTATATCCATGTCGGAGTTGACTTGTTTCCTCTCTGAGAGCGCCGGAACGCACACTAGGTGCAACGTCATAAAGGGACCAAGTCATTTGATTGGACAAGAGGCATTCCATGAGTGGTGATCAGATTTTCAGAGCGTATTTACGAACACAGCCTCGGTTATCTCCGTTTTGAAATGATCTCTGGTAGCATTGCTCTTTTCCCATTGACATCATGGTGTCAAGTAATGTATAAAATATCCCTTATTTTCAAATCCCAATGTTGACAGGTATGGTACAAAGTAGCAAGGTAGTTGCAACACAGCCAGCTAAAAAGCTAACGTTAGTGCTAGCTAGCTAGTATTCTAGCTAATGATGCCGTTACTCACCCTCATAGTTGTGGAGGTAGCTCGAAATATACGTACATCTTGAATCCCTTTTCTTTTTTGCTAGAATGGGCTACTGAGAAAGCGCTAACGATTCGATGTACGTCATCGACCGTGATTTTCGGGAGATCCTGTAAACAGCGAGTGTAAAAAGCCATCTCTTTCTGTAACAAACCAGACCGGAAGTTATTATGCAAGTAGTCGTACGCCGGAAGTCAAACGACGCCATCTTGTGCACCTAGGCTATTGACTGCGTGGCTGTACCAGGCTAGGGCTGCAACGATTAGTCGACTAGTCACGACTAATCGACTACGAAAATTCGTCGGCGTGAAATGTTACTGTCGACTAATCGCATTAAAAAAAATATTTAAAAAAACGTTTTTTTTTTTTTTTTTTTTACGGGAGCCATGCAAGAATCAGCTGGGTAAGTTTTAGCTAACGTTGTTAGCCAACTGGCTAACGTTATATTGTTAGGGTCGTAATGTTTATGTTAGCTTTACTGTTACATGTTGGAAAACAACGTCTCATGGACAGGGCTGTACATGCTATGAGCGTTTGTGCTATTAATTTATTTGCCCTGTGGCACGCATGTGACAGACAGAGGCGCTTGTATGTAACGTTACGTAGCAGGGGTTTTCCATGTTGAAGCCAGGAGAACGCGAGATGAAATGAAGTGAGGGGTGGTCGCTATTAAAATACCAGGTAGTCATGGTGGATGATCATGAATGATGCTTGATAAGTGAATGCTATTTCAATTATGTTGAGTCCACCAGCGAGCTGTCTGTAAGATAAACAGCGCCAAGCGTAGCCTACTAACGTGAGCTGTCTGTAGTCTAGCCAGCAATGCTAGCTAGCCAGTCAACTAGCTCTGTGAGCAGCTGTAGCTTGGCGTAACGTTAGGTTAGATAGCTAGTTAAGCCGGATTTATGCTTCTGCGTCGCCATTTACGCGCAGCGAAAAGCCACACGACTAATCGCGACTAATTGAAAAAATAATCGACAGATTAGTCGACTACCAAAATAATCGTTAGTTGCAGCCCTATACCAGGCGCAGCATCATGAGCGCGACAACCAGAACCGGAAATATTTCCGGCTTCATATTATCGGCTCTATATCGGCTAAAATGTAATAAAACCGATAAATATTTAATAACATTAATTTCCCAATATCGGGCCGATAAATATCGGCGCCGATAATATCGTGCATCCCTAAACCTAAGTGTTGTTAGCACCATCATGCTCTACCAACTGAGAGTTACCATGGATGTGTAACTAGCCCAGCCCAGCATAGCCCAGCCCAGCCCAGCCCAGCATAGACCAGCCCAGCCCAGCATAGCCTAGCCCAGCCCAACCCAGCCCAACCCAGCCCAGCCCAGCCCAACCCAACCCAACCCAGCCCAGCCCAGCCCAGCCCAGCATAGCCCAGCTCAGCCCAGCCCAGAATAGCCCAGCCCAGCCCAGCCCAGCCCAGGCCAGCCCAACCCAGCCCAACCCAGCCCAGCCCAGCCCAGCCCAGCCCAACCCAGTCCAGCTTAGCCCAACCCAGCCCAACAACAGCCCACTGTTAAAATAAACCTACCATTAAAATTATAGGCCGTTCGTTTCTTTGTAAGTGGGCAAACAACCTAAGTGTTGTTAGCACCATCATGCTCTACTAACTGAGAGTTACCATGGATGTGTAACTAGCCCAGCCCATCCCAGCCCAGCATAGCCCAGCCCAGCCCAGCCCAGCCCAGCATAGACCAGCCCAGCATAGCCCAATCTAGCCCAGCATAGCCCAGCCCAGCCCAGCATAGCTTAGCCCAGCCCAACCCAGCCCAACCCAAACCAGCCCAGCCCAGCCCAGCCCAGCCCAGCCCAGCCCAGCCCAGCTCAGCCCAGCATAGCCCAGCTTAGCCCAGCCCAGAATAGCCCAGCCCAGCCCAGCCCAGCCTAGCCCAGCCCAGCCTAGCCCAGCCCAGCTCAGCCCAGCCCAGGCCAGCCCAGCCCAACCCAGCCCAGCCCAGCCCAACCCAGTCCAGCTTAGCCCAACCCAGCCCAGCCCAACCCAGCTTAGCCCAGCCCAACCCAGCCCAACCCAGCCCAGCCCAGCTTAGCCCAGCCCAGCCCAGCCCAACCCAGCTTAGAACCAGCCCACCCCAGCCCAGCCCAGCCTAGCTTAGACCAGCCCAGCCCAGCATAGCCCAGCCCAGCCCAGCCCAGCCCAGCCCAGCCCTCAGCCAAGCCCAGCTCAGCCCAGCCCAGCCCAGGCCTGGAGTGTGAATAAGGGTTAAGTGTATGGTGTGTGAAGTGTGTCACACAGTGAAGTGTGACACCCAGAGTGAAGTGTGACACCCAGCCCAGCCCAGCCCAGCCCAGCCCAGCCCAGCCCAGCCCAGCCCTCAGCCAAGCCCAGCTCAGCCCAGCCCAGCCCAGGCCTGGAGTGTGAATAAGGGTTAAGTGTATGGTGTGTGAAGTGTGTTACACAGTGAAGTGTGACACCCAGAGTAACTGTACCTCTCAGCCAGCTAGCGCTAAGCTGCCTTCAGGCACTTACAGAGTGACAGGGTTGCATCATGGGAATCTGGTGCACTGTCACTGTCTCACCTGGAGCCCTGATTGGCTGAGAGGTGTCATGTTCACTTAGGAGTCGCTGACCGCTTCACATAGGAATGTTGTTATGGATAGACCTGTTTTTATCATAGACAGAACAGCATATCTGTAGATCCTATATGTAGATCCTATATGTACTGTCTTGGTAGTTACCTGGTTGCAGCTGTGATACAACAACATTATCATTGTCCAGTGTGAACATTTATTTTAATCTATTTTCTTTTTCCTTTTTTAATGTTATTACTATGCCAGTGTAACTTTAGGGCCCTGCAGGAAATGTTTGGGGTTGGGTGGGGGGGTGGGCAGAAATGTGTAAAAAAAATAATGAAAATCAACATGTTTAATCATATTGTATTGTGTAACTTTTGAATAAAAATACTTTGAAAAAAAAAGAACTGCATATCTACATAGACATGGACAGGACAGCATATCTACATCATAGACATGGACAGGACAGCACATCTACATCTTTAAAGGGTATAACAAACGGCAAAGAAACATATTCCATAAACAGAGGGGTAAAAAAGGGAACAAGAACACAAAAAAAGGAAAAAAGTCCGGAGGTGTTTCAATAAACATGTCAGTAGTAATGTATTCTGAATGGGTTATTAAATTAGATGGTGTCACGTTTCATATAAATGCTGATTTTTTCCTGTATTTTTTTAATGGATAGACCTGTTCTAATGTTCCACTTGTTCTGCATCAGACCTGTTCTAATGTTCCACTTGTTCTACATCAGACCTGTTCTACTGTTCCACTTGTTGGTGTTTAACACTAGAACAGTCATGGGTGGGGTTATTTGACCCTGTGAGTAAAAAATGTTTTATATCTTTTCACTCGATCAAATTTCATGACTTTTCCTAGATATGTGCGTTCTACCACCCAGTATCCTTACATTTTCATCATCACATAAGGAGAAGCTAGTATAAAGCTATTTAGCATTTTTCTGTGTGGGAGATAGACTAATTTACAAGGCGGCCAACTAGTGGTCGTTGTGTGTAAATAGCAACTTCCCATTGTAAAGACTATGGTAGTTTGACCCCCGAGGCAGCTCTAATAGTAGGTAAAAAAGGCACGGCTGTTCTGGTGTTCAACCCTACGTTAACCCCTCGCCCCCAGGTGTTTAACACTAGAACAGCTAAGTTTTTTACCTACTTTTAGCGCGACGAGGTGTCGAATCACACGACCACTCTTCACAATGGGGGAGTGTGTACTGACGCACAAAAATCGCTGGATGGCGATGTCACACAAGAAGAGAAAATGACAAGATCACTAGGCTACCTCTAAAAATTTCCTATGCGCAGAGAAGCAGAGAAGTGGGGAAATTATTAGCACAATCTGATATGAAGCTTGAGTCAGCTGAAAACGAACTACAAATTAAATGATATATATGGAGAGGAGATTGATTGTGACTGCGGGAGCTTTACTAATGAATGAAAGTTGATTATCATTATTAAAAAAGAATAGTAATAAATATTGCAATATTGTGTTATCATAATTATGAGCTTCACAGTGATAAAGTCTGTTCATTTGTCGTGAAATTCGCCGGTAACGTCAGCCTGTCAGCCCCTGCAACTGCTATATTATATGTTATTATATGGAATGGCTGAATATGTTCATTCTTTTTATTTTGATTACATTATATAATTGTATTTGGTATAATGACAAATAAACTTGAAACTTGAATGATCTCACAGGAGCGCGTGCATGCACGGTAAAGTGGAGAGGAGATTGATCGGGACTGCATGAGTTTTCATTAGGCTACTAATGCCCAACTATGGCATTTGATGGTTGATTATTATAATAAATCAAATAATAGTACGTTAACCCCCCACCTCCCAGGTGTTCCAGATCGCCTATGTGATCCTGAAGGCTGCCAACTCTCCTCGCCCCGGCAACTGGGTTCTGGAACGTTCCTTCGACGGCGTGACCTACGACCCCTGGCAGTACTACGCCCTGACGGACACAGAGTGTCTGACGCGCTTCAACATCTCTCCGCGCCGCGGCCCGCCCTCCTACAGGCGGGACGACGAGGTCATATGCACCTCCTTCTACTCCAAGATACACCCCCTGGAGAACGGAGAGGTACACACACACACACACACACACACACACACACACACACTCCTTCTACTCCAAGATACACCCGCTGGAGAACGGAGGTACACACACACTCCTTCTACTCCAAGATACACCCGCTGGAGAACGGAGAGGTACACACACACACTCCTTCTACTCCAAGATACACCCGCTGGAGAACAGAGAGGTACACACACACACACACTCCTACTCCAAGATACACCCTCTGGAGAACGGAGAGGTACACACACACTCCTTCTACTCCAAGACACACACACTCCTTCTACTCCAAGATACACCCGCTGGAGAATGGAGAGGTACACACACACACTACTTCTACTCCAAGATACACCCGCTGGAGAACGGAGGTACACACACACACACACACACACTCCTTCTACTCCAAGATACACCCGCTGGAGAACGGAGAGGAACACACACACACACACACACTCCTTCTACTCCAAGATACACCCGCTGGAGAACGGAGAGGTACACACACACACACACTCCTTCTACTCCAAGATACACCCGCTGGAGAACAGAGAGGTACACACACACACACACTCCTACTCCAAGATACACCCTCTGGAGAACGGAGAGGTACACACACACACTCCTTCTACTCCAAGACACACACACTCCTTCTACTCCAAGATACACCCGCTGGAGAACAGAGAGGTACACACACACACACACACACACTCCTTCTACTCCAAGATACACCCGCTGGAGAACGGAGAGGTACACACACACACACACACACACACACACACTCCTTCTACTCCAAGGTACACCCGCTGGAGAACGGAGAGGTACACACACACACACACGCACACACACACTCCTACTCCAAGATACACCCGCTGGAGAACGGAGAGTTACACACACACACACACACACACACACACACACACACACAGACACTCCTTCTACTCCAAGATACACCCGCTGGAGAACGGAGAGGTACACACACACACACACACACACACACACTCCTTCTACTCCAAGATACACCCGCTGGAGAAC
This sequence comes from Nansenia antarctica, assembly GCF_963989245.1. NCBI lineage: Eukaryota > Metazoa > Chordata > Actinopteri > Argentiniformes > Microstomatidae > Nansenia > Nansenia antarctica. The sequence goes on along the minus strand of NC_137676.1, from coordinate 23,396,543 downwards.
GGAGAGGTACACACACACACACACACACACACACACACACACACACACACACACACACACTCCTTCTACTCCAAGATACACCCGCTGGAGAACGGAGAGGTACACACACACACACACACACACTCCTTCTACTCCAAGATACACCCACTGGAGAACGGAGAGGTACACACCCACTAGGGCTGTCCCTAACGACACACACACACACACACACACACACACCAAGGCCTTACGCACACATGCACACACGCACACACACCACACACACACACACTCCCCCTCGTCACGTTAGACAGCAGTGTGCTGGTGTTGGGGTGAGTCATGTTAATGATGACAACTGAGAGTCCAGTCTGCTCTGAGTGACAGTAATGAGCAGCACCGTTCAGTGTGAGGAGACTGACTTTATATTAACACACACACACACACACACACACACAAACACACTCACACACACTCAAACGCCTCAGTCTAAGACCACCCTCATCCGCCCATACCCCTCCCACACACACACACACACACACACACACACACACACACACACACACACACACATTGTGATAGTGTCTCTGTGTGTGTGTGTGTGTGTGTGTGTGTGTGTGTGTGTGTGTGTGTGTGCAGGCAGTGACAGAAGCCTTGCGGGCTGATCACAGCGGAGGGCTAATGAGTCGTAGGCGTGTGTCAGAGCATCACACTCCTCTGCTGGGGACGTCACTCTGCCTCCGCTTCACACAGCCTTAATTAGACCTCACACACACACACACACACACACGCACACGCACGCACACACACACGTGGACACACACACATACACACCCTGCCTGCCCCCCCAACACCCCCCTCCCCCCACACACACACACATACACAGACACCCCCCCACAAACACACACACACACACACACACACACACATACACAGACACCCCCCCACAAACACACACACACACACACACACACTACTGACTACTGTTTATTGATGCTCATTAGTGATGTCGAGCTGTAACCAGTGGTATAGTGGTGATATTATAATCTCACCGCACTCCACCAAGGACTAAGCCACCACACTGGGATGTTCATCCACGTTCTCCAGCTTCTGTCCCTTCACTCTACCAGCCCTATCCAAGATGGCCGCTGTACTGAAGCCGGCCTCATCGCCTCTGGACCCCATCCCTACCCCCCTCCTCAAAGAGGTGTTCGACACAGTAGGGCCAGACATCCTCTCAATAATCAACAGCTCGCTGGCCACTGGCATTGTTCCGCCCACCCTCAAACAAGCAGTGGTACAGCCTCTCCTTAAGAAATCCAACCTGGACCCTTCCAACCTCAGTAACTACAGACCCATCTCCAAGCTCCCAGTCTTGGCCAAGCTCCTGGAAAAGGCTGTCCTCAGCCAGCTATGGCCCTACCTCCAACAGAACAACATCCTGGAGAAGTTTCAGTCTGGCTTCAGACCTGGCCACAGCACTGAGTCGGCACTTTTAAAGGTTTGGAACTACCTCCTCCTCATCGCAGACTCCAGGAAATGTGCTGCCCTGGTCCTCCTGGACCTCAGCGCAGCTTTTGACACCATAGACCATGCCATCCTCTTTAATCGACTCCAGCAGGAGGTTGGCATCACCGACACCGCCTTGTCCTGGTTCAAGTCTTACCTCAGCAATAGAACCTACGCCGTCCACATAGCAGACAGCTCCTCCAGACAAGCCATCCTCACCTGTGGGGTCCCTCAGGGCTCCATCCTCGGTCCCATCTTGTTCTCCCTCTACATGCTCCCCCTCTGTCTATTCCCTCAACGCTACCAGATCTCATTCCACTGCTATGCGGACGACACCCAGCTTTACTTATCAATCAACACTGACGACCCCGTCGATCTGATGCGCCTGATGGACTGCCTCCACGATGTGAAGGAGTGGATGGCCCAGAACTTCCTACAGCTGAATGAGAGCAAGGGGGAAATCCTCCTCATCGGCAACACCACCGCCATCACTCAGCTCAGCACCAACATGGGAAGCCTGTCCACCCTTGTCAGACCACATGTCAAGAACCTCGGTGTCATCTTTGACTCCGACCTCAACCTTAACCGACAAGTGAGCTCCGTCGTGAAGTCATGTTTCTACCAACTACGTATCATAGCCAAGATCAAGTCCTTCCTCACCCCCAGTGACCTGAGGAGGGTCGTCCTCATGCTAATTTCATCTAGGCTCGACTACTGCAACTCACTCTATGCTGGACTTCCTGATAAGACCATCTACCGCCTGCAGCTAGTCCAAAATGCCGCTGCCAGGCTGGTGTCAGGCACTAAAATGAGGGACCACATCTCCCCTGTCCTCATCTCCCTTCACTGGCTCCCAGTAAAGAAGAGAGTGAAGTTCAAGATCTGCACCTTTGTCTACAAAGCTCTCAACAGTCTCGCCCCACCCTACATCAAGGACCTCCTGGACCTGTCTTCCACCTCATGGCCCAGGCTCAGGTCCGACGGCCAACTCAGCCTGAGGGTCCCCCGCACCAACCTCAAGAGGAAGGGTGACCGTGCCTTTGCGGTGATAGCACCGACCCTGTGGAACGCGCTCCCTTCCGCCATCAAGTCTGCCCCCACTCTGGACTCCTTTAGAGCCAAGTTAAAAACCCACCTCTTCGTCAATGATGTTCCCTAAGTCTACTCCCTATTTGTTGTAAATTGTATCCCTTGAGATGTTCGTTTAAGTAGTCTGTGTCTGTTTGCTTTCTGTGTTCCTTGTCCTTGTCCTTGTCTTTATCTGTTCCTTTACCCGGGCTGCGACCCGGGCCGATGTAAAAGTTGGATGGGGGGTGCATTATAAATAAAATTAACATTAACATTAACATTAACATGGAGACAGGGTCTGTGTGTCCTCTATGGAGACAGGGTGTGTGTGTCCTCTATGGAGACAGGGTGTGTGTGCCCTCAATCGAGACAGGGTGTGTGTGTCCTCTATGGAGACAGGGTCTGTGTGTCCTCTATGGAGACAGGGTCTGTGTGTCCTCTATGAAGACAGGGTGTGTGTGTCCTCTATGGAGACAGGGTCTGTGTGTCCTATATGGAGACAGGGTGTGTGTCCTATATGGAGACAGGGTGTGTGTGTCCTCTATGGAAACAGGGTCTGTGTGTCCTATATGGAGACAGGGTGTGTGTGTCCTATATGGAGACAGGGTGTGTGTGTCCTCTATGGAGACAGGGTGTGTGTGTCCTCTATGGAGACAGGGTGTGTGTGTCCTCTATGGAGACAGGGTCTGTGTGTCCTATATGGAGACAGGGTGTGTGTGTCCTATATGGAGACAGGGTGTGTGTCCTCTATGGAGACAGGGTGTGTGTGTCCTCTATGGAGACAGGGTGTGTGTGTCTCTATGGAGACAGGGTGTGTGTGTCCTATATGGAGACAGGGTGTGTGTGTCCTCTATGGAGACAGGGTGTGTGTGTCCTATATGGAGACAGGGTGTGTGTGTCCTATATGGAGACAGCCGCTGCCAGGCTGGTGTCAGGCACTAAAATGAGGGACCACATCTCCCCTGTCCTCATCTCCCTTCACTGGCTCCCAGTAAAGAAGAGAGTGAAGTTCAAGATCTGCACCTTTGTCTACAAAGCTCTCAACAGTCTCGCCCCACCCTACATCAAGGACCCAAGGGTCTGTGTGTCCTCTATGGAGACAGGGTGTGTGTGTCCTATATGGAGACAGGGTGTGTGTGTCCTATATGGAGACAGGGTCTGTGTGTCCTCTATGAAGACAGGGTGTGTGTCCTCTATGGAGACAGGGTGTGTGTGTCCTCTATGGAGACAGGGTGTGTGTGTCCTCTATGGAGACAGGGTGTGTGTGTCCTCTATGGAGACAGGGTGTGTGTGTCCTATATGGAGACTGTGTGTGTGTGTTCTATATGGATACAGGGTGTGTGTGTCCTATATGGAGACAGGGTGTGTGTGTCCTATATGGAGACAGGGTGTGTGTGTCCTCTATGGAGACAGGGTGTGTGTGTCCTCTATGGAGACAGGGTGTGTGTGTCCTCTATGGAGACAGGGTCTGTGTGTCCTCTATGGAGACAGGGTGTGTGTGTCCTCTATGGAGACAGGGTCCGTGTGTCCTCTATGGAGACAGGGTGTGTGTGTCCTATATGGAGACAGGGTCTGTGTGTCCTATATGGAGACAGGGTCTGTGTGTCCTCTATGGAGACAGGGTGTGTGTGTCCTCTATGGAGACAGGGTGTGTGTGTCCTCTATGGAGACAGGGTCTGTGTGTCCTCTATGGAGACAGGGTGTGTGTGTCCTCTATGGAGACAGGGTCCGTGTGTCCTCTATGGAGACAGGGTGTGTGTGTCCTATATGGAGACAGGGTGTGTGTGTCCTATATGGAGACAGGGTGTGTGTGTCCTCTATGGATACAGGGTGTGTGTGTCCTATATGGAGACAGGGTGTGTGTGTCCTATATGGAGACAGGGTGTGTGTGTCCTCTATGGAGACAGGGTCTGTGTGTGTCCTATATGGAGACAGGGTATGTGTGTCCTATATGGAGACAGGGTGTGTGTGTCCTATATGGAGACAGGGTATGTGTGTCCTATATGGAGACAGGGTCTATGTGTGTCCTCTATGGAGACAGGGTGTGTGTGTCCTATATGGAGACAGGGTCTGTGTGTCCTATATGGAGACAGGGTCTGTGTGTGTCCTCTATGGAGACAGGGTGTGTGTGTCCTATATGGAGACAGGGTCTGTTTGTCCTATATGGAGACAGGGTCTGTGTGTCCTCTACGGAGACAGGGTGTGTGTGTCCTCTATGGAGACAGGGTGTGTGTGTCCTATATGGAGACAGGGTGTGTGTGTCCTCTATGGATACAGGGTGTGTGTCTCTATGGAGACAGGGTGTGTGTCTCTATGGAGACAGGGTCTGTGTGTCCTCTATGGAGACAGGGTGTGTGTGTCCTATATGGAGACAGGGTGTGTGTGTCCTCTATGGATACAGGGTGTGTGTGTCCTATATGGAGACAGGGTGTGTGTGTCCTATATGGAGACAGGGTCTGTGTGTCCTATATGGAGACAGGGTCTGTGTGTCCTATATGGATACAGGGTGTGTGTCCTATATGGATACAGGGTGTGTGTGTCCTACATGGAGACAGGGTCTGTGTGTCCTATATGGAGACAGGATCTGTGTGTCCTATATGGATACAGGGTGTGTGTGTCCTATATGGATACAGGGTGTGTGTGTCCTATATGGAGACAGGGTGTGTGTGTCCTCTATGGAGACAGGGTGTGTGTGTCCTCTATGGAGACAGGGTGTGTGTGTCCTATATGGAGACAGGGTGTGTGTGTCCTATATGGAGACAGGGTCTGTGTGTCCTCTATGGAGACAGGGTGTGTGTGTCCTATATGGAGACAGGGTGTGTGTGTCCTATATGGAGACAGGGTCTATGTGTGTCCTCTATGGAGACAGGGTGTGTGTTTCCTATATGGAGACAGGGTCTGTGTGTCCTATATGGAGACAGGGTCTGTGTGTGTCCTCTATGGAGACAGGGTGTGTGTGTCCTATATGGAGACAGGGTCTGTGTGTCCTATATGGAGACAGGGTGTGTGTGTCCTCTATGGAGACAGGGTGTGTGTGTCCTCTATGGATACAGGATGTGTGTCTCTATGGAGACAGGGTGTGTGTCTCTATGGAGACAGGGTCTGTGTGTCCTCTATGGAGACAGGGTGTGTGTGTCCTATATGGAGACAGGGTGTGTGTGTCCTCTATGGATACAGGGTGTGTGTGTCCTATATGGAGACAGGGTGTGTGTGTCCTATATGGAGACAGGGTCTGTGTGTCCTATATGGAGACAGGGTCTGTGTGTCCTATATGGATACAGGGTGTGTGTCCTATATGGATACAGGGTGTGTGTGTCCTCTATGGAGACAGGGTGTGTGTGTCCTATATGGAGACAGGATCTGTGTGTCCTATATGGATACAGGGTGTGTGTGTCCTATATGGATACAGGGTGTGTGTGTCCTATATGGAGACAGGGTGTGTGTGTCCTATATGGAGACAGGGTGTGTGTGTCCTCTATGGAGACAGGGTGTGTGTGTCCTCTATGGAGACAGGGTGTGTGTGTCCTATATGGAGACAGGGTGTGTGTGTCCTATATGGAGACAGGGTCTGTGTGTCCTCTATGGAGACAGGGTGTGTGTGTCCTATATGGAGACAGGGTGGGTGTGTCCTATATGGAGACAGGATGTGTGTGTCCTCTATGGAGACAGGGTGTGTGTGTCCTCTATGGAGACAGGGTGTGTGTGTCCTCTATGGAGACAGGGTGTGTGTGTCCTCTATGGAGACAGGGTGTGTGTGTCCTATATGGAGACAGGGTGTGTGTCCTCTATGGAGACAGGGTGTGTGTGTCCTATATGGAGACAGGGTGTGTGTGTCTCTATGGAGACAGGGTGTGTGTGTCCTCTATGGAGACAGGGTGTGTGTGTCCTCTATGGATACAGGGTGTGTGTGTCCTATATGGAGACAGGGTCTGTGTGTCCTATATGGAGACAGGGTCTGTGTTTCCTATATGGAGACAGGGTGTGTGTATCCTCTATGGAGACAGGGTCTGTGTGTGTCCTATATGGAGACAGGGTGTGTGTGTCTCTATGGAGACAGGGTGTGTGTGTCCTATATGGAGACAGGGTGTGTGTGTCCTCTATGGAGACTCGGTGTGTGTGTCCTCTATGGAGACAGGGTGTGTGTGTCTCTATGGAGACAGGGTGTGTGTGTCCTCTATGGAGACAGGGTGTGTGTGTGTCCTATATGGAGACAGGGTCTGTGTGTCCTATATGGAGACAGGGTCTGTGTGTCCTATATGGAGACAGGGTGTGTGTGTCCTATATGGAGACAGGGTCTGTGTGTCCTATATGGAGACAGGGTGTGTGTGTCCTATATGGAGACAGGGTGTGTGTGTCCTATATGGAGACAGGGTGTGTGTCCTCTATGGAGACAGGGTGTGTGTCCTCTATGGAGACAGGGTGTGTGTGTCCTATATGGAGACAGGGTGTGTGTGTCCTCTATGGAGACAGGGTCTGTGTGTCCTATATGGAGACAGGGTGTGTGTGTCCTATATGGAGACAGGGTGTGTGTGTCCTATATGGAGACAGGGTGTGTGTGTCCTCTATAGAGACAGGGTGTGTGTGTCCTCTATGGAGACAGGGTGTGTGTGTCCTATATGGAGACAGGGTGTGTGTGTCCTATATGGAGACAGGGTCTGTGTGTCCTCTATGGAGACAGGGTGTGTGTGTCCTATATGGAGACAGGGTGTGTGTGTCCTCTATGGAGACAGGGTGTGTGTGTCCTCTATGGAGACAGGGTGTGTGTGTCCTCTATGGAGACAGGGTCTGTGTGTCCTCTATGGAGACAGGGTGTGTGTGTCCTATATGGAGACAGGGTGTGTGTGTGCTCTATGGAGACAGGGTGTGTGTGTCCTATATGGAGACAGGGTGTGTGTGTCCTCTATGGAGACAGGGTGTGTGTGTCCTATATGGAGACAGGGTGTGTGTGTCTCTATGGAGACAGGGTGTGTGTGTCCTCTATGGAGACAGGGTGTGTGTGTCCTCTATGGATACAGGGTGTGTGTGTCCTATATGGAGACAGGTCTGTGTGTCCTATATGGAGACAGGGTCTGTGTGTCCTATATGGAGACAGGGTGTGTGTGTCCTCTATGGAGACAGGGTCTGTGTGTCCTCTATGGATACAGGGTGTGTGTGTCCTATATGGAGACAGGGTCTGTGTGTCCTATATGGAGAAAGGGTCTGTGTGTCCTATATGGAGACAGGGTGTGTGTGTCCTATATGGAGACAGGGTCTGTGTGTCCTATATGGAGACAGGGTGTGTGTGTCCTATATGGAGACAGGGTTTGTGTGTCCTATATGGAGACAGGGTGTGTGTGTCCTATATGGAGACAGGGTGTGTGTGTCCTATATGGAGACAGGGTCTGTGTGTCCTATATGGAGACAGGGTGTGTGTGTCCTATATGGAGACAGGGTGTGTGTGTCCTATATGGAGACAGGGTGTGTGTCCTCTATGGAGACAGGGTGTGTGTGTCTCTGTGGAGACAGGGTGTGTGTCCTATATGGAGACAGGGTTTGTGTGTCCTATATGGAGACAGGGTGTGTGTCCTCTATGGAGACAGGGTGTGTGTCCTCTATGGAGACAGGGTGTGTGTGTCCTATATGGAGACAGGGTGTGTGTGTGTCCTCTATGGAGACAGGGTGTGTGTGTCCTCTATGGAGACAGGGTGTGTGTGTCCTCTATGGAGACAGGGTCTGTGTGTCCTATATGGAGACAGGGTGTGTGTGTCCTATATGGAGACAGGGTCTGTGTGTCCTATATGGAGACAGGGTGTGTGTGTCCTATATGGAGACAGGGTCTGTGTGTCCTATATGGAGACAGGGTGTGTGTGTCTCTATGGAGACAGGGTGTGTGTGTCCTATATGGAGACAGGGTGTGTGTGTCCTATATGGAGACAGGGTCTGTGTGTCCTATATGGAGACAGGGTGTGTGTGTCCTCTATGGATACAGGGTGTGTGTGTCCTATATGGAGACAGGGTGTGTGTGTCCTATATGGAGACAGGGTCTGTGTGTCCTATATGGAGACAGGGTGTGTGTCCTCTATGGAGACAGGGTGTGTGTGTCCTATATGGAGACAGGGTCTGTGTGTCCTATATGGATACAGGGTGTGTGTGTCCTCTATGGAGACCGGGTGTGTGTGTCTCTATGGAGACAGGGTCTGTGTGTCCTCTATGGAGACAGGGTGTGTGTGTGTCCTCTATGGAGACAGGGTCTGTGTGTCCTCTATGGAGACAGGGTGTGTGTGTCCTATCCGCTTGTTAAGTCTGACGTCAAAAGTGACGTTTAGACATTTCCGAGTCCAAACCAGAAATTCCCCGCACCAGAGTACCTGTGAACTACAGCGGTAGAATGACAGTTTAATCGTTTTTTAGACTCGGATCTATTCATACAACAAGGGACACAGCACTTTCCCGTTTTCTCCATATTGTCAGGGTATTTGAGCCTCGGAAAAGCGCTATATAAATATAATTAATTATTATTATTATTTCGGCATTTCGAAGACAGCGCCTCAGCCAACGTTGGACCCGGAAACACGTCACGACTTAACAAGCGGATATGGATACAGGGTGTGTGTGTCCTCTATGGAGACAGGGTCTGTGTGTCTCTATGGAGACAGGGTGTGTGTGTCCTATATGGAGACAGGGTGTGTGTGTCCTATATGGAGACAGGGTGTGTGTGTCCTCTATGGAGACAGGGTGTGTGTGTCCTATATGGAGACAGGGTGTGTGTGTCCTATATGGAGACAGGGTGTGTGTGTCCTCTATGGAGACAGGGTGTGTGTGTCCTCTATGGAGACAGGGTGTGTGTGTCCTATATGGAGACAGGGTGTGTGTGTCCTATATGGAGACAGGGTGTGTGTGTCCTATATGGAGACAGGGTGTGTGTGTCCTCTATGGAGACAGGGTGTGTGTGTCCTATATGGAGACAGGGTGTGTGTGTCCTCTATGGAGACAGGGTGTGTGTGTCCTATATGGAGACAGGGTGTGTGTGTCCTCTATGGAGACTGTGTGTGTGTCCTATATGGAGACAGGGTCTGTGTGTCCTCTATGGAGACAGGGTGTGTGTGTCCTATATGGAGACAGGGTCTGTGTGTCCTATATGGAGACAGGGTGTGTGTGTCCTCTATGGAGACAGGGTGTGTGTGTCCTCTATGGAGAGAGGGTGTGTGTGTCCTATATGGAGACAGGGTGTGTGTGTCCTCTATGGAGACAGGGTCTGTGTGTGTCCTATATGGAGACAGGGTGTGTGTGTCCTATATGGAGACAGGGTGTGTGTGTCGAGATTGAGATAACGTTTATTGTCACTATGCATTACACATATAGGAATTTGCTTCGTCACCACAGCAAGTGCGTTTATCAGAACACAACAAGCTGTAGCAACATAGCAGCCATGGTCGGCGCCATCTTTGATTACCAAAGATGGAGACAGGGTCTGTGTGTCCTATATGGAGACAGGGTCTGTGTGTGTCCTATATGGAGACAGGGTGTGTGTGTCCTCTATGGAGACAGGGTCTGTGTGTGTCCTATATGGAGACAGGGTGTGTGTGTCCTATATGGAGACAGGGTGTGTGTGTCCTCTATGGAGACAGGGTGTGTGTGTCCTCTATGGAGACAGGGTGTGTGTGTCCTATATGGAGACAGGGTCTGTGTGTGTCCTATATGGAGACAGGGTGTGTGTGTCCTATATGGAGACAGGGTCTGTGTGTCCTCTATGGAGACAGGGTGTGTGTGTCTCTATGGAGACAGGGTGTGTGTGGCCTCTATGGAGACAGGGTGTGTGTGTCCTCTATGGAGACAGGGTGTGTGTGTCTCTATGGAGACAGGGTGTGTGTCTCCTATATGGAGACAGGGTCTGTGTGTCCTCTATGGAGACAGGGTGTGTGTGTCTCTATGGAGACAGGGTGTGTGTGGCCTCTATGGAGACAGGGTGTGTGTGTCCTCTATGGAGACAGGGTGTGTGTCCTATATGGAGACAGGATGTGTGTGTCCTATATGGAGACAGGGTCTGTGTGTCCTCTATGGAGACAGGGTGTGTGTGTCTCTATGGAGACAGGGTGTGTGTGGCCTCTATGGAGACAGGGTGTGTGTGTCCTCTATGGAGACAGGGTGTGTGTGTCTCTATGGAGACAGGGTGTGTGTCTCCTATATGGAGATAGGGTGTGTGTGTCTCTATGGAGACAGGGTGTGTGTGTCTCTATGGAGACAGGGTGTGTGTCTCCTATATGGAGATAGGGTGTGTGTGTCTCTATGGAGACAGGGTGTGTGTGTCTCTATGGAGACAGGGTGTGTGTGTCCTATATGGAGATAGGGTGTGTGTGTCTCTATGGAGACAGGGTGTGTGTGTGTCTATGGATACAGGGTGTGTGTGTTCTCAAGTGAGGGTGCTGTGTGTTATAGAGGAGGTCTGCGGCTCCACCAGCTGTTTAAACTGACCTCCTGTTGACTGCATTGCTCAGCTATTGAGAATCAATACCTCTCTCTCTCTCTCTCTGTTTCCTCCCTCTCTCTAGATCCACACATCTCTGATTAACGGTCGCCCCAGTGCAGACGACCCCTCCCCCATGCTGCTGAACTTCACCTCAGCGCGGTACATCCGCCTGCAGCTGCAGCGTATCCGCACGCTCAACGCCGACCTCATGACCCTGGCGCTGAACGACCCCCGCGATGTCGACCCCATCGTGACCCGGCGGGTGAGTGCTGTGTATAATGATGACTTTGACAACTACCTCCTCCTCCTCCACCTCCACCTCCACCTGCACCTCCACCTCCACCTCCACCTCCTCCTCCACCTCCACCTGCACCTCCACCTCCACCTCCTCCTCCACCTCCACCAGTAAGCCCTACCTCCTCCTCCTCCTCCACCTCCACCTCCACCAGTAAGCCCTACCTCCTCCTCCCCCTCCCCCTCCTCCTTCACCTCCACCAGTAAGCCCTACCTCCTCCTCCCCCTCCCCCTCCTCCTCCACCTCCACCAGTAAGCCCTACCTCCCCCTCCTCCTCCTCCTTCACCTCCACCAGTAAGCCCTACCTCCCCCTCCTCCCCCTCCTCCTCCTCCTCCACCTCCACCAGTAAGCCCTACCTCCCCCTCCTCCTCCACCTCCACAAATCTGCTCCGTTCTGAGTTAGAGTCCACCATATCACGTGACTCTGGTTGTGTCTAACCGTCACCATGCTCCAGACTTCCCCCCACCCCGCTTAGCTCAGTTCCGGTGTGTCGCCTCGGTAATTACCGGACAGATTGCAGGGGGCTTATATTGAGAGAGGGATTTTTCATTTAGAAAATATGGCTCAATTTACCCACCAAAGGGACTGAAGTTGAGGATTAAATTGGCTCTCAGACGCAGAGACAGAGAGGCTGAATACTGATGAAGGAGTCGAGTTAGCCCGCTGTTGAATGCATTGGTTGTGTTGGATGTGTTTAGCGCGAGCAGACAAATATCGGAGAAGTGTTTAAGTTTGTGGCGTTCGTTTCCAACTGTTACGATCAGGAGATCATATGACAGGGGGTCCTCAGCAGGCCGCCAGGCGCAGGTGGCAGATACTTTGTTTGGCAGAGACTTTCGGCTAGATTTTCACTGTAATTGTCACTATGTGCAAATAATTGTTGAGTGTGCTTATTTAGTGCAAGGAAAGGTCAAATGGAATGAACCCGGTGAGGCTTTAATAATAATGTATACTTATTGTGACGCCTCCCACTCTGCCTGCATATTGGCTGTGGCTGGAGCCTTGGCAGAGTGGGTGGGTCGTCAGGCTGAGTGGTTTCACCTGGGGTTGGGGAGCTGAGGAGGTGTATATAAGATGGGTGTGTCCTCAGCCCACCCTCTCTTCCTTCTTTTGCTTTGGTTCCGTTAGGGTTGTTTGTAAGGTCTCTGGGTACCAGGTTTTGGGGCCTTTCAGTTTTACACTACATACATCTATACACCTCTTACACATACAACATACATTCTACAACCATTCACTCATGGCATACTCTACTGACTCTTATCCATATTCATATACATATGTTAGTTAGCTTATTTTGGCTTATTTGCTTAAATAAAACTTTAATTGTATCATTTAAACACATGTGTGGACTCCCTTATTTGTTACCACCTTCGGGTGTGTAGAAACAAGAATTGTTGAGTGTGCTTATTTAGTGCAAGGAAAGGTCAAATGGAATGAATCCGGTGAGGCTTTAATAATAATGTATACTTATGCATTTATTACAAGGCAAATACTTAATAGAAGAAATGTTACATCCTAGTAGAGAGAGAGAGAGAGAGAGAGAGAGAGAGAGAGAGAGAGAGAGAGAGAGAGAGAGAGAGAGAGAGAGAGAGAGACACACACACACAGAGACAACCACCGGTCATCACAAAACAATGCTCACAACATGATGAGAACCTCACAACATGATGAGAACCTCACAACACGATGAGAACCTCACAACAGGACACAGGAACAAGAGAGAGAACTACCCTGACCTCTGCTTCTATATCCTCCTAACCACCACAGTATGTAAACTAGGAGCTGTTGATAAGGGGACCAACCAACCATCATTCATCTTATTGAATCTGAACTGATGACATCACAGTTTTGACACCTCAAGACATTCCACAGAGCTCACGGCCATTTCTCTTTTTGGAGGACAGTCGACTTAAGACAATCGAGATTGTCCTCTTCAGTTGTGAAAGAGTTCAGTTGTGTAAGAGTTAAGTTGTGAAAGAGTTCAGTTGTGTAAGCGTTTAGTTGTGTAAGAGAGTTTTGTGATATTCTTTTCAATGATGTTGTGTTGACTTTGTGTTTATTCCCCAGTATGACGACTACGTGATTCATATGTTGTATGATTATGTTTTATGTTCTCCTCCAGTATTACTACTCCATCAAGGACATCTCTGTGGGAGGCATGTGTATCTGCTACGGACACGCCAAGGCCTGCCCCCTCAACACACACACCAAGGTTAGTACCTGACCCCCCTCAACACACACACCAAGGTTAGTACCTGACCCCCCTCAACACACACACCAAGGTTAGTCACCTGACCCCCCCTCAACAGACACACCAAGGTTAGTACCTGACCCCCCCTCAACACACACACCAAGGTTAGTCACCTGACCCCCCCTCAACACACACACCAAGGTTAGTCACCTGACCCCCCCTCAACACACACACCAAGGTTAGTCACCTGACCCCCCCTCAACACACACACCAAGGTTACTCACCTGACCCCCCTCAACACACACACCAAGGTTAGTCACCTGACCCCCCCTCAACGCACACACCAAGGTTAGTCACCTGACCCCCCCTCAACACACACACCAAGGTTAGTCACCTGACCCCCCCTCAACACACACACCAAGGTTACTCACCTGACCCCCCTCAACACACACACCAAGGTTAGTACCTGACCCCCCCTCAACACACACACCAAGGTTAGTCACCTGACCCCCCCTCAACACACACACCAAGGTTAGTCACCTGACCCCCCCTCAACACACACACCAAGGTTAGTACCTGACCCCCCTCAACACACACACCAAGGTTAGTCACCTGACCCCCCCTCAACGCACACACCAAGGTTAGTCACCTGACCCCCCCTCAACACACACACCAAGGTTAGTCACCTGACCCCCCCTCAACACACACACCAAGGTTAGTACCTGACCCCCCCTCAACACACACATCAAGGTTAGTCACCTGACCCCCCCTCAACACACACACCAAGGTTAGTCACCTGAACCCCCTTAACACACACACCAAGGTTAGTCACCTGACCCCCCTCAACACACACACCAAGGTTAGTCACCTGACCCCCCCTCAACGCACACACCAAGGTTAGTACCTGACCCCCCTCAACAGACACACCAAGGTTAGTCACCTGAACCCCCTTAACACACACACCAAGGTTAGTACCTGACCCCCCCTCAACACACACACCAAGGTTAGTCACCTGACCCCCCCGTAACACACACACCAAGGTTAGTACCTGACCCCCCCTCAACACACACACCAAGGTTAGTACCTGACCCCCCTCAACACACACACCAAGGTTAGTACCTGACCCCCCCTCAACACACACACCAAGGTTATTACCTGACCCCCCCTCAACACACACACACCAAGGTTAGTCACCTGACCCCCCCTCAACACACACACCAAGGTTAGTCACCTGACCCCCCCTCAACGCACACACCAAGGATGATGTCACAGTAACATGGCTTGTTTGCCCCCCTGTCAGAAGTTCAGCTGTGAGTGTGAACACAACACCTGTGGCGAGAGCTGCGACCGCTGTTGCCCCGGTTACAACCAGAAGCCCTGGATGGCCGGAACCTTCCTGACGCGACACGTCTGTGAGAGTGAGTATGACTGACGGGGGTTGGAACCCCAGGCTTAGCCCGCTAAGCTAAAGAGTATGAGTGAATATGTGACGGCAGATGGTATTTGGAACTACCAGGTGCAAAACAGAAATACATTAAATCAGAAATACGTCTTCAAACTATTTCTGACCTAAAAGTCTGATTTTCTTTTTTTTTCGCTAACATTCAACTTGAAGCTTTGAAGTACCCACTCCTTATTTTTCCGAACTGTTTTACATTCATTAAATAGGTATAATCTATCAGCAAAATAGGCTTGTTTCTCATGCTTGGCTGGGGATCCTTAAGGTTTGGAGGCTGGCACGTGGCAACTCTAAGCTTCAGCTCCCTCCACAGATGTTCTATGGGATTAAAGACCGGAGACTGGCTAGGCCACTCCATGACCATGAAGGCTGACAGACTTTGAATCTCGGCCATTTGAGGAGTGTGTTAGTCTGTTGAGAGTAAGGCTTCAGAGAGTAAGGCTTCAGAGAGTAAAGCCTCAGAGAGTAAGGCCTGTGAGAGTAAAGGCCGGTTTAGGCTTCTGCGTAAAGTCGACGCCGTAGGCTACGCGTAAGCTTACGTAGTCCCGCATGACCGTGCGTGGCCTTGACATGCTCCTCTCAAAAAATCTAACCACGCGTCAGAGCGCACGTAACCGTAAGCTCTGTGATTGGTCCGCTTGGTAGCACATGATTCAGACAAGTCTCGACTCTCTCGTCGCCCAAAATGCGGAAGTCATGACAGAAATGTCATTCACCTTTTCTGTAATTACTTATTAATAAAGATTTGAAAAATTATTATAACCATCGTATTATCTTAGTTTAATGTCATTTCAATGCATCATAGAACTTTTATTTACAACAAGCATACCAACAAAAAGATCGCTATTATGCCGCTTTGAGCTTTGAGCTCCGTTGAGTTCCTAACCGGAAGAGGCACAGCACAGGGGCTGAAAACACACTGCCACCTAGCGATGTGACGGTGTAATTGCAGCGCGGACCAACGTCGAACTATAAACTTGGATAGCCCTCGCGTCGTCTACGGCGTAGCCGCAGGTAAATTCGACGCAGAAGCCTAAACCGGCCTTAAGGCCTGTGAGAGTAAGGCCTGTGAGAGTAAGGCCTCAGAGAGTAAGGCCTCAGAGAGTAAGGCCTCAGAGAGTAAGGCCTCAGAGAGTAAGGCTTCAGAGAGTAAGGCCTCAGTGAGTAAGGGCCAATCCCAATTCACCCCTACGGCTTCGTTTTCACCCCTATGGCTTCGTTTTGCGCGTTCACGTTTAGGGTAGGGGTGTCCCAATTCATATTTTCATCTAGCCATGGCTTCATTTCGAGGGCTAGCCATGACTTCATTTCGAGCGATTCCAGGACCAGACTAGCTTTGAAGCCGTACCCTTTGATTCCAACATGCATTGCGAATCATCTACAGAAATGTTATGTCGCTCTATTCAATGCAGAAATGTCATTTTACTTTCTCTGTAATTACTTATTAATAAAGATTTGAAAAATTATGATAACCATCTTATTATCTTATTTTTATGTCATTGCAATGCATTATATAACTTTTCTTTATAACAAGAATAACAAAAAAATCGCTTTTATGTCGAGGTGCTGTGTGTAACGTTACAGGCTGATTTGTGGACAGTCGCGCATATGACTATTTCCATGTCTGATGTCTAATGTCTGATGTACTAATGTAATTTCAATGCATAGACCTTTTCTTTACAACAAGCATAACAAAAAAATCGCTGTTATGCCGAGGTGCCTATGCGTGTGCCTATGCTTAACATAGAAAGTTCCACAGTCCAGCGCGCTCGGGTTTAGCAGTAGAGGACTGGTAGCCTACCTGATCACTTCCATTAGACTACCAAAGCAGGACACCGGAGCACTCATATCTGCGCGTTTGTCACAGGGTGACAGTCACCCTGTTCCTCTGCCCCTGCGTCAGTCCAATGGAATCGTCAAGCACAGCCTTCCCCATAGAAATACATTGGTGCGCGATTAACATTTCAGAGATGTACAATCATGTTTATTTAGAAATAAATTGTGCTATCTAAAGTTATCTATCCACAGGCTGATATGTGCATGATAGACGCGAATCCCCCCCCCCCCATAGACGCGAATCCACTTATTATACCAAAACAACTCGCAATCTAATCCGAGCAGTTGTTATTATGTAATATTATCGATGGATGTGCCATTTTTGATGGAGGGCAGTGAGCGGGAGACTCATCAAGGACATGTAGTTTATTAATGCAGTGGACAGTGGCTGTTTCTCCAGCGTTCCTGTCACTTCGGAGTCATGCAAGTCATGCATTTTTCCATGTTTCCTATTGATGGTATATGATGCCGTAAATTTAACTAAAGTTCAGCCGCGAAGTTGTTGCACTGTTGTCCTAAATCAGTGCAGACTGGCAGGGTAGGAGCACAGGTTTCATACAGGTTAGAGCGCCGTTATTCTGTCATGGTCTGATAATGAAGCATTGTTCTTTTTTATTTGATGAGTTGTTTGATCGATTGATAGCGTAAAAGTGAAGTTGTGAATGAGTCGCGAGCGTCAATGCTTTTCTACGATACTACTGATGACATTTCATAGGGGTAGATTTCAACCCCGACGGCTTGTGGCTCTGTTCGAAGGCCTTGGCTCGAAATCGAGTCACACTCAAAAACGAGCCATAGGGGTAGAAAAGGGAATCGGGATTGGGCCTAAAGCTTCAGAGAGTAAAGCTTCAGAGAGTAAGGCCTCAGAGAGTAAGGCCTGTGATAGGTCCGCGTTTGCATTCGCGAACCAAGTCTGGAACCGGCCAGCGCGTTCAGACCTAAACTTAATTGGTTCGGAGACTGAAAAGTTGGTTCGCAGCTGGAACCAAAAAATTGTAGTTCTCAAGCGGGAACCAAAAACGCGAACCGTGACGTCATCAGTGGGTGTGTCATATTCTATCAATAAAAGCAAGCTGGAAATACGAAGAGACAAAGACAACAAAACAAAGAGACAAAGAAGAGATAAAGAAGAGATAAAGAAAGACGTGGAAAATGTACAGAAAATGCGTGAATTGGAAACCCAATGTTTGGTGGCTATCTGGTCTTCAACATAATTCCAAGACAGACTGGAGAGCAACACTAGAAAAATTTATTAATTAGTCCAAGAGTTGGCGAAGGCAGGGTTCACAAGGACATCAGATCAAGTCATAAACAAACTAAAGAAAATGAAGAAGGATTATAGGGACACGAAGAAAGAGTTGGCCTACGACCTGCTGGACAGTGTAATGGGTCAGCGACCAGCAAGCATATGAAGTCCTCTTTCTGAGTCTTCAGACTTCAAATCACGGTAGGTTGACTGCATACCACTTCTTTCTCTTCTGTCTCTTCTGTTGATAAACAGTTGGGCCATGGATTGTTGAGTGAAAACAAATATTTGGAGTAACATGAGGAAAGCCGTCAGTAGATCAATGCGATCTGCCATTTTTGACGGTTTTGTTTACTTGAGCAACGCCCTCTGTTGATCTTCTTCTTTTTAACGCCCTCTGTTGATGAATGGTTCCACTTAAATTGGTATGAACGCGGTCTCGTTCGCCAGACAGCACCAAGGTGCGCAGGTTCCCGAACGCGAACCGGAACGGTCCTTTGCCGGTGTGAAAGCCCTATGTAGAGATGCTCCGATCAGGGTTTTTGGTGCCGATCACCGATCACCGATCACTGGAATCTGATATCACCGATCACCGATCACAGCGTCGAAAATGGCAATTGAAGCATTCTATTTATTGTGTAGCATTATTTATGTTTTTAATTATTCTTAACACCATTGACATTGTATATTAAGTATTCAAATGAAATTAGGAGATGAGAAAGTATCATGAATTGACAACCATCTGTTTTATTGAATTCACAACCACCAGTAGCTTACTTCAGGAAAAACAAATACAATGTGAAAATAAAAATCATAATAAATAAAATGTACACTGTCACATCAAATGTGCAACATTCCACTCAAATGAGAGGAACTAGGGGCTCTTAGAGAACTTGGAGCTTATACTGTAGCTTTCCTGAGGAACAATAAACATACCCAAACTAAACTGCAACATAAACAGATATATATAAAATACTGTTTCAAGTCAGTCAGTTACAAGTCATATTTAGGAGGAGATAAGACAAGATAAGATAATCTTAAACAAGACAAGACAAGATAAGACAAGACAAGATTAGACAAGACAAGATAAGATAACAGCAATAATCAATAAAACAAAAAAACAAAACATTGCACCTAAGGAGATTTCAGACTCAAACCTTACTTCTGATTAAGCAGCATCACTGGCAGATTAGCCTTGAGAAATACAAGCATCTCAGCGTTTTTGGCACTCAGCCTGTTCCTCTTATCATCTAAAATATGTCCTGCTATGCTGAAAAGTCGCTCGCTATCTACACTTGTGCAAGGTGCACAGAGGAAGACCTAAAACTCGCACGCTAATAGTTGTTGTTGCTATGGGCCTTAGCCTAGCTTAGTGACTTCCTGCTCGCGGGGTCACATGACGTCGCTGAACACTACCTACACTACGCTCGTGAAGTCGCTCTGGAACTCTGACCAGCACTCGTGGAACGCCTCTCGTCCAATCAAAGCACTCGGTCCCTTTATGACGTCGAGCCCAGTGTGCGCTTCGGCGCTCTCGGAGCGAATCGACGAACGCAGCAAATGCCGTATGATATTCGTGGTATTGAAAGACCTTGCGTGCGTTCCTCCGCGAGGAATTTCTTTTGAGCAGACATTACAAACTGCATATTTGTTGTCTCTTTCCGACACTGTGTAATATTGCCAGACTGGCGACGCCATTTCTCTATGTAAACTGATCGGCCGTGTTTGATCGGCCGTTTTGAGAACTCCGATCAAAACCGATCAAGGGCATATCGGCCGATATCGATCGGCGCCGATCAGATCGGAGCATCTCTACATGAGAGTAAGGCCTGTGAGAGTGAAAGAGACACAATATCAGACAACCTGATTTACTGTCGTATTGTTTACCTTGAACATATTTCATATGCTTTGTTATTGTTTTATTGGATCTACTTTGATCGGATTTCATTCGTGTCTCTTTTCTATATTTCTTATTACTCTGTAGAGACTTGGTTTTGTGTGTGTTTACTGAAGCTGTGTTGTGCTGTGGTGCTGTGTGTGTGTGTGTGTGTGTAATAATAATAATAATTCATTACATTTATATAGCGCTTTTCCGAGGCTCAAAGACACTGACAATATGCGAGAAACGGAAAACACAGAAACAACAAGCAACAGATAACATGGGCACATGGAACACAGAGTTAGCGAACGGGGAGGGGGGGGGGGGGGGGGTGGTAGGGACAGGGGAGATGGGTAGGGGAGGTTATATGCCTGTCCAGGGGGGGGGGGGGGGGCAGGGATGGGGAAGATGGCTAGGGGTAGGGGAGGCTGTAGCCATGGGAGAACAGGTAGGTTTTAAGGTGGGATTTAAAAGTGAAGAGTGAGGGTGAGTCTCTGAGTGGTTGAGGGAGAGAGTTCCAGAGGCGGGGTGCAGCTGCTGAAAAGGCATGGTGTGTTTATGTTGCTTGTATGTGTTGTGGCAACCCGCTCACCAGCGCCCCTAAGCCGGGGGTAAAGTACGATGAGCAGCGCCCCGAGCCCCTAGGCAGGATAATTGATAGTTGCTACTACCCGCTCGCACAGCTGACCCGCGTCCGCCAATCACCACAGCGACGAGCACAGGCTCGACGCAGAACATCTGTGCCAGCAGAGAGGAGACAGGGATAAAGGGTGTGTTCTCACTAGAGCATTTGCTTCACTTGAAACAGCAAACACCCCTTGGATGCTCCACTTGAAAAGGGTGGTTTCGCTGCTCGAGGCAGTCCATAGGAAAACAACAGCGCACGTGTATTGATCTGGATAAGAGAGGGACAACGGGCAATTATTATTATTTTTTTAACAATCAACTACCACGTCTGTTGCTTTGATTGCGTATGTTACTTCGTTTAGATGAAGGGCTGTGAGAACGCAAATCAGATAAATAATTTATGCAACAATGTTGCGAACTCATCCACTTGCTCCGGGTCTCGATTCAGACTTTCATGTGAGAACATGACCTAAGAGACCTGCCGAGCACTCATCATGGCAGCATTGGCCAGTACGACGGCACGATGCCGTAACGAACATTGAATGTGAAAGTTTATAAGAACGTGTCTTTGTGTGACCAGACCGAGATCACCTGAGGAGAGATCCTCAGAACGAGAGCTTGAGTGACGGGCATATTACAGAATAGCCGGAGAGGCACAGGGATGCCCCCGGAGAACCAAGGGTGCGACGGAGCCCCACCCCCTTTCCTGAACGGATGGATCCCAGCCGCCTACCGCCAGCCCCTCCAGTAGAGAGACCCCCATTATCCTGTTTTGACCTTTTGAGCTGAATAATATACTTGTGTCCTGATGAGTGAGACGGGGCCCCGATAGACCTTCCTGAGTGGGCGGGGCCCCGATAGACCTTCCTGAGAGGGCGGGGCCCCGACAGACCTTCCTGAGTGGGCGGGGCCCCAACATACCTTCTTGAGTGGGCGGGGCCCCGACAGACCTTCCTGAGTGGGCGGGGCCCCAACAGACCTTCCTGAGTGGGCGGGGCCTCGACAGACC